>NC_072435.2:74687500-75312500 GCF_028878055.3 Symphalangus syndactylus
TAAGACAAAATTCTCATTTCAATTTAACAAGGACAATTACAACCATAACACTGGTTATAAAATCCATCTGGCTGGGTTATCTTTCCAAGCCCAAAAAAGCTATTTGGATGTTCTTTATGTTGCTATCTGTTTTTGGCTAAATTAATTGGACAACTTGGTTCAAGATAACGTTTACTATTATTAACGATAATTATTAAATGCCTCTTCATTTTTGAAATAATATTCATATTGAATATCTCTAAAGAATATTTAATTCATATTTTAAAATTAAAGTGTAAATATACAGATTTTTTATAGAAATAACATTTTCAATTATCAATATTCTCCATCAAATACAAAAGTTTTATTTATTCCCATATAGCAAAATATATAGGCAGTTTTATAAATTCCTCTTACACTATTAATTACTATTACTCAAACTCTTAAACCTGCATCTCCTTAAGAACAATTTAATCAGGTGTTACAACAGGCATTTTAAGTATATTTGCGTTGTTTCCTATTTCATTACACATTCAGGACACTAACTCCCCTTCCCAGCTTGAGTTTTAAACTTTTTCCTCAAAGACTCTATAGTATCTCTTGATAATAATTTCACAAAGGCTCATGTTTTACTCTCTGCATTTTTGTTTGGTTTTGGAGCTATGGAATGGGTGGAATGCCTGTACTCATACTCAGAGAGTTTAGGCCTGAGCTCAGAGTAGCAAGGGTTTGATTTTTCTGGCAATTTCTAATCACAGTCACAAAAGCCAATGCATAAACGTTCAACTACAAGTGTCTAATAAAGATTTTTCTCTTCAGTTAATTTAAGTAGAAACTAAAATTTCCAGTCATGTCTTACTTTATTTCCACACTTTTCATAGCAAGCAGGACTTGATAAAGATTTCTTTAAACAACTCATTGGGAGATTAAGTGTGGAAATAACCTCCTAGATGGACATGGACTGAATAATATGTATGTTGATTCTATCAATATTGTGAAAACAATAATTTGACAATAGATCACTATCTTTTTCATAATTATCATAAAATTTGAATGTGGTTTCCCTGTGCTCTAGAACTAATTAAAATTACTGAATAATATTAAGTGATAACGATAGCATTTCTTCCTAGGACAATAAATCTATCATGTTTGTGGGATTTGTTCTGTATGATGTAAAATTATAATTTACAGCATAGTGGTGGTGTTTATTACCCCTGTTATGACCTGGATAAATGACCAAGATCTCAAATATAGAGAATTAATGGGGGTTAATTTTTGACCCCCATTATTGATTATCTATTTTTTGGATGGGGAGAGACAGAGAAAATGATGCAAACAAAGAAATATTAAGAAGTCAGTGATAGTTTATAATAATCTGTTATTGCAAATTATTTAGAATTTCAGCCACTCAAAAAGATGTTTTCAGTCATTTTAAGTAGAGCACTTTGTCTACATAGGACATTAGCTAGGTCTCAATTTTACTAAGTTATGAACAATTAAGTTCACAGAATAAGGTACAATTTGGACCTTGATGGATATACACTCCAGTGATGAATGTTTATATAACCATAGCTTATGCTACTTTTTGAAGCAGACAAAAGTAGCTAATCATGGGTTCCATCATTTTATGAAGAGGAAGGCTAAAAAAGCAAAATAGAATGTGCAGATTTTAAGAGGATGTTTCATCACATGATGATCGCCAGATCATCCAAAATTCAAAACAGCATGAATACAAATTAAAATTATCATTAAATAATTATATTTTCAAAATATCTTCAGCAGAATGTTGAAGTGAACATGGGGAAGAAAATAAAGATGGCTTATGCCCTTCTCTTTTAAAAACAAGACAGATGTGAGAGGCATTTTAGATATAATCTCTTAATCTTAAGAAATATCTATATATAGGCTCTACATACAAGATATAAAGGCTCTAGGACAATCACTACATTTTACCATTTCAATTCATATCAAATTCACAGAAATTCAAATTTCAATATTCAGGGCTACATGTCTCTATAGTAAGGTTTTGCAACCAAGGAAGATTTTTTAAAATATTCTGCAATAACTACAAAAAGTATAGACATTTATGTTGTGTTAGATATATATTTATGTGTTCTTTTGTATGCGTTAAAACTGGAGAACACTAACCAGACAGAGGAAAATATTCACATGTAAAGTCATAGGTCTGAAAAGGTCATTTCTCCATGGTTTTCACTAATGTGTGTGGATATTTTAATTTTTATTTCTTCCTTCTATGTCCTTATCTGTGTTGTGTCTCATGACTGTTCTGGACTGTCCCTTGCGGTAGGTTTCCTCTGCTACTTAGACATCCCTAGTCAACGCTCAGATACATTTAGTGGCCTGGCACCTGGGGCTCCACAGCTGAGGGTATATCATTCTGACACACATCAAGAGGCTGAACTAAATTGATTTTTTTAAAGATAAGGTGTTCTCATTTTAAACACACTAACGGATTAAATATAACAGTATTAGAAAGCTCAAGTTTTAAGTTGATGGACACAAAAAGAAATTCAGTCCCTTGTGTTACTTTTCTAGTGTGCCTTATTAAATCCAAATCTGAACAATGTAACTGAGAATGAACAAATGCTCCTTCTGATGGTTGCGAACAAAGCACCTGTTGAATGTCAAAGCAAACCATAAGCATGTGCACTTAATCTTTGAAATTTAAAATAAGGTCTGATGTTCCCAACCCAGCTCTTTCTACTGCAATTTATCAAATCTCAGAACTGCTAGGTTTACAAGCTTTTTCTTCCGAATTTTGTTCTATGAAGGGGAAAATAGTGCTCTTGAGATATTATAATAGCTACTGATTTAATAGGTCTGAATTTAATGTGATGGTACAGAAAATGTCTTGCTTAAGCTCAACCTTTGGGACAGGAATAGACTTAATCACTTCAGTGATGAACAGTGGCACTGAGAAATTATCAAAAATTTAGCCCTATTTCATGCAGAATAATTGCAGAGATGGTCCTGCCTTCTATTCAGGTAAAAACCACCTAGGGAGAAGGAGATTTAATGTATCAGCTATTTCAAATTGCATTGGGCTGAAACATGATACACAAATTCAGCTCTGAAAGAGACTTTTGAAAAGGTATTTTAATCAATGAATTTTTTATTATAATAATAGAGCAACATGCAGATTTATCAAACAGAAATAGATGTTAGATAGTTTGTTATTTTTTTAAAAACCAAAATCTTATAGGGAGGCAAATTACCTAAGCTGCAATTTCCTGAGCACATCTACGACAGTGTTAAAGACTTATAC
This sequence comes from Symphalangus syndactylus, assembly GCF_028878055.3. Taxonomy (NCBI): domain Eukaryota; kingdom Metazoa; phylum Chordata; class Mammalia; order Primates; family Hylobatidae; genus Symphalangus; species Symphalangus syndactylus. The sequence continues at coordinate 74,690,766 of NC_072435.2, forward strand.
ACAGCTAGGGTTTTGAAAGGGCAAAGGGATTCCACTGCCTGAAGTTCTCTAATTAAACTCAGTAGTTTTTTTGTGTGTGTGTCACTTTACTATCATGTTACCTTTAGTGACCAAGCACCTTGTTCACAAGTTAAACAATTAATATAAATTTTAAAATATTTTCACGTTGTTTCCTGCCTTTAGCTATTAGTAAGTCAACATTTTAACATTCAAAGAAACAACCAAGCATAGATTAAACTTTCCAAATTAAGTGGTTTGTAGCTAACCAAATTTGATAATGTTTCTACACCGATGTATATCATGATGGCAATTTTCAATTTTCAAAACTCACTGAAGGCTCCTAAGAAATTTCCAGCAAACAAAGGGGAGGCATCACTGACAACAGCTCAATTCTGTTTATATGACCTTCCCACCTGAATGAGTTCTATTAATCTGTGATACAGCTGAGTCTCAGTTTTTTAGAATCAAATTGGAGTTAACTGGGTGAAGCCAAATTAGAAAATCTTGTAATTTCAAGGGCTGAGGGTGCCATTTTGAAGCACCACTGAAGGTCCCTGAGTAAGTGGGTAGATTGAACAGAGAATCTCCTTCCTGAGAATGCTGAACACAGCAAAGAAAAAAGACCACGTAGTCTTGGATGTGGGGGTAGCAGAGTGGAGGAACTGCGGTCTGATGACTGATGCCTATCTACAGCCTGGTTATACTTCTTGCATTTGAGTTCTATGAGAATTCTTAGATTCAATTTGAGAGCTAACAAGAGTTAAGATTCCTTTACTTTATCAGAGATATAAAACAGTCTACCACTGGTACGTCCATTTTGATTTCTGTGAGATTCTACAGTAATACATGCATGCATACACATATACAAAAATAGCAATGAAAATGCTATAACCTAAAACCAGGAGACAATAATTGTTATATATAACAGAACAACAAAGTTGAAGTCATTAAAATACAAAGAGCCTTTGCAAATCAATAAGAAAAAGGTAAACAACACATAGACAAATTAGCAAAGGATATGTACAGGCAGTCCCCAGAAGAAAAAATACAAATGGTTAATATAAAAGTTTTTAATCTTTTCAACCTCAGGAAAATGTAATTTTGTATTCTTTTAATTTTGAATAATGACTGTGTATAGATTTCTAATTAATTATTCTAATTACTTAAAGCAATAAGAATTACACATCCCTAGAAACAAAACTTCATGTACTTATAACCTTTGTAACCTTTGATATTTTTAGCAAAATGTTTGCATGTTATAAAAACACATTATATATTTTGATTTTTTAAAAAGAAGAGCATTTGAATGAAACTTATGAGATAGTGAGCTTTCTAATATTTCCATTTATAGTACACTTAAGTTTTAGGTCATAAAGAGTATTAAATTGGTCAGACTGAGTTTTGAGAGTTCAATACAATTGATTTTGTTCTTAAATACAAAACGAATTCTTATGCCAATTTGTTTTTGACAGAATTGCAAACTTAACTGTTTTTATCTTTTGATATCCAACAGACTCTTAATCAATTTAATTCAGCCTAGCTTTTGATGGAGCTGTTATGAAAATAAAGTGGTAAACTGAAATTGGAAGTGGGGTGAACTTTTCTCTAAACATGGATTTGCTGGTGGCATGTTTTTTTCCTCTTTTTCATACCATGATAAATGTATATGTGAAACACAGGTAATTTAAATTTTCTGAGGATCATTACTGAACTGTCTTTTTCATAGGAAATAAGGCAACAAAAGGCCATGCATTTTATATTAGTTATTCCACTGCATGTAGCGATGATATTTTATATGATGCTGAGCATCTCTTTAAACTACATGAATGTGAAAACTGGCCTGGTTAGTAGCATGTTTATCTTTCCTCTGAAAGCAGCAGTTTTATCAGAGCCAAATACAACACCAAGTTGACACTTTCTTTGCAACAACGTTACATTTTTTGCTTGCAATATTCTGAGGGGCTTCTTCCATCGCTTCCATTTTGCTTGCTGATTGGGGGAAAAAATTCCGTGCACAAAAGGAATTTAAAAAATATGTAAGCAGCAAATGTGAATGTGTGTCAGACAAACAGAGTTCCAGCATCTTAGTGCTTGCTTCGAACAGCTTGGAAGTATAACTACAGGCCCAGTTCAATTTCAGTTTTGATGAAAATTCACTGAAATTCACATGTGATCCATTTCTCTATACATAGGCCCTCAAGGATGATGATGCTGAAACTGGATTGACTGATGGAGAAGAAAAAGAAGAACCCAAAGAAGAGGAGAAACTGGGAAAACTTCAGTATTCACTGGATTATGATTTCCAAAATAACCAGGTCTGAAGTGGAGAACTGTCTTCTAATTCCATTACGTTTTCTGAAATTACCAAGTAGAAATTGCAGCAAGATACTTCTTAAAATATTTTGTTTGCTGCGAGGGGGAAATGCAATTATCAAAGCTATGGATGAAATAATTTCTAAGAACAGGCAGTCTCCTACTTGCTAATTTAACTTCTGGTAATTAGAATTCACAGTATTCAACCGATTACATCTACTTGTGGCACTTTCAGCAGGCAGACAGAATACAAATTAACTTGAAGCAGTCGGTCTGCTTCTGAGAGCTTCTAGCCACAGTCTCACCTCAGCTTCCTCAGCCTGAGCTGCAGCAACCTTTCTTGGACTTTACAGATTTAGAACTAGACAGGGCTAGGGGCCTTTGAGTTGGGCCACTATTCTAGTCAAATTTTTGAAAAATAATATAATGATTTGATAAGGGATTGAAGATGAAAAATTATTTCTGGTCCATTAAATTTAAAAGCAGGATGGCCTTATATGATACTAGGTGAAACTCCTAGTGCTAATGAGATAGCAATTCTAAAAGAGTGAGAAAACCAGAGACTTACTTCTAGTGCCTAGGAATATTGCCCAAAAAGTGACAAGGAACTAAAGAAGGTAACAAAACAGGCATTTTTGCTTCAATTTCTCAAAAAGTCATGAAATGCCACCTAGATGAATGATAGTATTGGCTACCTTTTATTGACTGGCTGTCAATAAAATAGAGATTGCTGAAAGATAACTGTTAAAAATTGCTTTACATTCGAAGACATTCCAGGATCCGCAATGTTGATGAAAATGTTCCTTACCTTCTGAATTGTTAAAGAAATGTGAAAGCTGGATAAGAATTAGGGGAATAGGCTAAGTTAGAGATCAGGTTTTTAAAAATCTATAAGACAGGCAGGGTGCAGTGGCTCAGGCCTGTAATCCTAGCACTTTGGGAGGCCAAGGCAGGCGTATCATGAGGTCAGGAGATCCAGACCATCCTGGCTAACACGGTGAAACCCTGTCTCTACTAAAAATACAAAAAAAAAAAAAAAAGAAAGAAATTAGCTGGGCATGGTGGCTGGCGCCTGTAGTCCCAGCTACTTGGGAGACTGAGGCAGGAGAATGGTGTGAACCCGGGAGGTGGAGCTTGCAGTGAGCCAAGATTGCGCCACTGCACTCCAGCCTGGGTAACAGAGCGAGACTCCGTCTCAAAAAATAAAATAAAATAAAATAAAATAAAATAAAATAAAATAAAATAAAATAAAATAAAATAAAAAAATCTGTAAGAGATAGCCCTTCTCCAAGTAGGAAAGTTTTAAACCTCTCCAGTTCATTTTGCTTCTCTCATCTTTTTGGGTAAAGAACTGATGAATGTAAAATAAATACAGTTACTAGTAATGCAGCATGTGTTAATGATTTCCAGTTTGATGAGGAATGAACAGTAAATAAATAAAACACTAATGCTCATTTTTGATGACTAACATCCAAAGTCAGTAATGCTGTGAAAGCTCTAAGCAGTTGCAGGAATTCTGTGCTTTATTTAGGAATTGACAGTTCAAATAATGTCTTCACTTTCTAAAGTTTCCAGAGGGTTCCTCATGAAGGATGTATAAATATACTGTCATATTAAAAATAATTTTTTGATCAGCTTCATTTTCGCTCTGGCTAGTTATTACATAATACATTCTAGAAAACTACATTATTGGTTTACAGGTTCAGGTTTGTAGTTATACCATTTTTAGTTAATTACATATGACATTTGTGGTCATTTCTATCACTTCTATGAAAATTTGAGCATCAGAATTTGGTTAAGAGCAAAACCTCTTATTTATATATTCTAGGAAATATCAAGGACAACTTATATTGGTCTTAATATATAACATATTTTCCAAAAATTTAATCTGGCTTTCTATATACATCCAGTATTTTTTTCATCGTATTGACCATTCATATTTTCCAGTGGAAATCTAGTGGTGTCTCATTCTGATTAGTCATAATTTTGAAGCTTTTAAGTTAGCTTTAATTATTAATACTATAAGTATCATTTTATAAAGTAGTATTTTTAAGAAAATAAATAATAACAGTGAATATTTTTTTACTAAAATATAGTGAGAGTACATTTACTGTTCCCTTTTCAGCAAACATCAAATCTAAAAAGTTATTTCATTCTGAGAAACCGATGAATTTTTAAAATATTACGCATTGATTTTTCCCAAATGTTCTCAGCTAATTTCATTTATAAAGTGATTCCTAAGAGGCAGGAAGTTAAAGTCTGAAAAGCTTCATAAAGTTTGCATCAAATATATGTTTACCAAAACTAAAAGACAACCCTAAAATATTCTAATTAAGATGCTTCCATGGTACAGAGAAATGTGATATTTATCTCTTAGGCAGAAGTCAGAACAAGGTTTTAAAAAGTAACCTCATTCTTTATTAACAAAATATCCAAAAACTCTAAATTATAAATCATCTAGTTTCTAAAGAGTTTAAGCCATCTCTCTAGCATTTTTTCTGCTCAAAAGAAAATTGGTTATAAAAAGTGAGGATGAGGAAATAGAATCTTACTTATTCGCATTACTACATAAAGGTAAATACCGAATACCTACTTAGCAAACAAAGAGACAGACTGTTTGCTTTACTAATCATGTCTTTATAATCTGATGCCTATTTTAGCTATTCTTTGACCATCTGTCTGTTTTGTTTACCTACCATCTAGCACTCTTATTGCCACTGTTGTATCATGATTCCACAAAAAAAAAGATATTGAAGCATTAAAATAGAAACAACATAAGCATTCAGGTTATTGGTCCATGTTAAAAATTGAGTCACCTAGCCAAAATGCACTTAAGTACATGGTAGGTCACAATTAAAATCGTTATGCATTTTTTTAAGAAGGTGAATTGCTTTTTTACTCTGCTAGCTAAAAAGGCATGAACTCAGATTTTCAGGCTGAGATGTAAAAACCTATGGTGTTACTGCATTTACAAAATAGCATATACCTTGAATAACAGTAAGAGTCTGCTTTGTTACCTATATGGATCTAAATCAGTCTGTCGACACAAAATCTCTAATGGCAGAGTATCTGTGATAGTCTACTCACACCTCTTTTTCTTTGCAAAAATATTAACAATGCCATAATACCTTAATATTCATAATGAGGCTTAAGAATGCATCAGTAAGAAAACAGACTTAAAGAAATGTAGATAGTTCTGTGGTGTTTGGAAAAAATAAAAAACACAGTTACTCACCACTATAAAACCTCACCTCTAATCTCCCTTCCTTTCTCTGAAGCTGAAATTACATTTCTTTTACTCCATGTCCTATATTTAACACAGAATCTCATAGATAATAATCATTCTACTGTAAGTTAAAATAAATGTAGTCAGCACACCAGTGAAGGTCAAATATAATAGAAACTAGAAGATCTTATTTTTTATCTCAAAATGCTACCCAATTTCTAAGAAATTTCTACTCAGCTAGCCTGAGGCTTTGATAAAGAATAAAAGTTTCCCACTTTGTAATTACAAACTTGTGATTTCTTAACAATGTATTTTCACTTACAAATCATGCTCTGGAAAGAAAAACAATGCACAAGAGCTTTTAGCAACTGGAAAGTTATTGGATTACAACTCTTTTGCAAAAATGAACTCCATATTTAACTGCAGTCAGAAACCTTTTAAAAGCCTCTTTTGTGCCTAAAACCAGGCTTCCCAGAGCCTGCATCTGTCATAATTGGGTTTCTGAACTCTACATAGCTCAGTTCATTTGCCTTCTGTGTTCAGATTCATAAGAAAATCAGAGTTTATTAAAAATAAATAGGAAGAGGGAGAAATCCCAATATGCAGCATTGTGAACAAATCGATCTTTTCCAAAATATCCACTGATATTTATGTATGCTGTATTCTGTTGTTTATTTCAGCTGCTGGTAGGGATCATTCAGGCTGCCGAACTGCCCGCCTTGGACATGGGGGGCACATCTGATCCTTACGTGAAAGTGTTTCTGCTACCTGATAAGAAGAAGAAATTTGAGACAAAAGTCCACCGAAAAACCCTTAATCCTGTCTTCAATGAGCAATTTACCTTCAAGGTATTTGTTAATACTTATTTATAACCTTTCCTTTGTTGTTTTACTTAAAAGACTGATCTCATCCTGACACATACATAGACATGCACATGAATGCTTGTTCAGGGACTCACAATAATTCCAGTCAGAATATGCAAAATTCTTATCTTCACTACAGTCAAGATTCAATATTGCCTTTCAGTGTGTTCAGAGTAGGATTCAGTTCAGTCATTTCAGAATGGAATGGACTAGAACATGACTAGGATGTCATAGTCACATCTAAAAAGTGAGATCCCTCCCTAAAATAAAGCCAAAGGAATGAAATCATTATTTTTCTGAATTTCAAAGTTCGTGAAAATAGGTACATCTGTTACAATCCCAGGATTAAGTAAGCTATGTCCCAATGCTTAAATGGTACAAATAGACATGACTCTTATAACAAAATTTTGTGTGTAGAGGGCAATTTGAGCACTTCAAAGTCATTCTTCTTAACTAATCAATAAAAAAGAATATGAACATATTTTTTATTGCATTTCTAGCCTTTTTCCTTTATTCTAGGTTCTGCCCTGATGTTCTTCATCTTGTTGAGGAAACTCAGTTGACAAACAATAACAGAGAGATTCCAGCCATATAATATCTCATCAGGAAAACATGACCTGCAGGTCTCCAGGATCTTCATGGATCTTGGCTTGAAATCATTCATAAAAACAATTCTTTTGGTAGATATCTTCAACATGCGAAAAAAACTTTTTAATGCATTACTTAGAACAATATGTTTCTGAAATATGAAATGTCTGTGAATATGCCAGCAGGCTAATTCAAAATCACCATGTCCATCAGCCAGGCTTAGCATGTACCTTGTGTTGGCAAACATTCTGGGATGAAACAAATTGAAAATGAGGGCATGAGTCATTTTCTCAAACCTTGTTTTCAACTATGTAAAGGGGAAGTGTCTTTCTATTCACTCTGAAATTTCTGAGTTTTCAAGACAAAGGTCCCTCATGTATTGTCAGTAATCTTACTTAAAATCTGGTTTTTCTGTACCTAGACAGTGAATTTAAAATACTAGTAAAGACATTCTGGAAATACTCAGTTCATGAAGAGTATCTGCTCATGAAGCTTAATCACTATAGTCAACATACCACAAAACATAAAGTGGAAATAAAATTTTTAAAATATTGTAATAGTAATCACAGTTGTTTTATTCATCTATTTATTAACCTTAACTTAGGTCAGCAGTTTCTGACCAAAACTTAGTAAGGAAATTCTTAAATTATATGAGCTAATGTATTGGGGCTTTGTTTCGTATTGCATTACCTACATTATTATTTCTTTTAAAAATGCTAATAATTTTATTAGTAATTTCTATAAAACCAAGTATAATTTTGAAATTTTTGAATTCTCTATACATTTTTATCAAGTTTCATTTTATTTCAGAAAGGTTGATCAAACTATACATAAATCCGAAGTATAATATATTCTGCTATATTTAAAAATATTTCAATTTTTCTAGAGAACTGGTTAGACATTGTAGATTACTCATCTTGAAGTGCCAAGAGGCAATATGCTATAGGAATGGAAGCATAAAAGACTTTAAAGAGGCCTGGCTTTACAATGGATTTAAATCACTTAGCAGGAACTCAACATGCCCCAAGCTAAATTCATCTTCTTTTCCCCAAAACAGTTATCTGAAGGAGCTACTAATCATTCAAACAATAAATATTTTTAAGTGCTTCTTCTGCACTAGGTGTTTTACGTATATTCATTCATCCCCAAAACAGCCCCATGAAGCAGCCATCATTACAGTATTATCACAATTTAATAGATGAATAAACTGATGTTTAATCACGTGCCCCAGGCCCTTTAGTTGGAAAGTCAAAATCTGGTACAAGGTCTGTCTGACCCCAAGCCCAGGTTTTTGACTGTTGCTCTTTGAGTACAATCATTAGAAAGTCTAGAGAGATTTTAGATATACAATAAAATTTTCAAGGGTTTATCCCTGCTCTAAAATATTTTGTTTCTTTCTTTGAGAGTCAGCTCTTTGGAAGGGTTTATTTTCCACTCCTTCTAAAATGGAAAAAGTATGATGCTTACTTTTTAATCATATCATTTTAATAAAATAATCAGATTCCAAACAGATGATAAATAAATGACAGAAAAGAAAATCTCTTTGGAAAACTGAAATTTCTTGTATGTTGATGGCCCAATATTCTTCCTTTTCTTCCCTCCTTAATATACGGAGTTAATTGAGAAATGTTTGCTGAAGCATAAGACAACCATTTACACTGATAAAATAATAGGAAGTGTATGAAAATTGATCAAACCTTTAAGACAAGTCTAAACAATTTCTTAATTAGGTATTTCTACCCAGTTACTGAAGTGTAGCTTACTTGGATTGCACTGCTTTCACTGAATATTAAAAATGTCACTAATAAACATCCCAACCCATAGCATCTGTCCCAGATATATTTGAACAGCTGGAGAATTCATCAGTTCTTGGCCTTTTGCCACCACTCATCCTAAGGCATGTCATACCGAAGAATGAACTTCAAAACCCATATTATAATGCACCTCTGATATTCAAAACATCAATTTCCTGGTCAGTTCTTGTCAATCAGCAAATTATTTTAGGGAGTAGGTGAGGAACTTGTGAATATCATTTCAATCCTTTCAGACTCCTAGCATAGCCTTTAATAAATCATTGCTCCATTGAACTGTGGCATTTAAATGCCTTGAAAGAGTTAATGGAACATTTGAAAAAAGTTATTTGCCCTTTTGTAAGTTACACCCTGACAACATAACTTAAAACAACAACAAAATATTCTACAAGAAAAACTTACTTGTAGTCAAATGCAATTGGCTTGTTTATTCTTTTATTAATCTTAAGGATTTATAGCATAATAGCAGGATCCATTATTAATAATGCTAACAGCTTCTAGAACTTTGAGAAAAAGCAATAAATCACTAAAAATTCCCATTTTCTCTCAAGTAATTTTAGCCTCAAGCAGTTCGTCAAAAGTCTCAATTTAAAAAATAACCAAAAACAAAATTATCTCCCTGTTCTGTTTATGCAACATAAATATTAAATTAAGCACCATGAAGAAGTAACACGTTTTAAGCATTTTTGTGACTGGATATTTTATCCTCATCTCTTTTTATTTAGGTACCATACTCGGAATTGGGTGGCAAAACCCTGGTGATGGCTGTATATGATTTTGATCGTTTCTCTAAGCATGACATCATTGGAGAATTTAAAGTTCCTATGAACACAGTGGATTTTGGCCATGTAACTGAGGAATGGCGTGACCTGCAAAGTGCTGAGAAGGAAGAGGTAAGGGAATTATTAGCATTTCTAACATCACAAGCTGTACTCACCAGTTGCTGCTCATATAATAACTTATTGAGAAATACTCAACAAAGGGGGATGTGGGCCTCTAGTTGTTGATAGCTGGTAAAATAGGGTCAAAGGCATTGAACCACCTTGTTAAAAAGTGTACAGGTCTTCTGGATGTTATTTGAAAGAAGAGAAAGAAATGTGTGTACTGGATCTAGAAACAGCAACCCTGGACACAAACAAGCACACATATGCCCACAGGAACTCTTTCTAAAAGCTTACAAAAGGCCACACACACTCATAAACTACTGCTTTAAAATGACAATGAAAAATTATTTTATGTCTCATATTTTTCCACAGTCATTTTGTGTTTTCTGCATAGGTTATGTAGCTATTACACAGAAATAAAATGGTACTTTTTCCTTGATTGTTTCTGCGTATCGCAGACAGTTCATTGTTTCTCCTGAAGATATGAGAGCATGATTGGTGAAACATCAAATATAATTCACAAAGCCTGATATTAAATCCATTTTTTAAATGGCTCACATTTTTATGCTACTCCTCACATTGTTTATTCCCAGTTTTAATAGTTTAGCCCAGTATTTTTCCATGACTTAAAAAGGGAAGTTCGATATGTTTAGTGCATTTAAGCTTCATAATAATCAATTGTATCTGATTATGCGATGCCTGTCTGGCACCAGCATTTTTCTCTGCAAACATTTCAGTAGACCAATACTAGAAAAGCAAACAACCCTTTGCTTCTCCAAATTCCTAAAACAACTCCTTTCCCAGTCACTCTTTAGTTCCTGACATATGGCTATAATTACCCAAGAGATTGCTGACAGCTCAGTCATTTAGGATCTCCAGGTCCCTAGGATTCCCTGGCCTCTTGGGGTCACCAGGGAGATCAGAGAGAGGGTCAGTCCTTCTGAGAAACTCAATCAAGTCCATCACCTGGGAATCCTCTCAGCCTAAGGTTTTCTGTGACCAATCTGAAGCTATGAACTTTATATGCCCTATATGATGAAATGAGGCTTCAGAACAGGCCTATTAATTCCCATGCTGAAATTGAACTTTTCACTCTAAAATTGCTGTTTGCTATTTGATTTTACAAAATGAGTCAAAAATACTAAAGTTAAACTCTGCTTTTTTTTTGGAAAAAAGTATATATACTTATACTTTCCAAAAGGAGAGCAGAGCTTAAGTATTTTTGTATATAATATTCATGTGTATATACTGTCTCAATATCTAAGAATGTTGACCAACCTTTCTTAGACATTTAGACAGATTTAGTCCTACTGTGGATATTCAAGAATACCCAAGAAAAATACTGAGTTTTAAAATTATATGATTTTATGGATAGTTCTTTCCTATAAGTGAACTAATGGTAATGTTACAGACATCTTCATGAAAAAAAAATTCGAACATTCAATTACAATGTTTATAATTATTTAACAAAGTAGTGAGATGTTTCATTGAATTTTTTATTGAAGTGTTTGACTTTGTGTAAATTTTTTGGGTGATAAAGTAGGACCATAACAAATGTTTGTTAACTGATTGGTTTTATTAATTGACTGGTCTTTGGTTGGCTTGTTGGTTGAATATGAGAACATGAACCATTGGTACTTCACAATGTCCACCTGTGCAGGGTGTATGGCTCACACTTGTTACTTTCACCTGGATAATTATCGGGTGGTAATGACATCCAAGATCACACCCAGTGGGTTTCTGAAAAATTGTGAAATATTTTTTTCTGAGCTAAGGGAATGTAGACCATTGAGCAAGTTTCCTCTTTCAGAAATCTTTGAGTATGAGCAGAGTTTGAAACTTAACACCAAGCTGACGGGTTTCACTCTAGAATCTAGGGGGTTAGGTACACTGCGCATTCAGAATTTTAACCTAGAAAGTGGCCTAACATGATTTACCCCTTATCTTACTTACTGATGAAATAAAATGGAATGTGAAGTACCCAGTATAGAGTCTGGCATATGGTAAATGTTCGCTAAGTGAGAGGTCTCTCGTACCTTTTTCTTGGTTAATTTTGTGTGTGTGTTCTCTTTCCCCATTTTGTGTGTTCATCTCCCCATTTGTTGTGTCTTTTCCCTCTATTTTTATCTACTTTGCCATCCTTTTTCTCACCATTGCACTTACTGAGTATCTGTAGGAGTTATTAATGGGAAGTATTAATTTTATCATTACACTTGTAAAACTCTAGAGACTTTCCTCTTTGATTTCTACTCAGGAATAGAAATTTTTGGTTTTCAGTTAGACTATTTCTCTTTATCAAGATATAGGTTATAAAAAACTGTGTAAGACAGATTTCTAGCTTACAAAGTATCTCTGGATGACCAGACCCAGTTAGAAACTTTTGCATAATAAAGGAAGTAAGATTCCAATTACATTTTATATCTGAAGAATTACATATTCTCAATGATATCTGCTCTAACTTTTCATGCCACTGTCCATTAATTGTAGAAAATTATAATTGTGTGAATAAATTGAAGTCTTAGATTGACTTTAGTTTTATGATTTTAAAGAAATTGTTTTTCCACTTTACATGAGCAATTTAGTTCATGATTTTAGTTTTGCTTTCATCTAGCAGTGTTAAGCGTTATTTTTAATGTCATAATGAGATGAAAGATATCAAAGAAAGTGAGAAAAAGGAATTCAAGGAACAGCTTTGGAATCTAGAACCAGTACTGCTAATCATAGTAAGCTGTTCTGCCAGAGACTTGGATTTAAACAGGTTAAATCAGACCCACTGACAGCAAACTCTGTGATGTTAATTAAATGGAGTAAGGTTTTGTTGCCAGAAAGTTGACAACTATAAGTCATGAGATGATGCAGTAACTGTGTAACTTAAAGGATTATGTACTATTTTAGTGACCAAATAATGTGCAAGCAATTTAGAAAGAAATGGGAAGGAACGTGGATAATGTAAGAGCCTCATTTGGAAGTGACTAGGCCCATGTTTAAAAGGAAGTGGTGTGGAAGAGATAAGCTGTACCGGGAAGAGCCACAACAAAAGCACATGGTTCCCACTATTCGATTCTATCCCCAGGTGGAAACATCACTGGTGAGGTTTCCATTTGGCTTGATCGTGTTCTGCAAATTTACACAATCAAAGCCACCTCACTGGTTTCCGTTCACTTGCTGGTTTGTTTTTTCAGTGATGCATGGTCGACTACTTTCTTCCTCCACTTCCCCACCTTCTAATAGATGAAGGTGGAATTTGACCTTGGAGACAGGTCAACCTTTCTCTGATTTTTGTTTCTTTAAAACAGAAACATGTATCCTCTGAGTTCCTGGAGATGGTTGTATATAAAACCGTTGTTTCTTAATTTTTTTATTTCTCAGTATATGGCTTCAAAATCATGCTTGGTAATCAGTATATAATTCTCCAATGTGCAAAAGGCTACCAATATGTATAGCCCCAAGCTGTCTAAGTTAAATCTTTGAGATTTTCTTCTCTTTAATCTTTCAAAAAATAAGTATTTATTGTATACGCAAGTCATACCTGAAACCAATCTTTATCTTTTTAGAATAAGCTATTTAATATTTTGACTTAATTATTTCAAACATTACAAGCAACAGCTATGACTCCATTTTTCCCTTCTTATAAATTTCACTTATGTCCAGTTTTAAAATTGTCTCAGTTCTGCACCCCAGGATCAGGTAGATCATCAAAGTATTTAAACCCTTTTTATTTTAACATTTTGTTCCTATTTATAAAATTTATTTTTATCTCCATGCCTTCTACTGATATTTGTTATCTCTAAAAACAGCATAAGGAATAGATAGCACCAGAAAAAAAACCAAGCCTTTCTTTTTAACGTTCCGCCCCGATATGCTGCAAGCTCTCATGATTTGAGCAGTACTGTTTTATTGTTTTGTTTCCATTAGAGAATAAGTCTATCACGTCTTCTTTGTGTAAAATTTGGTAAAGAGTGATTTTTAAATGAGATTCTGTAATCCAGTGCAAATGGAAAAAAAATTGATTGCAGAATTAAAACAAGTTGGAACATAATTTAATTAGTATCGAAGCAGAAGGGAAGAGAAACTACTTTAATGCCTTAATGGAAAATCAATTTTGCAAGAAAATTTCACATTTTTAAGCCTAATTAGAAAAACATTTACGTCACAGAAAAGCATGTGAAGAATACATATTCAATCAAATGGCTACAGTTTTTTAACTTCCAATGGTCAATTCCTTAGTACTTCTTCAGAATGAGTTAAAGTCATTATTCCTTACGGCATCTTTTATGCCCAAGGATCATGAAAGTAGTGATGCTGTTTCTAAGTACATTTAGAAATCAGATGGCAACTATGCTCTCCAAGAATCTCCACCCAATGATCAATGCCCTGATTGGAAATCCTTATAAAGTGTTAATTGCTGGAATTTTAAACATGGATGCCAATAAGAACCTTCCTGGTCACTCATTCACAACCTATCGCATTTGAGAAATGCAACAAAAATATTAATTTGCATCCATAGCATTTCAGGAAGTTATACTTGTTTTTCTTTACTTGTTCATTGTCTATCTTCCCCACTGGACTGAAGCTCCATCCAGGCAGCAGCCATGTCTATGGTTCCTCACCAAGTGTAATCAGAGAGGCAAGAACACAGTAGGCGTGCAAAACTATTTTTGAATGAATGAATGGAGATGTTTATTGTGCTGTAAGAAATGTGTCCAAACGCCCTTTTTAAAATCTGTGTTAATAGTCATTGTGTTCTTATTTTACAAATGAAGGTTAAAGTATTCTGAAAGCTAATCAGCAAAATGTCCTAGCTCTGAATGCTGAAAATAGTTTAGTGCCTCTCTGGGTTTTTTTGGTATGTTTCTTCAAAGATAGAGGCAGTACAGATGCTTAGCAAAATCAACCTTGTTATTGTTTTTCTTTATGGTTTTGAAAATGATAATAGATTTTGTCTCAATAACTTTTGTTTGTTTGTTAAAGGCTTATTCAGTGTCTCCCTCTTTGTAACCCTCTTTTTCATCCTGTTTCCATAATGCACATGGAGCTCATAGATTACCTTAATTTAACTTTTATTTAAATGTAAGACTTAAAGCTATGATGTAAGTCTCTGCCTACATCATGGAAATTGATCCAGAGGAAAATGGGAAAGAATTAGTTCTAGGGACAACTCAAAGAATGGGAATAAAATCTAAGTTTATCATGCCTAGAATATTTGTTGTTAATCAATTTTATAATATAGTAGATATAGTTTAGTAGTATTTAATTATTTTATAGTATATTAAAACTATAATATATATTAGTGTACCTAGTATCTATGTGTCCATATCATGGGACTTGGAACATACTGATTTCCCTTTAAACTGCTACAGAAGTATAGATGTGTTTTATTTTTTACAGTATCTTGGGCCATAGCTGTGGTTTATTTGAGTTTGAGTCTTTGGTTAGAATTTCTGTCACCAATTATAATTGTATTCTTATGTATAATAAATGTTATCCACTTCATGATGTGGTTTCCAAGAACATGACAGGGAAAGGCAAATAACTTGAAATATCTCTCTTGTATGTAGAACTGTAATTTGCTTGCTTTTCTGGTTAAAAAGACTTTTCAGGCACAGGTAGAAGAAATCCAAATTCTCACTTTAGAGTTTCTAAACAAAAATCCAATATTTTTTATTTTAAATTCCCTAGAAAAGTGATATAAATTAGACTCTAATTTGAAGCAAGAATTAAAGCAAGGAGAGATCCTGGACATTTTCAAAATGCACTTTGGCTACCTTCCATTGTTCTCCCTCCCATTGTCATATTTTAGCCTACTGCACCTGCCTTCCTTGTCACAGTGATAACCACCCAAAGATCTGGTCTCACAGCCTGGCTCTCTAGCTTGCAAAGTTCATCTTCATTAAAGTTTATATTAGCTTCTCTACCTATCCTATAAACACAAATAATAGCTATCATTTACTGAGAGTCTACTGTATGCTGACAAAAAAAAAATCTCATAACATTCTTCAAAATTGACATTACCAAATCTGTTTTACAAAATAGGGAAGGAAGGGAACTGAGACCCAGGAAAGTTTAAGTAATGTGTCCAAGTTTACACGGGCAATGCCATAACTACAATTCAAACACAGGTCTAAAAGCCTACACTTTCCATTTTTTGAGATTGAGTCTTGCTCTATTGCCCAGGCTAGAGTGCAGTGGTGTGATCTCAGCTCACTGCAACCCCCGCCTCCCAGGTTCAAGCGATTCTCCTGCCTCAGCCTCCCAAGTAGCTGGGGTTACAGGTGCCTGCCACCATGCCCAGCTATTTTTTGTATTTTTAGTAGAAACGAGGTTTCACCATGTTGGCCAGGCTGGTCTCGAACTCATGACCTCAAGTGACCTACCTGCCTCGGCCTCCCAAAGTGCTGGGATTACACACGTGAGCCACTGCACCTGGCCCACACCATCTTCTTTAAAGAGTCTCTCTTGGTCTTTTCAGTTCTGTCTGGCTCCCAAACCCATTTTCTTTCTACACTGCCATATTGCCACTAAGAGAGTGCAAGGATATTGTCTGTTTTGTTTATCTACTTATGCCCAGCACATTGCACTGTGACTGCAACATCCAAAATGCTTAAATAAATATTTTCAAGTAGATTGGTTGAACAAATTAGAATTTAACAAACATGCATTCTAATGTTCTATCACCTTTGAGAGAGTCATCTTTAAAAGATACCCAGTTATTCCAGTTGCACCGTGGTATCCCAAAATATTTTTGAATTCCAGTCCCTCTCTCCAAGTATCTTTCTCAGTGTATGATACATTATCTGTTCTCAATAATGATTTGTCTTTGTCTTGAAAAGGTAAATTTCACTGAAATGGCCATAACTATGTAGGGTCAAGTATAGGCTATTAGTTGATGATCGAATTGGGTAAAACAGTTGTAATTACTGCGGGAAAGTGATGAGATGGATGTTCTTGTGAGGTTTATATTCTGACTCTGTCCTAAATGCTTTGGAGCATTAACATCATTACATGGTCTCTCAAATGTTTTGCTATGGGGAATATTCTCATTAGGAGATATAAATTCCGATACACGTAGTACCAAGAAAATATAATTGTTTTAATAGAAATCAATGTAAGTATTAGGTTTTCTTTTTATCCAAAGAATAAAAGGACAGAGAGTTTTCAGTTGAATTTTAAATAAAGCAGAGCAAAGTAGATTTGGGAGCCTGGATGTGTGTAAGCTGGCAGAGCAGAAAGTGAGGAGTGGGGGGTTGAAATGGGAACAAATATAAAACAAAAGGAGAATGAGAATAATGATGTAGACAAGAGCAGTCTTGTTTACATCTGGTTTTTCATATTACTGAAATAATGAAAAGGTTTTTGAATGGGAAGCAATGTGAGCAACACAGGAGAATGTTTTGTTCTGTCTTCCACGGATTTAAACCTTTTCAAATGCAATCTTTTCTCTTGAGTTCATCATAGGTTTGGGAGCAATATTTTTTATCGTTTGTGAATCTTAAAATTAGATGTTTTTACCTTCTGTCTTACTCCTACCTACCTTTGAGCAGGCCAAATGTTTGTGCTGTAAAATCTTTAATCCATTACAATCTGTTACTCTGCAATTAGATGAAATGTCAGTGATTGAGTTGTACTAGTTGTACTACAGAATAAGGGAGGAGAATGAGGACTCGCTGAAAAACAAGAGCTTAAATAATTAAAGAATGCAAGAGAGAGGAAGCATACACAGACACACAAACTTACTTGCTTTAAACATGATTAAATTCTTGCCAATTATGAACAAGAACTTTTAAATACTGTAAATTAATTTTATGTATTCATTCTTTCATTGATTTCATCATATATTAAGCCTCTTTTATAAGCCAGGTATTGTGCTAATTTATCGAATACAGTGGTGAATAAGATAGACCCCCACTTTTGGCCACCTGACCTCCCGAGCTGGTGGGGTTGAGGCTGGAGTCCTGCCAGGAGCCATGGGGAAGTGAAGTTTGCAAACTTCCGGGGCGCCTGGCCCTGGGCGTTGGGCGAGCCCGGGGGTGGTCGGAAGGGCTCGGGGGGCGGGGGGGCGTGGGGGGGCGGAGAAGCCCCAACGCAGCCTTTGCGATTACAGTCATGGCCACCCAGGTGATGGGGCTGTCTTCTGGAAGAGAAGGGCTGTTTACCAGCAATGGCAACATTGGAATGGCCTTGCCTAACGGCATGTATGACTTGCATGATCTCTCTAAAGCTGAACTGGCCGCACTTCAGCCTATCTTGCTGGCAAATGCGGCCTTCAATGGAAAAGTAAATGGCAGCTGCTGTGATTACCTGGTCGGTGAAGAAAGACAGATGGCAAAATTGATGCCTATTGGGGATGACAGCTTTTCAGATAGTGAAGAAGGAGAAGGACTTGAAGAGTGCTGAAACAAAAGGTGAACCTCATGGGCTGAGACGTTTGGAACTCAGCGTTGTAGAACTTCAGCATGTATTTGAGGCATCAGCTGCTCCAGAGATTTACAGCTCAAAAAAGATCTTCCTCCTGAAACACCTGGAACAGAGGACAAAGGCAAGAACTCGAAGACCAAATCCTTTCACTGTAAGTCATGCCAACATGAAGCAGAATCTGAAGAACAGTTTGTGCATCACATCAGAGTTCACAGTGCCAAGAAATTTTTTGTGGAAGTGCAGAGAGGCCAGACGCGGTGGCTCACGCCTGTAATCCCAGCACTTTGGGAGGCCGAGATGGGAGAATCACCTGAGGTCAGGTGTTCGAGACCAGCCTGACTAGCATGGAGAAACGCTGTCTCCACTAAAAACACAAAATTAGCCCAGTGTTGTGGCGCATGCCTGTAATCCCAGCTACTCGGGAGGCTGGAGCTGGAGAATCGCTTGAAACCAGGAGGCGGAGGTTGCATGCGGTGAGCCAAGATCATGCCATTGCACTCCAGCCTATACAACAAGAACGAAACTCCGTCAAAAAGAAAGAGAGAGAGAGAGAGAGAGAAAGACAGACGAAAGAAAGAAAGAAAGAAAGAAAGAAAGAAAGAAAGAAAGAAAGAAAGAAAGAAAGAAAGAGAAAGAAAGAAAGAAAGAAGAAAGAAAGAAAGAAAGAAAGAAAGAAAGAAAGAAAGAAAGAAAGAAAGGGAAGCAAGCAACAGCCAAGGAATCTGGCTCTTCCACTGCAGAAGAAGGAGCCAAGGTCCGTATTCGCTGTGACCACTGTGGCTGCAATACCAATCGATATGATCCCTATACTGCACACCTGAAGCACCACACCAGAGCTGGGGATAATGAGCGAGTCTACAAGTGCATCATCTGCACATACACAACAGTAAATGATATTTGGAAACTGTAAGCCTGGAATTAGGAGACGTAATTATTCCTTCAAGTTTTATAGAATATCACTTGGGAGATTCCAAAGCCATAGCTATTACATGGCAAACCTAGGATAAGAGCGGTAGTATGAGTGCTGGCAGACCAGCTGCAACTTTCCTATACAGTGAAAAAGGCTGGTGAAACAAGTACAGGCCAGATTTTTAAAAATCATACTTTCTCAAGGATCTGCACAAACTGGTGGGTGTCCTGGCTGTCTGTGTGATAGCCTCTTTCTACAGGTGAGGCCTCAAATGAATTGCAGCTATCCTGGTGTTCCTGTGGGGGACACTTTGTATGAAAAAAGGGCATGTACTCCAAAACATTTTTGTAGGTTCTTTGGCCGGGCACCAAACAGTACGAAAGAGTCCAATGTAGAATTTTTCTTACCAATAGCAGTTATTCATTGCAGTGAAATAAAATATGATCCCAGTAGGGAATCTTGAATTCTGACCTCCCATATTCTATTTTGAAATAACCACTTTATGTTTCTTTTTTTTTTTTTTAATCTGATGATCTCTTTGAGGCCGGCTTCAGATTTTGATGGTACAACATGAAAGATTAGGAAAAGCATTAATAATCTGTGGGTGGAAAACTTGTTAAAAATCTGCGAGTAAAGTTTGAGTTAAAAGTTGTTTGAACATGGAATTGACTGGGAGGCCAAAGATTTTTAAAAGCAGAAGATTCTTCTCTTAAGACATGAGGAGTAAGTTGTGTGATAATGGTGTGTGTTTTGTGTGCATGAATAGAAATTGTAAATGTTGAATTCTAGGTTCTGACAATCACTGTCAACAGAAGATCAAGCTGCAAATATTTATGCCTTAAAACTTAAATTATAAAGCTAGTTAAATCTTTCTAACAACTAGTTTTAATGTTCATGGGTACATTTTACCTAAGTTACTGTTAACATTGTATAGAGAAAGATTCATCTTAAGCACAGATTGGCTATCAGGAATTAGTTTGGGGAAGAGGTTTTTTTGTGGATTCTTTCATACTGCAAAAGTAAAACCATTTGCCTTCTGGGGAATTAAGCTAAATTCTAATCTAGTCTTTAAGACTAGAATACTAAAAACAAAAACATGAAGGAAATTAAAACCCCTTATTATTAAATCGATTTGTAAAAACGTTGTTACTGGAAATTGATTGGACTTGAGGCCTTCTTCCAGAAAATAAGGACTTGATTGTCAGGCCTGTATTAGGTTCTGAACCTTAATGCCATGTATTCGTACTTATCAGAAATTATTTCAGTGAAAAGTACATTAGCAGTATGAACTTCTGGTCCAGTTGGAAATTCTTCCATTTGAAAAATGTGATATTTGCATGGAACTGTTTACATCTATTTGTTTTCTAGTCCCACTCCCCCACACTGGATAGAATTTAAGCTAGAATTTTTCCTTTTGATAAAAGAACAAAAAATGAACATGTTATTTGTAAGTTGATGTGTAGTAACTAGTGATAAACTTGAAAAACTAGAATACATGATAAGCCTAATCTTAGGTGGTCTTATGAAAATGAATCTCTTACCTATCTTTTGAACCTATATTCACATTGGTTTTTAAGATTTTTTAAGTTATATTTTTTCATTTTTTCCTCAGAGCTGCTTCTTATTTTGGGACCACTTTTTTCTTTTATTGTGTAATTCACAAGGGGCTGCATTTTTTTTTTTTTTTTTTTGATAAGGCTTGTAACTATGGCTGGATGTTTTGCTCTAGTCTTCTAAGATGGGCCATTTTATTTTTCAGAGTCACTTATAAAGTCATGTGTAATTAACTTTGGAGACTGTTTTGCATATGACTGCTGCTACAAATTAAAACCCAAGTAGACCTCATTGCCTGTCACCCTATGAATGTTGACAATGGAAGGAATACCTTGCCTGTGGTATACTGTCACTTTTGGACTGAAAAGCTGAGGAAGAAACTTAATTTTCTTTTTTGCATAAGTCAGAAAAACTTACAGCTAGTGTTCCCAGTTTCCTGGTTGACTCCAGCAGATGAAATGAACAGACAGTGTTAATTCAGACTGAAGAAATTATCTGAATCTTGGCTTGTGTAGATTTACAATCTACATATAATATTAACTAAATCAGATAGCTTTTACAGTTTCACATGTGTACATAGGTTCCCTCCCAGTCCCTTCCATACCCATTAGTTATTGAACTTTCTAATTCTAATTCTATTGAAACATTACAACAGTGTTTTGTTGCACCAATTTTATAAACTTATGCAGTGCAATATGTGTTATTTTTCTGAGGCAAACCAAAGGTAAATTTCTCAAGGTTCTTGCTGCCTTCTTTAGCAGCATTTGAGGGAGGATCTTTTATACATTCGTAACAGATAAAAATAAAGCAGATTGCAAATCCTTTTTTAAAATCTTAAACCATGTACCAAGTTTTTGGTCCAAATTGTGTAGGATAAGTTAAACTTAAATTGCATTCTATTAACCAATATGAGTGTATTTCCGTAAGCGTAGTTATGTTGAAATACAGTTTTAAAAAGAAAAAAAAAAAGATAGACCCACTAAGCTTAGTCAATTAAAAATTAATGGTGAGACAGAACTACAGGGTAGATTAAAGCTCAGCCTATGTGGATCACCATGACTCCCCTTACTACTGATGTGTCCTTCAGCTTGTTGCTTAATCCTTTCATAAAATGAGGTTAATATTTACTCACCTCCACGAGTTGTGACACACTCTAAATTAGATAATTAATGTAAAGCACTTAGAACAATACTTGGCACCAGATAAGCTCTCAAAAAATATTAGTGGTTTTTGTTATTAAAAACATTGGTCAGAGCCCTTATTTCCTTGCCAGCTGAAAGGCGTTGCTCTGATGACTAGACTCACATCCTTCCTTTTTTGAGGACACTGGGACAGCCTAAGTGTTCAGAAGGCATTGTCATACATGGTTTTAATAAAAGAGTGGATATCTGAGCCTAGATCCCATGTGCGAGAGTCTGTGGGATGTGAAAAGATTTCACAAAGACGCACCCAGTTTAAGGCTCAGCACACGTGAGTGGAAGATAGTGCTACCATGGTGTGACCTCAGTGATTGTGCACCAATTAACTCCTCTAAGCTCTGACACCCCACAAAGGAACTCAAAGTTTCAGACTCTGCTAAAATAAGACAGACAATAACAAGTGTTGACAAAGATGTGAAAAAAATTGGAATTCTTATACGTTGCTAATAGAAGGTAAAATGATGTAGCCACTTTTGAAACCAGTTTGACAGTTCCTCAAAAGGTTAAATAAAGTTGCCATGTTATCCAACAATTCTACTAAGTTCTACCCAAGAAAAATGGAAACTCATGTATACACACCAAAAAAATGTACAACAACAGTAGTAACATTTTTCGTAACAGCCAAAAAAGTAGAAACAACCAAAATATTCATCAAGTGATGAATGGATAAGCAAAATGCGGTATATCCATACAGTAGAAAATTACTTAGCCAT
Organism: Symphalangus syndactylus; assembly: GCF_028878055.3. NCBI lineage: Eukaryota > Metazoa > Chordata > Mammalia > Primates > Hylobatidae > Symphalangus > Symphalangus syndactylus. The sequence continues at coordinate 74,713,242 of NC_072435.2, forward strand.
AAAAAGAAATAAAGTCTTGATACATGCTATAACACTCATGAGCCAAAATAGGCAAATCCACAGAAAGACAGAAAGTAGATTCATGCCTAAGGGTAAGGATAGGATAGGGAATGGGGAATGACAGGTAATGGGTATGGGATTTTTTTGGAGTGATGAAAATCTTCTAGAATTAGATAGCAATGATGGTTACATAACCCATGAATATACTAAAATCCACCAAACTGTACACTTTAAATGGGTGAATTTTATGGTATGTGAATAAATACCATTTTTCTCAATAAGCTGTTTCTTATTTTTTATTTTCTTTCTTATTTTTAAATTAAATACAATTTAAAAAATTATTTGAGACAGGGTCTCTTTTTGTCACCCAGACCAGAGTACAGTGGCACAATCATAGCTCACTGCAGCTTCAAACTCCCAAACCCAAGCAATCCTTTCACCTCAACCTCCCAAGTAGCTGGGACTGCAGGCTGGCACCACCATGCCCAGCTAATATTTTTTGTTTGTTTGTTTGTAGAGACAGGATCTTACTATGTTACTCAGTTTGGCCTCAAACTCCTGGCCTCAAGCAATCCTGTCACCTAAGCCTCATAACCTGTGGATCACCACAGCCAGTCCTAAATCTGTTTTTAAAAAAAGTTTCAGGGACAGAGATCCTAAACATCAAAGCATGATGCTCCAGGCTGACTGGAGTTCCATGTGAAACAGCCCTCAGGTATGCTGGAAATGTCTTTCCTGGGGCTGTTTCAAAAGTTTTGGGATATTTGCTGAAAATATTCTAGTCTCTCTTTAAACTAGAACACTTGTCTCCAAAATCACACTCCTTATTACCATTTCTATTGATATAAGGGCAGTACTAAGGTTCACTTTTTAGAGATGAGGAACCCAAGCCTAGGACATATGCTAGCCAATGAGAGCTCAAGATGTAAATGCCAGTTTTTCTGATTCCACAGCCATTTTCTAGTAGTCTACTCTCCCTTAGGATAAGAAGTTTATGCCTAATTCTCCTGATGTAAAAACAAAGCTTTAAACATGAGAACCAATCTTTTTGCAGCTTGTTTTCATACTGTAGCTTCTCAGAGATTCCCCAAGTTGCCCTTTTCTGGACCTTTTTTCTGGTAACATCGTGACTTTTTAAATTGAAATAAAATCGGCATGCAATAAAATGCATAGATGTTAAGTGTACAGTTCAATGAGTCTTGACAACTCTATACACAGTGTAACACCAATCAAGCTACAGAACATTTCTTATCCCCAAAGAAGTTCCTCATACCTCTTTCCAATGTGTCTTAGCCCAAGCTCCTAGAGGTAACTTCTGTTCTGATTTTTCTTACCGCAGATTACTTTGCCTGTTTTGAACTATATACCATGGAATCATGTTATTTTGTGTCTGGTTTCTTCAGCTTAAGATGATGTTTATGAGATTCTTCATACAGTAATATTTCACTCCTTTTGATTGCTAAGTGCTATTCTATTACGTGAATATATCAAGATTTATCCATTTTCCTACTGGTGGAATTTTGGGTTGCTTCCAGTTAGAGATTGTTAGGAATAAAGCTGTTGTACTTGTACAGCTTTCTGTGGACATATGCTTTCATTTCTCCTGAACTGCTGGTTCATAGGTAGGTGTATGTATCACACTTCTTTAAAGCTAAAATGACCAGGACCCCAGGTAATAGTCTAAATCTGAATGTATTGTGATACCTACCGTACAGGCTTCAGTCATGTTTTCTTTTCATTCTCACTAGCCTCCACGATGATGCTCAGTCCCACCTTGATTCTTGACCTGGGCACTATGTTGTCTATCGTCCACCATACAACTGGCACCTCATAACACACGTTTATTCTCTAAGTGTAGGTGCATAGCCACACAATGCTGTTACATAAAAAGATGCCTTGTTTACCTGTTTCGTTGTCTCGATAGGTAGAATATAAGCTTCTTATAAGTGAGGAAAGCATCTTAGGACTTTTGCACATCACAGTAATTAGCTCTTAGGAGAAAGTATGGCATGGATCAAATGAGCATAGAACTCGGAATCCAAATCACATCAACTCTCTGAGCCTCATTTCCACATATGTTAAATATTATTGAAAAATGTAAAATAAATCATGTACCTATGTGTTTGAAATTTAAAAGTTATTTTTCAAGCATAGGTCTGTCCAATGCCAAATGAATTCCTAAAATAAGCAATCAGATACATCGAGCAGCTATTCACTTTCACTGTTTTATAGGGGGAAAACAATCCATTGTTTCTGGAACAATTTAAAAAGTTTAGGAGTATTTTCACTCTCACTGCAGAGCTGGTGAACATCTCAGTATCTTTATCACCACTTCCTTCTATCCTTCCCAGATTTCAAGTGCCCGAAGGCAAAGTGGAATGACCCCTAAGCTTTTTTCAAAAGCTGATGGAAGAATTCCCTGTCAGCCTACTTTATGCAAAACAACTTCTGGCACTGGCTGTCACCCTGCCAGCCTCATCTCCCCTCTTCTTACTTTTTGCTCTACTTTAAATGTCTCTCAAATCATTAATCATATGCAATTATTTTCCCCCTGGGACAGACCACAGCTAGATTGTGAACCAGAGATGGCAGAGTAGTCACTGGAGTGCTTGCTCCTGGGCTTTAGGAGCTGGCAGACTTCTGGCTTGGAAAAGAGCAGGACATTGCGCAGTGGGAGAACCCGGGGCACACAAACCCTGCTCAAGTCAAGCTATCTACTTATGACTTTAAAATGCTTATAGGGCACTGTTGTCAGAGGTGACTGTCGGGCAAAATGTCAGAGCCCTGGCATCAGGAAGTGCTCAACTCACGTGTTGGTAAAAAGAATTTACCGACAACAGCATAGGTTTGAAAAGGAAAAGTTTATTAGAAAGAACACTGCAGAAGAGTGCAGCGGTGCACCACAGTGAGAGGATTGAGCACACTGCTGTGGGTTTTTCCTTAGGGGTATTCATGGACCTTAAGGTGGGAGCTTAAGGGTAATTTGGACCATATTAGCCACATAGATCATGATAAATGACTATGTTTGTAGACATTTTGGTGTGTTAATGTCAGCAAGGGTTGTAAAATGAGTTTTGGAATGGCATTACTGATATAAGATACTGAGCTGTGAAGAATTGCCCCAAATTTAAAAATTTTTAAAGAATGAGAAAGCTACCAAAAATGTATGGTTCCCTAAATGTACTGCAGTGTGAACTATGGCACTGACCATTCTCCTAAATTTCCATTTCCATATAAAGAGATGTATAGAAATTTTAATGACTTAGAAAGATTGAAAAAGGCCTAGAACCAGAGGCCAACTTTAGATATTAGGAAAGTCTAATTACTTCTAATTTTCCCAGATAAGGAGTTGTGCCTCCGGAGGGCCTGTTTAATAGTCACCAGGTGACCCGTACTGTCTTCTAAATTCCTCAAATAAGGAGTTTTTGTCTCCGGGGCCTGTTCAATGGTCACCAGGTGATTTTCACTCTCCTCTGTGACCCGGTTTGTCCTCTAATGGAACCCTGTTTCCAGCATCCCTTCTGAAAGCCTTCTACACCAATATTTCTCTTTTCATGTGGACTATAACTATGTTATATGCAAGAATAAATTTCTGGACCCTGGATAACACTAGAATACAGACAGGAACATTTATGAGTGAAGTGAAAGGCCCCACATACAATTCTAGAAGAGGACAGAAAGGAAAATCTGAAACTATCTCTAGTCAACTTTTCTTATTCTCTAAGCTGCAAATACTCTGGAATGTGGTCAGAGGTTGTGATTTCCCGCAAGTTAACCAACTGCCCTTCACTTTAAGCTGTGATTTCTACATGAATAAATAAATATTCCAACAAGGTGCTTCCTTGAATTTTCACGTTCTGCTAGTGCTTTAAAGAGAGGAGAAAAAAATGTTTTTCAGAAACCAACATAGTGTCAGAAATAGTCTGCTCTTAATCGTATCTCAGTGTCAAAAAACAAAAACAGAGTGAGATTAGAATATTAAAATAGGTAGAGAGTGTGGAATTTTATGTTTTTATTTTAGAATGTATTTTTGAATAGCCTCTCAAGTCATAAACAGGGAATATAGAAAGCAGCCTTTGAAATGCCTGCCTGAGATAAAATCAACATTAATGTTTAACTTAGAATCAGAGGAGAGCTGTATGCCTCTTTTCAAGGTCATCGACTTTCCAAGCTGTGTCACACTGATACTCTGTTTATGTTGAAGCCATGCTGCCATGTTTGAAGATGACATAAAGGCAATGGAACCTATGTGTCACAGTAGGATTACCTAATTTTGGTTTAAAAAATGCCATTTTTGTTTCTTTTTGGTAAATAGTGCTCTCTGTTTCCTGGAAAATCACGTATAGTGCAAATTTACCTTTACTCATGTTTAAGCTCACACCTATTGAGTATCTGTTTAAGTCAAGCACTGTTCTAAGTGTGTAACTCATTTACTCACAACAACACTGTGGGGTAGGCACCATTATTATCCCCAATTTATAGACAAAGAAGCTGAAACTCAAGAGAAGTTGGAATTCCACGTGGCCAAGTAGCTAATAATGGGAGGGCTGCGGTTCAGAATTTTGTCTTACCGCAAGGTTCTTATCCATCGTGTTAAATTTACTCTAACTTAGAAATAGGTTACAGGGCCTATGCTAGGGATGATGTTTTGGTCTGCAATACATACACTCCACACATGCCCTATAGTTGTCTGTTTCCTTACTCCAAACTCCCAACAATTCTGCCAACACCACAATACCACACAGTACCAAGGGAGGGCTGCAACAGCCAGCATCCATTCAACACCACTCCCAAGTCTCTTAGCTGCTCCCAAGATTTCTGGGCCACTCTTTCCATGATACACATATGCGTGAAAAATCCCATATAAAATTCACATGCTTCTGTTTTCAAATCCCTCTATTCCCCATCCTTTGCTTTATTCCATTCCACAATAGTGCAAGTTCCTGGAAAAACGCAGCAACATCTTCCATCTCTTTCATCACCTTCCCTTTTACCAAATAGGACGAGGAGCATGGAGTAGAATATCCATCCCTGTAATTATACCTAAAACACTAAAGATCAGTGAAGTGTGTATTTTAATGTTCTCCGAATAGCATTTAATTAAGGGTACTTGAATATATGAGAAATGTCTTTGCAAAGTAAATGTTTTATGTGCTTAGAGTTTTCTAAACCCCAGTGTTTCATAATGCAAAATAAGCTCTTTATTAGTACCCTCTGGCTGAGATAAGATATTGAGCTGTGAAGAATTGCCCAAAATTTAAAACTTTTTAAAGAACAAAAAAGCTACCAAAAAATGTATGATTCCCTAAAATGTACTGTGATGTGAACTGCAGCACTGACCATTCTCCCAAATTTCCATCCCAAAACCCTGCTTCTCATGAAAGAGAGAGAGAAAAATAGGGAGAAAAAAGCACATGCTACATCTTACAAAACCAGATAGTTACTAAATGCTTGTCATTTGGTCCCCAAATTATCCTTTCTTGAAATCCAAATCTCTAATATTTTAAAGAATAAATTGCAGCATTTCTGCTTGGAGGTTTTTATGTCATCTTTATAGGAATTATTTTGACCAATTTTACATACAACTTAGCTAAATTTTTGTGTTAGATCTGAATCTTGCAGCATAACTAGTCGGTATTAGATGAGGAACAGTTGTCATTTTCAGTTATGACTCTCCAAATTTCGTATCAGCTGGTGCTATGGCCCTGATTTCCCGTATCGGCAGCACCTCTCTCGGGTAATTTATCTTTTTTTTTTTTCCTTTTTTTTTTTTTTTTTTTGAGACAGAGTGGCGCAATCTCAGCTCACTGCAACCTCCGCCTCCTGGGGTTCAAGTGACTCTCCTGCCTCAGCCTCCCAAGTAGCTTGGACTATAGGCATGTTCCACCAGGCACAGCTAATTTTTGTGTTTTTAGTAGAGATGGGGTTTCACCATGTTGGCCAGGATGGTCTCTATCTCTTGGCCTCTTGGTCTGCCCGCCTCGGCCTCCCAAAGTGCTGGGATTACAGGTGTGAGCCACCGCGACCAGCCTCTCGGGTAATTTCTGAAGACCTTGATTCTCACCACCACTGCAAACCCCCAAACCCAACCCATTCTACCTGCTGGCTTGTGCTCCCTCTTCAGAACTTTCCTAATTTTGTGATTCTAATTGCTGGTCAGTCCTCTTGAGAGGAAAAACAATGGACAAACTTAATTTAAATCTGAAACAACTAATTAGTTCAATGAAATCTCACAAACTATGTTACAGATATTATTAAGCCAAATTTGCAAATTAGGAAACTGAGACTCAGAAAGGCTAAGAAATTTATCTGGAATCATATAACTAAGCAAGTAATGGCTAAAAATTTAAATCAAAAGTTTGCCTTACTCCAAAGTGTGTGTTAATTACTATTTTAAAATTCTGTTAAAGCAGGGACTTCATGTTAAATTCCTAGTATTGGGAGTTCAGAAAATGTTCAAGAAAAGTATGAGGGTCTTTAGTAATGAACTTATGAAAGAAATGTGTCATGTGAATATGGTGGCTTTTCTTCTTTTAACAAATGGATTGAAGGTTTTCCTGAAACAGTGATGAGGGATAACTTTAAAAGGTGCCTATTTAAATTAGCATACAGGCAGTTTGAATTCTAATTCTTCCTCTTTTAGTATGTTAGAGGGAAGGAAATGGTTTATCCCAGTGACTGCTACTCCATAGACACCTGAACTGAACCTGAAGATAGAAAAGGGATGGAACTTAACTGAATTTTAACAAGGATCATTTAGGCCTGGGCTGCTGTTCAGGGCACTGGGTTTGAGTCTGAGACTAGTATTTACCAAAATGTGTTGTACAAGTCATCGGGGGATACATTCATGGAAAAACTCAGTATGCAAGGACAAGGACCAAACCTTCTTTCAGATCCTCATGTTGAGCATGTAATGAATTCAGTGCCCTGGGCTAGAATTTAAGTAACTGGGAGCAGAAACCAGCTCATCATGTGTGATTTCTATAGGAAGATAATGCTTCAGATATTGTGTGATCTCCTCCAAGTGGAGCACAGCCACTTGCCCAGCCGTTAGTTAGAGTGCCCGGACAAGAGGAGAGAAGCAGAGGCTGGGAGCATAACAGGGGAATGCAGTTGATTGTTCCTCTCAGGGCCGAGCTGAAGTGACCCACCATTTCCCACCGCCCCTCCCATTCTCAGTATACAGTCTGGTCAATGTTCTCTAAGAAAATGATTCATTCAGCATGCCCCCTTTCCAGTTGAAATCACATACACTTGGCTTCAGAACTGAGAACAAAAATGGTTCTTCCTAAATGCAAGTTCTGTCATGCCTAAAAAAATTTCGTATATAGTAAGCTAAAATCTCCTAAAGAGTTTAAGGCATAACTTATTCAAACATATTCTGAGGCTATGAAAATTGAGGACTCATCTATCCTCAAATGGAAACTGCTGCTGGCCTCATCTTCTGCGCCTTATCCTTCCTTTTAAAAAAAACTCTGAGATTTACCACTTAAATGCCTGCATCTGTTTGGATTAACTTTCATGTTCATATATTTCTGTTTGTATTAGTTCATCTTTGTCCTCTAAATGTGGGTCATCATACAAGTGATAAGTTTAAGTAAGATTTACATTCTCTTTGTTCTTATGAGTGTATCAGTGAATATTAGTAATATTGCCTCACATTTGCAGGACACTTTCATGTGCTATAGAAGCCATTGGAACCCAGCCCTGTATTTCTGAACCAAATTCTCTCCTCCCTCAAACCCTCGGGGCATTGGGCATTCCCTCAATTATGTGGCATCTATGGCAGTTTCTAATCTGATTAGGGCTCTTAAAATAGAACCAGAATCTCTTTTTTGGAGTGAGAGAATGCAGTGATGAGTATTTATTAATTAGGGGAAAAGCCTCCACTTGAGGCAGCTGGGAATTACTTTCTGAAGACACTAAAATCCAAATAAAAAGAAAGACATTCAAATGTGGGAAGAAAAAGTAAACCCAGTAAGACCCTCCTGAAAGTGTTAAATGTTGAAACGGATATCTGAAAGAACCAACTTCTTTGGAGGATTTTTAAAAATAAGAATTGGGGCATGGATTTGTAGTCTTGCTTCAAGGCAAGGGAATAGACAAGGTGATCTCCCATGGGATCTAACAGCCCTGTAATTCATCAAAGAAGGTATTTAAAAGCAAAGCCATGGGGGAAAGAGAACAGTAGCATCAATCTAAATCAAGCCTTACATGCATTTTCTCTTTTTTTTTTTTTTTTTTCACTTCTAATCTCTCCCTGCATTTTTGTAAGACCCATCACAGCAGGACATACTCTCTACAATTACTTTGACAAACAATGGTAACAGCACTTGGGTTTTTAGTGTCTTCCAAAGTAATCTATTTTTGACAGTGAAAAGTAGAGGAAACTGATTCCTGAAGCTATGAACTAAAATGACAGATTTGGGGATCTGATTTACCAGAGTGGGTTTTCCATACATCAGCCCTTGCTGACATTCCTGGGCAAGTACCCACAGGCACAAACTCTCAATGGAAAGTCGGATAAATGTAACACAAACAACAGTCATAAGTTGACTTTCCTATCAGGTACCTTGTAAAACAAATAGGAACAACATTTTATAAATCTTTTATTTTAACGAAGTTTACTTAACACTGAAAACTTCAGTCCAGAGATGTGAAATCTTACATTATAAAGAGTTATGGCAAATAGAAACACTAACGAACTGAGCCTTTAGCTGTCATATCTGAAATATTATACATGCCTATATTCATGGATGCCAACATGCTATAACATAATTTTACATATTAAAATAGGCTCAATTTTCAACGATAATAAAATAGCTACTGATACTATGACTCCATGGAATATTAGATAGCCATTAGACATACTTACATGGAAAAATGCTTTACTATGTTAAATAGAAAAAGCAAAATATAAAATTATATACAAATTATATATATGCTTTTGTAGTGGGTTTTAAAAATATTTGCATATGTATAAAAACAATTTGGGAATCTATGAAATGAGAATAATTATCCTAGGAGGCTAAGATTATGGTATTTTTGTTTCTATTTTCTTTTTTTTTTTTTTTTTTGAGACGGAGTCTCGCTCTGTCGCCCAGGCTGGAGTGCAGTGGCGCAATCTCGGCTCACTGCAAGCTCCGCCTCCCGGGGTCACGCCATTCTCCTGCCTCAGCCTCCTGAGTAGCTGGGACTACAGGCGCCCGCCACCACGCCCGGCTAATTTTTTTTTGTATTTTTAGTAAAGACGGGGTTTCACCGTGGTCTCGATCTCCTGACCTCGTGATCCGCCCGCCTCGGCCTCCCAAAGTGCTGGGATTACAAGCGTGAGCCACCGCGCCCGGCCTCTTTTTTTTTTTTTGAGACAGAGTCTTCCTCTGTCGCCCAGGCTGGAGTGCAGTGGTGCAATCTCAGCTCACTACAACCTCCGCCTCCCATGTTCAAGCGATTCTCCTGCCTCAGCCTCCTGAGTATCTGGGATTACAGGTGCACGCCACCACTCCCGACTAATTTTTTGTATTTTTAGTAGAGACAGGGTTTCACCATGTTGGTCAGGATGGTCTTGAACTCCTGACCTCGTGATCTGCCCGCCTCGGCCTCCCAAAGTGCTGGGATTACAGGCGTGGGCCACAGCACCTGGCCCGTTTCCATTTTCAATATCCACAAATACAAATGCACACACACAGGGAGATACACATTTGATGTAACAAATGACCATGCTTTCAGAATTCAGTCTAGTATATTATGGTTTAAGAACGGACTTACATTAAGTGTTCTGAAATGAGTTATCAGAAAAAGTAAATAGACCCACATGACCCCGCCTTCATTCCCTTTTCTCCTCTTAACACCTCTGCCAGCAAGAACATACACATTGAGTGGGCCATTGTAACTTAGATCCATCTGGTAAGATTCTTTTTCTTCTTCCAAATTAGTTTGTTCCAAAAATTATCCAATAGATTGTTCAAGAGAAGCATTTAATATTTGCCTTTAAGAAATGAGAAAATAGGGAGGTCAAAATGAATTAGCATTTAAAAATAAGACCTCGAGCACCCGTGTGGTGCATCTGTGGGGTTTGAGATGTGCAGCATCATGCAAATATCACTAGGAAACTGAGACATTTGGAAACAGCTAAGAAAAGCCATGTTGATGGAAAAAATCATGACTGGCAAAAAAAAAAAAAAAACACCTTTTTGTGAATATTCCATACCCTACAAAGAACGGGACAAAAATAAATACATAAAGACTTATACCCTGGAATAACGCAGCAGAAAGTATCTTATTAAAAGATTTTCAATACCTTTGAGATACCATGACATAATCATATTAATCCAAAATACTTTCTTGAAGCATGGACTTTTAAAGCTTGACTTTTTAATGCCAGTTGGGCTGTGCTGTAAGTAGCCATCAAATTTTTTGTTTCCTTTTCCTGGCCATCACAGAAAAATCTTTGGTGGTTGGTAAGTTTGCTCTATTACAAGAAAACCTGGTAACCTTGGGATATTCTGCTGTTAATATCTGATTCCCTTTTAAGTATCTTCCCAGGAAAGGCATGGGGGTTGTAGGGGGAGGCCGAACCATCTGCTTATTTTAACAAGGCCTTTGGCCAGCTTCTGATGGTTAAGGAGTGCTAACTCCCTGGCTAGCCTACCAGAAGCTCAGAGAATGAGAGTTCCTGGTATTTACAGTGTTACTTTTTAAATCAGTTTCAGAATGTGACTAGTACACCTTCCTAGGTAGAAAAAAGCTATATTATGGCTGAAAAGAAAAGAAGCAAATACTCTTATTCTTGGTGGATGTGGGAAAACAAACCATTTGGATACTGAACAAAGAATAAATACTGTTAAGCACTTAATTTCATACACAAAATATATAGAGAATTTATTTTAAGCTTTCAATTGCCTTTTAGATGCCAAATTCAGATCTATTTATAGATGCCAGCTTTGATTAATTCAAAAATTTATATAAAATCATTTCCGTGAAACTTACAGTTTATGGAAAACAGAGAAAGGATTGCCCATTTCATGTCAGGCCTATGATTTCCTCCTTTTACACTGATTTAGTATGGCTAGAGATAAGGTTCACGGAATAAGAAGGTTTTTGTAGTCAGACCTGGGTTCGGATTGCCTCTGCCATTCATGAGCCGTGCAAACTTGAAGTCAGCTAACCTCCCTGTGTTTTAATGTTCTTATGCATAAGATAGAGAATATAAAACCTTATCACAGTGTTATCGTAGGGATTAGATGAAATGCAATATGCAAAAACACCCAAAACTAACAAGTATGCAGTGAATATTAGCTCCCTTTCCTCTTTTCATTCTTCCAGGCTCTTGGGCTACTGTAATTTACAGATTAACTCATCGTATAACTTAAATTTCCTACTACCTCTTTAAAATACAGACCACATTTATTGATGGGGGAAAAATATACAAAGCTTAAAGCATATGCCATAAAATAGTTCCTTAAAGAGTAGTACAGCAAAATGCAACAGATTTTCTTGCCCATTCACAGGATGACTGTGAATTTTAGCATAATTATTGAAAAAAACTCAGCTACTCTGAATTTTTACAATATCTAGTGATCAAGAAAACCTTTAGATCATATTACTTTTCCTCTCAATGTTGTAGTTAGGCTATTCACTCAGAGAGGCCTGTGACAAGCTATAGTTAATAAGTTTTCCATGGTGTCAAAAGTAATAATATTAACGCGCCGTTGTGAGTTAAATTAATTTTGTTTTGTGCACTGGCCTGCATAAATGTGAATGACATTTCGAAATATGATCAGGCAGGAGCTGAGAAGGAGCCAAGTGGCAAGGCGGAATGAGATGCGGTCATTAGAGCAGAGCAGCCAGCTGCAAGCATTTGTCAGTGCAGGCAGAGAGGTGCAGGATATTATTACAGCAAACTTAGAGGGGTGTTCTTTCAGTTCATTTTGCCCTTTGGAAAAAAATACTGATTTCTGTCTTTAGAGAAAACTAGAGATGTTTGACATCCGGGCTCTCCATGTTTGGAAATGAAAGACCATCTTCCTGCTAATCACTGATTTCAAGTGTCTTTCAACCCACAGATTTTTCATCTCTGCCTGCAAGAGGCAGCTGATTGGTAATAGCTTTTAAACTGATGACCAAAAAGTGGCATTTTAAAGTCTTAATGGTTGTGTTTATATCAGAGACTTCTTCAGATTCCCCACCACCACCATACACAAAGGCATATGTTCTCCTGCCAAGAGAACAAATAAATATGCTGTCTGTAAACAGTTAAAAGATACAGGTTGAACCTAGGAAGAAAACACCTACGGATGTCTCAGGGATCAGATGACCAAAATGGCTGGTGTAATAAGTTTTATACTTATTACCAAATGGCTGGACAAGCCCTTTTCCACTTGAGCTCTAGTATTTTGACTATTGCAATCAGAAATAAAATTATAAGAAAAATGGAGATGTTCCTATTAAGGCAGTCACTGTAAACAAGAACTGGATAATAATTTAAGGGGCTCTGTACCTCTTCATATGTTAAACTTGACAATTTGGCAACATCCAATAGTAATGAGCCTCTACATTTCTTTCATACATCTAGTATCACAATATGTTTGTCTGTTCAGAAGTACTACACATGCACCAGACAATTTTTAAATTTGTCTATAGAAGTTTCTCTATTTTAATAAAATGAAGAGCACTATATTCAGAGCTCTACATATTGTTTAGTATCCACAGCAATCCTACATGATATGAAAACATTGTTATCCTCATTTCACAAAGGAAAAGTAAAGGAATTCCCCAAAAGCCATAGGACTGTTAAGTCACAGAATCTGTGTTTTAACTCAGATCAATTTCACTCCAAAACCTGTGCTCTAGGTAACATAGCCACAAATATCCATGCCCTATTTCCTTCCGGCAACCAATCCACTGTGCCTTCTATGGTAAACAACTATGTTCTGTAGCTTCCACATTTAACTATCTCAAATCAAAAGGCACCAGCAAAGGAAATGGCTTATTCTGGAAGATTTTGCATTAATCTGATAATTCACTTCAACAAACATACATCTTCAGATCATTTCATGTGCTGGGCACTGGTGATGTAAAGACGAATTAGACAGTGCTAGGCTCAAGGACTTCATAGGTGATGAGGAAGGGATGATGCTATCTGGAAGTGAAGAGTTCAGAAGAGATGGTCAGAATGTAAATTTGAAATGAGTTCTAAAGGATGACTAGGAATTCAACAGATTAAGAGTAAGGGCTTCCAAGAAGAGGAAGCAGGGCAAGCACTGGAACATGTAGAGAACAAGTTGTCCAGATCTGATTATAATCTAGTACTGTACATGTGAGAGGGGAATGGCGTGAGGGGTAAGCCAGAAAAAATAAATAAGGATAATATTTTAGGGCCTTGAAGGTGGAAGTTAACATTTTAAGTCTCTCATTTGGGAGGCAGGGAGGCTATTAAAGCTGTCAGTGGCCATATCAGCTCTGTGTGTAAGAAAGCCAATTTTTTGGCAGTGTGAGGATGAATTGGAGGCTCTTGCCTCCATTTAGGAGTCCATGAAACCATATGGCTGTGAAGATAGAATATGAACTAAAATTTGAAAAGGTATTTTCAAAACTAGAATTTGCAGAATTTTGTTATCAATCAGATAGAGAGATGAGGGGCAGAGAAAGCTATTGAATATAATTTCAAATCGTTTGGTTGACTGAGAAATGAGCAAACACGGCAATAAATTAAATTACAGAAAGATGCACTAATTTTAAGGGAAAACATTAAGTTCTGTTTTGGACATGTTGATTAAAGCAGAGTTCATTTCTATTTAAGATGATACTACATCCTTTTTTACCCCACCACAACTTGTTTTAATGTTTTATATGCAGTATTTAATGTTCTCCTAAATAGTACCATACCCACAGTCAAGGAGCATTATTTAATTTTTCTGATTCCACTGTCTCTTTACCAACCTAACACTTTTTTAAAATTACTCACAGCCAGGCATGGTGGCTCACACCTGTAATCCCAGCACTTTGGGAGGCCAAGGTGGGCGGATCACAAGGTTAGGAGATCGAGACCATCCTGGCTAACACAGTGAAACCCCGTCTCTACTAAAAATACAAAAACTTAGCTGGGCGTGGTGGCAGGTGCCTGCAGTCCCAGCTACTTGGGAGGCTGAGGCAGGAGAATGGCCTGAATCTGGGAGGCGGAGCTTGCAGTGAGCCGAGATAGCGCCACTGCAGTCCAGCCTGGGCGACAGAGTGAGACTCCATCTCAAAAAAAAAAAAAATTTACTCACAAAGAAATCATAAAACCATGTTCTTTTCTTCCAAAAGAATTCCAAAGGAAAAAAATGCCGTGAAGAATAGCAAGCATGGCCTTTATCCTTGCAGCTTAGGATGGTGCATTTTCAAGTTTCCTCATGGACTTTGTGATTTCCATTTCAACACATCCCAGTTAGCAGCCAGGTGTAATAAACCGCTACAACCATCTGCTCTTTATTGTGCTGATCCAAGCTCATGGCCACAGGGGAGTTAAGTGGAAAATGAAATCCAAACTGTGTTATCCAAGCACAGGATTCAGTGGACTTCAGCTCTGAAATACCCACTGGGTGAGGAGGCCCTAAGCAACCCTGTAGAAGGAGAGCCTTGGAAAGGGCCCAAGTGTGGTAAGATACACACCTCCACATAGATGTCTTACCAGGCCTCATTCCGTGTGCTCTTCTGTGTGTCTAAGAAAAATCTGGTAAGAGGGCTGACTTAGGGGAATGTCTCTATCTGAACACTTACATGACATTATCTTTCCATTAATTAATATACTGAAAATATAAGTGTCTGCTATGTGCCAGGCACTAGCTGAGCAGAAAGTACACAAAGTTGGATAAAACATTTTAAAATTATTCTTAATTACCTATGGATGGGAATGCTACTGTACTTGAATAATAATGAAATAACTAGCATGCATGTATACTTTCCACATTCTAGGCACTGTTCTGAGCACTTCGTCTCATCTCATCTCATCTCATCTCATTTAATCCTCACAACCAGGGGAGATCAGTACAATTATTATCCCCATTTTATGCAATAGGAAACTGAAGCTTAGAGGAACGAAACAATCTGCACAATGTCACCTACCTAGTAAGTGGCAAGCCAGAGTTTCCATGCTGTGTCTGTCTGACTTCAGGCTTCAGCTCCAAACCCCTACTCTGTGTAACCTAACAGGTGCTTCACTCACACAGCCATCTCTACACTGTAGCCATTGACCTTCAGCCATATGGAAACGGAGAAGATAGCACTTATTGCTTGTTTAGAGAAGGCGGCTTGCTTTTATCTTTTTCTAATTCACTCCTTAAAATAATCCCTTTCTTGCATTTATCCCTCTCTTTTGCAGAAAGCATATCTTTCCACCTATTTTATCATATTTGACCGTATTAAATCCCTATAAGGAGAGAGGAATAAATTTTATTACCCCTCCTGAGTCAAGGCACTGTAATACATCTCCTCTTAGTCAATCTGTTTAACTCAGGCAACCTCAGGAATGTAAAGGAAAATCAGAAGCTTGTGTTTGGACATGCTTCTGCTCCTCTGAGAAACCCTTTCACTTCAACAGTCTACAGATTTCCATGGAAGACCTTGAGACGGTCATTCAGGAATTGTAGCCTGCTGTTTCCTGTGCATTCAGGAAGACATGAAAGCAATTACAAATTGCTTAACAGACGATGCATAGTATTAGAGATGAAGAATCTGGCTGCGAACACTTACACCAGGGAAATTCTGCTGTGTGATTTCTTTTCCAGATCAGCACCTTGTGCTAACAGTATCGTACTGGCGTGATGTTGAGTACTCCTAAATAATGATCCAATATAAGAAGAAAATTAAAATTTCAGAAACTTTCACTACATAGAAGAAAGAGCATGGATGTCTGTGCTTAACAGACCTGTTTTCTGAGTTCTAATAACGTTAGGAAAATTGTCTCACGGGGCTGACTTTCAATTTGCTCATTCACAAAATGGAGATAATAACTATATTTCAGGGCTGTGAAGATATGAAATAACTTACATGAAATACCTAGCATATAGAAGCTGTTCCATAAGTGATAGCCTGTTATTGAAATTGACTAACATTTATTGAGCACTTAGTATATGCCAGGTGCTGTTGTATGCACTTCATATGTATTAATCCATTAAATCCACACAACAGTCCTTTCACTTAGGTACTATTATCATTCGGATTTTCCTGATGAGGACACGAAGGTCCATAAAGTTTAAGAATATTACCAGATCACATAGCTAGTAAGTGGTAAGCCAGAATTTTTGAACCCAGGAGTCTAACTGTAGTCTTAATTATGGCACTCACTGTCTCTAAAATCATTCTTGGGAAACTAACATCTCTCAGGCATACAGACTTAACCTCCAGTCCATGTTTCCTGCAGTTCCTTATTCATAAACCTAGGAAATATTTCTCAGTGACCCCAGGAAAAATTGCCCCAGCTTAACTCTGTTCAATTTTACCCTCACATGCAGTTGAGAAGTGTTCTTAATTTATAATAGCAACAGCTTCTTTCAGAAAGCTTTCTCACCTAACTCTACCGATCTCACCTATAAGCGACATCATTGGCTCATTTCTCTACCTTGAATTTCACTCTGGATAAATTTAGAAGTCACCTTTTGTAATTTTACACATTTTCTTTAAATTTTTCCCACAATATAAACCTACAAGATTCTTCTTTTTTCTTAACAGGTTGCAAAAGTAGTCATATATATCTATGATTCATCTCCTTCAGCCAAATGGTCTCAAACATTCAAGGACTTCGACTACCTAAAGGCTTTTTTCAGATAACACAATTGTGTATATACTCTTTTCAACTTTAAATTCAAAATACTTTCCCTTAGATTTTTCATATTCTCCTAGTTGAAAGATTTTTTAGGACATCTAAAATTTGTGTGAATTTTTAAATTTATGTCTTTTGAGTTATTTTCTTCTTTTATTTTGCCAAGAATTAATATGCATTTTAAAGCAATAGGAATAATTTGTCCCCTTTGCAGCATTTTTTATCCCTTTGCAGAATTTATTAAACAATAGTTACTACTTTTATGAAGCAGATTTCCATGGACATCTACAGACTTCTTTAAATTACAGTGTTAGTAGTAAACATGCTTTTATGAGATTCCACATGTGGAAAAAATAACTTTTAAAGAATGTTTACTTTGATCTCCACCCAATAGGATATCATATAATTAGTTAAAAGCCACACAAAAAAATAAAGTCATAAAAAATGATAAAAGTTATGTGGTGAAATTGATTAGCAATGTATGGATCATTTTTCTCATTTACATTTTTCTAGAAACTTATTAATTTTTCTTCATCAAAATGTGATACTCAAAAGTTGAAAGCCAGAATACTGTCACAAATACAGAGGAAAATTGTCATAGTTTAAATGCCTAAAGTTACAATTGCATAACATATGCTGTTAAAAAATATATCCTCTATTAGTCATTTCTCATAAAAATCTGTGATGAACTTTACATAACCAAAAAATCCCTGGTATCTCAGCAGGGTCACTCTAGCTGTCAGTCTGAATACATGAAAATGAAACAAACAAGATATATCTATTTTCTTTCTTTGTCTGAAAAGGATGGATTTCATTCAAATTCACATCATACATTTGCAGATAAACTATATTTTTGCATTGTGTGATTTAGTGACATCACATTTTCATGCAAAGAACCATTGAATTCCCTAATGATGTTCTGATTTTCTTAACAATGAGCACCAGTGAACTTTCCCCTAGGCAAACCAGATGGAAACCAAATCATTTCTGCAAAATGAACAATTTGTGAAATCTTGGCAAATTGAATTCCAAATATATTTAGAGATGATCTTGACTTTCTCTGTAATTCTGCCACAACATGCAATGCATTTAAGGCCTACATGGGAAATACACTAATTAGTTGCATAAACTTTATGCAGAAATGAATGAGAATAGAAGATCACCATCAAAAGAATAAAAGTCAACAACTCTGAAAAAGAAGTAATTTGCAGATGGGATATCTTCACTAAGAAAGTATGAGTTTAATGTAGATATTGTGGGAGGTATTCCCTTGTCATTTTTGAATTGGTTCTTTTTAACCTGTTTTGTGAAGGAGGTAACTCGTTAAGCACGTTTCTTCACATTGTTTCAAATACGTTATTTAGCTAGTTATATGAAAATCTGAATTCAAATTCTTAATCTATATTTTCTACTTCACACACTCTTACCTATACCCCAAATTGGAATTAAATGGACTGTGCATGAAAAAATTTTGTTTCTATTACCCACAATCTAATTATATTATTTTCACAGTGACATTATGAAACTATCCAGTGGATGCAACATGTTTGTCACACAAAAGATAAATTGTGCTTTCTTCTTTATTTCAAATAAAGAATCCTTACGATTCTCATAGCATCCCATCTACAGAGGGTTATAACTTCCCCAGATATAACTAAAATGGCTATAGTTATCATTAGGTTTTATATCTTGTCTGAGTCCATTGGGTGGCTCATAAACAACGAAAATTTATTTCTCACAGTTCTGGAAGCTGAGAAGTCTGAGATGAAGGTGCCAGCAAATTCAGTGTCTGGTGAAGTCCGCTTACTGGTTCATGGTCTTTTCACCATGTCCTCACATGCCAGAAGGGGCAAAGGAATTCTCTCTCTGGCCTCTTTTACAAGGACACTCATCCCATTCAGGAAGACTCAGCCCTCATCACCTAATCACCTCCCACTGGCCTCACCTCCTAATACCATCACCTTGGGAGTTAGGATTTCAATGTATGAATTCTGTGGAGGAGACACAAACATTCACAACACAGTGTACCTATTCAGAAATTCAGATATTCCACCTCAACTACTATGTCGTCAAGTAATGAGGGCTTTTTTGCATTTTTACAAGGCTCACTCATATCTAAATCTAAATCTAAAGAGGGTTATTTTGCATCTTTACAAGATTCAGCCACTCAATGTCTTTAAAAAATAATGAGGCAAAGTCAGGGAAATGCTTTTTAGAAAGGGTTATTCTACTGGCATTAAACTAGCACGAAAAAAAATATTGGCATCTTTCATTTATAGAACAGGTTTAATTTATCAACACTTTTATATTTTGACTTGTTTATTCTTACCAGCTCTTTGTTATAAAAGATAGTTACATTATTATTTATAAATCTAACAACAAACAACAAACCAGCCAAATTCCCAATGTTATTTATGTATCATTTTTCAAACCTATTTATTTATCTCAAATTGTGATTGTTTTCTCTTTGTCTCGTTTACATTTCTTCCTGCCTAGTTAATTCTCCAATGAACTTTATACGTTGTCCGTGGCATTGCTCCTCTTCTGGAAAGATTGATATCCAAAATCCTACTTTATATTTTTACCTTTGCTTTTAATAAGAAACCCAAATGTATCTTAACTCTAGAAAATTTTTGCAACCTACTCATCTGACAAAGGGCTAATATCCAGAATCTACAATGAACTCAAACAAATTTACAAGAAAAAAACAAACAACCCCATCAAAAAGTGGGCAGAGGACATGAACAGACACTTCTCAAAAGAAGACATTTATGCAGCCAAAAAACACATGAAGAAATGCTCCTCATCACTGGCCATCAGAGAAATGCAAATCAAAACCACAGTGAGATACCATCTCACACCAGTTAGAATGGCCATCATTAAAAAATCAGGAAACAACAGGTGCTGGAGAGGATGTGGAGAAATAGGAACACTTTTACACTGTTGGTGGGACTGTAAACTAGTTCAACCATTGTGGAAGTCAGTGTGGCGATTCCTCAGGGATCTAGAACTAGAAATACCATTTGACCCAGCCATCCCATTACTGGGTATATACCCAAAGGACTATAAATCATGCTGCTATAAAGACACATGCACACGTATGTTTATTGCGGCACTATTCACAATAGCAAAGAGTTGGAACCAACCCAAATGTCCAACAACGATAGACTGGATTAAGAAAATGTGGCACATATACACCATGGAATACTATGCAGCCATAAAAAATGATGAGTTCGTGTCCTTTGTAGGGACATGGATGAAACTGGAAAACATCATTCTCAGTAAACTATCGCAAGGACAAAAAACCAAACACCGCACGTTCTCACTCACAGGTGGGAATTGAACAATGAGAACTCATGGACACAGGAAGGGGAACATCACGCTCCGGGGACTGTTGTGGGGTGGGGGGAGGGGGAAGGGACAGCATTAGGAGATACACCTAATGCTAAATGACGAGTTAATGGGTGCAGGAAATCAACATGGCACATGGATACATATGTAACAAACCTGCACATTGTGCACATGTACCCTAAAACCCTAAAGTATAATAAAAAAAAAAAAATAGGATAAACTTTGAAATGAAAAAAAAAAAAAAAAGTTACTGAGTGTCAGCTCTGTGCTAGGCAGCTTTTTCTTTTTAATATCACTATTGCCTATAGCTTAGTTTTTCATTTTTTCCTCATGGTCTTGACCAACTAACTCCAAACTTTTCTTACTGAGGTACAAACTAAGAATGACTATTTTCTCTGTCCTATACCTTTCCCACAGTTAAAAAAAAAAAAATCTCTCTTGCCTGTAACTCTATATTCACCTTCAGCCATATGGCACACACTGTTAGGCAAACCAACTAAAACCCAGGACATGTTTAATGAAAGAGGGAGAAAGGTGAGCAGATATTTACAGCACAATATTGCAAGTGCTATACTGAGGGTTTGGGAAGGTGTTATAGAAATGCAAAGAAGAAGGGCCAAACTCGAATGAGAATGGTCAGGGAAAGGCTCAGTGAGGAAATGATAGTGAGAAATAAGTAGGAGACCAGTAGGAAAACAAGGGAAGGGAAGTTATACCAGGTAGATGAAGCAGCATGTTCAAAGGCTTGGAGGCACAAGAACATGGTGCAATCGAGAACATGCAAGCATCGGCTCTCCTTGTTCTATTTCCTGCAATCCTATATGAATTTGCGTTCATGTAGTAAGATTTCTGTTGTGTAAGCTTAATCTCCTTTGATATTTCTTTGATAATACTTTCATCATTTTTCTTTTTATGTTCATAGCTTTTATCCTCTACTCTGGCGTCATCTTCATGGGTTGCCCTTTGTGTTCTTAAAAATCTTTTCAAGTGGGACCACCTTTTCCAAGAGCCTATCAAGAGTTCAGGTTATGTTTAACCTGGACCCTCCCATGTCTACTGTGTTAATCCTTCTTGCTTATAAAGATTAGGAGAGCCAGCAACATTCACAAAGCTGGTCTTTTTTATTTCTCACGACACATTGACACATCTAACTCACTTTTTCCTTCTCTCACAATTCATTCCCCCACTCCAGGTGACCTTCTTCCTCTACTGATGAGTATCAAAACACCCCAAGCCTATCCCTTCAGGTGTGTTGACCTCCCTCTTTACATTACAGTAAAGTGCGTGTGCTTAATAGTAAATTCCATTCTGCTTCCAACACTGCAAGCAGTGCTTTCCTACACTTGTACGATTTTATTTAGGCCCCCAAGACCCTTTCAACTAGATCTTTCTTTCTGGAATCTAATGTCTCTCCTCTTATCAGATAGTCCTTTTTTCTGGAACTTGGGTTTTATCCACAGAAAGCCTGTTATGATTGTCTGTTTTTCCAGCCTTTCCTTGTATTCCTTCTGTGTTTTCTTATGCCTTTCCTTGTATGCCTTTGCTTGTGTTCTCTGACGCTTTTTTTTTTTTTACTCCCAATCTTTTCTTTAATCTTCTGTGGACTTCAAACACAGGTCTGTGTTTGAAAAGGCAGTGGCTTCCCTTTCCTCTGCAAGAACCATCTTCTCCAGGCACCTTTATCTTGGCTCTTGCTCTTTCTGACTAGCTTATTTAAATTCCTGCTGTACCTTCCAATCCATTTTGAGAGAAGTATAAATAGTATGTAACATTGATAACATTTTCCTCCATTCAATCAACAATAGTTTACCAACACACACACATACCCAAAATACCCAATGACAACCTCTTTTTAGGGTCCATCCATTCAAAAACACATACCCTGTGCTAAACCTCTCATGCTACCTTTTCCTTATCTGAGACTTTTCTCCAAGTACTTTCTTCTCATGTGATTTGTCAACACACATATAAAGGACATCTCTGGCTGTTCCAGCAACAGCCAGAACTTGTTTCTGTTCTGGATTAAAGGCAGCTGGAAAGTAGAATGCCCATGTTCACTTTGACAGCTTTCTGTTCCATACTTATGTTTCCCTATCCTAATGCCGAATTTCTCTGCTGCTGTTAATGAAACTTTACTACATCATAATGGGATTTTTCAATGAAATTGCCATATGACCTAGCTCCTGTGTTATAGTCTTGAAGAGAACTAACAGCCTTTGGCTTTAACTTGCTTGGGGAAATCACCAGTGCCTCCTGCTTTTTCTCCCGATACAGCCTACAAAATATATCCATTTTCTCTATCATCTGAGGTTCACATCAAACTCTTTATTTCTGTGGATTTGAATTACTGCAAATACGTCTCCTGGGTTCTTCCCAATTGAACTAATAATTAGGGTCCTGCCACATAGTCCCTCTCCAGGCAATAGCTCTCATCCATTATGAAGTAAGTCCACGAAAAAAGTATTTCAGAATCCTTCCACTGCTTTCCCCAAGATTCCTGAGTTTATTTTCCTTATCTTCTCTCTTCCTTCTGTCCTCTTCCTAATGGAAGATAAAATAGACAAATTGGCACTTTTTCCCCTTTATTCTCTTCCTCAAGCTTCTTTTTTCTCCTCTATATCTTTCTCTATTTTTCCTATGGCTTTGCCTCCCTAACTACAATTCTTTGCCTTGTTTTTTCTGTCTTCTCTCCTTTTTTAAGTGTCCCATTTGCATTTGCTGTTGACAGATGCCATGGCAAGGTAGAGCCAAAAGTAGAGAACCTGGCTTTGGCCCCTCTGACCTCCCTAACACTGCACTCATTCATTCATTCATTAAGACAGGATCTCAGTCTTTTACCCAGGCTGGAGTGCAGTGGCAATCATAGTTCGCAGCCTCGTTATAACTTCTGGGCTCAAGCATTCCTTCCACCTCAGCCTCTGGAATAGCTGGGATGACTGGTGCACACCACCATGCTGGGCCAATTTTTTATTTTTTATTTCATGTTATGTATTTATTTATTTTTATTATTTTTTATTTTGGGGGGTGGAGACAGGGTCTTGTTTTGTTGCACAGGCTGGTCTCAAACTCCTGATTTGAAGAGATCTTCTGCCTTAGCCTCCCAAAATTTTGGGAGTACAGCATGAGCCACTGTGCCCAGCCCCTAACCCTCCTTTAAATAGCTCTTCTCTCCTCACCATCTTCTGTGCGACTTGCCTTAGTCTATTCCATGTCTGTTTTGTCCTCCTTTTTGGTTCTCCTCCCCACAGTGTTGGGCCCCCCTCGGCTCACAGCTAGATTGTGTGCCATCCTCACTGATAGGTAAATAGACGTTTACAGTCAATATTGCAGTAGACAAAGCAGATATTATTTATCCATTTTAATGGTGGGAGGAGAACATGCTCAGAGTGCACCTAGGAGCTGATTAGTGGCAGAACTCAGGTCTGCTGGGCATTCCCCACAGTTCCTCTTTTATGACGGCTCCCTGACAAGAAGGAAAACTTTCCTTGGGTAATGACATCTCCAAATTGTGTGGCCATTCCTATTCCCTCCAGAGATTTCTTCTTGGTTACCATTGTCTCAGAACTAAAAAGAGAAAAATATTATTTGGATAGAACAACATCCTAGCTTCTGAGCTTTCTGCATCAAGACCCCATTTTCCCCATGATATCCTCTCAAGTTAATTAGGATGCACTAGCAGAAGTAGCTACAGAGTGACAGAACTTCAGGATACAAAGTCCTTGCAGTCATTGAGTATCATTAGTAAAAATGTAATGCTGCTCTGTCAGGAAGCCTGTGTATAAATCATTCAGATACATATCTCTGCCACTAAAGATTATGCACCTCAGAGTTAAAAGTACGAAACAATGCCTTCCAAGGTTTATCTGCCATTGTTTTTCATGAACGCTCCAGGATCAAGAGCACACTTCCTGGCATATTGCTTTAAAATGCCTCCTTTCTAACTGTGCAGGTCAAATCTGCATTGCTATTTAGAAATATATGTTGCCCATATTTCAAAATTACTTGGTATCCACATTTACATTTACATTTTAACAGAGGATAATACTGGTTCCCATAATCCAAATCACTATGAGGCAGCTTTATCCCAGAGCCTCAAAGTCGGGTGAGGACAGGAAAGTAGAATGTTTAAAATTGGATTTGACCCAGAAAACCGAGGACATGTGTTTGACAGAGGGAGAATGTTAAAGTGACAAAGCAACTTGTTAAAGGCTTGTCTTTGGACACCGTCCACAAACTGTTCTCCATTAGTTTCTTTCTACTTCGCATGTCCTTCGGCATTTGGCCATTTACCTGGATTCCTACTTAGCCCTCTACTGAGAGCAGCACCCAAGCTATGGGGCTGACCTACCATCTTCCCCATTTTTCACCATTTCCATTGACTTAGAGAAATCATCCATATTCCAAGAAAATGTCAACTAATTTTTTTCTTTTTTCTTTTTCCTTTTTTTTTCTTTTTTGAGACAGGATCTCACTCTGTCACCCAAGCTGGAGGTCAGTGGTACAAATCATAGCTCACTGCAGGTTCAAACTCCTAGGCTCATGCAATCCCCCTACCTCCTACCTCAGCCTCCTAAGTCACTGGGATTATAGGCATACGCCACCACACTCAGCTAATTTTCTTTAATTTTTTTTAGTCGCTTTGTTGCCCAACCTGGTTTTGAACTCCTGAGCTCAAGTGATCCTCCCACCCTGACCTCCCAACAAACTGGGATTACAGCTGTGAGCCACCACACCTAGCCAACTAAAATTTCTTTTTTTTTTTCCTCACTCCCTCCCTGGCTCCCTCCCTCCCTTCCTTCCTTATTTCCTTGCTTCCTTCTTCCCTCCCTCCCTCCCTTTTTTTTTTAATTATACTTTAAGTTCTAGGGTACATGTGCACAACATGCAGGTTTGTTACATATGTTGTTACATACATGTTTGTTACATACATGTGCCGTGTTGGTTTGCTGCACCCATTAACTCATTATTTACATTAGATATTTCTCCTAATGCTATCCCTCCCCCATCCCCCGACCCCATGACAGGCTCCACTGTGTGATGTTCCCCACCCTGTGTCCAAGTGTTCTCATTGTTCAATTCCTACCTATGAGTGAGAAGATGCGGTGTTTGGTTTTCTGTCCTTGCGATAGTTTGCTCGGAATAATGGTTTCCAGCTTCATCCATGTCACTACAAGTGACATGAATTCATCCTTTTTTATGACTGCATAGTATTCCATGGTGTACATGTGCCACATTTTCTTAATCCAGTCTATCATTGATGGACATTTGGGTTGGTTCCAAGTCTTTGCTATTGTGAGTAGTGCCACAATAAACATACATGTGCATATGTCTTTATAGCAGCATGATTTATAATCCTTTGGGTATATACCCAGTAATGGGATGGCTGGGTCAAATGGTATTTCTAGTTCTAGATCCCTGAGGAATCATCACACTGTCTTCCACAATGGTTGAACTAGTTTACAGTACCACCAACAGTGTAAAAGCATTCCTATTTCTCCACATCCTCTCCAGCACCTGTTGTTTCCTGACTTTTTAATGATGGCCATTCTAACTGGTGTGAGATAGTATCTCATTGTGGTTTTGATTTTCCATTAGAGGTAAATACCGATTTGGCAGATACTTCAGGAGTATGAGAGTAATGTAGGAATAAAATGAAGCTGAAAAATACTACCACCCAAAAGATATATTTAAAGCCACACATTATCTTATTAAAATTAAAAACATAACATTGTCCTTCCTATAAGTTAAGACCATCTTAGTATTTTTACTAATGGGGACTATGCAAATGGTCTGAATTTTCATTTGAGACATAATTGGGTCTCCATTTGTTTGTCACCTCTAAACAAGACTCCCAATCTCAGAGAAAAACCATCTACTCATCAAAGAATCTGTTGCAAATTTAACACATAGAAAAACTTCCTACAATTAACATAAATAGAATGTCCTTTTAAAATGTCACAGCATTAATTCAGGTACTTTTGAAAAACTCACTCAAGAGAACAGTGTTTCCATCAAATGTATGAACTTAGCCCCATTTGCAAAGGTCACTAAAATGAACCCATCTTTTTCCACATAAAACGATGTATGGGGCTACAGAAGCCATTAAATAAATCTTCATTTTAAATCAAGCTTTTTATTTATCCATTGGAGATGACCTCTGTTCTAATTGTCTGTAATGCTTTTCAAAAAGGAAAGGTATTTTTGTCGTTGTCTAGTAAATCATTAATTTGTATCTACTCTATTCAGTGGCTGCATTTTTTAAAAAATAATGAAATTATCAAGCTGCTCAGAACAAAGCTGCCTTCTGATTGTCAGCTCTATATTCCAAAAGAGCAGGTTATTTTCTCTGAATCTCACAGCTGGAACTTTTCTAACACTAACTGGCAGTTTCCACCTAGTGATCAAGGCAATTGACTAAAATAAATTACACATAAAGCTGAAATTCCTAATAGTAATAAGGCCCCTTCATGAGATAATCACACCAGCAAAAGCAATCATGTGTTGGCTGCAACCCTACAGGGTCTTGAAATTACCTTATAAAAACTATACCTCCAGAAATGGTTTTTTTTCCAGTTTCATGACAGGGCTGATATGACAGTGTCCATAGCACTAGGTACAAAGGAGGAGCCCCCAAAAAATTCATTACTTGACTGGATTAGACTGGAGACACTGTTGTTAGAGCACTAACATCAGTGCTACTTACAAAACAGACGGCTGGTGAGGACCTCATTTCAATACAGTCAACTGACAATTATTTAGAAGCCTTTATTATGTGCTTGGAGCTAGGCATAGAAAAGTAGTATATAGTCCCTGCTCTTCTGGAGTTTAAGGTGAGTTGAGCTCACATATAAGAAATAAATGGGGAAAAAGTAATCTCAAGGCACCATTCTACCAGCTATAAAGCAATTGCTAGCAGAAATCCAAGTGGGCTAGAATAGTAAGGAGGTTTGTTTGTTTGTTTGTTTGTTTGAACACAGACTAGGGCTTAATGGTTAGGAGTAATTTGATTAGGCAGAAGGGAATGAAAGCATTGCAGATGGATTTTCCAACTAAGCAAAAGTCTGGTAACTGGAAGGAATATAGCTCACAGAGAAATAGTGATTGCTGTAGCAAACTTCCCAATCTTTGTACCATCTTCATGACCAATGCATTTATTAACTGGGCTGTCAGGAGTGTTGATGGCTTATAGCTCATAACTGAGTTCCCCCTTCCTGCCATCACCCTCAGCTGAAAAGATGCTGACCCAAGATGTAGGAGCAGCCCACATCCAATGTTTGGGGGATTCAGGATGATAAAATCTCATCCTTGTTGCCCCAGTTCCAAATATCTTTGAAGAACTCTCCCAGCTCCAGAGTTCCCCATAGAATTGACTGAGGTCTTTGATGTAACTGTATCACAGCCCAACTTCTCAGCCTGTGTAAACCTGATTCCCTCACTCCCAAAGAGGGGTTGATCTAAAGGACACACCCCTATAAACCTCATGTTGAAAATCTTTCTGAGTCTGCTTCCTCGGAGAACTCAACTTATGATAAACAAAGATACTGAAAAGACCAACCTGACTCATTCAGTTGTAGGGAAGCTGCATGTTCTCATTCAGTAGGCATAGACACTATTCTAATGCTGGGAACACAACAGTAAGAAAAACAAGTCTTTTCTCTTATGGATCTGATATTCTGGTGAGGAAAACCTAAATAGATGTAATAGAATGTCAAGTAATGACATGTACTAGGACAAAAAAGAAGCAGGGCAAGAGGAGAGGTAATGTTTGTCTTTAGAACTGCATTGGACTACGTTAGATAGAGTGGCCAGAGAAAAAGTCCCTAAAGAGGTAACATACAAGCAGAAAACTAATGAAACAATTCATACCAGTATCTAGGAGAAGAATATTGCTGACAGAAGGAACAGCAATGCAAAGACCCTCAGATAGAAGTCTGTTTGGCATGTTTTGGGAAGAGGAAGTGAAATCTGGAGAATGGTGGTAGGATACGAAGGGGTCAGATCATATCAGGCCTTTTAGTATAAGGAACAGACGTTATTCTAAGTAAAAAGGGAAGATATCAAAGGGCTTTGAGTAGGATTTTCCCATGATCAGATTTCCATTTTAAAAGGATCATGCTGCCTTTTATGTGAGAAGGAAACTAGGAACGAGCAAGAAGAGATGCAAAGAGGCTATTATGAGGCTATTACAGAGGTCTAGGTCAGAAGTGACAATGACATGGACTTAAGGTTGCCACTGGTCATGGCTTGCCTGGGACTGAGGGCTTTCCCAGGATGCAAGACTTTTAGATCTTAAACCAGGAGGATCTTGAACAAATCAGGATGTTTGGTCACCCTACTTGGACTAGAGTGATAACCCTATGAATGAAGGCATGTGGTCAGGTTCAAAATATATTCTAAGGGTTGAAGAAGCAGTGAAACAAGAGAAAATGGTTTAGACATTTAGGACAGAGGCAAAGTGTAAAAATTCTTGAAAGTCAGGAAGAGGGGTTCAGACCTTTCAAACATTCGCTTGGCATTAGTACGTAGTATGCATTGAATTTTGGAGAGACTATAACTAAAGAGGTCTTTAATCAGACTATTTCAGAAAATATGACAAATGACACTAGGGCTCAAACACAATGGAACTGATGGTAAAAATGGAGGTGGAGGTGATTGAAGTGGTGGTGTTGGTAGTAGCAGAGGTCATGGTGTAGGATGGTGAAGGTTGTAGTGATAGTGGCAAGTATCATATGGAGATGGTGGTCATATTGACATGGATGTGGAAGTGGAAGGAAAGAAAGAAAGACAGAAGAAAGACAGACAGACAGACAGACAGACAGACAGAAGGAAAGAAAGAAAGAAAGAAAGAAAGAAAGAAAGAAAGAAAGAAAGAAAGAAAGAAAGAAAGAAAAAAAATAAAAGAGGGAAAGAAAGGAAAGGAAGGAAGGAAGGAAGGACGGAAGGAAGGAAAGAAAAGAAAAGGAAAGAAAGAAAGAGAAAGAAAGAAAAGAAAGGAGGGAGGGATGGAAGGAAGGAAGGACAAACAGGAGGAAAGAAGGAGGGAAGGAAGGAAGGAAGGAAGGAAGGAAGGAAGGAAGGAAGGAAGGAGGAAGGAAAGGAAGGAAGGAAGGAAGGAAGGAAGGGGGAAGGAAGGAAGGAAAGGAAGGAAGGAAGAAAGGAAGGAAGGAAGGAAGGAAGAAGGAAGGAAAGAAAGGAAGGAAGGAAGGAAGGAAGGGGGAAGGAAGGAAGGAAAGGAAGGAAGGAAAGGAAGGAAGGAAGGAAGGAAGGAAGGGGGAAGGAAGGAAGGAAAGGAAGGAAAGGAAGGAAGGAAGGAAGGAAGGAAGGAAGGAAGGAAGGAAGGAAGGGGGAAGGAAGGAAGGAAAGGAAGGAAGGAAGGAAGGATCCAACCTGAGAGACATTTACAAAATGAGAAATATCAGGACTTGTGGGTTAAATGAATAAAGGAAAACAAAGATAAAGGAAATGGAGATGAGTTAGTGACCCTGACAGAAGGATGTTGGAAAGAACAGTTGAGGGGAGGGATTGGTATTGAACATTAATTTAGTTATAGATATAAAGTAAGAGTGGAATAACCAAGCGGATGGCCAGCTGGAATATTAGTTTCTATCATTCCAGACAGCAGTGTACTAGTAAAGAAAACTCATGATTTTGAGTCAAAAGAGTTTGCCCCAGTTCCTCTCTGAGACAGCTATGTAACCTACACCCTCTGAGTCTCAAAGTCTTTATATATAAAATGGACATAACAGTACCTAGTTCACAGGGCTATTCTAGAAAAAAGCAGACAAAATTGTCAAGGAGCAGCAAGGATCTGATTTGGGTATCTTCTTTTTCCTTTGTAAATTTTCCAAGAACCCTTTTAGTCCCCATCACCATAATCCCACCAAAGAAAAAGTTTTCTTTTTAATTTAGAAAACCTTGGTTTCTAGAACTTTAGAGTGATAAATAAAATATTTATATTAAATGTTTATAAATTACTATGCAGCCATCTTTCTTCCAAACTGGCATGCCAAAACTACGAAATTAGAGTTTGATGTAAAACTGTTCATATAAAACTATTGGGTTCTTCTAATTCCTCTATGTTGATGGACAAGAGATATAGTAAAACCTTCACATGCTAGAACAAGACTCCAGGGACAGAAGTGCTTTTCTTCTCATCACAGAAGTTCAGTGAAAGACTTCATTGAGGAAATGAAAATATTTGTTTCCAAAAATTGGTACTGGCATGAGTCTTTAAATCTGATTCAGGGTGACAACACTGGCTTACTATATAAGCCACAAACACAAGCCTTGTTTTGACTGGGGCAGAATAGAACACACCTTGTGGGGATGACACAGAAGTCCAGATCGTCCTACCGTGAGTGTCCTTCTTGCAGGCAGTATCAGGGCCTCCCCAGGATGCATTTTTTTTTTTTTTTTTTTTTGAGACGGAGTCTTGCTCTGTCGCCCAGGCTGGAGTGCAGTGGCGCAATCTCGGCTCACTGCAAGCTCCGCCTCCCGGGTTCACACCATTCTCCTGCCTCAGCCTCTCCGAGTAGCTGGGACTACAGGCACCCACCACCACGCCCAGCTAATTTTTTGTATTTTTAGTAGAGACAGGGTTTCACCATGTTCGCCAGGATGGTCTTGATCTCCTGACCTCATGATCCTCTCGCCTCGGCTTCCCAAAGTGCTGGGATTACAGGCGTGAGCCACCACGCCCGGCCCTCAGGATGCATATTCTTGCTCTTGTTTCACATAAACTTCAAGTCCCTCATCCTCCCCAACATGTGAGAAACACATGACAATCATATTTGCAAATGTCCTAGATCAGTTAATCTTGGATCACACCACCAGGTAGTAAAAGAAAGCTGCCCTAATTTTCAAACTTTTGGTAGACAATTATTAAAGCTGATTCTTAGAGCATTAGGGAAAGCATATACTTAAACCTCCAAAAATTTCACTGACAAGAAAAAGGTTAGTATAAACTGGGTATTTTCCTTGCCTTTTTCTGGA
Source organism: Symphalangus syndactylus (assembly GCF_028878055.3). Taxonomy (NCBI): domain Eukaryota; kingdom Metazoa; phylum Chordata; class Mammalia; order Primates; family Hylobatidae; genus Symphalangus; species Symphalangus syndactylus. The sequence goes on from NC_072435.2 coordinate 74,744,386, forward strand.
AAGGAGTTTTTCTCTGTCTTGTTGATGCCCATAAAGGACATAAATTTCAGGAAAATCAAGGACTAGCTTTCAAATATCTTGGAGATCCAGAAGTAATAAAATGTTAAAACTTTTTGAAAAGTAACTTCAGTTAATTAATATAAACTACACATTCAATTTGGCATATCAATTACGATAATTTTATGAGCAAATGAAATTTTACATGTTAAAGTTCTTAAACTAATGAAGCAAATGTAGATCTGTAAAGGGTGCTTTAAAAAAAGCACTTTTCCATATTTTTCTTTCTCCCAAAATGCCCATATTTTTCTCTTAAACACTCATTCTTCTCCCATCCCATAACTTTAAAATTACAAGTAACATCACAGATTTCTCCTGCTTCCGAGCATGCTTTTTCAAACTGTACAAATACTCTCTTCTGAAGATGAATATTACATAAAATCTTTTAAACTTCCTATGTGTCATAAGATTGAGGAATAAAAAGGTATTGGAAGAAAGACATTTGTGACATTTCTTTGTTCAACACAATTGCAATGCCCCTAAATTAATCGTGGAATTAGATTATGGCCCATAAAGGGAGATGTTATTTAAGAGAAAGCAGTCATGTCTGAAATTCCTAATTAGAACATTTAGAGTAACCTGATCCTGCAACACAATCAGTTCCCCAAGGAGGCTATTGTGGAAAATAGACAGAATTCTGCAGAAAAAAAAAAGAGCCCTCCTCCTAATGAGCGTTTTGAACAGCAATTTTGTTCATTTACATTTCTCTTGTCCCATAAAGTTCAGATAAGTTTGTCCATATTTTATATTAATTTCCATGGTATTGTCTCCCATCCTTTATTTTCAGATACTCTGAAGAGTAATTTATTCCACTAGCCTCTCCTGTTGTATAAATTAATTCCTAGGAGTGAGTAGGCACATCAGGTGAATTCAGCACATTAGAAGTAACTCTTTATTATTTATATTAGTGGAAGGGGGTTATGACCTAGATAATTCAAAACAGGTATTTTCTAAAGTTTCCACTTATTTAAATTTTGAAACTGTGTGGAAAGTGATAATTTAATGATGGATCCTGTCTGCAAGGAGTTTACAGTCATGTGGGAGAATTAAGACATATACACACTGAGACAAAAACAGAGTTCTCAGTAACATAGAGATGTACGGCAAAATGCTATGGGGACTCAAGAGATGAAAGACTTGGAGCCATAAACATATATGGTGATGTTTCCAGCACAGACATTACTTTAGCAGAAAGAGGCACTATTTCTCCCTCACACATTGAATGTATTACCTCTCAATTATAGAAAAATTACAATCTTTCTCTTTTGAAAAATGGATATAATGAATACACCCTCCCCCCCCAAAAAAGGGGGGGAATTACATTTTCTTACCTGTTAAATTACATCTAGGCACCAATTTCCACAATGGAGACACTGGCTGACTTAAAACATATGTCAAGTTATAGATAAAGACACATATAGTCATAATAAGGGTATTACTTGAAAGTGCCTTAGTATATGGCTTTCTGTAGCTCATTCCTACGTTAAAAGTCTATCTGCAGAAGTCTGACATAACTGTTGCCTTCTATAGAATCAGAATTCACATTTCATTGTGGGAAACACTAACATAAGTCTTGATTTGCCATATAGCTAATTCTGCATGTCAGAAAGCACTCTAGAGCCTCTAGTATCTGAGGGGCATAAAACAAACTCTCTCTCTTGCACTCTCTCTATCTCTATCTCATGCTTATAAATATGAATGCAAATTCTACTTATGTTGAACAATAATATGGTTCTTACTTAATCACCCTAGAAAATAAAAACACTTAAGGCAGGAGAATCAGTAGGAGTCTTTTCCAAAAAAAAGTAAAATTCTCTACCATCATCATTGTAAACAATTGATCAGTTGTTCAAAAATGCCTGAGTACAGGACTGTTGAATGTTCTTTGGGCCTAAAGTATGGTATCAGTGAAATAACATGAGAAGTTATGAGATGCATTTGCATTGTGTTATTATGGGTTTCAATTTTCTAGCCTGCTGCTCAGATTTTTAGGATTAGGAATAAAAGTTAGACCTCACTTAAGATGAGTAATACTAAAAGTGCAAAACCTTATACTTTGTTACATTTCAGCTATCAGGAATTCAGAATTTCTCATCAATAAATAGAATTTAATGACACACAAATGCAAGTCTTTTTCCCAAAAACCTAAATATAGAGTATTAGAGGTAATCCTACTTGAAATGTAAAAGGACAAAAATTTAGGTAGATGGATTCAACTAAAGTGTTAGGCTTTTTTCAAAGCTATTTAATAAAAACATGAAAATTTTGCCAAGAGTTTTGCAGTGCTATTCAGAGCACAAAGTCTCTTTAAAAAGTCATGTTGTTCTCATTTCCTGCACCATTGAATTATAGATATATTTTGATGAACATTAAAGTATAGATGATCTTTGTTAAAAACCGAAATAGATGGTCTTAAAAAAAAAAAGCTGTTATCACTGTTGATACATTAGTCAATGAAAGGCCACTATGTAAATGCCAATGGACCTAAAATTTTCAAATTCTAATCAACATAATCCTCCTCTTGAAGAATTTACAATATGTACGTTAAAACTCTATTTACTTGTATTTGAAAAATTGCTAATACTTTCTTATTGGTTTTCTTAGCAAGAGAAATTGGGTGATATCTGCTTCTCCCTTCGCTACGTACCTACTGCTGGTAAGCTGACTGTTGTCATTCTGGAGGCAAAGAACCTGAAGAAGATGGATGTGGGTGGCTTATCTGGTAAGCTTGCGGTGTTTATCGATTTTTTTCAAATGCTGTTTCATCGTGGATACCAAATGCACGGCGCACATGCTGCAACTCCCCACTCCTTAATTGATCACAGTTCTCTTTCCTATGGAGCCTGGAAGCAGTCTCAGAATTCATCCCAACACAGTGCCCCAGGAAGCCACTCTCAATTTATAGGAATTGGCATAGAAGATGAAATCTATTTTCCTTCTTTGGAGCCAAAGTATCAATTGTCTTTTTGATAGCATTGAAAGCTGAAAATGTTTGCTTCTTTTCTGAAAGAGAGTGCTTATGACAGATTATAATTTTGTTGAGCTTAGAGGGGGTTTTTGGTCAAAATTCACCCATGATATAAAAAACAGTGTTTTCCATGAGACTTATTTATTAGGTATTTGATAGCCTAACATAGTTCCTACAATACCATTTATTAAAGACACAGCATTTCAATATATATGCATAACGAAATCTCTGTTTCAGAGTGAACCCCTACGGTAATGCATTTAATTCCACAGCTTACGTTGAGGATGGGAGAGATGTGGGGATTGAAAGTTCCATACAACCCAACCTTAGTAAAACATGGTGAATAAAGTATACCCTGGCTCAAAAGCAAAATCAACTCAAGGACTTGTCACTTCCATGGTTGAACATAATTTTTCTCCATATGATTAAATCAATGTTACTTCTCCATATGATTAAATCAATTATATTTTTGATTTTCCACTAAATCATTAAAGTGTGAGGAATTTTCTTGATATGCCACAAGGTCATCATAAATTGACTGCAGTTGTCATTGTTTGTGGCTGTGGAATTACAACCAACATTACTGGTTATTCAATGCTTTCTTTAATAAAAATATTGCAGACTTCAAAAGATCATCCTACGGCAGCATGGTGATTTTTTATTCTAAAGCATAACAGCTAAAAAGTGCTACAGCTGAGCTTCCCCTCACTTACCCACTAATTTGTCGACCAAATTCTCCTGTTACCTGAGCGTATTTCTCTTTATAAATAAGTCACCTGGGGAAGCTGTACGAATTCTTTCATGTCATTAAGACCCTATAATAACTTGCTGTTTTTATTGTGCCTAGTAGTGTAACACAGCAAATTTAAAGCAAAGAGCGCAGTGTTCTCTAGAAATATAGAGTATTTAATGTGACTATAAGTGAAAAACATGCAGAGAAATTTTTAAGTACAATAACAGTTCCCTCCCAGATTATTACTTAGTTTTCTAAGGTAACTTCAGACACCTTTAACATTTCCCTGTCCTTTGGTTCAACAGCCAACTATCATGACATGATTTCTTTGTATCCTCTCTCTTATGCTTTATCCCAAATATCCATGTCAACCATCCCCTCATCACCTATGTCTAGTATTCTGCTAGTCTTCCTAAGTCATCTTATATGCTTCAGCAGATAGGATTTGTCCTGGCTTCTTCCGGGGTCCCAGAAATGAGTTCCCATCATCATAGAAAAATATTTCAACCACGAATTGTTCATCCCAGTTTGCTGTCTCTTTCCACTATGACTTCTCCACCACCTATCCCTTCTCGTTCAGTGGCATCAGAGAGGCTGGCTGCAGGCATTTTGGAAACTTGGCTAAGGGAAGTTAGGTCTAGCAGGTTATTTTTATGTGGCTTACAGTCATATCATGTATAGTGAGGTTATTGCTAGCTATCCCAAAGAAGGAAGGATACCTGCAATGCACTGACTAACTCAGCATTGTGAAATGTGTAAGGAAAGGCCAAAGGTCATACCTAGTTTAGTATTCATAACTTTATATTCTTTTTTTCTAAAGAGAACCAGCAAAACCATATTAGCTTCAGTATCTGCATAGCCTGGGTTCGCCCCTGCATTTGAATTACCTGGAATGAGTTTAATTATTAAGTAAGAATATTTAAAGAGTAAATATCCTGAAAAAGCCCTAATTTTAAGGGCTTCTCACTGCCTGTGGAATTAAGCCATAATCACTCTAACCACTTGAGTCTATGTAATGTAGATACATCCAGCCTATGTCATGCCATATCTCATTTTCACCAAATTGACCAGCACACTCTTTTGCAAACAAACTATACAACTTTCTGCCTCCGTTACTTGCTTAGGTCGTTTCCTTCACCTGGAATTCTCTTCCTTCCAACAATGTCTAGCCAATTCCTACCCATTCTTTAGGCCCAGCTTAATTATTATCTCCTCCATTCATTCAATAAACATATATTGTGTCCCTACTGTAAGTCAGCATTGTTCTGAGCACTAGGTTTACATTAGTGGATAAAACAGTGCAAAGGACCCTCCCCTCCTGCAGCTTGCATTCTAATGTAGGGAAACAGAAAAGAAGCCAACAGATAGCAAAAGCATGAGTCTACCAAGAGGTAACAGGTGCTATGGAGCGGTAAAGCAGGAAGTAGGATAAGAAACATTGGGGATTCATCTTAAATGGGGTTCAGAGAAGACCTCATGAGTAGTTGGCATTTCAGCAACAACCTGGAAGAAGTGAAGAATTGAGCCATGGGGCGTTTGGGAGAGAGAACAGCCATGGGGCGTCTGGGAGAGAGAACAGCCATGGGGTGTCTGGGAGAGAGAACAGATACCTCATGGCTCACTTCACTTCTTCCGGGTTGTTGCTGAAATGCCATCTACTCATGAGGTCTTAAGACCTCATGTTTAAGATCCATCCCAGTAGAACAAATCTTTGCCTTTTTTAAAATGCCACTAGCTGTTTGTTTACACCCCTCAAACATCATGCTTCTCTCTCACTAGACTGTGTTCTGTATTTATCCCTCCCACAATGCTCTCAGTGATGGGTAGCACTAAGCATAGCTGCTGAATGAATAATGAATTATTTACAAAGGAGCTATGGCCTGAAAAAACAAGTCTTGCATTTCAAATGTGTCTAACCCACTTACCATTAAAATAACTTTAAGCACTTGGATGGTCTGTCTCAAAGTAAGTTGACCTATGTACGAGGAGACCAAAATTATATAATAAGATCATTCCAGGTAATTCAAATGCCAAAGTACATTTGCTGGAAATGACTAGTTAATTGGAACCAAAGTGGGTTGTTTTGCCAGAGTTTAAACTCCATCTGCCACTAACTAGCAATTTGACATTGCACAAGTTATTTATTTAACTCTTCTAAGCCTCAGCTGCATTATCTATAAAGTGGGAATAATGAGAGGACTTTGTTGATGATGCTATGAGAAATAAATGAAAGCACAGGGCCTGGCACAACTAAGTGCTCACTAAATACTATTGTAGTCATTTCTATTAGTAATTTTATCAAATCTTGGGCTAAATATGCAACATGGGAAAGCAACCAATGGATGATTTAACCAATTACTTGCTTCAATGGGGAAAAAAAGTTTATCTGATTGTTTGATGGAATTAGCTGATTAATTCAGGCAAACGTATCAGTAGGCCCACATTTTGCATAGACACTATAGTGAATTAAGATAATTAACAAAACATTTGAGAAAATAAAACATGAAACATATGTAAAATAATTTTCTTATTGCTCTCCAACAAGGTTATTTCCTTCCTGCAGTATTCATTCAAAATGCATTGCACAAAGATTTTGCCTCTATTGTATATCCATATGCAAAAAATGCAAATCCCAGCCCCTCATACTTTACAGTGACAAGCTTAATTGGACTATGCACATCTCTACAGTAGATCCTTGCACTTGCATTCTTAATATCCCAACTTTCAAGTGCTTGTGAGCAACAGTGAGGATTTCTGAATTTAACTGCAGTCATGTGTTGATTAACGACAGGCATACATTTTGAGAAATGTGTCATTAGGTTATTTGATCATTGCACAAACATCATAAACACAAACCTAGATGGTGCAGCCTACTACACACCTAAGCTATGTGGTATGGCTTATTGCTCCTAGGCTACAAATCTATACAACATGTTAACATACTGAATACCATAGGCAATTGTATTTGTGTATCTAAACATAGAGAAGGTACAACAAAAATCCAGTATTATAATCTTATGGGACCACCACTCTATAGGCAGTCCATCCTTGATTGAAATGTGGTTACACAGGGCATGACTGTATTTGTATTGAGATCTTGAATCTTGCAGGCTGCAAGACTGTTCTTCAGGAGCAAGTTGGTGCTGTAGAATATGTGTAGGATTTTTTGCCTTATACGTGGAGAGAATCAAGCCTTCTGCCTAGTAAACACGTCTCAATAGCTTCGTTGCCTTTTACATGTCTCTGTGTGGAGTAAATCTTCCTTCAAATAAGAAATGTTTTCTATTTGGGAAAATTGGGGAAGAGAATAAAGAGGTCAAAGTGAAGGCATTGGAAACATTGAGGCTTCCCAAAGGTATGAGGCTGTGTGTCTCATAGTTTTGAGCTAAAGTATATAACTTTTATTCTTAAATTTATACCTGCGTAAACTCCTAAGTCAGAGACTAATCAGATACTTTGCTTCTTGTCCCTATTTGTGTCACAGCAATCACTTTCCTCAAGTTTGGTGTTTTGTTTTGGTTTTTGTCATCTCAGAAATTTGACTCTTCTGAGTACAGCTTTAATGAGGAATGTCAACACTGTAAGTTTAGTTTAGGCTTTCTGTTGTAAATTAAATGAAATTCTGAAAGTTTTCTATTTAAGGACATGGCTGTTTAAAGAAGGAAACACTAAACTTTAAAATCAGCAAAAATTGAAGTGATTATAGCTTTTAAATTTTGATCTATTCCGTAGAAATTCTGTTTTTCTACTTCAATCTGAGAATTATTTTTAACTGTTAAAAAGTCACGTTATCAGTTATAGAACACTTTCTAATTTAGAAATATTTTTTAACTTGGTTTTCTCATGTGGTTCTCATGATAGCCCTGTGAGGTACTTTCTGAAGATAACATTCTGATTTTACCAGTGAGAAAATTGGAGCTTAGAGACATTAGACAATGTCCATAAACTATCTTCCTGCATGTGGCACATAGATGGGGGTGTTCAATACTTGCAATTGCTCTTATCACTACTGACATTTGATCTCAGCTGAGGGTAAGACTGAAGTTCAGATCCCCCAGTTCTCAATGCAGAGGACTTTCCAATATAGCATTCAGCCCTGCCCACACCCCTACCTTCAAGATGGGAGAGCGAGGATTCCTCAGCTCTAACCTGCCTGAGGTGCCTCCCCTGCCTAAAACCGAAACATCAAGATGAGGTCCTCACAGTAGGGAAGACTAGAAATGGAGTCTTCATGGATTGTTGGAGATGCAGGGATTCTTGGAGACTGAGGAAAATGTTCCTAAGTGTAAACCCTTAAGGATACTCCTAGTCAAATAGCTCCAGGATACGCCCTTTCTTGCCTTCTCAGAACCACAAATTGATTTTCTTGCTTCACTTGTGGTTTCTGGCAGATTCCTCTTCTTGCTGGGCCCAGTATGAAACAGAATGTGATCTCACAGACCTGTTCTACTTCCCTTATTCCCTGAAGCTAGCACGTAATTCTTTTGAGACTTTTTTCTGTGTTTGTACTGCTAGTAGCCATGGCAAAACAACAAGGGGAAAAAGTGTGCAGTCCTGCTCCTTTGATGTGGTTTGCATTCACCTAAATTGGGGGAGTGGGGAACATAACAAAAGTATGTCAAGCATGGGGGCAAGCTGGAAACCGATATGGTAAAGGGCTGAAATCACATGTAGCTATTCCAGCAGCCTCCTGAACATCAAGGAGCTAGGGAGGTGGTTAGGAGGTGGGATCAGGTCAACGATGGTTGCAAAGTGCTCTCCTTCATCATTTTTCTGTCCCTTTCACTCTCTGTTCTATGACCCATCCCTAGTCCTCTTCCTGGCCATCCCTAGTCCTGCCTTGTCACTATGAAATGAAGTCTGTACTGTGAAAAGCAACATTTGGGGCTGCAGGAGAGTTCCTCCAAAACATCTAAGTCTCCAAAAGAAAAGGGAAATGAAACGTTTGAAAGTGGCAGCAATTACTTGAAGGAAATGATAGAGAGGGAACAGGGGACTCGTGATGATGAAGGAGTCACTATCACTATATGTCACACTGCCAGTGTGTGGATTAGCTACTGTGACCTAGGTGAGCAAAATTTACCCTGTCCCTCTCCCTCCACCCACACACACTCTGTTTTCTGGAAGACGCCATTTTTTAAATGTTACTTATGAGTTTGTCTTTCCTCTAGCTCCTTTTCTACTTTCCTAGAAATGTAATTTGGGAAATGCAGACAGATTTAAATATTTGAGATCATTTAGGAAAGAGCAACTCACCCAACCTCAGGTAACTACTAGATTCCAAGGAGAAACCATGAACCAGCAGAGGTAGGTCATTCCCTCAGGCGATATTTATCAACATGTGATATTTTGCATAACCCCATCAAAATCACCTAGGGTACTTATTAAAAACTAAGATTTCAAGGACTAATTCAAACCGAGCTGTAACTGAGTATCTAGGGGTGGGAACCTGGAAATTGCCTTTTAAACAGGTCCTCCCCGTCCATACACACATACCCATGTTATTTTTATGCATCTTAAATTTGAAAACTACACTTCAGAGACTTAAAACACTATGTCATAATTTTAACTGAGGCCTAGGTCAGCCAAGTTCCAAGTTAGAATTTTTTTTCTTTTTTTTTGGTCAGTAACGTGGAATACATCTTTTGCTTTATATAATGGAATTTCCTCAAATAAGAAGTTCTATTCCTTTCATCAGTCCAGTATCCTCTTCCCTGAAAAAACCTTGCCCACATGTCTAAATTATTGTCTTTTTTTCTTGCGTCTCCTCCACTGAAAGAGGAAATAAAAGCAATAGATGTTTCCTTTGTACATTCTGAAATTGTTTCCTAATACCCTTGACTACCACCCTTATCTGTCCTTCCACTGGTGCTGAAAGCACAACAAAGAAAAACACTCCAAATTCAATTGATTTGAACTAAAAGCCACTAGTCTGGGAGCCGGGCCAATAAATAAAATGGCAAAAACTTATTTGAACCAATTAGATAGGGATATGCAAATTAATTGGCCATGATATCAGGGTCAAGCAATAATATGCAAATAAACTGGCATTTTATTGAGCTAGTGGGACAGGAATATGCATAATAAGTTGGCTGTGATGTCAGAAGCTTCATCATAATTTTAGGCATGAATGTTACAATATAATATCAATTCTGGGATACTTCAAAATGCTTAATTACAATATTGATAAAATAATCTGAATTCCTAAAACATGAACAGATTGGTCTAAAAAGAAATGACAAGTCTTGAAACTGGATCATTCTAGAAAATGAGTAATTAGAAAAGATTATAGCCAAGCCCGGTACAAGTTGGGACCCAGGCACAGTTATCCACAGAATGGATAGAAATGCTATGCCTGAAGGACTAACAGTTTTAGAGAAATGAGCAGATGTGAAATCAAGAGAAATAAGTGATAAACTGTAATGTATTTGTTCAGAACAGTTAGCCCAAAAACTCCTAAGTAAATTCTTTAGCCAGCAGGTATATATCCAATCAGTCAACAAACATCATGTGAAAACTCCTCTGTGCCAGGCACCATGCCAATCCTTGGGAATATGAGTAAAAACAGCAGACACTTGCATAGCAGAATGTGAGCCAGACACTGTTCTAAATGCTTTACATATGGCTAACTGATTTAATCCCCATTACAACCCTATGAGGTAGATACTATTTTTAATGTGATTTTATTGATGATGGAACTGAAGGACAGAGAGGTACATAACTTGCCCAAGGTCACAGGATTACTATTTGACAGAGCTAGGATGTCAACCCAAGCAGACTGTCTTCAGACTCCAATGAATAAAACCTCATGTCTAGGTCCTTATCATTGCTCAGCAGGTTCAACCTGGAGAACAGGTGGATAACTACATGCTGCAGTTTGAAAGATGTCCAAAAGTGACCTGATTCTAAATATCCTCTATACTCAAGCTAAAATTCTATCATGGAACTCACTAACATAAATCAGTTGGTTGACTGTTTAATTAGTTCTTCAGCTACTTAGACAGCAAAGGTGAGATCAACAAGTCCATAACACCAGACATTGAATAGTCATAGATGATTTTTATGCTGGAAAGGACTGTATCAGTTTCTCCCTAATGTACAGATTGGTATGTTATTTTAGTGACTTATCTTCATACACAAAAGAGGATGAGACACAAAACAGTGACATTTCGGCTGTATCTGTGGTGTAGAAGACAGGTTGCTGAACGTGGTGGAAGAGAGTCCAAGTTTAAGAGATTTGAGTGCCTTTTAGAGATTAAAGAAAAATTTTACCTGTAACTAAATTTTAGCAAGGGCTAATTCTGTAAAGGAGTACGTGATATTATTGGGAGAGGGGCAGTATGATGTAAGAGTACAAAAGCATACTACCCCTGTAAATTGTTATGGGACTCTTTGGGTCAAAATTACATATATAAATATTAAAATTAAAGAAATTTGAATTGCAATAGACAACTTACCAGGAAAATACATCTCAGCTGGATAATTTTAACAAGAGAAGTCTACAGATGAAGAAGTAGAAATGGAGTTCCAAAGAGGTCTGTTCTAAGGCACTTTTACCAGTCACCTTAAAACTCATAATTCTGAAGGTAAGATAAACGTTTCCAGCCATTGAAATGCAAAGCTCAGTGGGTAAATTTAAAAAATCTAGCTAAGCTGAGTAAGCCAAAAAATGTGGTAGATGTGCTTCATTTGGGTCAAGTTAAAAAATAATACACTAAAAGGAAATCATGACCCAATTTAGAGTATAGAGTAATAGGATCAATTATAAATCAAGAAAAATGTCACATAGAACTATCCATTGAAGACATTCACCAAGTCAATGTGTCTTTTTTGCTACCCCAAAAAAGGCTTGATGTTGTCACAGAAGATTTTATACATAAAAGGGAGGGAAAATCCCCTACCTTTGTACAAGTCCAGAGCTCATTCATGTGTACAACACACAGAGTTTTGGTTGTCCACCTCAGGAAAGACAGTGTTAGATGTTAGATGACTATCTGCTAGAGGAAAGCAGCTGCAATAGAGGGATGAAGGGGTTGTGTGTGAGGACAGGCTAGGAACAGCGGGACTTTGTGGTCTGGAAAAGGAAGGCTGAACAAGGATATGATGAAAGTCTGAAAATCATGAAAGGTAGAGCTAGAGTAATACCTACCTATTTATCACATCCCACAATACTAGAATCAGGAAGTCACCTTGATGTTTGAAAGAGAATAGATAAAAGGGACAGCTATTCAGGATGATCTCAAAGGCACCTTTCTACTCAAAAATTCTTTGTCAAATTTTCTTTACTACTTTACATTTGGGTTGTAAATACGTGTTGCTCTAGGAAATGGAACAGATTGAAATATAAGACTGAGATAAGTGTAGGTCTGTTTTGTGTTATAGGCTTACAAGAAGACATTTCTAAACCTTTGTATTGTCTTGTAGGAACCCCTCCTGCCTTTCCATGGGTAACCATAAATAGCCCACAGCTGCATATCTCACTAATCCAACCCAGAATGCTTACATTTGCATCCTTCAGTTGGCCACTTCTATTCCCTTCTCTTCATTCAGTATACAGAAAAAAAATAAGGAAGGTCAGAATTTCTAGTAGGTAATTGCACTGGGAGGAATAGAGTCCCCACAAATTCCTATTTTTAAAAATTATATTTAGTGGGTTCTTTCAGGAGATATTTGGGAGTTTCTAATAAAACTATTAAAAGCATGTAGCAAAAGTCGGTGCTATTTTCCCCTTCCTTTTACAAAGGTATAAGATTCCTCTTAGTAAAGCCTATAATAGGTGACAAAAGCATGCAAAGTTTTGAGTCTCAAACACTACAATGATGCTCAGAAATGGAAACATCAAAGACAGTCTTTTAAAAACAACTGTATTGGCCAGGTGCAGTGGCTCACACCTGTAATCCCAGTACTTTGGCAGGCCAAGGTGGGAGGATCGCTTGAGCCCAGGAGTTTGAGATCAGCCTGAGCTGCATAGTGGGACCCCCATCTCTACAAAAAAATTAAAAAAAAAAAAAAACCTAGCTGGGAATGGTAGCACACACCTGTGGTCCCAGCTACATGGGAAGCTGAGGTGAGAAGATCTCTCAAGCCCAGGAGGTCAAGGCTGCAGTGAGCTGTGATCGTGCCACTGCACTCCAGCCTGAGTGACAGAACGTGTCCCTGTCTCAAAAAAAAAAAAAAAAAGTACTTTATTATAATCACCTCTGCTTCCAAAAGTATATGCTGTTTCTACTTGGTTCCTTAATCCCTTATTCTTAATCTCAGTTATAAAGATGTCACTCTTGTTCCCTTTTCACCATAGTCTTGCCACCTGCTGCACCATGAGCTACTTTGAGAGCGGGGATTGTGTCTACTTATGTCTGTGTTCTCAGAGCCCCTAGCATATATGCTGAAGAAACAGACCTTAATATACCCTGCCTAAACAATCAGTTATGAATTTTTAAATTCCACTTATCTAACTGATTATTTTGTCTTGATTTTCCAAACGATCTGACTTAATTTCATCACTTAATGCAATTATTTTGGCATCCTATAGTAGTAATCCTATTATAATAGAAATAGCGGCTCATAAATAAAAACCAGACAATGGAATTCTTAAAATCAATTGGTTATTTTAGCCATCATTTTCAGAAGATTTTACTTCCTTCCCTCATTTCCCCCCTCCCCACCCCCTTTAGTGGTTAAAAAAAAGAAAAACAGACTCTCTCCAAGAGATAAAAGAAGAGAGTGACACAGAAATGCACACATTACTGTAGTTATACCTCAATGACAGTCATAAAGGCATTTTCAAGGGAAAAAGTAAAGACAGAGAATGATCCCTTGGTCACCTTTTGCCCAGCATGAACAGAGAAGGCAATGATTCAGCATCTTACTTGTCCGCTGTTTTAAAGACTAACTCCTTATCAAAGGAAGTCAAAAGACCATACCAGCTGACAGCCTTTTTAAATTACTAATGGCCTAAATTTTGTGGCACATCATTTTCAGTGATGACTGGAAAACTAGGAGGCTTCTTGTAATTTTTTCTTACAGAAATAAATGATTTTATTTAAGTTAAAAAAAGAATTAAGTGCATTTATTTTATATCCTCAGAACCACTGAAACTGCTTTTAGCCAAAACTAAAGCAACATGATTAAGAAATTAACAGATTTCAAACTACTGATTTCAGTCAACAATATGACAGTGTAATTAACTAATAAAATGTCCCGTTAACAAAAAAAAATCCCAATGCACATTTCGTGACAGTGCACTTGCAGAATTACTACATATACTACATATACATATGAAACTGCAAGATTACTCAGTAATCTACTGACCCAGCTGTCATTTGTCGAGAATATTATGAACTTTCATATCCTTATTAAGGAAACAAATGCTTTCACAAATAGCCCTGTGTTTAAATATTTATCTAGAATTTTAGTTTTAAAATTATAGGAAAGCTCAAGAAATAAAGTTAATCCATAACCCCACCACTTCTTTTCATGTGTTAGTAAAAAAGTAATTCAAATCAACCCCCTCTAATCTTTCCCATTCCTCAGAGTTAATTGACTCAAGGAAAAAATTTGAAATTTCATATCCTTCCAGATTTTCTTTCTGCTTATATCAATTCTATACATATATATACAAATATATATACATTTTACAAAATGGGATTTTAAACACATTATTCTGTAATTATTTTTCACCTACCAATATATAATAGAGATCCTTTGGGCCAACATATAGATCTGCCATATCTAGTGGTTGCATAGCATCTCTTTGTTTGAATGTATCATGGTATATTTAGTAATTCTCATAAATATAACTATGAGAAAAACTATATAACTTCACCAAAAGACTTCAAATTAGACCTAAATAAATAGAAAAATAACATGCTCTTGGATAGGGAACAATATAGTAAAGATATCATTCTTCCCAAATAAATGCCATAAATGAATTTGAAAGATAAGTAACACACTAAAAGAAAGCTTTGCCTCACATAAACAGATCAAGTATTAATATCCCTATAATACAAAGAGTTTCTACGTATCAATGAGAAAGAAAAGCAATAGGAGAAAGTCTCTATTTTATTAATGTTCCTAAAATTTACTTGCTGCTGCTTCTACTCCTGGCTGCTGTTGCTGAGAAGTAAAATGTTACATTTATACAATGTCATTATGCATCTAAATAAGAAAGGATTTTAAAGTAAGATGCAATTACCCTAAGTTCAAAACCTAAAAATGTGTTGCTTAAAAAGACAGTCTAGACTGATTGCAAAGAGTACCAGAAAAAAAAAAGCAGGTCATTAGCTTGTAGATTTTCAAATTTTCATCAACTATATTTGCAGGAGTTTGAATCCATTAAAACACTCAATCCAGCAGCATTATTATGATAACAACTTGAAAAGATATGTGACAGTCACTGAAAGTCAAAGTAAAAATATATACCGCTATGAAAGTCATTTTGAAGGGAAGTTCCCAGTTTCTAGACTTTACCAAAACAATTAAGCATTTGAAAGCTACTTTTACTAAAAGTTGCCAACTCAGTGTATGTATCTAGAAAACACTCCTGCATTTTACAGCACTGTCTTTAATGTAGTGAAAATATTGCAAATGAAACTAGCCTAAAGGGCAATAATATATCACAGTAAATCTCCAGTTACTATAATTAGGAATCTATTCTAATCTTACCTGAGAGACATGTTAGTGTTTTATGTTTATAAGGATTTCACTGAAATTTTTAAAAAATAGCTTAGTAGAAGAGATTTTAAAAGAAGCAGTGAATGTTTATGAATTATGCAAGTCTGAACTTTCATTTTAATAACTTCATTAAAATATAAAAACCTTAAAAGCCTCCTATCAGGAATTTATTTAACTTTATAGAAATGCTTTATATGTGCGCTGACCTTGCCAAGAGGCAGGCCTAAGGCATGATTTAACAGTTACTGCAAGGCAAAGCCTAATAATAAATACCTATCTGAAAATGCCAGCATTTGTCCTTGCCTCCTTGGCCTCCAGTGGAGTTGCAACTCAGCCATAAACAGGCCCTCTCCTGAGAGACAGCGGGGCGCAGCAGAAAGGGAACAGCAACTGGCCCTGGAAAGCCTGGATCGGAAGCCTTTAACCTTTCTGATTCTCAGTCTGTTCATCTATAAAACTGGGGTATTAGAGACAGCCACATTGTTGAATAAACAAATGAGATAACGTTAGGTGAAAGCTCCAAGTAGAAAGCACTATATAAATGTTGGTTATTTCTAAGAAAAAGACAGTTCTTGGTTAACTCTTAATTTTTGTCACCATATCCTGGCTCCATGAGAATGTGTGTTCCTACATGGCTGATATAAATAATACTGTGTGTGTGTGTGTGTGTGTGTGTGTTCGAAGAATGCCTCTTCATTATTTGGATGGCAGTTAACTGCTTTGGCTAACTTATGTTGGCATCCCGAAGCTAACAGCAAATCCTCTTCCCATTTCCTGTCACTTGTGGCCACAAGACCCAGCATATTTTATTTATTTTTTTATTTATTTTATTACTATTATATTTTAAGTTTTAGGGTACATGTGCACAATGTGCAGTTTGTTACATATGTATACATGTGCCATGTTGGTGTGCTGCATCCATTAACTCGTCATTTAGCATTAGAGCATATTTTATAAGAAATCAGACCAGTAGTATATTTCTACTATCTTCAGTTTGTTAAGCTATTTATCTGAGTTAAGATACGGAGTTGTCTTCCAAGTACTTCTTTTACGATAACAGATCCAAGACAGACACAGCTAATTGGGGCAACAAATAGGGACAAAGAGGAAGAACAGAGCTTCTGTCATCCTAATTATCAAGTTAATGCCTGGTTGCTGGACAAACTCTCCCTCTCTCTAAAATGAACCACCTCAAATTGGAACCTGCTGATGCAATGTTAATTTGACTTGAAGTGGCAGGACCTGGTCCCAGAGCAGCTCCTGGTTGTCTTTCCAAATAATTTTGCCCCAGCTAATAAACACCTAATTGATGCAATATGAGTCAGTATTTGTTGTTCATTGCTACATAATTGAGTGGTCAAGATTTCATCTTTCACCTATCTCTACAAATTCTTAATCTCAACAAGTAGTCAACATTAAAAACAAGAAAGTTACCCATGTAAATTTCTACATGCTTGCATCCAAACACCCTTTGACTCTCTTCAGCTTGCTTTCCTCTCGATGAAATTTCATTGTCTATATTAAACATATCCCCAGGCTGTGCCCATCTTGGCATTTCAAAAAAAAATAGAAAAACCTGGTTGGATTATACATCTGCCTTCTCCTTAAATCAGATGAATTGCTCCACTTGCCGGTAGGATAAGTAGCTCAGTTAAAGCATATACTAAGAATCTCAGATAAGTAGCTCAGTTAAAGCATATACTAAGAATCTAGGTAAGAAATGTGAAAAAAAAAAGTTGCTTATTAGTCCTACAGCGGAGATGATACCTTCATACCACTTTGATTTGTTATTTAACTAATTGCTAAATTTGCCCATATCAGTCATGTTGAACTGTGCCTCCCTCAAACAACTAGCAAGACTGATCTGAGGTTGAACCAATTGCTTAGGAAACATCCTCTATGAAGCTATAAACCTGAAACCTATCTATATTTCAGTCTCTGGAGATGAAAGTATCAGAGCTGGCAGGGCATGGTGGCTCATCCCTGTAATCCCAGCACTTTAGAAGGCTGAGGCAGGAGGGTTGCTGGAAACCAGGAGTTTGAGACCAGCCTAGGCAACATAGTGAAACCCTGTCTCTACAAAAATTATTAGCCAGGCATGGTGGCATATGCCTGTAGTCCTAATTACGCGGAAGGGTGAGGCAGGAGGATTGCTTGAGCCCAGGAGGCTCAAGCCCATGATCACTCATACCACCACACTCCAGACTGGGTGACAAAGCGAGACCCTGTCTCAAAAAAAAAAAAAAAAAAGAAAAGGAAAAGAAAGTGTCAGATAAATTTAAGAGGTACATTTCAGCCTGATCCATATTGAGATTAAAGGCTGCTTTCTTTTTAAATAAAGATATGTTTAGTATTTCTACAATAGGATTCAATACAATAGAATTAAAAGTATGTGTAAGTTTAGCCCAAAGCTAAAGAGAAAGATACTATTCTCTAGCCAAATTACATACAGTATGTAGATGTACCTGTATCTTTATCTTTTTTTATTTTTTTTTGAGACAGGGTCAGATACGTCTTTTAAAATTGACTTGCCCTCGTACTTTTATAGCACATGCAGATTTTGATTCTTGTAACTGTCACTTGAAATTTTGTTTTTTAAAGCTAAATTAGTCCAATCATCTTGCATGCTGCGAGAGGAACTAGTTATTCAAACTATGAGAATTTAGTATTTGCTTACAAGCAAGATAACAAGAATGGAATCTTTTTTATCTTGGGTGGGTCAGTGAGCAAAAAGATATTTCTTTTTATTTCTGTGTGCTATTAATATGGGTGGTTCTCATCATTGCCTAACTTTCCATTTAAATTTCAAAATGATTTAATCTTAAATGTAAAACAACTGTGAAATCTTATTACCGAGATTATTTATTTCAAAAATGAGTCTCCAGCAACAGAGTTCCTATACTCTATGCTGAGAGATCTGGAATATTGCATTCATTTCTGAAAACACACTTAAGAGGAGAGACATTAACTTTCTGAAGCAAATTCAGCAGGAAATCAGGGTCATGCAGAGGGCAGATACAGTCTCAGTTAAGGAACAGTTCAGGCAATTGGAGATGTTTAAGCTGCAAAATACAGAACTCAAAGAGGACATAACTGTCTGAAAAATGTGAGAAAAGAATTGAACCTACTCTTATTAACTATAAAGACCTGAACTGGGATCCATGAGTATAAGTGATGGAAATCCATACTTGGTTCTTCCCATTTTAGTTCCCAATCAAAAGCTAGAGGAAATTTTGTCGGGAATACCGAGTTAGGGCCGGGCGCAATGGCTCACGCCTGTAATCCCAGCACTTTGGGAGGCTGAAGTGGGCGGACCACGAGGTCAGGAGATCGGGACCATCCTGGCTAAAACGGTGAAACCCCGTCTCTACTAAAAATACAAAACATTTAGCCGGGCATGGTGGCGGGCGCCTGCAGTCCCAGCTACTCGGGAGGCCGAGACAGGAGAATGGCGTGAACCCGGGAGGCGGAGCTTGCAGTGAGCCGAGATCGCGCCACTGCACTCCAGCCTGGGCGACAGAGCGATATTCCGTCTCAAAAAAAAAAAAAAAAAAAAAAAAATAATAATAATAATAATAATAATAATAATAATAATAGAAATACTGTGTTAGGGATAGTACCCTACCTACCTGCCACAGGTTAGGGAATTAACCTATTAAATCCCTCCAATCTCCTAAAGTTTCATTTTAAAACTCTAAAAGATCATGCCCAGCCTAAAGATAACATCAGCCCGTGGAAAAGCACATCTATTAAAGACAAATGTATCCTCACCAAAAGTGATTATTTTATTTTTTCCTTAAGATAATACGATGAAAGACTACCTACTACTGCTAATAATAATTATAGTTATAATCTAGTCAGTACTTTCTCTGCTGTGCATTTGCTAATTTGGTCTTGTTTAATCCTATTCATACTCTCATGAGGTAGGTATGGTTATCCCCATATATGAATGAGAAAACTAAGGTTTGGAAAAGTGACTTACTCAAGGTCACAAGGTAAAGAAATGGCAAAGGCCCAGCTCCTCACTCCAGCTGCATCTGTTACCTAAGCCTGCCCACTTACTCACAGCTTCCCCCACCTAGACAGTGCACACTGTAATTTCAATTGGCCATAATCCCCAAATCATAGAAACCTCAACTCTAGAAGATAATGAATGCTCTTGAGCAGCAATGAATACTCACAATGAATACTCTCTATAGATTATTTTGACAAAGTAACACTATCCAACTGTGCCTGCAAATGCCAACACATGCAAATCCCTGCGACTTCATAAACAGCAAACGCCCTAATGAGCTAAAGAAACAGTTGCTGTTTATTCATTTTCTTCAGTGTGTTTCTTATTTCTGCTGGAAAATAATGTCCAGAAGGAATTTGTGTTCTATTCAATGAATATAAAAAAGAGGAAAGTTAGTGTTTACAAGTTCACATAATACAAAAAAGAGTGGCCGTGAAACAGTGAGCTGTGGGTTCCTGGTGGGAAGACACTCACATGCAGCCCGTGACTTCCTGGGCAGTTTTAATTTACTTTTAATCATTTCAGAAGTTGAGTCATGCCTCAGAGGTTTGAGATAAAAAGGTTCATAGCATCTTGCCTTTTTCTTTCTTTTCTGCCCCTCCTTTTTTAGTTTGTTAAAATGTAGTCCAGAAAAACAGGTGGAAGGGGAAGAGCCAGTTTAAGTATTTGCTCCTCCAGGAAACTTCCCCACATATCCTAAACCCATCTTTGTTCTTCTTTGCCTTTATACTGTCCACGTTTTTTCACTTGATCACTGACTGTTGTGTTTCTTCGACTGTGTTCTGTACATACCTTTTCTCATTCATGAGAATGAATTGTTTAATCATCAGGGTTGCCAACACCCTCATTATTTCTTTTTCTGTGTTCCCATGGTCCACTGGAGTTATCTCGTCCCATGATTTATCACACACCGTAGGTATCCGTGGCTCTTTCTCTGTGAACTCCTTTAAGGAGACCCAACTTAATTCACTTTTGCATAACCATCATCTAGCGTCGCCTAGCACATAGTAGGCCCCCATGAAGAAATTCAATTAAATTAAAACTCTAATAGTTCATTTAATCCCCAGTGTTTGACATATAGTATGAACTGAATTGAAGTAAAGTGAATTAAATTCAATCAGAACAAATCAAAATGAACTGAAATGACTATATTAAGACGTTATTGTGTTGGATAAAGTTATCCAGATTATATTTATAATTTGTACAAAAATTGATTAGCACAGCCTAGCTATGTTGTTGTGTGATTCCTATGATGGACACTCAGGATTGCCCATTACGTTACTACCATAGAAAGGTCAGCAGCCTTTAGGCCCAATATTACAGTTAGTTCTTTAAGCTGAGGCCATAAGGGTAGACACAGTCTAAATCACTGTGTATTTAAAGAATGGCTGAGAAATGTAGACCAAACTCTGGAAGGCTGACAGTATTTTTGAACAAGCAAATGATGTTTAAAGTGAACTGATGCTGTTGATTATACAGGAGGATTCCCCAACAAGTAAATCTTAAATTTCATTTCCGGGACTAAGTCACCTTCTTGGTCTATGGTTTGCTGTGATCTCAGAGGGAGAGGAAACCATACCCACAACAGCCCCTCATCCCTCCCCTGTCTTCTTATCTCTAGTTCCTAAAAAGTAGTCCATCAGCACGCACCGTGCACCCCATCTGGGTTCAGCCCTGCGTTAGGCACCTGAAATTCAGTCAACACCCTGAACATTCTGTCTCCACTTTTGGGTCCTAACATCTCAAAAAGGAGACCAACAATAAGTAAGTACCAAAAATATTAATCATAAATGATCACAAATTCTATCAGGATGTGAAAGAGAGAAATGACAAGATATTTCCCTCATCCAAAAATGTAGACTCTGATTTAGGAGTATAGGCAATTCTTTTCTCAAAATTATATCCCTTTTCATCAAAAAAAAGTAATTACTTGCAAACCAAATAAATAAGCATTTTGTAAAAATGAAAATGATTGGGGGAGAGAGGAATATCCTCCCCTACAATCTGCGCTTAACTAGCTTAGGTTTGTCTAATGAGACCAGATATCATTTAATGTTGATGATGTTCACCTATCAGTAAAACTTTGGGAGCACATTCCTCTTTATACATTTACTTGTAGGTTTGTAAGTGTATATATACTACTATAGTAATATAAAATGGACATTATAAACTTAAAAGTCAAAAAATGTAAAAGATAAAGCAACAGTAAACATCTTACAATTATTTGCTTTATGAATGATAAAGATGTTACTCTCCCTTTAAAATATAATTACTAATATGTTAATAAATATGCCTCACTTTTCTTTAAGATATCTGTTTAACTTTGTAATGTAGCAATTCACAAGTATAATATTAGATTCTATTTATTTCAACACTTAATTTTATAGACCATCACATCTAAAAAAAATGCCTCACAAATGCACAATATTCATAATATTTAATATGAACTTGGTTTGGAATTTACAGAAAATATGTCAGTCTATCACATCGACTGAAGTTTTTGATTTTTTTTAAATTTTAGCCAGCTTCTCTAACCTGAAATAGATGATCATTCTTACCTGTAGGCATGACTGACAGAGCACAGCTGAAGAAGAGGTACCAGCTCTGTCATATTCTCATTTCTCACTCGTGTTTGCATTATCAAGTTTTCTTTAAGCTACGGTTGTTCAGGACTCATTTTAGGCAACATGCTCATTTTGTGAGGAGTAGTTTGGTTACAATTAAATAACATAATCTATAAACCAATTTAACTGGCCTCACATAAAGTGCAATACATAGAAAAATGCTAACAGCAAATAAAGTGCAGGCCCCTCTGGCACCCCACCCCACGGTAGCGCTTCCATGCCACCCTCAGGATACCTTGAGTACTGCGTGTGAATCATACCAGAACAGGGTATGATTCTGTGATACCTGTGATACTACTGTACATCAGACCTCAGTAAATTTCCAATCCTTTATTTTTAGAAGAAGAAAATAAAGTAGAAACTCTGGTATTTTCTTCTGGGGTGCCAGAAGTAAATATTTGAATTTCTACTTTATTTTTTCCACACTGGAGATCAGAGAAACTAAAGGTTTCAAGTTTATAAACCAAAAGTCAGCCAGCAAATACATTTTCCTTTCCTTTCTCTTACCAAAGAGAAAAAGATGATATCATATTGATTAAGTTTTGTCTTTATAGACCAATTACTCATTAACCAGAAGGACAGATCATTGTCATTTATTAATGCGATACCTAATTTTTATTTTAAAATGGTACACATTCTAACAAATGGTAAGTTCTTCATAATTTTCAGAAATAATGCCAGGTTTTAAAAAGAAGAACAGATGTAAAGAGGCACTAAACCAGATTAGTTTCAGGACATTCAATGTCACCAGAAGAATAGGAATGGCTGGATGTTGTGCCTATAAAGGGAAATACTGGATGGGTAGCAGGATGGCTGCTCACAAGGGTTTGAAGAACTACCCTCTGGACAAAAGTATGGAATCAGACATTCAGCAAATATGTATTAAATGCCCACTTACTAAGTACCACAGTGAGGAGCTGGAGAGCTGGTGGTAGTGAGATGGATTTTGTGATACCTGCCTACAAAGAGCTTGGAACAAGCTCAGGGAGATCCACTTTAAAATACTGTGTGATTTAGATTAGGAGTAAACAAATTTTTTTTGTAAAGGACCAGATAGTAAATATTTTAGGCTTTGCAGGCCACATGGTCTCTTGCAACTAAATATTCAGCTCTGCTATTGCAACACAAAAGCAGCCACAGACAGTCTGTGAGGAGTAGACATAGCTGTGTTCTAATCAAACTTTTTATTTATGGATACTGATATGTAAATTTCATATAATTTTATATGTCATGAAATATTAATCTTTTTTATTTTTTTCAACTCTAAAACTGTAAACATTTTCTTAGCTTATGACCTACAGAAACATGCAGCGGCTAGATCTGGTCCACAGGTAGTAACCTGCTGAGAGCTAATTAACAGGATTTCACAAGAGCTCAGAGGAAGAGTACTTAACCTCCACTGGAGATTTCGTGGGCGCTTCCTGGAGAAACCAAGAACTGGGGTGAGGGATTGTGCAGGGCAAAGGGATAGGCCAAAAGGACAGTGAGAGCTAAGGCATGGTTGTACAAAACAGATCGCGTAGTGTAGAGGAACTGCTAAGAAATGAAGTTAGAGAGGCAGAGCCCAGTCAGGAAAGTTGAACTTTATGTTCCAGAGGTGGTGAGTAGCCACTGAAGGGATTTAAGCAGGGAGTTTGTGCTGGAAACTGTAACATTAATTCCAGCTCAGGCTGTGGAATCAACCTGACATGGTTAGGATCCCAGTTCTGCCACTCACCAAGCATCTGAATTCAAATCATTTTCTCATCCTCTTCAAGTATCAGTTCCATCATCTGAAAACCAAAGATAATCCCTACCTTGCTGTTTGTTATTCTCTATTCTTGTACCTGTCTGCTTCACTTATTGCTCATAGTGTCACAACTGGTAATATAAATTTCATTGCTAACTTGTTATTTGACTGATGCCCCCTCTAGATTGTGGGGCCATGTCATCATCCATATAAACCAAGTAACTAGCAGGGCGCCTGACTCAAAAGTACCTGATGAATAAATGGAAAAAAAAAAATCAACTAACAGTGATAAAGCCAACGATTTCCCACCTTGTAGTTCTATCACTATCTATGCTTGCTTCTTGCCTTACAAGGATAAATATGTTGTATCATTTATTTAAAACTTGGAATAAAGTCATAAAGAAAAATGATTAATCATTTCTATACATCTATCTTATCCATAATGTTTATTTTCTTGAGCAAGTTCTCATTACACTTCATTTTGCCACATGGCTTTTCCTTCTTCCACTGAGATGCACTTCCTCCAACAAATTTTCTTTTTTTTATTTATTTATTTATTTTTATTATTATACTTTAGGTTTTAGGGTACATGTGCACAATGTGCAGGTTTGTTACATATGTATCCATGTGCCATGTTGTTTTGCTGCACCCATTAACTCGAGACGGGGTTTCACCGTTTTAGCCAGGATGGTCTCAATCTCCTGACCTCGTGATCCGCCCACCTCAGCCTCCCAAAGTTCTAGGATTATGGTAACATGTGTTTTAAGGTGTTTATTTTCTAAATAGCTTAAATCTTAACCACCAATTTATTTTTTTCTTCCATATGTGTTGGTAATTGTGGCCTAGATAAAAGCCCTAGCAATTGTAGTGACAGGACAAAATATAAAAATTCTCAGGGCTATTTAAATTATAAACAGATTTTAGGAAGCACTGTGTGGTGTTTCTGTCATCCTTCTACTTTCCAAGAGAATATATCTGCATCCTGAAATCTAATCACATTTACTTAAGACAGAGTTGCTTTTGGAAATTCAGGCTTTGCCCATATTGTCTTTGTTGTATAAACAACTTAGCTTCCCTTTCTCCCTTTTAGTTCTAGAATTCCTTAGGACTAATTATAGATTGAGAATATCCAGGGTGCTAAACTTATGTACAATTTACTCAACATACCCAGCCTGTTACTTAGGAGAACCCTGCCATTTTCTATGGAGTGCTTATACTTATAGTCTAACATGTATTTTGTCATCATTCCAATCTTGAATAAAATTAAGCAGGAGATCATCTGTTTGAGAAAACAGATAATATTATTATTTTTCTAGAAATGAGTTATTTCCAGAAAAACTCTTTTCAAATATGACAAGATCTCCTAGGACTTTTTTTAAGTTTTAATTTGCAATTACTAATTTGCTAAACCAAAAAACTAGGAGCTATATATTCATTCAATGCTATGGATCAATATTCCATAAATATATATACATTTTACATGTGTATATATATTCTATTATATATATCCTATAATTATTATCCAAAATTCTAAGGATAATTTAGCATTTTAGTAAAATATACATAACATACACAACATTTAAAGCCCTAATATTCAATTAGGCACATAGTTAATACACAAAAATAGCTGTTGAATTAGTCCATTAAGAGTAAATTCCACTTAGCATTTGTTTCCCCATTCCGCTTTCTTCCCTGATAGATTTATTCACTCACTAATTCAAAAAATATTTATAGAACACCTGCTATGTGCTAGGCATGTCTACAGGTTAAGGATATAGCAGTGAATAAAACAGGCAAAAATTCTCTCTCACAAAGATGGCATTCTAGAGGGTGAGAAAAAGCACTAAACAAGATAAATTATCAAAATACAAAGTGTGTTAGATAATAAGAGCTTAGAAGAAAAATAATGCAGGGAATGTTGATGAAAAGTGATCATATTCTGGAGATATTTTAAAGGAAGAGCCAACAGAATTTGCTTCTGACCATGAAAGAGAGTGAGGAGTCAAGGATGAGTGCATTGGTTTTGCCCTGAGCAACTGGAAGAGTGGAGTTACTAAACCCTGGGATGCAGAAATCTGCAATAGTCCAGGTCTAGGGAGAATCCAGGTTCAGGAAGAGTGGACAGCATGGGCTTAGTTAGGGACATATTAAGCCTATGATACCAGTTAAGACAACAAATGGAGATGTCTAATATGCAGTTAGTCACCAAAATTATAACTTCTTATTTCTTAAGTTTTTCAAACTGCCATGGAATAGTCCCTTTTTCATTATCTCAACCATGACAAATTTCTCATATTTATCACTCCCAATATATTTAAAAGGTGTTAGCTACAGTGTCTTTCTCACTTATTCCTCATACTATCTAATTCTTAAATGTCTAAACTATATAAAATGCAGGCCATACACCATGGAGTTTTAACTCATCCTTATTTTTAATTCACATGCTAGATTATCAAATTCAAATTCTCTTCCATTAGAAATCTTTGCCTCACTAACTGGAAGAAGCTCAAGGCTTGATTCCTTTATGCAATCCTTCCAATCCAACCCCAGTTTACAGATGTGTGCCTTTTTCCAGGATAAATTTGGAAACCTTCAGAAATATCACAAATATGACCAACTTTTGAAGGATCTTCTACTGTGGTTATGTAATCTGTGACACATAAACACAACTCTTAAAATTTCAAAGAGAACAGTCCACTGGAAACAACCTTTTTGATTCTTCTTACTACCAAATAGGCTAGATTACATAGCCCATGAAGCCAGTTTACAGAAATGAATTTGTAAAGAAAATCGCTTTTAAAGAATCAACTGAAGAGAGGTTAGTTTAGTGGCCTCACAGACTTCATTAAAAACAAGTCTGCTTCCTGATTTGGCAGTGATTTTCAAACTATTCTGATTCAAGAACCACTTATGAAGCTCAAAAGCACAATTTACTAGCCTCATTGGCTATAAAAAGAAACAAAACATGACCCCCAGTGGGGCAAAGGCTTCTGATGAGACACTAGCATTAAATCACGAACTCATGCCAAAAACAAAAGTATAAAGATTGGAATCTAGGTCAGTAGCGATTAATCCAAGGAACAGGCTGGAATGAAACAACCTAAGGACCCTACTTGGGGAAGCACTGAATATCGTAACCAAAAATGGCCATTCGATGAATTTACAGCCCAAATTAGGAAAGTTCTTCTGTCAATTACTTGCATACAGAACTTAGGAAATTTATGGAAAGTGTGACAGTGACTTCCAAAATCGGTACAAAAATTAGTACATGTTTTAAAACAGACTTTGGGTCAAAGTGTTTCTTTTCAAAATAGGGGTGGGAGTTGGGGATGTGTTACCCTCTAAAATCTTCCATAGTAATTTCCTCCTGAGAGAAGAAATTCATTTCATTTTAGTGTTCCTATCATGTTTTTGAGAATTTCCATCCTCATTTTCAGTTCTGAGAGCATGGTTTAGTAAATGGTCCTCAGACCCAATAAACATATCAACAGAGAATTTTTTAGCAAGTTAATCAAAATATGAGGAAAACAATGGGATATGCTTGAAATAACAAATCACTTGATTACTTAATTAGGTTAGCAAGACTGCCACAAATTGAAACCCTGTCGTTTTTTAAAACCTCGATTGAAAATATTTCTGGGTAATGATTCAAGGAATGAAGAAAATTGGCCTTTTTGAAGGTTACCAAAATGTACCAGCTGTGTACCATTCCAAGGAGTCCTCTGAGAACCCTGAAAATACATATGGGTTTTTGCTAATCATTTTAAAATCTCAGAGAGCAGTCTGTGCTACACAATAATACACGAAATCCACATGAAGCCTCCTGGTATTTTATGGAAAGTCCTACTTAGGCCAGGCTTTTTGGATTTGCTTGAAATCTTTATTTCCAAGCTCAGTAGCAAACTCCTGAAAGCTTTGATTTCAAATAAACATCTCCCTTTTGTCTTTTGCCTCTTCATATAGTAATCATGTATATGTTTATATAACTGAAGAATCAATCATCCAATAGAAATCTAGCTTTGATAAGTATGTTTACTAAGAGGATACTAAAATTACCCATAAGATAATTTAAGGGAATTCATTACCCAAATAAAAACTATGAGTATAAAAAACTATAGCTATTGCTGAGAGTTTACTTACTGTGCTTAATACTTTACACGTACTATTACGGCTAATTTGCCTTGTTGAAAAGATGAGGAAACAAGCCTAAGGAAATTAAATAATTTGCCGAAGGTTACACCCGAGAGCAAGCAACTGAACCAGTCATCTAACCCAGGCCTTCTAACTCCATTTGGGTCATCTTTTCTGATTTGTGGCTCTAAAACCCCCTTTCCAGAAACAATTTGACATTTTTAGAAACCTTCTTTTAGAATTGACGTATTTTCTTGAAAAAGATTCCATTTCTTTTGAAGATTAACCAGAGATTTTAAAGCTAATCTTGGCTTTTCTTTCAACATTTCTTCACCACTGCCACCCCCACCAAAAAAATAAGAGAAAATGCAGTTTCTGTCATTTAGATATTTTGAGAAAATATTAACTGCAGAAACAAATTAGCATGCTGTGAAAAACAAGTCCCAGAGTTTAGAGAGACTCTGACAAAGATGCAATTTGAGTGTGTTCCTCAAGCACATTCATTGCCGTGTATACCTTATTCACAATCAGCAAATCTGGCTGTGCCTGGGATGAAGAATTTTTTGCTTATTTATTTTAGAGATAGAATCTTGCTCTGCCACCCAGGCTGCTACATCCTAGGTGATGTAGCCTGCTACATAATCGTAGCTCACTGAAGCCTCGAAACTCCCCTCTTGCCTCAGCCTCCCAAGTAGTTGGGACTACAGGTACACACCACCCTGCTCTGCTAATTTTTTTAAGACATGGGGGTCTCAATATATTGCCCAGGCTGGTCTCAAACTCCTGGCCTCAAGCAATCCTTCCACCTCAGCCTTCCAGGTATCTGGGATTGCTGGCATGAGCCATCATGTCCAGCTAACCAAGCCCAACAAACCAAGGGCTTGTTTAGAAGGACTGTAATAAGCTTCCCTTGCAATTCCCAAGTGGACTTTGCAAAATGTCCTCCTCCCCTCAACTCTTCCACCTCCTAGAAACACCTATTCATGCCTTCTTCCTTCCTGGAACCCCTAGGAGATTCCTGGGGTTCCTTGAGCTATGGCAACCCCATACGTATGATTCCAAATTTAGACAGAGGAGTGTAACCTGTGTCCTAGTGTGCAAGCCCAGGAAAGAGAATTAGCGCCAATATGTGATACTAAACACTTGACAATCTTTCCCTCATTTAATTCCTATGACAAAACTAGGTAATACTGTCATCAACAATTTGCAGATAGGGCTTAGAGACTCTGAAATCTAAAGTCCCTGCCTTTGGCTACTCCACCATAATTTCTCCTAGGATTTAATAGTTTTTATTCCTTGAAACATTGGCAATGAATGGCCTACTATATTATTATGCTGAATTCCCTGATTCCTACTTTAAAACACAACCATTTCCATTTTCGAAAGATGATAGATCCATCTCTTTTGCTTGCCTGAAAGTAACCCATTCTTTCTTCAAAGGTAAAACTGTACACCTAGACTTTGTAAAACTCTGTAGTTGAGACTGTCTCAAGTTCCCATTGAATCAGATAATTGTTATCAGATCTCCTTGAAAAAGATAAAAGGACCACCACCGTTACAAAGTACAGAGCAACAAAAGCCAAGATCCAGTTAACAGCACTTCATTGAAATGCAAGAGGCATCTCTGTGTACTGACTTCCCATCTTAGACACAGGAGAGCAGGGGGTTTGAAGGATTTGAATTCTGAATTTCTGTAAGAATAACATCTGCCAAGAATAAGCCCTGAATGTACTACTTTTCCCTGTAGAGAAAAATGAGGAGCTTATCACGCAGGTCTTTGTCAAGATAATACCTACACCTGTTGTCAGGCTAAAGATTTAGATACTCCTGGATGAAATTCCAGGTCTGCTGTGCGAGTGTCAGGGAGCATGGTTGAGCTACAAATTGCCTGGAAGCAAGCTGATTTTAAGTTGCCATGACAAAGAAAATGCAGAGATGAGAAGCTTTTACATTAATATTTTCTACATCTTGTTATGATAGGATTGTCCAGCTGAGGGGTGCTTTTTTTGTGCTTCTACTGACATGAACAGATAAAATAATAAACACTAATTATAGAGTATTATAATGATTTCTGGGCTTGCCTCAGAGGGGCGTCTATCTGGCTAGGTAATTACTTCCCTGACAGATAGGTTTTTACATGAGAATGGAGCATGATGAGCCTAGTTTATTGCCTGCTGATGAGACCACGGGGGAGGAAGGTCATGCGGTATGCTTATTAAGACCATTTTAGTCGACGTGTTTTTCAATCAGTCATCAGGGTACCCACCTCTGGTTAAAGAAATGCTGCAGATGAAAATGGCACAGTGATTCTCAGTCGTGCGAGTCTGTTACTTTAGGGAAGTGACTAAATGGTAAGAGATTTCTCAGGTTGAAGTGGAAGGCATTTCTTGAAAATATGATGCCTTTGCCTATAATCCTGTAAAGTTGGTCCCTAGTGTGAAAGAGAGGGCTGGTTTCTGTGTGATACTTCATTCCCTGAAGGATTATTTTCCCCAGCTAAGTCAGATTCAAGTTTCTACACAATTCTGGATAATGTTTAGGAGGTATCCTGACTTCAGGGAATTTATATTCAAAAATACACAAACACATGCACTTTTCTCCCTTCTCCCATAACCTAATTGAATTTGCCAGGAAAAAGGGGCAATGATTTTTTCCCCTTGTTATTTACTAATAGATAATAAACAATATATACTGGGGTAAAAAAGACATAAAATCAGAGAATCCAGAGAGGAAAGGAAGTTAAAAAAAAAAAAAAAAAGAAAAACTAAATGAAGCTTTGACAAAAATGCGATAGGGTACACATACTGCTCTTCTTGAAATGATCCATCTTATTAAATGATGTGGTTTCAGTGCTTACCTCTTAGTCCTGCTACACCTATGGGAATTTGGAAGAAAGCTAGGTTTTTCCCTTTTTAAATGATGGCAAATGTTACGTGCTCCAAACTCTGAGTAGAGATTCTTGGATTGTGATGAAATATAAAAATATAGTGCAGTCCCCACTTTGAATTACTAAACAAACTCAAATATTGTAAAAAGGCAGGCATTTCTTGACTGCTCATACAACATAAACTTTTCTCCCAAGTAGTCTGTGTCGTGTGTGGAACTGTAGATAATAAATCTAGGCTTGTTTGCCATGTCTTCTATGAATGCTCGAAGGAAGTTTATCCACACCTAAACATAACTGTTGAAATATTTATTGGCATGATATACTAATAGAGGCCCTTATAGTGCTTTGTGGAACAGACACATGTACAGTCACATGGGATAGGGGTATGTTTTGAGAAGTGGACAGTTAGGCAATTTCATCATTGTTGTGTGAACTTCATAGAGTGTATTTACACAAACCTAGGTGTTGTAGCCTGCTACATACCTAAGCTATAGGGTAAAGCCTATTGCTCCAAGGCTACAAACCTTTAGAGAATGTTATTGTACTGAATATTGTAAGCAGTTGAAACACAAAGGTAAGTATTTGTGTATCTAAAGATAGAAAAGGTACATTTAAAACACATCATTATAATCTTACTGAACCACCATAGAACATGTGGTTCATCCTTGACCAAAACATTCTTGTATTTCCACTTCCTCCCTAACTATGAATACTTTTATCTTGTTCAATATGGCATAATGGCAAAATAAGTTTATATAGTATAGATGGCTATTCAAGATATAGTTACTTAAATAAAAAGTGTTTTTTTTTCCTAAAAACAAAACAAAAGAAAATCTCCTTTTGTTTTTCTAACTACCCTTTATGTCCATTTTGTTGTTGTCCCTTGCAGAATTTACAGTATTAGACAAAACACACAGTGGAAGATCAGAATTTAATTAGGTTTATTTGTTGTTGAAACACCTTTCAAATTCTTTCATCTTATAAGGAGTGAATCCCTAGATTACTCACAGATACATGAAAATAAAAAACTACAGAAGAATGTTCACATTGCATTTCAGTTCTTCATCATGTAAAGCACCTGGGCCTTTCTAAAAGATGCAAATCCCTCTTTATTATTTTGATGAGCTAACAAGATGAATTCATCTCTAGAACACTATAAAAACTAAATTGTGAAAAATGGCCCCAACCATATAACCTGTCCTTGATCATACCTATTATTTAGTAATTCTCTGGGGAAACTAGAATCTTTTAGAAGTATTATTTGTGTCCTAACTATTTAAGTGGATGATTTACCCTCCTCTAGGAAACTTAATATTGAGAGTAGGCTGAGAGGTGATCATCTTAATCTGGAAAATTTTTCATAAATTAAGGAAATTGAGTTTAACAGTTAGAGCAAATTCTCCACATGCATCATGTTTCTGTACTGAGTGCTGAACTATACAATAAACAAGCAACTGAAGACAAGCTTTGAAAATATCCAGCAGATTCAAGTATTGCTATTTGGCCTAACAACCTCTTAGACATATGCTCATTTGCAATTTCAAATATAAAAGCTTTTGTGTAAAAGGCTTTATATTTTATACACAAAATATAAAAGATTTTGTAAGATTAGATTTGTATGCCAAAAAGAATCTCTCATATATATAATTCTCTAATTCTTAGATATCAAAAGCAAGACTATTTGAACAGTTTAGTATTAAAATAAGTGACAACTTACATTACCTATGAGGGCATGTAATCAGAGTGGCTGTATCTGAACTAGGTACAAAAATGCTTAATATTCAGCTTAACACTAGCATGTAAAATGTATGTGAATTCAACAAAACATATTTTAAATGACTTTACATTCCATTACTATGTGGGTTATAGACACAAAGTTATGGCACTGAGATGAATCACTACTTTTGACAAACATTTTTTGACACTGTCACCTGGGAGATCTGGAGCATCATCCACTGAGAGCCAAAATGATCTAAATTTATACTTCCATTGTTTCAAGGTTTAAATAGAAGCATAGCAGAAAACAAGAATGAAAGCTGATTTTCTATTGTTGGCAGATGTGAAAAAACATCATCACTTATTATATGATAGGTTTGGTTGGCTTTCTCCTGAGTTACATAAGATGTTATGTTCCTGATCTGTTTATGTATGGGTGTTTAATACCCAAATCTTTGAATTATTGTCAGATTATTTACTATCTTTCGCTAGTGGTTATTCCCACCAAGCAGTTTATAATAAACAGCTAATGGAAGGGACCACTGGATTTTTTTTTTTTTTTTGAGACAGTCTCACTCTGTCACCCAGGCTGGAGTGCAATGGCACGATCTCAGCTCACTGCAACCTCCGCCTCCCAGATTCAAGTGATTCTCCTGCCTCAGCCTCTCTAGCAGTTGGGATTACAGGCGCCCACCCACCATACCCAGCTAATTCTTTTGTTTTTAGTAGAGACAGGGTTTCACCATGTTGGTCAGGCTGGTCTCGAACTCCTGCCCTCAAGTGATCTGCCAGCCTCAGCCTCCCAAAGTGTCGGGATTGCAGGCGTGAGCCACTGCTTCTGGACAGGACCACTGGATTTCCATATGGAAAAAACTACTATCAAAAAGAGAATTTTTTTTCCAAACTCTACATAGATAAGGATTATATAATGTTACTGGAAATGCATTCTTAGGATTGTCTGCATAATTTATTTTCTATGTATTTGTGGATGCTTAATCAAGCTTTATGTGTATTCATTGATTTTTTTCAAATCTGATTAGCCTAGTTATGCGTGTTTATTCCCCCCAAAAATGTCAGCCGCAATTAAAATTAAAATTATGATACCAAACTTACTGGTGGTAGCATGCTATAATTTATAATTCAAGATGGTATCAGAGCCACATTATATACTAAACTGGTTTTGTATATGCAGGTTATCATAGGATTTAGAACAAATCAGTGTATTAGGCCAGAGTTACCAACTGAAGGGTGCATCAACCAACTGTGGTTATACAGTCAATTACCTGTTGTTGTTGTTTTTTTTTAATTCAAGGAAATGTAGGCCAGGCGCGGTGGCTCACGCTTGTAATCTCAGCACTTTGGGAGGCTGAGGTGGGCAGATCACGAGGTCAGGAGATCAAGACCACGGTGAAACCCCGTCTCTACTAAAAATACAAAAAAATTAGCCGGGCGTGGTGGCGGGCGACTGTAGTCCCAGCTACTCGGAAAGGCTGAGGCAGGAGAATGGCGTGAACCTGGGAGGCGGAACTTGCAGTGAGCCGAGATTGCGCCACTGCACTCCAGCCTGGGCGACAGAGCGAGACTCCGTCTCAAAAAAATAAAATAGAATAGAATAGAACAGAACAGAACAGAACAGAACAGAACAGAATAGGAGAAAATGTGTTGTATATGAATATACTAAATAAAGGAAATAAAGCTATTAGTAGAATGTGCCTCTGGTGTCTTAGGTGAAAACATACACCAAGATTCATAACTCCCCTAAAATTGTTATTGTCAGTTAGCTGGATAAAGTGGTCTATGACTAAGTTAAAAAGCTAGAAAAATCTTGTAGTCAAAAGGAAAACAAACTTTGTTATGTATACTCAGGCTGGCCCACAGAAGGTGGTGCACGGCAGTGCTGGTGAATATCATTGCTGCAGTCTCTAATACTGCTGCAGTGCTGCCCAACTACTACTTTAAACCAACACTGGCTAATCTGGGGCCTTGAATTACCCCTTAAAGGTTGTATGGTGCATTACCCTGCTATTTTAAAATTACTTCAAACCATTCTTAAGAAAGGTACCACATCCTTCTCCAGAGAAGAAGTTATTAGATTCTTTACAAAAACACAGATTTATTTAAATAATAAATTTCCAACAAAAAATTCACAATTATAAGATTCCTTTGAAAATTACCAGAGTTTTCCCCAAATACATTTTTGGGTTTTTTTTTCCTTCCTTACTATTCATTAGTTTTCTTTTTCTCTTTTTTTTTATACTTTAAGTTCTGGGGTACATGTGCACAACGTGCAGGTTTGTTACATAGGTATACACATGCCATGGTGGTTTGCTGCACCCATCAACCTGTCATCTGCATTAGGTATTTCTCTTAATGCTATCCCTCTCCTAGCCCCCCACCCCCCACAGGCCCCAGTGTGTGATGTTCCCCTCCCTGTGTCCATGTGTTCTCATTATTCAACTCTCACTTATTAGTTTTCTATTGTATGAACTATCTTCTATGCTTATTTTGCTTTTATTAAAAATAAGAAATCTGTATTCCTGGTATTCCCTGGTGTTTGGATCTTTTACACACCTATTAGAACCATAATTTTTGTAACATAATAATGCTTTTCAAAACGTCTCAGTGCCTGTTCCTGAAGTTATTAGTTTCCAAGTCTCCTCGATGCCTAGCCTCGTGCATCCATGGGTCTGTAGTTGCGCTTATAGCATTCTCATTGCTACTTCAGTTTCCCCGTGACCTCCTACTTCTCTTCTCTATGGGTGTGCATTCTCCTTATCCTTCTTGCTTTCTCTCTCAACATTAAATTAACATATATGAAAGACATTCTATGGGAAGAATAACCTACTCCAGCATTTAATAGAGCCATTCTAAACATGTCTGACATAGAGATGTTCGCCTGTCACCTGCCTATTCAGGAAATGAGCTTGAGATTGGAGATAGATATATTATTGCAAACCACAATCAAGGCTAATATCTTAACCTGATTTTATCCTAATTTATCTCTGTTTATCTCCATTTTCAGCACTTCTGCTCTTTCTACCCCCTCTTACCCACCTTGTAATCTTCGAATACTGTATCTAACTGATACCCTTCATAAAGGGAATATTTTTGCACGTATTATGCGCTTTCACTTGAAGAGACAGTAACCCTCCAAGACAGCAATGGCCCAGAAAAAAGACTAGAAATGTAGTGATAATTCATAAGTCAACATCTGCCACTCTTTTCTACCTTAGTCAAGCTTAATGCAGAGGGCATTACACTTAGTTCTAGTCTCAAGTCTATCATAATTACAACCATAATCATGGGCAAATCACTTAACTTGTCTGGGCATCAATCTCTCAATGAAAAAACGAAGCTATTTGACACATATGGCCCCTTTTATGTTTAAATCAATTTTATTGTTTTTTACTAAATGAGGTTTAGAACATTGACTCATCAAATGAAATCACTGCAAAGAATATAAAAATTATAGTTAAATAACATTTCAAATATGAAGCTATTTAAATGTCAATTGTACAGGCAATTTTTAAATATTTCTAGTCAATTATAATCACTGCTTTCTCAGTCTTTCTATTCTTCCTATAAGCATTTGATTAAAGTTGATACACAGAATTCTCTTTTAATATGCATTCTGTTGGGGATACCAATTAAGATTTCTTTAACTTGTTTATTTTAGAAGTTTTTTATAACACCAAACAATAGTTGTAAAGAGGATAACATTCCCAGTAGATGGTTTTGAAAACTTCTATAATATCTAATTATGTATAGATCCAGACTGTTTATGTTTGGCATACAAATAATTGCTGGGAGTTAGAATGGTTTGATCAATACATGCAATTATGTGCACATATGTTAACCTTTTTCTTTAAAAGTTACTTTGTTATATGAACATTTATTTTTTAGGTTATATATTTAATCCCAAATCTTTGCTATCTCATCAAGACCAGTTTGTCATAAACACTTAATAAATGTCATTTTGTTCAATTAAAACAGAAGGGCCTGTACATCCTATGCATACATACATTTTCTTCTACTGCATTGTACAAACATTTAAACCTGTGTGTGTATAGCTTCAGGAAACTATAGCTGGAGCTGGGCCAGAAAATGTCTACAGTAGCCTTGCAATAGTTTTCTAGTTCCTTGGTCACTACTATGCATCACGAGTGCCTTTACCTATGTCCTTTCCCTCTTCAACCTATATACACACAGACTTTTTCCTGCTTCTTTAAGGGGGAAAAGTCTGCTAATTCAGGTGAGGGACTATGTGTTTGAAAAAGTATTTTCAAATAAAATACTTGGCCAGTCGCAGTGGCTCACATCTGTAATCATAACACTTTGGGAGGGTGAGGTGGGTGGACCACCTGAGTCCAGGAGTTCAAGACTAGACTGGGAAACATGGTGAAACCCCATCTCCACTAAAAATAAAAATAAAAATAATTTAAAAAAATAGCCAGGTGTGGTGGCGCACACTTGTAGTTCCAGCTCCAAGGGAGGCTGAGGTCAGAGGATCACTTGAGCCAGGGATGCGGC
Source organism: Symphalangus syndactylus (assembly GCF_028878055.3). Classification (NCBI taxonomy): domain Eukaryota; kingdom Metazoa; phylum Chordata; class Mammalia; order Primates; family Hylobatidae; genus Symphalangus; species Symphalangus syndactylus. The sequence goes on from NC_072435.2 coordinate 74,781,449, forward strand.
AGTTGCAGTGAGCCAGCATCATACCACTGCACTCCAGCCTGGGCAACAGAGTGAGACTCTGTCTCCAAATAAATAAATAAATAAATTTTGTAGTGGTAGAAGTTTCTAAACAGGGATTTCCGTGTTCTACTCATAGAAAAACTTACAGAACAAGCAGGTACTTTAAACCCCAACTTCCAGGGCTAACTACGTCATAGAAATTATTCTATAAGGACATGATCTACATCATTACATCACACGTGATTCCAGCCCTCTTTGTCTAAGCCTGTAACACATACTTAAACCCTGCTGTTTAACAAATCAACTCCAAAGTAACCGATCTTTGAATGTCATTAAGGATGAGTATCTGCAATGCAAGAAACTTTGTTATCCCATGATGTTTAGAAAAATCTGCTTAATAAGTACATATATTCCACTTGTTTGTTACTCTCCACAGGTACTCTCTCTCTACTTACAGCAGAATTACATGCAATCAGTGGTTCTCATTCACATAAACAAACCCTGACAAGAAATAAAAATGTGGTAATGTCAGTTATCTGCATCAAGGAACATTTTTAATAAACTATACTATAGAACATCTTACTAATCAGATCTTTTAACAATACATATGTTAGCCATAATTTCTGTACTAAGACACTGAATCTATATTAAAAATTCAATTAAAAAATCTATGTAAAAATTCAAGTATGAGCTATCTATATGTTCCCAGCATTGTATCCTATGTAAAAACCCTAAATTAAATAATACACCCAAAGAAATTGAGACCATTTTTATTAATTTAAGAAAATAATGTCAGATATTTCCAGTTGCTAAGCATTTAATATGAATCAAGCACTGTGCTAAGTATTTTATAGAGAGTAGCCCATCTAACCCTCACAGTAACCCTATACGGTAGGTACTGTAATTAATATTGTTTTACAGAGGAGAAAACTAAAATGTTAAAAGCTTAATTGTCCATAATTGTAAGTGGAGCTAAAATTCAAACTAGATTTTTCTGGCTCCTGAATTATATTTTTATACTACCTCCTACCAGTACATTTATACTCAGGTTTCTTTGGCTATCTCACCATAAAATGCTGCCACCCCATCTTAATGGTTGAGGAGATTCAACTCTCAGTTCTACCATAAGTAGTAGCATGCAATTTTAACTATAGCTCTAGAAGTATCCAAGATTATTTAGCTCAATTTCCCAGCTCTTTAGGTTAAATTCATTGTCTTTAATGTGTTTCACTCTAGCTACCCAATGCAAATTATGTCACTAAGAACAAAGGAATAGTCACTACTTCTTTTGTTTGTTTGTTTGTTTCCAATAATTCTTTTTTTTTTTTTTTTTTTTTTTTTTGAGACGGAGTCTCACTCTGTTGCCCAGGCTGGAGTGCAGTGGCGTGATCTCGGCTCACTGCAAGCTCTGCCTCCCAGGTTCACGCCATTCTCCTGCCTCAGCCTCCCGAGTAGCTGGGACTACAGATGCCCGCCACCACGCCTGGCTAATTTTTTTGTATTTTTAGTAGAGACAGGGTTTCACCATTTTAGCCAGGATGGTCTCGATCTCCTGACCTCGTGATCTGCCCACCCCAGCCTCCCAAAGTGCTGGGATTACAGGCGTGAGCCACCGCGCCCAGCCTCCAATAATTCTTTATTATAGACTGTGCTGTATTGAATTACCTTGGATTCCATTATTTTGCCAAATCATTTATAAGATAAATTCCTAGAAGTAACATTGCTGGGTCAAACGACGTTAGTAATATTGATAGGTACAAAGGCTTTTTGTTATTGTTTGTTTTCATTTTTATTAAAGTTATACATACAAGCACATAGATTTAAGACTCAAACAATTCTACAATTGTTTTTTTAAAAGGATAAGAAAAGTAGACATTACCCTCACAGTGCTTGCAGGGACCTCTTTTAGCATTTTTTTTTTTATATTTTTAATTTACTCTCTTGTCTCTAGGTGATATGCTGCTTGGTGAATTTTGTTTCAGCATTACCCACTGACTCCCCACCATGGAAAATGAGGGTTTAGCTCTTTTCTATGCACACACATATTCTTTTCATTCCCCCATCTTTCCAATATAGTTATGCCATAATTTTGTCTAGCTCAATATTCAATTCACATTATTGGGATTATGTGGAAACTGCACAATTGAGCCATGTAGTAACCTTTCAGTGCTTTTCCTTTCTCGTCTAATATTGTTTAATTGTCCCATTGGCTTAATTTTCATGTGTTTATCACCAATTCAATCCCAACCTCGCTGCTGATTGTCTAAATCTCTCTCAAATTGCTCATCCTTATGAAGTAGCCTTCCCTAGAACCTGACTTGCTACTCCTAGACTGGTTGCTCTCCAAGTCATCCTGGAGATTCCTGCCATCTGTGTGGGAGCTCCTAATGTCTTCCTCTTTCAGTGTTGGCTCCATCTTGGTGGCAAACATCCAGTAGTAACTAACTGCCTGCAAGGTGACTTTGGGAAAGCTGCTTAACAAGCCAAACCTCAGTCCTCTCATCTCACCTTAATTGTGTCACTACTTTTAAGATTAGTCACAGCCTCTAGACCCAGTGGTTAAAGCAGTTGTTTTCAATTGGCAGAATGCATTAGAAGTTCTGGGGCCATTTGTTAAAAATGCAGGTGCCCAGGCCCACCCCAGTGATCCTGATTCAATAGCTCTGAACCTGGTGGTTATTCTGATGCAAAGTCCTGAAGAATCACTTTTTAAGAAGCACCAGCTCAAAGATATAAAACAAAAATAACAAGTCAGCAGTGATTTTCAAAGCTAACAGTAAGAGAAGCTTTCAAAAATTCCTTCCCAGTTCTAAAATGTATTCATTGGGGGATGCCAGAAATATATTGCTTAAGATTTTTGAAAAGTTCCCTAGGAATTAAAAAAAAACTAATTTAATAAAGAATAACACAGTCCATAGGTCATTAACTTCAAATCATGTATTAGGAAGATGGCAAAGAGCTAAAGTGGCCCATTTTTATTATTATCCGAAAGTGGAAAAGATGTTGCCAAGAGCAAAGAAAAGAAGACATTATCTTTTGTAATCATTGAAATAGAATTTTTGGTTGATTCCCACCCCCCAACAGTTTTGAGTAGACAGTAAGAATTACAAATGATTACACCACTTACAAAAGCCAGAGAAAGGAATAAATAGATTTATTTTTGTTCAGGATTACTGATTTGTTGTGATCAGAAACCAAAGGATTTTAAAATACCAAGTACAAACCTGCATATGAGGTTTGTAAGACAATGGGTAGAGTACTGGATGTCACAACTAAAAATGAGGCCAGTACTACAGTAATTTTGCAAGATGTGTGGCAAATATCAATCCATTGTTGAAAGGTCTCCAATTCATATATACCCTAAACCTTAGTAAAAAATGTGCCACATCCACACCACATGAACAGCACATATCATCACAAAAATAGTGTTCTTTGAAGAATGGGTAGGTACCACTAGACACCTATTATTAATCATTGTTTCTCCAAAGAAGGAAGAAGTTTAGATATGGTTTGGGAGAGTGTCTTAATGACCACCACATTTCAATATTTTTAAAATATATGTTTGAAATATCCTATATAGGCAAGTTTCCATGGCAATATATTTTGGGCAATTTGAGAGCAAAAAAAAACTATAAAAATTCTCTTTAAAAAGTTTTTATTTTCTAGCATATCTACAAAAATCACATCAACTCTTTGCTATTGCGAAAAGCTACATGTCATAGGAAAAACAAGTAATGATATAAAAAGATTTCATAATTTGAAATAAACTATCAGCTGAACAAAGATTACATTAAGAACATACCCAGTAATACAGATTGTAGGTGCAAACGTAAGAATTTACACTGGTTTACAGCAAATGAGGACAGGAGGATGGAGGATACTTTACTCCCCATTTGATCCTACATATGGTATACAATTTACTTGGAGTATAAAGGACAAAGAAAAAGGGTATAGGGAGACTATCAGGAGAGGTAAACCAATTTAAGCTGATGCAAAATGAAAAAAAGACAAATGTTTATGTCTGATGACATAAAATTAAAAGATTACTAGTTCAGTCAGTTTAATGAAGATTAATCTGGTCCAGTTAATAAAGAAAACTGAGTATATCTATTGTAACCATGTCTGAAGAGGCAATCCTGAAAGCATTTTTTTTTTCTGAAGCACAACTCTTTATTTTTCTTTTTTTAATTATACTTTAAGTTCTAGGTTACATGTGCACAACGTGCAGGTTTGTTACATAGGTATACATGTGCCATGTTGGTTTGCTGCACCCATCAACTCCTCATTTACATTAGGTATTTCTCCTAACGCTATCCCTCCCCAAGCCCCCCACCCCTGAGCAGGCCCCTATGTGTGATGTTCCCCTCTCTGTGTCCATGTGTTCTCATTGTTCAATTCCCACTTGTAAGTGAGAACATGCAGTGTTTGGTTTTCTGTCCTCGTGGTATTTTGCTGAGAATGATGGTTTCCAGCTTCATCCATGTCCCTGCAAAGGACATGAACTCACCCTTTTTTATGGCTGCATAGTATTCCATGGTGTGCATGTGCCACATTTTCTTTATCCAGTCTATTATTGATGGACGTCTGGGCTGGTTCCAAGTCTTTGCTATGGTGAATAGTGCCAAAATAAATATACGTGTGCATGTGTCTTTATAGTAGCATGATTTATAGTCCTTTGGGTATATACCCAGTAATGGGATTGCTGGGTCAAATGGTATTTCTAGTTCTAGATCCTTGAGGAATTGCCACACTGTCTTCCACAATGGTTGTACTAATTCACACTCCCACCAACAGTGTAAAAGCATTCCTATTTCTTCACATCATCTCCAGCATCTGTTGTTTCCTGACTTTTTAATGATCACCATTCTAACTGGTGTGAGATGGTATCTTATTGTGGTTTTGATTTGCATTTCTCTGATGACCAGTGGTGATGAGCATTTTTTCATATGTCTGTTGGCTGCATAAATGTCTTCTGAAAAGTGTCTGTTCATATCCTTTGCCCACTTTTTGATGGGGTTGTTTTTTTCCTGCAAATTTGTTTAAGTTCTTTGTAGATTCTGGATATTAGCCTTTTCTCAAACGGATAGATTGCGAGAATTTTCTCCCATTCTGTAGGTTGCCTGTTCACTCTGAGGATAGTTTATTTTGTTGTGCAGAAGCTCTTTGGTTTAATTAAATCCCATTTGTCTATTTTGGCTTTTGTTGCCATCTGAAAGCATTTCTTTAAGCTTCTCTGTCAGCCTCCCTCTTCTTTTCCCCACTCCATCCTTCTCTCTGATTTCTTCTGCCTTCTGGGGAAGAAATGAAGACTGAGCAATTTCATCAGTATATACCCCCATACTGTGCTGTTCCCTCCTGGGACAGAGGAGACCAGAAACAGCTGCTATGTCAATTTACACCTTCTCTCTGACTAACCTAGAAGCTATAGTAGGGGCTGGATTAAAGACATAATGTATCGTTTGGCTGTAATCTGCTCTAATGCTTTGGCATCTGGTCACATGTATTACTTAAAATCAGACAAATACGGCCGGGGACGGTGGATCACGCTTGTAATCCCAGCACTTTGAGAGGCCGAGGCGGGCGGATCACGAGGTCAGCAGATCGAGACCACGGTGAAACCCCGTCTCTACTAAAAATACAAAAAAATTAGCCAGGCGTGGTGGCGGGCGCCTGTAGTCCCAGCTACTCGGAGAGGCTGAGGCAGGAGAATGGCGTGAACCCGGGAGGCGGAGCTTGCAGAGAGCCGAGATCACGCCACTGCACTCCAGCCTGGGTGACAGAGCGAGACTCCGTCTCAAAAAAATAAAAAATAAAAAATCAGACAAATACATAAACTGTTCGCATAGCCCAGATAGCTTGGTGATAGCACCTGGTAAATGCTAGGGGTGTGTAGCCAGGTATTAACTGGAATTGCAATGGACCAGCAGATATGAAAATGATTTGGGATATTACCAAAGCAGTTGTTAAAATGGAAATAATATTGCTCTTACTGGGAAGAAAAAATTGAAAACAGTAAAAATGCAGCTACAAAAAAAATTACAGGCAGAAGCTCTATAGTATGTTAGATTTAACCTAAGTAGGCAACTGACAAACACTGATAAAGATAGATTGCTATGACAGCATATAAAACAGTCTGCAGGATGATTCAGTATCCAAATGTGAACCCATTTAAGCTAATAAAGATCAATACCAACCAGAAGTTGATGATGCATAACCCACCCTTTATTCTTATTTCTCATTTTAAAGGTTAACACATTTCAAAATTTATACATTTAAAGATGCTTAACTTTTAAGATAGGAATTGATTTGGCTTATTTTATGTTAAAGAAAACTGTTTCAGCTCACATCAATAAAATATAATACCTAACTAGAATTCATCAAAAACAGGTTTCTACTGCAACATTTCAAGAAACTAGATGATACGTTTTATGCTTATTAATTACTCAAATGCTAAAACATCTAGACTGTAAATTTAATCTCCCAATGAAATAGCTACACAATAGAGTTTTTTCGCTATTAAATACATTAGGTTATTACCCTGTTTACCTAAAGTTACTTCCATAATTACCAATAGAATTCAGGTTAAGTAGATACATTTCATGAGAATCCCAATGTTTGAAAACTACTTTCACACAACACACACATAAGTTTATTATCTTATATTATTTTTTAAGGCCAAGACAATGTTAAAGAACTTGATGCATAATAAGCTTTAAATACATTTGTCAAAGAGATGAGAGAAAGGAACGGAAAGAGGTAGAGAGGAAGACTGGTTGTAGAAGAGACATGAATCAACCATGTCTGCATTTAAAAAATTCCTCTGAATGATTTATGAATTCATTACAGAGATCAACTTTTTTGGTTTTTTGGTTTTTGTTTTTGAGATGGATGGAGTCACTTCTTTCGCCCAGGCTGGTGTGCAGTGGTGCAATCTCAGCTCACTGCAACCTCCGCCTCCCAGATTCAATCAAGTCTTCTGCCTCTGCCTCCTGAGTAGCTGGGATTACAGGGGCCCACCACCACGCCCAGCTAATTTTTGTATTTTTAGTAGAGAGGAGGTTTCACCATGTTGACCAGGCTGGTCTTGAACTCCTGACCTCAAGTGATCCTCCAGCCTCGGCCTCCCAAAATGTTGGGATTACCGGTGTGAGCCACCATGCCTAGCCCCAGAGCTCAACATTTATTACAGATTTTGTTTTTTGGCTTTTGTTTTTTGTAGAGACGTCATCTCACTATTGTTGCTCAGGCTGGTCTCAAACACCTGGACTCAAGCAAACCTTCTGCCTTGGCCTCCCAAAGTGCTAGTATTATAGGCATGAGCCAACATGCCTGACTATTACAGACTTTGATAGTAGTCTACTTGATTCATAAAGATATTTCCTCTCCTAGTCTATGTGTAGTAAGCACTTTACTTAGAGCATAATAAAAGGCGGAAAAGAATATAGAAATAATATCAAAGAAGAGAAAAATGATTTAAATGATGCATATCATATCAAACTAAATTTAAAATAACATAGTAAAGAACTATCCAGATTTTCCTAATTTTCTAAATTAATAAATTTAGGGAGACATCTTTATAGTTTATAAGATAGCCATTGACTATTTTGTTATCATACTATGGCTGCAATATACCCAATAATACTCTGTATCCTAAATTAGTTACTACACCTAGGAATATAATTTTTAATTGCTTAATGCTTACATACAAAGTTATCTATAACCATTTCTAAACAGAATATTTTAATACTTTAGAAACTGAGTGAGGTATTTAGTATGCTGACCATTTTATAAGGTCCAAAGAGTATGCTGATGGAGTTCCAGGTGAGAACAAGAAATTTTTATAATGATGGCCAATTTTCATCTGGGACCACCCTCAATGCAGAAGGATTGGTTGATGTCACGTCTGCCCTAAATTGATACTATTTCACTTGAATACAAATTTAGAAAAATATGTTGATAATTCCGCAGCATGTTGCAAGTAAATATTAATTTAAATATTAAATGTATAAGTATTAAATTAAATGTTAATCTAGTCTTTCTTAACCTTCCCAGTATATCAGAATCAACTTAGTGGATTTTTAAAATACAGATGCCAGGGCTCTATCCCAAGAGAAGCAGTTAGTTGAAGGTCATAGGAAATAATTATTTTTTGAAAGTTTTCCCAGATGATACTAATCCAGTACAAAACAGGATTAAATGAAGTCATCATAGTCCTTTTCTGTCAGAATAAAGGAATAGAGCTTCCATTCAAAGGATGGAAGTTTTATAAATTCTATATCTAGGCTAAGGGGGCATAATCATAGGTTAAGTGGAGAAAGCTATGACTCAAATACTTTGTGTGGCTTGATTGAAGGATGATATTTTTCTGACAGTGTGTCAGCAAATATTTATTGAGCATTTATTTAGTGCCAGGCATTATCATGTTGGTACTAGGAATAGAGAGATTAACATGATATTTTCCCTTCAGCAATTTATATTCTAGAAGAGAGAATTAAATAATAAACATAAAATAATTTTGGGTGCTGGTAAGTGCTACAAAGAAGACAAATAGAATAATGTGAAAGGTAAACGAAGGGGTGGACTTAGCTCTGGTGAACAGACAAGTTTCTTTAAAAAGGTAACATATGAAAACCTAGAGGAAGAGTGTTTCAGGCAATAAGAAAAGTGAATGCTAAGGTCCTGAGATGGGAAGAAACTTTATCTATGTTTGAGGAATATCCAGGAAGCTGGAATGGCCAGAACTTGGCCCAGCACTGGGAGAGTGGAAGGGATGAGGTCTGAGAGGCGGGCAGGAACCAGCTGGTGTAGAGGTTTGGAGGCCACCGGAAGGAGGTTGCTTGTATTCCAGTTGCACCAGGGAGCTAGCCACCAGAGATTTTGTTTTATTTTGTTTGAGACAGGGTCTCCCTCTGTTGCCCAGGCTGGAGTGCAGTGGCACAATCATGGCTCACTGCAGCCTCGATCTCCTGGGCTTAAACAATCCTCCCACCTCAGCCTTCCGAATAGCTGGGATTACAGGCCTGTGCCACCATGCCAGGATAATTTTATTTTTCTGTAGAGATGGGAGTCTCCCTATGTTGCCCAGGCTGGTCTCGAACTCCCGAGCTCAAGTGATCCTTCCACTTCAGCCTCCCAAAGTGTTGAGATTACAGGCCTTAGCTACCATGAGTGGCCCATCAGAGGTTTTTAAATGAAAGGATATCTGTCTGCATTTTGGAATGTTACTCTGGTTGCTGTGTGGAAGTTGGCCTGAAGAAGGAGGTCAAATTTGGAGGCAGGATCCCTGATGCTGCAAAATGATGGTACCTGGGTACTGGAAAGATTCTAATTGATGACCTAAGTCTTACAAATAATAATTTTTCTTTATCATTCTTTTAGGTCAAAAACTCTATGCTACAAGACTTAAAGATGTGGGGAGGATGTGATTCATATTAAAAGGAAGCATCCCGATAGATTTTTCCAAGTATATGTGATCTCCTAATCCAAACAGCTTTTCATCCAGGAAGTTTCCATCATGCTGTCCACTATCCACTGTAAATTCCATATCACTATGCAGAACTGAGGTTCCTGACATTTTTGTGTTTCTCAGCTTTTTAGTCTTGTAACCAAATGAGGTTAGGTTATGTTCACGCTACAAACATTAGATTCCAAATTACTGCTTAAAGTTGAAAGTTAACCTTCTAATTGAATTAATTTCTACATATGTTTTTCCTGTTCCACCAATTATATTCCATTTGTCATTTGTTATATTTCAAAAAAATGTTCAGTATGAAAGGTCAGTCTGATCCACAGAATAAGGGTAGGAGGTCTCTTGCTATAACATAGGCTGAGCTCCTCTGAACTAACAGGGAAAATGTGTTCAAATGCTATTGAATGAATTCCATACTTTAAGAAGACAGAATACTAAGGGCCATGCTCTGAGTTCATAGCAGTAGTTATCTCATATTTAATAATTGACTTGGCTTTTAAATACTGCCTTAAAATATCTTCTGAATTATTATGTTTAATTCTTAATTTATCCTGGCTTTGTACTATTAGCCAACTTAACTTTAAATTTCCTGATAACAAGGAGTAGGTATTATATGTGGCCCATGTGTGTTAAGCCTATTATGGCATCAAATATGTAATAGGAAGTCAGTAAATAGGTGCCGAATAAAGTAAACGTTTAACAGAATATGGTCTTTATATGGTCCTTATTATGGTCCTTGACTCTAGAAGTCAAGAATAAGGTCCTTATACTTTAGACTTTAAAATGGATTTAAAATATGATTAATGTTAACTTATACGAATCAATATATATAAAATTTGTCAACAGTAGACATGTATCAAAACATTTGCAAATAGGATTTATTGATGAGGAAAATTTTCTGGGGATAACATCTAAATTGCTATTTTAGAAGGAAAAGGATTGTAATATGTAAAATGGACATGTTTTTTAAATAATGCATTTTGAGTAGGAGAGGGTACAGAATCTGATATCAGGGGCCAAACAATTTTCTATTCAACAGTAATTCCGTTTACAGTATTTTTGCCATGGCCCTTGTAGCTGATTCCTCTCCAACCCCTGCTCCAAGTCACTGTCCAGCTCAACGCGACCATACGAATAACCAGTACAGTAGATGAAAATAAATCATGTAGTCTCAGAAAGTCTTCTGTATTTCTGTCTGCTTAGTCAGTCAATGTTGACAACATTAATGCATAGTCAGTATTGTTGTCCCTGGTGTCCTTTGAAATGCTACAATTTTAGAATCCTATTATTTCAGTGACATTTATTTTCTTAGAGGATTGGATTAGGGCATGAATAAGAAGGAATATTCATCTTTTCCTTGTTCGTTTCAAGTTTTAAAAGGGTTTTTGATATTGTTATTTTTGATGCAGATTGTTATATGACATTGAAACAAGTCATCTGCAGTAATTTGATTTTTTTCTTTTGCCTTTCAAAATTCCAATCATTGTCTTCAGCAGGTAATCCCAAGGAATATTATGATAAAAGGTAACATAAAAATTCAGATATGATATTCCTGTTATTTAGAGGTTATATTTAATTTTCCTGTAAGTCAAAGTATTCAAATATGTTTCAAATATATTTCCAAAAATTTTGTTCCAATCAAACTTAAATTGGCTTTGTTTATACTCGGAACAGTCTATGTTAACTACATTTATCCCATCTTCCATAACATATTAGGGGAAAAAGCAGACTAAGTGTTGTCAAGTACATTTGACGATTGCTGATGGATTTAGTTTTAAAGGCACCTTTTAATATACAAATAAATTAAAATTCTCATGTAGAAGATATTACAGAGTAAAGAAGTGGCTCTGAAACACTGGGGTTTCAGAATAATCTGGAGGTCTTGTTAAAATGCAGATTTCCCTTCCCACTCCCAGATGTCTGGGTGGTGCCCAAGAATTTCCATTTCTAACAAGTCCCCAGCTGATGGTGACCTTGCTGGTTTGGGTCACACCCTGAGTACCACTTGTAAAAATGATGCTCATCAGTCCTCTGCTTTTCTTAAGGAATAAAATTGTTCAAGCTCATCAGTTATATCCACAAGAACAATATCATTTAAGAGAAGCTTCTAGAGATCTGTAACCATATTCATATACAGCTCTGCTGGACAAACCAAATTGACTTGAGTTAATGCAAAGAGCTTATCTGAGCATCTTTCTCTCTAAAGCCAAGATGACTGGAATATACCTAGTCCTATTCTTGGAACTTGGCTTTTTCTTCAAGAATACACTAGTCATTCCCTCTCCATCAAGTTCAAACTTCCTACTCTGCTTTCTCACTCCTCTATGCCTAACTTATCCTTTATGTTTATGGACATAGTACAAACTATAGAAAGAAGTAGGTACTAGGACCCATGGCAAGTCATTAAGATGAGCCATGATTTCATCAAAATGTAAAGGTAATAGTACCTACTTCTGGCTATTGTGGATGGAAAAATGAGATGATATATGCACAGAATCAAGCACAACACCCAGTTTGCAGGACGTCTCCCCTCCTACTGCCTGCAAAATAAGTTTTTTCCTATCTTCCTAGAACTTCTGGCCTCTACAGTTATTGATCTCCCTGTCAACTGCATTCCATGAAATTCCCTGATAATCCTAGAGTGTATCAGACAGAAACTGAAAAAACGACCATATCAGACAGCGTTTTCAGTTTTTTAGAAGGCAGAAAAACACAAAGGGGATAATTTGATGGCTGCTTGCCAGAAAGTAGCAGGACAGAAATTAGAGCTATGGAAATTTGTAGCTGTCTTAATCACCTCTGGTGAAACACAACATCCGGCAGAACATAACAAATGAGACCACGCCATGTTTGATGGTAAGTTTTAGACTGAGGGCACATTGCTGAAAGGCAGGTGTTGTTCTGATCACCTTTGTACTCACTGTTGCCTGTGCTATTGCCATGTTTTCATAAGCCTCGTTAGTGCATTTGGTTTCCATGGAGTCCATCCATGAACTAAAAGAATCAAACATCTAATCCCAAAGCAGAATACAGATCTCTTGTAGTTTCATTCACCCTTTTAAACAATATCACAGTAATTTTTAGATTCAAATAATCATTGAGAGACCCTGTACTAGCAGTTAGGGACATGTCATCTGGGCGTTGGCTTTATTGAACAATGTGACCTTAAATAAACCTCTTCAGTGCCTTGGGTCTATGACCCATCTGTAAGGTGGAGATAATGCTGCCTGGCTAATCTGCCTTTCATTGTTATTATAGTACATATCAAACTGCATTGTAGAATAAAAATGTTAAACAAGGGCCAATGGAATACTGGTGACAAAGTTGAATAGCACTAGTAACTAGAATCAAGTCAATTATCAGCTTTCAAACATACCGAATATCAAGAAAGTGCCATAAGGCCAGGCAAATGACTCACGCCTGTAATCCCGGCACTTTGGGAGGCTGAGGCAGGAAGACTGCTTGAGCCCAGGAGTTCCAGGCTGCAGTGCACTATGATTGTGCCACTGCACTCCAGCTGGGGAGACAAAGCGAGACCCTGTGTCAATTAAAAAAAAAAAGTGTGCTGTAATATTCTCGTAATGCTTTCACTTCGTATTCATGAAGCTAGTAACATAAGCCCCCTTGATAATACAGCCTATTACAAAATCCAAGTTTGCCCCTTCTACTTTGGAACAAATGTCTTTTATGAGTGCTTTGGTTAGCTAATGAATTTCTATAGAAAGAATTTTACTTTTCAGTTTTCTTCATTTTGATAAAGGAGATTACCACATGGAAGAATGATGTTAAAGATAATAATTAAAACTCATCAAAACTGAAACTTTTTTTTTTTTTTTTTTTTTTTGGAGACAAGGTCTCACCCTGCTACCCAGGCTGGAGTGCAGCAGCATAGTCATAGCTCACTGTAGCCTCTAACTCCTGGGCTCAAGAGATCCTCCTTGAGGATCTGCCTCAAAGTTCCCAAGTAGCTAGGACTACAGGCAGGAGCCACCGTGTCCGGCTAATTATTTCGTTTTTGTAAAGTCATGGTCTTGCTATGTTGCCCAGGCTGGTCTCATACTCCTGGGCTCAAGCGATCCTCCCACCTTGACCTTCCAAAGTACTGGGATTAGAGGCGTGAGCCACTAAAACTCAAACATTTTTGGGCCAAAACTCAAACGATTTTAGGAAGAAAGAGATTAAGAAGGTGGGCTGCCCTGGGACTTACTGATTGTGTAAGCCAGCATTGTTGGCCTAGTGAGTGTTTTAGCACTTTCAGAATCTCAGAGCCCTTCACAGATCCTCTGACAGGAGTTGACCCTTCGGCTTGAGTCAATCTACACTCCACCCATCGTAAGCTCAGATAGTAGAAATTTCTCCTGTAAAAAGTTTCCATAATGCTACTTGCAAACCTCTTGGGAACAGTAGCTCCTCTCTTGCCTGGAAGTGCAGGCTACTTTCTGGAGCTGCCATGTCCCACGTGGCCAGTAAGTGCTACCATGTAAACTTGTGCAATTTCCCAGTCTCAACACAAAATCAAAGCTTCAAGTTTTGGGAGATAAAATCTGGGTTTCAAGTTTGATAAAATCTTTTTCGCGGTAGTTATCCAGGATTGATCAATTCTGAAGGCTCTAATTTCTGTTCTTCAAGCTAATTTAACACAAGGCAGCCTGAACAATACCACTTTTGGATGGGCAGCCTAAGAAACAGATTTTCGCAGGTGTTTCCTCTGTGCTGCAAACCTAAATAGCCCCCTACATTCAATCATATCGATGCCAGAGGCAGGAAAAAAACTGTAACAAAAGAAGAAAAGAGAGCAAGCTCAGTAAAGCTGAGGACTCCTCAAGAGCCGTTTTGATGTAGAGATCTCTGTGAAAGCTTATTAAATCCTCAGTGTGTGAGGCAGGGCTTAGGGAAAAATAGAAATAAGGACAATAAGACACCATATCCATCCATACTGACATATTTGTAAAGCAAGCATTCATTAGTTAAAATACTCCAAGGAAACTCCACATGACTCCTCAGCATATTAAGGACCTCAATCAGCTCTTCTGGTTAAACCACAATCCAGATTAACAGTTACATAGTGGAGAGATACAGTTAGTTTTTGTTTTGTTTTTTGTTTTGTTTTTCATAATACCACGAACAAACCTATTGAAAAACAATTCGATGCATGGTTCCCATAATGAAGAACCAGTTGGGTCCTCTTCAGGAGGAAAGATTGCCCCATATACCATGAATATCTAATACATCTGAATAAATGATAGTAAGTCATTAGATGATGGATGTATATGAGAAAAGCCAAACTTACTAAGTTAGGTCCCCACTGCTTTTGTTTTCTGGAAGACATTCATAAGGAAAGATGTATCTTCATGCTTCAGCCAAAACCTGGATGGGAGTAAGACCTTCTATTATTCAGGATTCCCCAGAGAAACAGAACCAATAGTGAGGGGGTCAGGGGAAGAGGCAGTTGGGAGAGAGGGAGAAAGAGAGAGAGGATTTATCTTAAGGAATTGGCTCATACAGTTTTAGAGTTTGGCAAGTCCGAAATTTGCAGAGTAGCCCAGTAGGCTGGAGACCCAGGAAATACTTGAGGTTCAGTCCAAAGGCACTCTGCTGGCAAAATTCCCTCTTCTTCAGGGGAGGTCTTTTTTCTCTTAAGGCCCCTAACTGATTGGATAAAGCCCACCTAATGACCTCATTGTAATTTAATTACCTCTTTAAAGACATTGTCTCCAAATACAATCTCATTCTGGGGTGCTAAGGGTTACAACGTCAACATATGAATTTAAGGGGACACAATTTCACCCATAAAATACCTCAGTGGGTTTTATTATGATATAGATATTAGAAAAAGAGAGAGAGAGACAGAGACAGAGACATGGGGGGGTTGATAAATAGCAGATGTATTTCTCAAAGCAGTGATTCTCAAAGTATAGGCCCAGGCCCAGAAGCATCAGTATCATGTGAGAATTGATTAGAAATGCAAATTCTCAGACCCCACCCCAAATCTGCTGAGTCTGTAAGTGGAGCCCAGCAATTTGTGAATAAACCTTCCTTCCTGGTGGTTCCAATGAAGGCTAAGGTTTGAAAACAACTCTCTTAGAAGTTGCTTTATTACAAGAATGACGCCACCTAAGAAGTTTTCCAACAAACATGGGTGTAAATATTGTTTAATCTGTGTGTTTTCATTAAATATATCAAGATGAGTCATATTTTATAAGTAAGCCTTGGATCTATTTTACTCTTATAAATTGAAAACGAAGCCAGAGCTCCAAGGATAAGCACCACAATGCTGCAAAGAAACTTGGCCTCTGAGTACAGATTTCACAGGGTAAAAGCAAAACTGTGAGTACCCAATAAAGCTAATATATCAAATACCAGAGCAGTCTAATTGCTGTCTGTCTGGTTGGAAGCCTCAATTACCTTATGTAATTCCCATGAATGGCAGACTAAATTATAATGGTGGTACTTAATAAAATTCATTCTACCCTCTTCTTAAAAATGAAAAACTATAAATAGAACTACTGAGTTGCCACTTTTGAGCAAGAATGTAATTTGTATTATGTCCCAAAACACCTTCCACACCCTCACAAGAGTAGCATTTGCAAATACACCAGCATTAAACAAGCCTCTCCCCCATGTTCTTTGAGAATCTACAGTACAGCCACAGGAGCAAGAAGTTTTAATTAACCTGTGAGTTATTTCCAAGTCTTGCTGGATGGTTGGATCTGTGAACAGTCATACACACAACCAACTTATCTGGAGAAGTCAGCTTCATCCGAGCATATATTCTACTTAGCGGTCAAGTACATGTAACTGAAGGTAAAGCCTACATCCAGGAAGCTTACGTGACTTGTCTAGCGTAGGTTTCATCACGTAAGATGCTAGATCACATTGCATAATGCAACGAGAGCTAACACTCATAATTACTTATGTAAATTATATGGCAAGAATTTCCCAGGCCTTTAGGGAAAAAATGTTTATTTGTGGAGCCTAATTTTTTATATCAGCTATCAAGAAAAAGATTGTCAAGGAGCATATTTGATTAGTGGACTTGGATCTAGATGTACCCTCTTTGTGACATTGTCACATAATGACAACCTGGAGGTTAATACATTAAGGTAGCCTGTATGTGAGTGAAGCTTCAGAACTACTTGAAAGTTACGTTACTTATCTGTGTCCAGATGGAATAGAGAACATTCTCACACTGAGCAATTATACCAGCAGGCCATTGATTGGGAAGTTGATGTTTGTCTTTTTCCACATGAACAAGGGCAGTCCCATTGCTGGAAGCTAGTGCTCTATCATTTTTAAATAAAGAGAATGTTTGTCATTAGCATTTTCTAAAGCATTGGAGATATTTGATCTGGATTTGCTTTTATTTCTTCTTGATCAAATGAAATCTGCAAAGCCTCCATATACTCTTGTGCAATCTTAGCACTTACTTAAATCATAGAAGCTCATAGAATCAAAAGTATACTTTTCATAAGAATTTTTAAACCCCAAAATTCCAAACAGGCAGAAATGAATATTACCTAGACTTCTTACAGATTTTTCAATGGGCGCCTTCCTAATCAAAAGATTATAATTTAAATATTGATTAATTTATCTAGAATTTTAGAAGATTTAGAGTAATATCAACCCAGCTATGGGGAATACAAAAATAAATCATTAAACAAACATTTTATGACCCTTGCTGTATCTCAGGAATTATACTGCAGTTTGACAAATACATTTCTGACCACAAGCAATCATAGACTCCTGCCCTCAAGGCTTCACAGTTGGGATATACCCTAAGCAATATCTGTTTCAGTTAAGAACACATTGGGCTGCAAGTAACAGAAAATCCACTGTAAACAGTAGAGTAGGCAACTTGGGAATTACTTTTTTCACATAACAAGAAGTCAGAATGCAACCCTTGGTTTGCCTACTCTATGATGCCATCAGGGACCTGTGTTTTTTCCTTCTTTTCAGCTCCTCTATCCTTAGTATGTTGGCCTCTGTTTCCATGATTTTCTCCTCATGGTGCAATTGAAGACAGTGGCTGTCCCAACCAAGGTTTTCCTCTTTATCGGTAAAGCAGAGGGTTTCTCAGAAATCCCACTCAGACTTTCCTTAGATCTTATTAACTGGAGAGTGAAAGCGCCACTTTTATCTAAAAGACTAAATGAGAACTAACGGGACAAGATCATCATGGCTGGCTTTTAAGTACAAGAATGACATAGGAAAGTAATGGTTTAAAAAATTAATATGGAAATTAAAGAGGAGAAAGGGAGTCAGCAGGACCAAGTGGAGCATTGTTAATATAATTCTGTCATGAGAACAAGAAGTTCTAGGTAATGGATCCTCTTATGATGGCTTAGTTTGTAATACCTTTCATGAAAGAAAAAACATTATGAACAGGTGGTCAGGTACTTCCTAAACAACAGTCACACTGTGGTGACTAGTATGTCTGTAGCTGCAGGTTAAGCACTGTCTCAAGCATAGAGGTGGCCTTGGGGCAAGATAGTGCCTCTGAGTTCCTAAGGGTTACATGTTATAGGACTGATTTCCACCTTATTCTATACACTCTCTGAAACTTCCAAAGATTCTGCTACATAAATCAACC
Organism: Symphalangus syndactylus; assembly: GCF_028878055.3. Taxonomy (NCBI): domain Eukaryota; kingdom Metazoa; phylum Chordata; class Mammalia; order Primates; family Hylobatidae; genus Symphalangus; species Symphalangus syndactylus. Next base: position 74,799,508 of record NC_072435.2, read on the forward strand.
TCATGCCCAAGTTGGTGGCAGCAGAAATGAAGCTTAACTTAGCCCAAAAGGGTTTGAAGAGAACCAAGAAATAAAGCTAGAACCAGATCCAGCACTATCATTACTCTCATGCTACTTTTTAAAGTCTTGTCCACATTAGACAGTGATAGAAAACTGATGTTAGGAACACTGAGAACCTAAGTGTCACTCACTCTGATCTCTAGTTGCTGCTTCTGATAACTTTCACCAATTAGCACAGGCTTAGAATCAGACTATCTGGGTTTGAATACCAGTTCTGCTACTTAATAGTGGTGTAATCTTGGGGAAGTGCTTAAATTCTCTGTATTTTTCAATAAAATATTGATCACAATAGCACCTACCTCACAGAATTGTAGTGAGAAAGAAAGTGAGTTAATATTTGAAAGTCCTTGAAAAGTGTGTGGCACATGTCAGCACTCCCGGAATGTCTGCTATTTTTATTACTGCAGCCATTATTATTCTGGTGTAGAGGTGAACTACCCTGTTTTGGAGGTCATAAAGACCTTGCTTCAAATCCTACCATTATCACTTACTATCCCTATGGCCCGGGACAAGTTAATTCATGGTTCTGAGCCTCAGTTTATTTATCTGTTAAAAAGGAATAATAATGCTTGTTTCATCAAGCTATAGTAAGTATTAAGATGGCATGTGACAGTGCTTAGCACAGGCCCTGACAAATAAGTAATTTGTATTCTTTTTTATTCTCCATGATTCACTCTTTTCTCTAGGTCTATCACTAGAACTCCCCCGGGATGATCTGTTACTTATGACTAATCATACTCTGTGTCCTTATACCACTAATATTATTTGAGTGAAACAAACTTAAATTCAGCATCAGGAACTACCTTGAAAAGAAAATAGACTCATTAAGAGTAGTCTCTTCCAGTTTTGAGAAGAAAAGATGCCATCCTACAAATATGGTAAAGGTCTTGATGAGAGAGGTAGGACCATGATTCTTTAGCATCAAATGATAGTACCACCACGCCTTCGTCTCACTTCCCCACCACAACTGAGTGATCTAGCCACCCTCTAGAGTTGCTACCACCATTCATTGGGAAGCCATGAGGGCAAAGAAAAGTTTGAGACCTGGGATAGTTGTCCCCATTTGTCATACCATTGGGATAGTTCTGATTGTCACATTCTCAGAAATGCAAATACTAAGCTCTGAGAAGATACAGTCTTCTTTATGAATCACCTCCATCCCAATTTTTGACCTCACTTTTAGATGGGATGTATCTACAGCACAGAGTCTGTGACTCTGAGATACATCAAAGACTACTTGGTGGCCCCTCCTGAAATCAGAAGAGGATGTAATTTGCTATGGTTTTTGCAACTCTCTTACGCACAGTCCAAGCAAAGAACGTTATAGTTTTAGAGTGGATTTGGCTGTCCTTACTCTGGTATACTCACAGGAGAAGGACATTGCTGTCTTCTTTCCTTCCATCTTTGATCACATCACTACTGTATTGTGACCTCTTCTTCCCAGGCCCCTCCTCCTACCAGCAACAGTTTTATCCTCTTAATCTTGTTCAGACTGCCTTCTAACACTGACCACTACCAAAAGATGTTGCTTCCAGAAGAGGCTGAATGGAGAACCTTAAATACATGGGGAATATTCCTGACTGTCACCTGAAATCAGTTTATCCTGATTATTACACTTGAATTGAAAGCAAATGTATGCACAGGCAATCCTGGGTAAGCTACTCTGAACAGGAGATGGCAGTAGCAGCCAAGGATTTGGGCAGCCCTTTCTGGTCCTAACAGAGGGAATTTCCCATCAGTTCATTGTCAATTCTGGACTGAAAGTTTTGCCTCACCAAAGCCAAGGTGGCTAAATAATATGCCCAAGATCCCAGACCTTGCTGAATCTCACAACTATTGAAGAATTAGAAATTGCTCAAATTAAAGGCTGAACCACCAAGTGAACACTGTGGGGAGCTGTTACTAAGTCTCACTGCAGAGGAAGGGAGGAGCCCTACAGGAAATAAACAGATATGCCCACTTAGATTGGCATTAGTGGGTTTATTGGAAGGAGCAAGGATCAGAGATCCAGTGCACATTCTTACTGAGACTTTGAGCAAGTCATTTAGCGAGGTGATTCTGCCCATGCTTTCATGTGGATTCAGGGAATAAAGAAGTCTTCCTCACAGACTTTACAAAGGGTTCAGTAAGAAAACAGCCAGGAAAACTCATTTTGTAAACTATGACATGCTATAAAAATACAAGAAGGACATTTTGGTTGGTTTTAGGTCATTTCTTTGAATTTGTCCTGGCGCCTCCAAATTTCCTAGACACATTTTTTTCTTTCCTTTTCTTTCTTTCTTTTTTTTTTTCTTTTTTGTCCAAGTAATATGGTCAGAAGCTGTTTGACTATGAGTCTATTATTTCTCTGATAATTATAATTTCCCGGAGAGTTATGGCACACAAATTACTTCGTAATAGCTCTAAATTATTTGCTTTATCCTGAGTCTACAATTATGCACTTATCCATGCTCCTGTCATCTGTGGTACTGATTTATGGAACCTCTGTTCTCTGATCTCCTGATTTCTTACCTCTGCCTCCCTTAAAACTCAAGAAATGTGGCAGCAAGGTCAAATTTCTCATCGGTCCAGCATTACATTCTCAGGTGTAATCATTACTGTCTTAATAAAGCAAGCAGTTAGTTCCACAATGGTCTGTTTAATCCACTAGATAATTGCTAAGCCTTAATTATATAACCCGGCATCCTATCCCTTGCTATAATTCCAGAACCACCATGTTGTGGTTTGAAACATCTATTAATTTGGTGCAAATATTAATTAAAAATTTATTTCTAGCCAAGAATATGATGGATCAAGTGCCATGTATTAAAAAAGGAAAATATAATTAATCTTAACCAATTTCACTTGGAGCAAAAATAATGTAACTGGAAAGTTTTCTGGTAACTGCCACACACTCACAGACTTTTTTCAAAATTTGAAAAAAATATACCTAAATTTTAAAGTATTGCAGAATCAGTTTGGTATTATGGTAGAGGATTTATAAGCCATGCAACTATACAAAATTTTTGATATCGTTAATAAGGCAAAGATATATTACTTCGCTTTGTTCCACTTGTGACCTAGAGTGAATTTTATTCATAGCAAAATTAGACCTTACTAGCTTCTTATACCTGAATGGCCTAGAGGTAGAGAAATTTCCAGAACAGCCTTATTAGAGAGTGGGATGCATGACAAGACCATAATCTAAAGCCAGTTCTCAGTTTTATTATTTACTTTGCTGCCTTGATCATTTTTCTGCACTCATTTGGCTTGAAGGCATAGACATTCCCTGTTGATTATCTCGGCTTGGCAGTGGGTTTCTGCTACACATTTTGATTCCTAATATGGTAGTAGGAGAGGATTTTGTATGAGTTCCAGCGAGTTTCTCTGGGCTTGTGGAATGCAGCAAGGAAAGAATCCTACAGAGATGAAAACATGAACATTTGCATTGATTAAAGAGAAAAATGAAAGAAAGAAAAAGTATCACTCTAAATTTGTTTTTCCTTTTCTTACTCTGTTCGCTTCACTTCTAATAATGTCTTACACTTTTGGGGGTGGGAGGAATTAATGCTGTGTGTTCTTTTATTGCTCATATCTTCATGGCCATTTCAAAAATTATTTTGAAATGCCTGAGTGTCTTTACAGAGGCAATGTTAACAAAATAGTTTTCATCATCATCAAGGTTTGAATCCCTGAAGCACCCTATTCCTCTGTTCTACAAATTAGCCACATGAAGAAAACTGACAGAATAAGTTTCATGTCGCTAAAAGAGAATAATAGGCTGATCATGTACATTCACAGGGTACAGATTACATTGTCTTAATTTTGCAGCAATATGAACTATTACTAAAGAAATACCTTACTTGCCTATCCATCTATCGATTGTGTTGGAGTTCAATACAATTTTTCTCTCAGGGTCGTAAAGTCATTCACAGAATCAGGGGTGTTCAAGGGCGAGAATTCAGTCGTGGGTTCTTAGTTTCTGTTTCTGATTGGGCCAGTAAAGCCCCTTCCTCATCCCTCTTTTCCACTTATCACTACAGATGCAGACTTAAAACCATGGCTTCAGGCTGTTCAAAGTCAAAAAAAAAAAAGAAAGAAAACAGAACAACAATAACAACAAAATAAAGCAGGTTAGACAAGTTCGTATGCATCCCAGATGAAGAACTTTCCTCTAGTAGTAGGCTCCTTTTCCCTAAATGTATTTACTGAAGGCCTCTGCGTTTTAATAAGCTATATTTGCACTGGCTTTAAAACTTCATTATTTTCACCATTATTCACATCCGTTTAATGTGTTGCTTTTCTATAATTAAGCATTACATTTGGCAGTTATGCCCTCAAAACTGACTATATCAACATTTAAGTTCATGTATTTGTAGACTTATTGGGGGCTGTATCAAAAAAAAAAGTCACTAATGAGAGATCATCTACAAATCCAAGAAATTCAGCATGCTAGTGCAGATGTGAAAGTGTGGTTTTCATAATGCTCCAAATATTTTCTTTTTCTGGACAACTTATTTTAAGAAGCCCTTCAGTAAACAGTTCTGATTTGACAGCAATAACCAACCACAAACACAATTAGTCAGTATATTAGATAAGCCCGAGATTGGTTGAAGAATAATGCAAACCTCAAAATAACAATGATGTAAATGACATAGAAATTTATTTCTCTGGAATATGAAATAATGTAAAGAGAAGCAGTCCAAAGCTGACATGGGGTCTTCATCTATCACAAGGAACCTAGGCTGCTGTCTTTCTCTTCTGCCATCCTCAGCATATGGCTTTCATGTCATGGACCTGTGTGGCACATGAGGCTCCAGACAATGAAGAGAAAAAGGGAAAAATAAGTGTGAACCTATGTCCTTTACTGAAAGTCCCACATAGTACTTCCACTTACATCTCGATCGTCAGAATCTAGTCTTGACCACCTGCAAGGGAAGCCAGGAAATGTAGTCTTTTATTCTAGGTAGCAATGTGCCCAGCTAAAAATCAGGGTGCTAAAACTAAGGGAAGGTGGTGAAATGGGTACTGAAGGAGGAAACACCTAGTTTTGGTCATGGTCAGGTTCCCTGGCTCCTTGACTTGCTATCACTGTCAGATCATACAGTGACTTAGCTTTCCATGCATAGTCATATTTATTTATATAAATCAAACCTTTTGTGTTTTACTAACACAAATATAAATATTTGAAACAAACATAAATATATGTATTTACATAGAAATATATATGTAATTGTAGAAATTTTGAAATGTAGATAATTAGAAAAAAGTGCTAAGCAATCATAAAGTTCACCACCCAGAAATAAGTGCAGTTAATTTTATGGTACATTTTTCCAGGTCTATTTTCATATACACATGTGTACTATGTACTTCTCTTAATACAATTGAAACATACAAAGCACATCATTTTTAACCTCTTTTTTTTAGCAATGATATATTGAGACATCCTTCTGTACCAATATTCTTTTCAACATTGTTTGAAATTGCTATAGATCATTTCATAATATCATTCCACAATGTAACCAATGTCCTATTGTTGGCATGGCGAGTCTGTACAGGTCTGAAATGTTACAGTAGGTAGCTAGTCAGACATGAACAGGGCAGTAGAAAGTTTATTAAAAAGCTTTAGAGCAGAAAGAAGTAAAGTACACTTGGAAGAGGGCCACACAGGCGACTTGAGAGATCAAGTCCACAGTTTGACCTTTTGACTTGGGGTTTTATACGCTGGCATGCTTCCTGGGTCTTGTGTCCCTTCTTCCATGATTCTTCCCTTGGAGTGGGCTGTCCGCATGCACAGTGGCCCGCCAGTGCTTAGGAGGAGCCACATGCACAGTGTGTTTACTGGAGTTGTACGCATGCTTACTTGAGGCACTCTTCCCTTACCAGTCAGGTGTTCCTATAAGGTAATACACTAGTTAAACTCTGCCATCTTGCCTCTTAGTTTGCATGCTTCAGCCCACTCGCCCAACTCCTGAGATCTTATCAGGAAGCTGATCACTAGTCTCAGATTTTTCTGTGTATTGGGAGACTGCTTTCCCTGGGGCTGGCTGCAACCAATTATTATTTTAGAGAGTCAGTTAGTAATTGCCTGACCATCATCTGATGGTTGCCTGACATTCCTGGGTGGGGGATGGGGGGTGGTCTCTCCTGTCCTGCTCATGTCTGACCAGCCACCTACTCTAACACTATTGTTAATCATTTTGAGTTTTTCTGTATTATAAGCCACACTGCAATTAACATCTTTGTTACTAAATCTTTGTTCATATCCACAATTACTTTTAGAAGATAGTTTTTCTGATCAAATAATATGCATATCTTAAGGCTTTGATATGCCAAACTTCTCTCCAGAAAAATTAACATTTTACATTGTTACCCTTCCATCTGAGTATATGCCAATACCTTTTGCCCAGCAATAAACATCATATATTTTTTTTAAATTCTTTACCGATTTGATAGACCAAAACATCAGTCTCAGGTTAACTATGCCTTTGATCACTACTGAAGTGGAACATTTCCACTGCCTTTATATTTAGCCTTTTTTATTATTGTGGAAAGATATGAGAGGAGAGAAAGAAGCTCATGGGCTCAAATTTGGAAACACTAACTTCTTCAGACTGAAAGGAAAAAGCGCCTGGTTCTGAAGATAAGTCATGTATGCTAACTCAGAATGGCAACACAAAAGGAGAGGTTATCCTTCCATTTCAAGAGGCAGTCAATGAAGCTGTCACCTGACCTCTTCCAATAAGGTACCCAGATATTTTCCTCCTTTGAAGAAAGAAGCCACCATGATCTTGGCTCGCATTGTGTTGAGTTTGAAGGACACTGCTTCATATGTGATTTATGGGTTTTCTCCCAGCACAGTTTTTCCCTTGATTTGACTGTCAACCTCTTATCTCTGCAGAGTGGCAAGTGAAAATATTCCAAGGGGCTCAAATTTAATTCAAGTAGTCAATAAACCACAAGATCTTTCTGCTCAACTATTTTCATACCAAATAGGATACTTCCCATCTAAATGTGTAACTGAACTAAAAACAACTTTGTGCCTTTAAATATCTGATGTCGTGTCATGTTTCACTACATTTAAAGCCAATACAGTAAGTAGCCAGATCACAATATGCCAAATAGCTGTTTGCATCATTTCCTGATATTTGCTAAGTAGAGAATTTCAAATACCCTAGGCACATTCTATATGTGAATGGAATTGATATATTTTCTTACTTCTGTGTTGTATAAAATACTCTGGAGTAGTTAATTCTTTGCAAGTTTTTAAACCTTTCCTCATGGTCAAAAGCTAAATCATAATTCAAGTATTAATGTAAGAGAAAGTTTGAATACTCCCTCTTAATTCCCAGTTAGATTATAAGGACAAAACTTCAGGTAATTGCATGCCTAAATAGTAAGGTACAAATAAAAATAGGAAGAAAAAAAATCCTCTAACAGCAAAATCAAAAATTAAATATTGAATTAAATATTAAATAACTCTCTTTTCCTCTATAAGCCTAACAGTTCTTTTCCATATATGTAAGGAAAGTAAATATGCATTTTTGTTTACAATTTAGGCTGGGACTGCTACAGTGACTCACCTGGAGTACACCCCAATGAAAATTTAGTGGGCAATAACACAGAACACCATACCCATACAATTATAAAACATTATTGGGGTTTGCCCATCCTCCAATTGTCTTGCCGAAGTGTATTTTTCTTCCTCTATAGGAGAAGCTATTTAGAGTCAAGCATCATTAAATCAAAATGCAAAGGAAGGAGAAAATGAATGTGGGTTAATTGCATTCTGAATGCAACTGAACCGCAGTTGGTACAAATTACTGGAGTATAAGAATGCATTGTGCCTACCAGGAAGACAAGTATTTTGGTGAAGCCGGAGTATGGGTGTGTATCAGGAAGTGGCAGCAGATGAGGATTCTGAGTGTGTTTGTGTGTGTGTATGTGTGTGTGTTGGCAGGTGGGGACACATCAGATCCTTGTATGTTGTACTAAGCAGTTGGTACTTTGTCCCGAAGCATAGATCTCCCAGGAGAGTTGCAGCTACTGTCTAGGAGTGTCCCATTCTATGCAATTTGGCACACTCTGTGTAATCTTCTCTTCTTTATTGCACAAAGAAGTCCTATACCTGCAATCTTGCTAGAGAAGTAAAACCTGTATTCCTTATCAGTAGATCTACATGGTAATAAAGGGAACACTATGATGGGAGCAGCTGTAATGGAATTGAAGATCTCTTTCTTCTTGCCATCAACTGCCTGAAGATAAAAGGAATACAATTAATATAAATAAAGGGCAGAAAGGCACTGACTCTAAAGCAATGAAATTTTGTAATAGGAGTGGAAAGAAAGCAGAGACGAATGAGGGCTACAAGAGTCACAACAGGCTCCTGGGAGAAGGTGATACTTGCTGTCCCTGCCAGACCTAAAGCATAATCTTCAGGGTCCTCAAGAATTAAGTGGCAATAGGACTCAAAAAACCATTTCTCCAGTAGGGATATAGTGATGTGCAAAACAGACAACTCTCTGGTCTCATGGCTCACCACAGAAAACACAGGTACCTGTATTTTTTTGCAGGGCCTTGTTAGGTTACCTGTACCCAAAGGATTTAGGTAACTCTTCCTTTATGTATTTTCCACTTTATTTATTTATTTATATAGAATTATTTGCTTGCTTATTTACAATTTGTTTGTTTAAATTATGAAAGTAATATGTGTTTATGACAGAGAAGTAAAAACAGACCAGAAGTATAAAGTTTCTGTCTCCCCTGCCCTACCCAATCCTTCCATTCAGAGATAACCAATGTTAAAGTGTTGCATGTGCATCCTTTCAGAAATTTTTCTTACATATGCAAGCATAGATTTATGTTATATATAAATATTATCATACTATTTTACTTTTTCATGTAACTGCTGTACTGATAGCACCATAATGCTGGTATAAAAGGGACTCCACCAGGGCAATCTAGTTGGAAAGAGGGTCCTGAAACTCCATTGCAAAACACTTATGTAAAATAGAATATCAATTGTTCATAACAAAGAAAGGAATGTGCTGGAAAGTAGGAGACAGTAAAGTCCCAGCAAGTAATTCCTTGGTTTTACCACTTAAATATTTTTGTATAATAGCACATAAATAGCTGCCTATGATTCCCTTGAGTGAATGGACCATAATTTCTTGATCATTCCCCAACAGTAGACATGTAGATTATATGTAGAGTTTTTGCCTTCATAAGCAATACTATTTTGAATCCCTTTGTACAAAGCTTATACTTAGGCAAGGGAACCTATAACATAAATTCCTATAAGTAGAATTCCTGACTGAAAGGGAATGTGCATTTTAAATGTTAATAGATGTTGCCAAAATTAAGCCAATTTTCCAGTTTGCAGTTAATGGGAGAGGACATTGTTTTTTAAGGCTTTCCTTGTAGAAAGAAAGTGCTGAGTAATGCGGCCACAGAACTAGTTCTGCTAGCTTAAGTTTCAAAGTCTACCTACCCATTTGCAACTAGGATCCAAGCCAGGCTTTACATGTTCAGCTTTCTCTGAGCTTTTGATAACAAAGCTGTTTACATTAGTAATCCAGCTAAACTGTGGAGTTGCATAGTTCCATTTACATTGAAAATCATTTTCGTTTTAGCTTGTGGGAGTAAATTACTATTAAAGGAGTTCCATTTCAAATCCAAAGAACATTCTATTGAAGAGAAAACTAATAAGAGAGAGGGAGCCGCGAAGGACAAGTCTGAGCTGCTGACAGCAAGGCAGATAGAAAGAAACAAGGCAAGGCAGCGAAACAAGTTCAGGGAATTGAATAAGAAACTGTGTCACATGACCATTTAGGTCTCATGAAACAAAAGGTATGGTAGATATTTGCCTGGAAGTCCCTTAGGAAAGGATGGCAGCAAGACCAGATGGCAAAAACAAAAAACAAATTGAACATCTTTGCCATTTTCATTTCATGTCCAAATGCTTCTTAGAAACATACAACCTTATCGGCATTAACATTTTGACATTTTATGTATAGCTCCTCTTCTAAATAGAATTTAGGTTTATATTCATACTATTGTAGTAAAATAACAGATGATCACTATTTTTTCAAAGATTAAAAAATATGACTCATAGAAAAATGTGAGCATTGGTAATTTAGTTTCGGGCTTTGTCAAATATCTTTTAAAAAACTCAGCTAATAATACACTAAGGCTTCTCATACATAATTTATATTGTTGACTAAAACCTAAGAATGGAAGGAAAAGGCTAAGTTTAATTTTTTTGCTAAAAGAATGAGTAAAAAGTAATCAGCCATGTTAATATTTCAAACAGCAAACTATTTGAAATGCATTTCTGCTTTGAAAGAAAAATTTGAGACGAACAAGTTCTATTATACACTATTGATAAAGAAAGAAGATATAAAAGATACAATATACTCTTAAAAATGATTATACTTTCAAGGAAACATAAAAGAATAGCTTCTTTTTTGGTCAGTAAGAAAACTGAAGCCCTGTGTAGTCATAAATAGCAAAAATACAACAAAAATCTTAATATGTGTGTATGTGTGTGTTTTCTCTTCTTCAAGATTCCTATAATATCTAACAATGATATATTTTTAGCTTACTCTGAATTGTAAAGCATGTATCAATTGTCAGTTACCAAAAGTGTCTCTGACAATTTGAGGTAGCAAAAAACAAAGAAACAATGAACATGTTCATTTAGTCTTCCCTGCTTTTACAATTTGTCATTGAAACCTGTGTCTTCCTCCTAATCGTGTTTTCTTAAATTGTACTTTTATTTAAGATTTGGTGATTGAGAGTTTGCGTTTTCTGTTTGCTAGCTGATTAGTTAGTTGGCCAGGTGGTTGGTTTCTCTTCATCCAATTGCATACAATGTATTTCTAAAAGGATTTTTAAGGAAATGTGGAATATCACGTAGTAATATGCCCTGTTGCTCATTCCTCCTAAATCTCCCTCTTATCTCCACCTCTGCCTCCTTTCCTGCGGCCTGCCTTGGTTTAGGCCCTCACCACTTCTCTACTGATGACAAGAGCCTCCCAAAGCCCAGCCCCCTTGGCTCCTGCCTTGACGTTACTGCCAATGGCCTCATCCTAAAGCAAAAAATCTCATTATGCTACTCTCCTGTTTAAAATATTTAATTGATTTTAATTAGCTCCTCACTACCTTCATGATGAAATCCGAATTCCTTAGAATGCTCTGCAAGCCCTTTCATGACAAGGCCCAGGCCTGCCTCTCCAAATGGCATCACTTGTAAATGGCATCATTTACCCTATGCTCCAGCAGTAATAACACTATGCATTTCACACAGGGGAGGTTTTGTGGGTGTCAGTGCTCTCTCTGAACTGTCATCATTGTATCCCCCTACTCCCACCCCCCACTTCAACCTGGAGAACCTCTAAAGTTGTGCTTTTCTGTTATTCTTTTGCGTATCATGTCCTGAGAATCTTGTTAAAAAGACTTTACTTCTGTGGGCCTAAGATGGGGCCCAAAGTTCTGCATTTCTAACCAGTTCCCAGGCAATGCTGGGAACACATAGTGAGGACAAAGCTCAAAAACCTTACTCTACCATCACTCCCTCTGTGAAAAACTCTCCTGCAAAGCTGATCTACACAAAGCGTCCTCTTTCCAATGTTTATGACTTGTATATAGAACATGTACAGGTCCTCTTAGATGTCTCACGCCTTATTTACTTACTTGGTTATAGGTCTGTCCCTGTAATCACTTGTGCATCATCAAGGGCTGGAACAGTGACTGCTGCTCCTTGTAGTCCCAGCGCTAACATTTGGTCCAGATGTATAGGAATTTCCTAGAAGTATTTTGCATGGAAATTAGCGAAAATTTTTCACTTGGTGCCCGAATGATCATTGATAAGGTGTTGTTAAAAATGTCCACTGGATGGAAGGTTACACTGACTTTTTAGCTCTCAAATTCCTTGTTTTTCTTTATGTTATTGACAATCTCTCCAATGGGGTTTTGGTTAGGGGGAGGCTTAAAAGTAATTGATTTATGATTCTTTTAACCAACATGTAAGTCAAGAGGCTGGCCAAGAGTTTGAAGAGCCCAAACCTGTTAGACAGTAAACCAATTATCTTTGTGGCCTTGTGGGTGACTTCACCACCCCCACTGCATAGCACAGCCCTGCCTGTTTCCAAAACACCTGGCCTTGCAAAAAGAATGAAGAAAGAGCCAAGGCACAGAGAATATTCTCCAGCAGAGAGTTTGGGCAAGAAGTCTTAAAGATGTCTGAGTAGAGAGACAATTAGTGGAAACAAACATCTGTCCAAGGTTTCTCCCATCATGTCATGAACTTGACAAGAAAGGCCAGCATTAACTGTTCCAACCGTGGTAACCAATGGCCCTGAAATTTGGTCAGTATCAGGTGTATCAGAGCCTGAGAGATAAGAGTGGTTTTCAATGCTGTATGCACATTAGAATCACCTGGGAAGTGATATTTGTAAAATATGAACACCTGAGGCCCCACCCCAGACCATCTAATTCAGAATTTCTGGGGGAATGGCCAAGGCGTCAGTAGATTTTAAAACTCAGGTGAGTATACTGTGAAGCCAGCGTTAACAATCACTGATAGAGGGTAGTACCTTCTTCCCCTATGGGTGCCTCAGAAGTGAACATCTACCTTCAGCTTACACATCCCACTAATTGGCCACTGAGTCTTACTTATTTTAGGCCAAATGAAACCAATAGAAAGTTTTGCCTTTTCTCCACGTAGAAGGGACTAATGATTCTATAAGAATTTTTAAATTTCTACTCACATTTCCCATCACACAGTTGTTGAGAAATTGGTAAGTTGAGAAAAAATGTAGGATGTAGAAAGAAGGAAGCTGAATTCATTTAGAAAAGAGAATTCCAGCTGAGCTTAATTTCCTTTTTTCTAACCTTGCTTTTTTTCTCCTTCCACTGCACCCTTTCTGCACGAATTCATCAGTCATAGTGGTGAGCTCACAGTATCCGGCAGCAGGTCAGGTGGGATCACACTGGCTAACAAAGGATCTGAGGGTACAATGCAGAAGTTGCCAGATAATGGGATTCAATTACATTTCTAAGCATCGACTTCTCCAGTGTTGGCTGTCACACTGCCCAGTGTGGAAAAGCACTGCTTTATCTACGTGGCAAGTGCTTCATACATTTTAGTTGAATCTGACTCGGAGTACCTCAATTTTTTTAATGAAATATTTGAGGTCTACAATAGTAAGTATAAATAATAATATAATGAAGACTCTTGTACCTATCACACTAAAGATATAAAACCTAACATCTATAATCAATATCCTGTGTCCTCTTTATCTCCTTTCTCTCATCCTCTCCTCAGAGGTAACTGTTACCTTGAATTTAGCATTCCCAACCCTGTTTTCTCATTGTTTGTCATTCCAGTGTATGTTTTTATGACATACACAGTTTTGGTTTTGTATATTTTCAGCCATATAAATGGCACTTTAACTTTACTGTATGTATTTTGTGCGTTTTCAAGCTTTATATAAATTGTATCATATATCCTTCTGCAACTTGACTCCATATTTTATTCTTGGGATGTATCCCTGTTGATTAAAGTAACTTTGTTACTTTTTATTGCTGTATAACATTCCATGGTAGGTAAATACCCCAGTTGGTCAGCTAATGGATTTTTGAATTGTTTCTAATCTCTTGCTGTCACAGACAATACAACATAGCTCCTTGTGCAAATGTGGACATTTCTAGATATTTACAGAAGAGTGGGATTGCTGGAATGTAGGGTATGCACAGTTTTAAATTTCCTAGATGTATTAAATAACACCCCAACCAGAAGTGTGTGAGCTTTCCTATTGCTCATATCCTTGCCACGCTGGCACTGTTCGACTTTTAAATGTTAGGCCAATTTTAACTGGTGAGTTTTTCCTCAAAAACCCTGAAGAGGGCAGCATATCCTGGTAATTGCTGCATCTTATACCTGCATTCCAGTTTATGGGTCCCTCCCTTCTTTACTGGTTGAAATCCTTTGACCTTCTCAGTTACTCCTCAACCCACTCTCTCACCTCAGTCAGCTCTGGGCAATATCTTAGAAGGACCGACAAATATAACACTATCTCAAAGCTGAAAGTTACCTCCAGCTTTTTCATCCCACATTCCTGGCACACTTCTGTCCTCTGACAAGGAGGAGGTAGGGAAACAGAAACAAGTCAGTCTGGAATTAAACATTTTTTCCAGTTCAAAGTAGCACAAGAGAGATATGATGTGAGTAGAGAGCAGTCTTCCACCATTCTAAAGCAGTGGTTTGTAATCTAAACAGAAGGGCATTGCACACTATCAAAAACTATGCTTATGTAAATGGGAGAAATACTGAGAAGTAGGAAAAAGTATTGCAAAGTGGTAGTAGCATTGTTTTTCTTCTGGAATAAAAGATATTTACTCCTTTGCCTTCTCAGTTACATTGTTCCTGGTTCCCTAAGGAAAAAAAAGTGTTCAGCTTCAGAACATCTCCTAGAATTTCTCTCGTTTAATACCGAGCTAAAGTCCTGCCACTTCTAGAGTTCCACAGTGGGAATGCAACCTTCACAAAGATGCTTTCCTTTAAACAAAGCAGATGTGAAATTGAGCCATGCTTAAAGATTTGACATGGCTGCTTTAGGAGGGAATTTTTGGTTAGTACTTTCAAAGTAGACCTAAAACCACCACTTTGCTTTTTTTATTCCTGAACTGGATTTTAAGATTGTATTGCTTTAAAATAAATGAATGAATAAATAATAAAATTTTATTTTGGGGAAGAGGAAGTAGACAAATAAATATGAATTGTTTTGGAATTGATTGCTATTTTGAGTTATTAAATCTTTTTCCCATCCATTGTGGTAGATGAAACTTCCTCCAAATGAGATCTGCCGCTTTTTCATTACTGTCTTGAACTCTTATCTGCTGGTGTGTTTTATAAATTTCTAAGGTGCGCCATTTAGAGAGTCTGTGCTTCTGAACTGTTTGACCATAGTTTCCTTGTTCGAGGAACACCTCACTGGAGTTCAAAGTTCACACTTTGGAAAAATACTAGCATAGCTATTCTAAAGGTGGCTATACCATCATCACTAACCATTCTGGCCAGAAATTCACAAGACCCAATTACATGTCATCTTGACTGAAATTCTTTCATGATAGAATATCTGTCTTGACCTGTTGGTTGGTATACATATTGCTCTTGCATTGAATGTTGTTATGGAGACATTTGAAGTCAGTCTAATTTTTGCTTTATCCAATGTGACATTTTTTTTGTTTTTTTTGGTCTTTGGTTTTTTTGTTGTTGTTGGTGGTGGTGGTGGTTTGTTTTGTTTTGTTTGTTTGTTTGTTTTCTCAAATTCCCAAGGAATGTCTTTATTCTTGAATTTTAAGTATTCAATCAGGGCTGTGTTAAGCATTCTGTTATCAATATTTCAAAGAACATGGTATGCTCTTTCAATCTATAAATGTGATTATTCTTTCTCTTCAGTGAAATTTCTTTGTGTGGTATTTGGGAATACTTTTCCTGTTCCATTTATTGAAATTCCTCCTTCAGGGACATCAATTTCCTAACGTTAAGTGCTTTTGAACTCCAATCTGTCACCTTCTAATTCCTTTGGTTCCCTTGTATTTACAAGCCATTCCTCGAGGCCGGTAATTTTATTTGTAGCCATGTTTATTTTGTTCCTTGCTCTGTCACCTTTTAAAAATTCACTCTATAATATTGTTTTTGTACTCAGCCTCCTTAATTCTGTAACCTTCCTGTGGTTCTGTCAACTCATCTTTGAGCTCTTGTTTTTCTGAGTTCATATTCTCATTAACTTGATTCATAGTACAAAGCACTTCTGAGGAATTTTGTTTTGTTCTTTGGACTATGTTTTCTTTAAAAGTGGGAGTTTTATCTTTCTTTGGCATGCTATGTTCCTTTCTTTTAAGGTTGATTGGTTTTGTTTGTTTTCATCTGGGAGCATTGCCTTAGCATGTTTGGATGTTTGTCACTGATTTCCCCCATCTTATTCATACCTGAACAGCTTTATCCGGATCTTCTCTGTTCTATCTAGTCTAGGTGACTTATTGACTCAATTTCCATAGACTCCAACTTGTTTTCCCCGAAGCTGTGGTTAAAGAACTTGATTTTGGATACCATCCACTTAACTGCAGCCTAAGGAAATGGTGCAGGGAGTAGAGAGGGAAGGGAAAGCTCTGCTGAAGCTGTGTGACATCTGAGTTAGAACTCCTGGGCTCTGCAATTTTGGTTGCTCTCTCTCTCTCTCTCTCTTTCTCTCTCTCTGGGATTTGTTAGATACTTTGTACTACATTTTAATCCCTCTCTTTAATCAGAATACATATCCATCCTGAAGGGGAACATTCTAGGATTTTTTAAAATCATTCAGCAAATTTTTATTGAGCCTCTCTCCTTTGCAAGGCATGTTCTAATCTAGGTGCTAGAAATAAGCTGTGTGAACAAATGAGACAAGATTCCCTTTTCTAATGAGTTTATATGCAATGTGGTATCTTTACTGATACATGCTGTGTCAGAAAAAAGCAGCCCACTTCTGTCCAATAGCCAATCCACTACCCTTCAGACAAAAATGAGAAAAATAAGGATAGTCATTTAGTTAGTTTCTCTCCAGATCTGAAGACTATAGTGAGGTCTTAAGAGTTCAGTAATTCACCAGTAAGTTTCCAGGGGCAGGAAGGGAATTCAGGGTTAGAAGCTACATTGTGCCACTCCAAGATCTGTTTCTTTGTGAGCCAGCATTGTATGTGTGTGTGTGTGTCTGTGCGCCCACACATGTGTGCACACATGTGCATGCATGCTTTGTTTTGTTTTAATATCCATATTATTAAGTTACAGTCTTTTCCTTATTTAATTGCTGACTTATTACTAGAAAGGAGGGAGCTAGTGGTTTTCATTGTTGGCATCCCTTGTTTTTAGTTCTGAGAGAAAGAGAAAGAGAGAGACTCTATAATCTGCTTTCATTCTATCACCTGAGGCTAGAGGCCTCAACTAGTTCTTTTAACTCTAATTAAGCCCTAGAGTCTGCAAGTATAAGATTGCTATGAAGTAGCTCTGCCCTCAGAATTTTGTAAGTACTTTAAGACACAGACAAACGCACACACACACGCACAACAAAACAAAACAAAAACATAAGGCTGAGGTGGTTTGGTTGGGTTCTTTGCCAGCTTAGCCTCTTACTCTTGGCTAAAAAACATTTCAAGGACTTAAACTGTGGAATAGTTCTAAGAAATTGCTTAGTCTTATCCCTGGACACTGCGAAATGGATTGCCTCAGATCTAAGAAACCCATTTATCAGAAAAATTCTTCAATTTCATGATACGTTATGGTCGAGATGTTATTGCACAATCCCACAGAAATCTAGTCCCTCTCCTAAATATGCCAAACACCTATACAGATGGAGGCAAGCAGAGAGAGGACGTGAGAGTGAACACCTGTTCCTGAACTCTTCCAAGATACCTGCTCTGGGTTAGCATTAGAAGGCCTAAGCACCTGGATCTATTAACCTAAATAGAAAAAAGAAATAACCAAATACTTGTTGAAAGAACCAACAAGTATTTGGTTATTTCTTTTTTCTATTTAGGTTAATAGATGGAGCATTACCTAAAAATGAGATGAAGCATCACCTACAAATGTCCCTCAAACAATTAATACTTAGTTCAGATGATAAAGAGAGTATTTGATAAATGCTGTACGTATAAGGGAATCTGAATGGCACTACCTTGCAGCTTCTTGTGTCACTACCATGCCTCTAATGCAACTTCCCCCATCTAGAAATGTAATCCTCAGCCAGTTGCCTTGAAAGCTGGTTACTGTGGAGATGATTATCAGTATTATGATGACCTATTTAGAAGAATTTCTGCATTGCCAGAAAACAAATAACCACAGAGAGAGCCTTTCAAATGAATCATGCTCTTTCTCTGAAAGTGCCTTTACAAACAAATGCCATGGATGTATTGTGTATGTGTGCTGTGTGTGGATTTGTTCATTATTTGGATTTGCAAAGGTTTTAGTGAAATTCCAGTTGTCTTTAGGCATTCCAAGAGTAGAGAGCGTAGTACAAACAACAGGCATAAGCATATTGACATCTGTCCTCTTCCTACAATTTGAAATGCATGACCATGGCTGTATTGATTTCTCAGCAATGTTAACATTTCTTTCATTTGTACAGTTTTTCTTGCTCATCCACTGCTTTTTGAGGCTTTTTTAGGAGTGCTGGAGTGTGGTTGGCAGGTGGTTGGTAAAGACTGGCTTTTACAAACTGATTGATTGGACATTAATAGCTCCTAAACACACTATGACTACTTGATGGCTATTTTGATTTTCTCAAAATTATCTCATGAAATATTCTCTTAACTTCTGTTTGGTCTCCCATTTTTCTGTAAAATAGTTTTGTTTGTGATTGTATGCAGACCTAGCTCTTTTTTTTTTAAGCTTTTAAGTTTGTTAACGATTAATCATTGCCCTGCTCCTTATAGGAAAGACTGATTTTCAGCTGCTGCCCTTTTTGGTTTTGTTTTGCTTTTGGTTTTTCTTCTTCTTTTTTTTTTTGAGACATTTAATTTGCACTTGTAAAAATTTCAGTGATAAAAATTAAAACTTTATTACGTTCACAGAAGCAGCAAATGATAATATAAGCCAAGTGTTACCCCAAAGAGGTCAAACAGATCTAATATTTTCCTTCCAGTCTATGAAGGTCATGTATTATGGCATTTTTATATTTGTTCTTACTGTATTTTCAGGCACACTCCTTTTTCTACTCTCATCCTTCCACCCACTGTCACTTCTTCTAAGGTAATGGCAGGAATGTTCATATTTTCTGCTGTTATTTCATATCATCTAGCAAAGTGCTGGATAATGAATGTTTAATAAACCTGACCCCTCATATAACCTCAAAAGTTTCAAAAGTTCTTTAACCAGATAAACTCCAGTTTTGTCTGTTCATGTTCACAATGGCCTTCCAGTGAATTATCTAGGAATGTCAATTTTTTAAACCATGTACAGGCAGTCTGTTTTCCACAGAACATTTTGGGTTTAAGTCAATTAACTAATTTTGGCCACATTTTCAATTTCTATACCATAGACTTGTCCTTACACCTGAAATCACATTGGTCTGAACTGAGGGCAAATATCAAATTCATACTAATTACCTCACTAATATTCTTAGGCTGGTCTAAATGCTATGTAAATCCCAATAAAAATCTTAGTGTGAGAAAATTTTCTTCAACTAAATATAACTCTTTCTCTTTCAATATTTTTTAGAAGGAAGTACATTGACATTTTAATTAACAAGTTCTTAGTTAAATTTTAACTCCAAAGAGTCTAGCACAATATATTTAAGTAGTCAACTACACAGTCAGTGTAAAATGTTGACATCTGTCCATCGAACACAGTTGTATAGGAACGGTTTTACCTGCAAAGCACTAATAATGCTTATTGGCATATGGCCTTTGACACATTTATACCATTTCCTAAAAGAGGCATGAAGGACACAGAGAGCTTTTCCATGTAACTCAGAGCCCATAAATGGTAGCTCCTCTTAGACTATTATGTCTACTCCCTTATTCAATTATTCAATAAAGATCGTTAACTCTCCCTCTAAAGTGGCCTTCAAATTAAGTAACAAGTTGTGAGTTGTTTGAAGCATATTCACATCCAGCACTGTTTGATTAAAAAAAAATAGCCTTTCTGAAATCAGACTTGGAGTCCTAATCACCCAGAGTAGTTCCAGACAAGATTCAGAATCAGACCTCTGACTCTGCCCAACAATTCCACTAAATTAATTCACTCTGCACTCTCTTGGATGGATTTGGAAGGCAAATCATGAGCTTGCTTTAGAATATTTCCTCTTTGTCTAATCTTCACTCCTAGAAATGATAGTGCTTAGCATTTAGCACTTGCAATCCTTCCCACCCTGAAGCTAAACTGGGAAGAATGAGAGCAGAGTGTTCTAACCTTATTCATATCACAGGCAGTTATTCAAGGAAAATAAAAACATATTTCACAGCCTTTAATTAGATAAACTTGCTTTGTGAATAGAACACAATCTTCAGAAGAATGATGTGGAATAACTTTTCTCCAGAAACATTCCATGGCTTTATTCCCTCTTCTCTAAGAAAATTGATGTCCTTAACTGCTAGATATCCAAAGCAAATCATTAACACCCCATGTGTCTTGCAATATTGTATGATAGCGATAATCTAATATTGATAACCTACAGACCTGCTCACTCCAGGAAGCTATCAAAAAAATGATAAGCCAAGTGAAAAAAGTACAGCCACACAACAGAATGTTAATATTTGTGTTTCTAATAACATTTTTTAAAAAGATTTCTAATTAATGTAAATATATTATGATATGGTTTGGCTGTGTCCCCACCTAAAATCTCATCTTGAATTCCAGTCCCCATAATCCCCACATGTCAAGGGTGGGACCAGGTGAAGGTAATTGAATCATCGGGGAAGTTTCCCCCATGCTGTCCTCATGACAGTGAGTGAGTCTCATGACATCTGATGGTTTTATAAGCATCTGGCATTCCCCGTGCTTGCAATTCTCCTTCCTGCCACCGTGTGAAGAAGGACGTATTTGCTTCCCCTTCTGCCATGATTGTAAGTTTCCTGAGGCCTCCCTAAGCCATGCTGAACTGTCAGTCAATTAAACCTCTTTCCTTTATAAGTTACCCAGTCTCAGGTATGTCTTCATTAGCAGTGTGAAAACAGACTAATACATATTAACTCACTACAGTTATTCCAGCTAATAATTTTTGTCATGTTCTATCCAATCTGGAACAGTACCTGTTAGAGTATTCCTGATGAGAAGCTCAGGGAGGGTACTGTTGGATAAATCAGCTGTTTACAAGTTTCATTCACCATTATGTTAGTGTCCAGTGAGTAAACTATGCCATCTAAGATTTCCAGGGACAATTCTTACGGGGCTGTGCCCAAGAAGTCCCCACAAGGTTTAGAGCCCTCATTCCAACATGCTAAGAGAATAAACCAAAAATCATGTATTCATTAAAGAAGTGATCATTGAGGACCCATTGTGTGCCATCAGGTTCTCAGCTCGTGCTGAAGATACGGTGGGAAGAAAAAAATGAAAACGGAAATGGTTCCTGTCTTTTCAGGCTTAGAGATTAGGAGGGAAAAAGACATTTATAAGTCACACAAATAGAAATAATGAATTGGCATTTTATAAGAATTATGAAAGGAAACTCTGCTTTAGAATGAGGAGTCAAAGGAGTTTCCATGAATAAATGATGTTGGAGCTGAGCTTAATTGAAGAGGTATGGGAAAGGGACATGAGGAGGAGGCATCCCAGGCATGAGGCATGAGGAGTGGAACACATTCAAAGGGCTAAAAGGTCACTGAGGCTGGAGTAGAGGCAGCAAGTGGGAGTGTCCTGACAGAAGAAACTGGAGAGGTGGAGTAGGAGCCAGATCATTCAGGCTCTATTTGTCTAGCTCAGACATGTCTGCATTTAACTTATGGTATAATTACTGGATTAAAAACAATATAAGGAGTTATACCATGTCTTAATCCTTCTTTACACAATGTATATAATCTAAGTTGATAATGCTTATGAATGTTGAATTACAATGAATGTTCAAAGTCACAGGACTTCTGTGATAACTAATATTAACTGTGTGACTGTGGAGTGATAACTTTTAGTCTTAAGAACCTCATCTGTAAAATGGAGGTCATAGTACCTACCTCTCAGGGTGGCCACTGTGTCTTCATAGATAAATTGGAGAGACTGGATGGTACAGTGCCTGGTCAAAGCCTTTTAAAAATTGGAAGAAATATGCAGCACAGCCCTTATACCTGGGAAAGAATGAACCCTATCCTGGAACCCAGAGTTTAGAGGGCCCTATTCTGGTCCACCCCTAGCTATACTCTCATAGGGTGGAGAGTCTTCAAGTCTAACAGAATATACTCACCTGGAGGCCACACTGAACTCTATATTCTAGATGATGCTCTTGGATACCTGAGACCCCAAAGTTTCCTGCCAAACTGTTCCCATGATGATTCACGAGGCCTTTAAGTGTCTTTTCCCCAAGCATGCACCATCTGAAGACAGATGCATACCTCATGTCTGAGGGGTGGCTAGGGAGCAGTGGTGAATGGAACTTGTGCATACAGGCAGAGTGTCCTCAAATGTATATGTGAAACTTCTTGCAATGCACGTTGTAGCTCAGTGTGAGAAGAGGAGGGGGACAGGACAGGGCCAGTAATAAACTTTACCCACACTACCAGGTTCTATTGTGGGACCATAATCTGAGAATTATAAATGTAAAGCTGGATTCTCTGGTCATTATTAACATTTATTTGTCAAGATATGAGAACAGAAAATACATATTGCCTTAGTCCACTTGCATTGCTGTAAAGGAATACCTGAGGCTGGGTAATTTATAAAGAAAAGTGGTTTATTTGGCTCATGGTTCTATAGGCTGGACAAGAAGCATAGTGCCAGCATCTGCTTCTGCTGAGGACCTCAGGAAGCTTCCAATTGTAGTAGAAGAAAGGGAGCAGGAATCACACGACAAGAGAAAGTGCAAGAGAGAGAGTGGGAGGAAAGTGCCAGGCTCTTTTTAAAACTCAAATCTCTTGGGAACTGATAGAGCAAGAACTCACTCATTACCGTAGGATGACAGCAAGTCATTCATGAGCGACCCACCCCCATGAGCCCATGACCAAAACACCTCCCACTGGGACCCACCTCCAGAATATATATACCCACCTCCAGACAAATATCCAAACTATATCACATATGTTAACAGTTGGATTTTTTGTTTTTGTTTTTGAAACAGAGTCTCACTCTGTTGCCCAGGCTGGAGTGCAGTGGTGTGATCTCGGGACACTGCAACCTCCACCTCCCAGGTTCAAGCGATTCTCCTGCCTCAGCCTCCCACATAGCTGGGACTACAGGCACTGGCCACCATGCCTGGCAAATTTTTGTATTTTTAGTAGAGAGATGGGGTTTTACCATGTTAGCCAGGCTGGTCTTGAACTTCTGGCCTCAAGTGATACGCCCTTCTTGGCCTCCCAAACTGTGGGGATTACAGGCCACCATGCCCAGCCTAGATTTTTATTACGATTTTTTTGTTTGTTTGTTTTTGTTTTTGTTTTTTGAGATGGAGTCTCGCTCTGTCACCCAGGCTGGAGTGCAGTGACGCGATCTCAGCTCACTGCAAGCTCTGCCTCCCGGGTTCACGCCATTCTCCTGCCTCAGCCTCCCGAGTAGCTGGGACTACAGGCACCCACCACCACGCCCCGCTAATTTTTTTGTATTTTTAGTAGAGACAAGGTTTCACCATGTTAGCCAGGATGGTCTCCATCTCCTGACCTCGTGGATTTTTAATTTATAACTTTTAACTATTAGACGTATGGCACATGGACTTGGATTTACAGTGTTAATCTGGGCAAGTAAAACAGGTAGGTCCGAGCCTGTGATTTACAAAAGTCTACATATCAGAGAATTCTATTTCATTTAAATCATCTTAAGATATATGAATTTCCTATTTATGAAAATCGCATTAGGTTAATCACGAATTTCCATTATGCACAGGAAGACTAGAGAAAGCCAAGGGAAAAAGCAAGTTCAAAGGAAGACAGTCCCTCTAGTGACCTCTTTCCCTCTCTACCTAAGTGTAATGCTATCCAAATATCACTGAATGTATGTCTTATGAAACTGTATATCTCTATGTAGAGGTGGAAGGAGAAAAAAACATGAAAGATGATGTTTAGAATTAACAAAAGGTTAGTTCTCTAGCTGTAAAACTTGTTTGTACTCCCTGACTATAAAGCTTCAAATTCAAATTGAGCATTTCCAGCTGAGTGAAAGGTGCCTGCCTGCTCTGAGTTCCTGTCACAGTTATTGCTGTACATAAGTCATTTGGCAAGAAAACACACACGGTCTTAGGCTATCTTTCCTACTACAAAAAATGTGGACTAATTTAAATATAACTTTTTTAGGAACTGATGTCTTCTCTTCCCAACTGAACTATAAGTTCTTTGAAGAACAAATTGGATTCTACTGTTTTCTGTATGCCTTCATTCTCTTGCAGCCCCTAAGAGTTGCTTAGGAAAGCCAGGCTTGGTGGCTTTTGCCTATAATCCCAGCACTTTGGAAGGCTGAGGCAGGAGGATCACTTGAGTTCAAGAGTTCAAGACCAGCCTAGGCAACATAGCAAGATCTCATCCGTACTAAAAATCAAAAGAATTAGCCAGGTGTTGTGGTGTGCACCTGTAGTCCCAGCTACTTGGGAGGCTGAGGTGTGATGATCACTTGAGCCCGGAGGTTGAGGCAGCAGTGAGCCATGATTGTGCCACTGCACTCCAGCCTGGGCAACAGAGCAAGACTCTTGTCTCAAGACTAAACAAAACAACAGCAACAAAAGAGATGCTCAGTAGATATTTATACTTAACTGGTTTATTCAGGTATCTAGCAAATATTGACTGGATCCCCACCGTGTGCCAGGCTCTGTGTCAAGCATGGGGATACAGAGTTGAACAAGACACTGGCTGAAAGATAAATACCTGGCACACAACAGACACTCGGTGAGCGAGTGAATAAATGAACGAATGAATTCTGTACCACAAAGTTAAGAGAAAATATCAAGAAAACTGGAATCACCATTTAAGTTATCTTACATCCGAAGTTATCAAGGTGAAAGATGTCAGCCTGGCAGAATGCCCACAATTCTAGAAAATCTGGAGAAAACAAGACAGTCCTAGCATTTTTTCCTCTGGATCATCTCCATGACTATTTAGTATGTGGTGCTAGAATCTTGCAAAGAATTAAAACTTTTCATAGAAACCAAATTTTCTATATAAGGAATTTAACTAATACCCCCACTCTCACTTCGCAGGGACAGAGCAGTGTATGTAATGAAATCTCTTTTGTCAAAGAAATCAGTGTATACAAAATATTATTGTATTTTTTACTGAGATCTGAAATACGAATGTGTGGTGATTGACTTTAATCACAAATTTGCTTCATAAAAGTCTGTGGAATCAGCACAGAATTATATTACTCCATGTCATTTTCCTATATATGGTATAATATTAAAGCCATAGTTTATTTTATTTTTATTTATTTATTTATTTATTTATTGAGATGGAGTTTCTCTCTTGTTGCCCAGGCTGGAGTTGGAGTGCAATGGCACAATCTTGGCTCACTGCAACCTCTGCCTCCTGGGTTCAAGCGATTATTCTGCCTCAGCCTCCTAAGTAGCTGGGATTACAGGCATGTGCCACCACGCCTGGCTAATTTTGTATTTTTAGTACAGACGGGGTTTCACCATGTTGGTCAGGCTGGTCTCGAACTCCTGACCTCAGGTGATCCCCCTGCCTCGGCATCCCAAAGTGCTGAGATTACAGGCATGAGCCACCGTGCCTGGCCCCATAGTTTATTTTTATTTTCTCCTTCTAATATTGTAAGAAAACTAGATTACCAAGGTAGAAGTTGATCTCTCCCTCAACGCTATTTATCTCCTTGATATGCAGTATGCCAGCTGATTTTAAACAGAATTTTGCAGCTTTATGAAAGAGAATCGCATTTGGTTATCAATGAATTAAAATGAAATATCTCTCTGGAAGGATAAGGAAAATCAACATTCAAATACAAAAACTTAATAATAAGCCAACTAACATGTTCAAAGTTTCTCTTTTTAAAAAAGGGACTACATTATTAATACTATAAAATTTCAAACCAGATATTATAGATCTTTAAAAAATCATCACTTTTTCTTTTTTTTTTAATTATTATACTTTAAGTTCTAGGGTACATGTGCACAACCTGCAGGTTTGTTACATAGGTATACATGTGCCATGTTGGTGTGCTGCACCCATTAACTCGTCATTTACATTAGGTATATCTCCTAATGCTACCCCTCCCCCCCCACCCCCACCCCATGAGAGGCCCCGGTGTGTGATGTTCCCCTTCCTGTGTCCATGTGTTCTTATTGTTCAATTCCCACCTATGAGTGAGAACATGCGGTCTTTGGTTTTCTGTCCTTGAACATTATCACTTTTTCTAATGGGAGAAAACAACTGCATTGTTCATCCTCTTCCAAGTCCATAGGCTCAACAAAGTCACTTAAGGATAGGAAGGGGAGGCCGGGCGCGGTGGCTCACGCTTGTAATCCCAGCACTTTGGGAGGCCGAGGCGGGCGGATCACGAGGTCAGGAGATCGAGACCACGGTGAAACCCCGTCTCTACTAAAAATACAAAAAATTAGCCGGGCGCGGTGGCGGGCGCCTGTAGTCCCAGCTACTCAGGAGGCTGAGGCAGGAGAATGGCGTGAACCCGGGAGGCGGAGCTTGCAGTGAGCCGAGATTGCGCCACTGCACTCCAGCCTGGGGGACAGAGCAAGACTCCGTCTCGAAAAAAAAAAAAAAAAAAGGATAGGAAGGGGGTAGCACAGGGGAAGAAACTCCCTTAAAAAAATAAGTTTCTTTTCTTTTTTTTCCAGAGGGAGTCTTGCTCTGTCTCCCAGGCTGGAGTGCAGTGGCACAATCTCAGCTCACTGCAACCTCCACCTCCCAGGTTCAAGCAATTCTCCTGGGTCAGCCTCCTGAGTAGCTGGGATTACAGGCGTGTGCAACCATACCCGGCTAATTTTTGTATTCTTAGTAGAGACGGAGTTTCACCATGTTGGCCAGGCTGGCTTCAAACTCTTCACCTCATGATCCTCCCATCTCGGCCTCCCAAAGTGCTGGGATTACAGGCGTGAGCCACCGCACCCAGCCCTATTTTTTTTTTAAGCAGAGAAAGAAGCACTGAGACGTTTTCAGCTAAGAAAACTTAGAAGCCATTACCCGACCCCCTAGGAAATATACTCAAAATCTTGAAAAGTACTAGAAATAGTTCAAAATGAGGAAATGAGAGTGATTTTTTTCACTTTTTAGAAGCATTTCCAGGTCTCCCTCAGTTATCCTAAGATTATCTCAGTCCATACACTGCCTAATTCTTAGACGGCAGAATGTTTAAAAAACATGCAGATATTTTAAAGCAAGTGCATTCAAGGAATAGAGAGTTAATGAAAGTAAAATTGATTCTGGCCAAACCAATTGTAGAACTGAGTGAGCCTGAGTAACCCCACTGAAGAGCATGAACCCATGTAGTCACATGACATGTAAGATGCCCTCTATTCTCACATTGTTTTCATTTTGTACTCATGTTAAATTGTCTGGAGACTGTCTCTATGTGGATAAGAAGTGGAATTAATTTGTCATATTACATGTACATTTATTAAAAACCCTAGCAGCAATGTTACTGATATTATTTCATCAATTAGAAATGCTGAATTATTTTTAAAGAAAAATCTCGCTAGTGACCTTTCATCTGACATAAATAAGAGGCTAAGCCTACATCTCAAAAAAAAAATCAAGTCAAATTTACCACTTGTAATTTTGTTTGCATTACCGAATCATTTGACTTGTTTTTGTCTTTGTGTTTGTTAATCAGCTCATACAAACTGTTTATCCTCAGTCATTCCACCAAGCTCTTTGCAGTCATCTAGAAAGAATCAGGCATTATTACTACTATTCTTCCTCTCATGTGTTTACCCTTCCTGAAAGATTTTCCAAAGAAAAGGAGAAACAGGCTTGAATTATACATGAAGAATTTCACCATAAAATCTGAACAGAAAACATCCAGATTATACAAACGTAATGTACTTGCCCCTGTACTAAGGGTGGTGCTCCAACCCTCACACTGATATTTCAACTGCCCATAACCATGCCCCACCTGAGAACTCTTTCTTTGCCATATCCTTGTTTTCCAGCTTTTGTATATGCATCCCTACGTTTTTAGTCAAGAAGCTGGCAGTCACATGCTGTCCATTTGCCAATGTTGGAAATGACTGTTGGAATTCAATGGTTTCCCCCACCACTAAGAAAAATGCTTTTCATTTAATTCATAATAACAACAGTTTGCATTTATGTTTTTTATCCGTTTCAAAGCACTCTGCCACCATTAACGAACTAAATCAGCCTTTGCTATTTTATGATCTGTCTCATTAAAATGGAGTTGATTTTCTCTGTGGTAGTCGCTTGCGTAATGTTGTTTTCTGCTAGCAAACCCTGCACTTAACTAATGTAAATTCATTTTTAAATTGTGTGTTTACATAGAAAATTTTCCCAGAATATATTTTTAATGCTGCATCCTTTCAACAGCATTGCAGGGAGTATTTTATTCTATATAGACAGTTTAAACTATAAAGACACTTAAATGCTTTAATGTAGTTTTCTCTAAGTACTTGTAAATTATTTATAAAGACCCCCTCAAGTAAATGTGTTGAAACTGCCAGTGGTAGAAATAGAAGTTGTTTGCTCTGTGAACCCTATTACTACTTAATTATTTGTATAGTATTAAATGATTGGCTTACTGATGAACTAAGGCTAACTCAATAAGTGAACAAGAAAACTTGCAGTTGGCAAAGAAACTCTGAATTTTAAATTTATTATGGTTTAACCCTGTCTCTGTTACTACTGGACCACTTTATACAAGTGCCTGATGGCTCATTCCTAGGAGTTTGCTCTAATGTGGGAGGAAGATGTCTCTCTGCAAATAAGTGCAGGCACACACTTACAAGTTTAGGCAGAGTTGGTGTTCTAGTGACTCTAGGTTGAGAAACTATAAACATTGGTTGGTTGCCGCCCACCTTCCATCCTGCCTTCTTTTGGGTAGAGCCTTCTGGCTTCTGCTTGAGGAACCATCCTATCCTACTCTAGCCTTGTGCTTAGAATAAAACTGAGCTTACCTCCAATTCCAAAGGTAGGTCTACCTGGCCTTCCTAATGATTTAAAAATAGACACATAACTCAACCTAGCTCATCACATTCTTTAGACACAGGGATTCATATAGAATAAGCATTTCATCTGTGTTAGCCCAATCAGAATACACTTAGGACTTGCCGTGGGAATTCTGGATGTAGACTGTCTTTTCCTTTGGGTGGTATAGTGTGATGATATAAGACTTGGAGCTGGTGCAGTCATTTGCATCCATAAGAGGAAAGCCTAGAATGGCTGGAAAGCAACGGCTGGGACCTTGCTGATACTGTTGGATTTATATTACATAGGGAACAGCCCAAACTGCTGTAACAAAGAGATTCTAAAATACAGAGACTGAAAAAGATAAAATGTCCTCTTTAGATTCTTTTTTTTTGTCTTTTGTTTTCCTTTTAGTGGAGAATGGGGTCTTGCTATATTGCCCAGGCAGGTCTCGAACTTCTGGGCTCCAGCTATCCTCCCACCTCTGCCTCCCTAACAGCTGGGACTACAGGCTTGAGCCACTGCACCCTGCTAAACTTTTTATTTTCCTTACGTCTCCTTTTATCTACCTCATAACTATATGGCTGGCCAGGACTGATAGGCAGTTTGGGGTCATGGGGTCAGTTAGGGACCCAGGATCTTCCTATCTTGTTGTTCTGCTGTCCTGCTACGGTATTGTCTTCATGCTACAAAGCCAGTGATGCTTCACCACCCTCCCATCACAGCCTTGTTTCAGTTACAAGAAAAAAGAAAGGAATAGTGGAGGGCAAGCAGCTTATTCTAATGCAGGACTTATCAATCTAAGCTCTATTGACATTTTGGGTCTGGTAATTATTTTCTGTTTGGGGTTGTCTTATATATTGTATGTTTAGCAGAATCCCTGGCCTCTAGTGCCTAGATGCCCATAGCATCCCTCCCTCTCTCCTAGTAATGGCAATTAAAAATGTCTCAGACATTGCCAGCTGTCTGGGAGGGAAAACAGCCCCCCAGCTGAGAACCCCTGCTTTAAGGATATCTATGGAGGTTATACATATCACTTCCATGTAAGAGTCAGAAGATAACATGTGGACACACTGAGTCATAAGGCAGTCTGAGAGAAATATTTCTAGCTGGGTGAACTTTTGCCCAGGTACAATTTCAGGGGCTCTATTGCTAAAAAATTAGGGAAAATGAATTTTAGGGGACAATTCAAAATCTCTTCCACACAGCTGTACTTTTGAAGCTTTCTATCATATTAGCCAGTAAGTTACCTTTACAATTTAAACAATTTGGAATAGGTTTTTCGGTCACTTGAAGTTCAGAGCCCTAATTGATACCAGTATTATTATCTTTATCCGACACCATAAGTTGAAAATAGTGAACATTATCCAAAGAAAAAAGGATAAAAGGAATAATACCTGAAGATACTCAGAAGCTGGGTACTGGCTGAGAAGGGATTGAACAAAACAGCAGAAATTAGGCTATTTCTTATCAAGAGAAGTATGGTGGAAATGGAAAGGCCATGGTCACAGGAGCCCATGGTCACTGTAGTAGTTAAGAAAAAAGGCAGTATAATTATGCAAAATTGCCAAAATGAAAACGGCAGGCATCTTGCATTATTTGGCTTTGAACTGCTGCTTTCTAGTTCTCATTGTAAATACAAAAAGCATTTAGTGGCTCCTTTATATCTCACACAAAAGGATCATTGCTTACAGCCAGCTGTTTGGCAATTATATTTCTGTGAAGTTAGCATAATTTGAGATTAGAACTGCCTGAGAAGAGGGGGGTGGTGATAACATTCTAAGGTATTGAAGTAGGGTATGGAATAGTGATGGTGGAAGCTCTGATTTTGGAAGTGAGTGGCCTTTCCAAAGTTCATCTCGAAGCCAACAGTTCTGAATTCAAAACATATTTTCCCATAGGAATCTTATTTTTTTAAGTTATTAGATTAGCACAGGAGTCCTCCAATACCAGAAAAGAAAGAGATATGTACTTTATGGTAGTACAAAAGAAAATGCTGCAGGGCAAAGGAAGATTTGTCTGAAGGTTCAGATGAGGAAATCATTAGTAAAATCTTCAGGGAAGAGGTGACTTTTAAACTAAGCTTTAGATGAGGAAAGAAAGAAAGAGCCTTTCAGGCTGAAGGATAGCCAGTTCAAAGACACAGTATTTAAAATTCTCCATGAGAAATAGCAAGTGCCTACCATGAGTACAGCATAGGGGTTGTGGAGATATGACAATAAGTTAGGACGGAGCTGTGAATGTATGGTGGAGTTTGGATTTTTTTAGTCCACAAGCC
The DNA here is from genome assembly GCF_028878055.3 of Symphalangus syndactylus. Taxonomy (NCBI): domain Eukaryota; kingdom Metazoa; phylum Chordata; class Mammalia; order Primates; family Hylobatidae; genus Symphalangus; species Symphalangus syndactylus. The sequence continues at coordinate 74,830,592 of NC_072435.2, forward strand.
ACTAAATAGTTTTAATGAGGAGGATAGTATGATCAAATATAGCTTTAATAATTATACGAAGAATGCTTTGAAATTGAGGACATTACTGCAAGAGAATTGGATTTCTGATCTTGAGACATGGCAGTGGATTAGAAAGAGAGAAATAACCAGAGAAACAACGTGAAGGTAAATTGGCATGGGAAGTAGAGAAGAAAGAATCAAATATGGCTCCAAATTTTAGGTCTGCGAGGTTGGAATCATGGCACAAGGAAAGGCTTAAAAGGAAAGTAATGAGCTCAGTAGGTCTCTTTTTGCAGGATAAGAGAAGAGTTAAGGTGGTTGTGGCCTTATCGTATAGCATATGGGCTGCATTTACATTTCTGCAAAGCTTGCCCGTTGGGGTCCCTATAATTGGAGAAAAATCACTTACTGAATTTTGTACCTAGTTCCAATCTTCCTCCAAGTTTACCTTATATTATTTGTTTGGGATACAGCTCCACATGTTGAAACTGTGCCTCTAACACCAGTGTTGGTGAAGACAATGCATTCCAGTGCCAGATTCTGTGGTCAGAAATTTTGTTTAACAGAGGTAGCAATAATATTGGAAGCACAGGTTGCATTGTAGAATGTCTGAGAAAAGGGGTGCAGAGAAAAATCCTATCAAACATGTGTTAAAATAATGTCAAATGTGATATACTCATAAAAACATTCCCTTGAACATCTTGGGGCAGAGGAAGGGATAGGAGAGAATAAAGGAGGATCATCTCGTGCTCAAAGAGAGAAAAAGAAGAGAGCAAAGGAGAGTTTCGCAGGAAGGGTACTGTGGAAATGCCAGCAAAGGTGGGATCAGGAATTATCTGGAAAAGAGAGAATTTCTGAGATGTCTTCTGATCCACATCCTACTTCCTTATTTCTATTCCATCCAGACAGTTGAAGTCATCAAACCAACCAAGCCTTTGTATAGCATCGTGAGTGACAGAGAAGGACAGTAATTGGAACAGTAAGGAAACAGAGGCATATCTCATATGCCATATATGCCTGTATATCATGTATCATCTCCTCTTACTCCCTAGCCAAAAAAAGATGGAGATTCATTGTATCCAGGATATACTGATGGAGGCAAGTAGGATGGAATGCCATGCCTGAAGGACTAGGTGGAGGTGATAGTTCATGCCACCTAGAGCTAGATATTGGAGCATCAGGGCTAGATCAACCTGCTAGGTACTGGTTGCTGGAAGGAACCCTTCAGAAATGAAACTCCTACCAATTAATATGAGAGATCTATGTTTCACTCAATGTTAATGCCAGAATAGGACTAAATGAACAAAAAAGAATGGCACCAGGCCGCAGGTTTCTACCCCATGGATTGTATTCAGAAAAGGCTGCCCATTTGGCAGAGTTGTAGAATTGCTAGTTCATCTTTAGAGTTGCTCATAGACTGGAACTGATCAAGTAATTACAAAACCAGTCAAACAAGGTCTATATCCTCGTCCCTGAAAGTAGCTAGTGAGACCAAAGTAGTCATCTGGTCACCATGCTAGGATCCTCTGCTTCCCTCTCACATGGCATAGGTGGTGTTCTAGGTCTCCACTGTCTTGGAGCTGAGGAACAATTTCATTTGATTTGGTAAGTCATATCCCTGTAGCTTTAACACAGTGACTTCCTATTCCTCATTCTGCATAGGAAAGAGTTTGGGGTGCAGGGTAGTTTTACAGCCAAGTGGAAACCAGAAAGAAGAAAACAGACTATAGAATTTTCTCAGAGTAGAAAGGAGTCACGAGAAAAAGTAAGGGAAGAAGTATGGATATTACCTCACTCCAACAACCAATATATACTACCACATCTCTAACAACAACAAACTTCAAGTCCGAGGGATTGCTTTTCTCTAATTCCTCATTTTCAGCAGAATAAGGAAAGTAGATACTTCAGGCATAATATGCCTAAGTGTATCAACATTAGCTGGCCTCAGAATCTGGAAAAAAGCTCAGTAAATCAGTTTTGATTCACACTATCCTACAGCCTCAGTAATAAGATTCCACCTGGAACTCTGAGTTTAACTTTTCAGCTGTGTGTGATTTGATCTATTGATGTCAGGAACGGGAGCAAACTGTACAGGATGTTGAATCAGTTTCCCATCTCACACTGCAAGACCACCTCATACAGGTGGTAATGAAAGAAATGTCCCTTTGTCTTTTATCTCATACATGATGACATTCTTCAAAAAGAACCAGTTGTTTATAGCGGGTATGCTTCTTTCCAGAAATAAATTGGGACTGGATAGCTTGGCTTACTTGTGCACCAAATGGGAAGACTTTTTCCCATTTGCTAATGGTGGTTACCAATTCAGCAAAGTGAGTTAAAGGAGAGTTTGATTCACAGATGCTGACTTAGATGTTAGCCCTTTCATAAAACCATAGTAATAATTAACAATGAAATGTGGCAGCCACACTTTGAATCACTTTCCATGTGGTAACTCAATTTAATTTTAACAACTTTATGAGCTAGGCATTATCATTTTCACTACTTTACAGTTGAGAGAGTTACGCCACAAAGAGGTGAAATAAATTCTCCAAGACCACACAGCTAGAAAAAAGCAGAGCCAAGATCCAAGTTAGGCTGGCTCTAGAGTCTGTATTTGTAAACACTGTACTAAATTGTCTCTCTGACATATCACAAAGAGCAGCAGGTTTGGAGTCAGGATAGACTGGCTTGAATTCTTTAAAAAAAAAAAAAAAATCAGCCTTTCTGGCTGGGCACAGTGGCTCACTCCTGTAATCCCAGCATTTTGAGAGGCCGAGACAGGTGGATCATCTGAGGTCAGGAGTTCAAAACCAGCCTGGCCAACGTGGTGAAACCCCATCTCTACTAAAAATGCAAAAATTAGCTGGGCATGTGCCTGTAATCCCAGCTGAGGCTGGGAGGGAAAATCGCTTGAACCTGGGAGTCAGAGGTTGCAGTGAGCCAAGACTGTGCCACTGCACTCCAGCCTGGGTGACAGAGCGAGACTCCATCTCAAAGAAAAAGAGAGAGAGAGAGAGACTCAACTACTTTTTTAAGATAAGTTAAACAAAAGAAGTGAAGTGTCCCATGTCTTGCATCTATTTCATTGGCAACAAGGATTATCTAAATGACACTGAAGATGGGGTGTCAGTATTTAGATGATGAAGGTTTCCATGAGTTCTTATTTTGGGGAACAGAATGAATCCATACATGAGTTCCTGTTTTGGGGAACAGAATGAATCCATACAGTTGCGGAGATATAGAGTGCCTAGAGACAGTAGCCCAATTTTTTGGTTGCAGGTTTCCTATGCTATTTACATGTTTCAAAAAACCTAGTGAATGTTTAGATGCTATGCATGGTGTCCAGCAGCTGTACTCAGGAAAAGCAAGAGCAACATTTGTGAGTTTCATTACATCTTATTTTATTATTTCCATAAAATTGTGTTTTGTTATGCAATCACGAGGACTTCTAAGCCACCAAGAAACTGACAAAGATTTTGCTTTGCAGAACAACCCCTAAAACAGAACAAATTCAATTATCCAGAGGCCTATTTTGTAGGGGAGGTAATCTTTGCTTTAGAATTTTTAAAAGTGTGTTCTTAAAGCACAAATGTTACTCATAGGCGGGTGTATTTCCATTTAGAGAACTCAACCAGTAGCTGAGGATGTAGGAGCAAGGTCTAGATCTCAAAAAAAGTTACGAACAAGCTAAGCAAGAGATTAGGAATATCGCTAAAGGGACCCAAGTTCAGGACAAGACTTCAATACAGTGAAAGAACTAGAAGACACTTAGTTCCTTGGCAATCAAGACTGGAGAAAATGGAGACGCAATCTAAGACTTCAGATTGTTGGGCTAAGAAGATGCTCAAATGTGCCCATCCCAGGTACATAACATATAGTCTAGACTTATCGAGGCACAAAAGCTGATAAAGAACCCTAAGTTTCTTACAGCTTTTGTTTTGACTAAGTTGGGAATTTTGCCTGCAAAGTAAGTACTTTGCTACCTGTATCAGAGTCAATCTGCGAAGGCAAAGACCAAGACTTCCCGTTTATAGCAGTTCCAAACCTGCTCTGCTTTCAGCCCTCTGTTTTTTTTGTTGTTGTTGTTGTTGTTGCTGCTGTTGTTGTTGTTGTTGTGAGACTCTGGCTCTGTTGCCCAGGCTGGAGTGCAGTGGTGTGATCTTGGCTCACTGCAACCTCCATCTCCCTGGTTCAAGCGATTCTCCTGCCCCACCTTTGGAGTAGCTGGGATCACAGATGTGCACCACCACGCCTGGCTAATTTTTGTATTTTTGGTAGAGATGGGGTTTCACCATGTTAGTCAGGCTGGTCTCAAACTCCTAACCTCAGGTGATCTACCTGCCTCAGCCTCCCAAAGTGCTGGGATTACAGGTATGAGCCACTGCACCCAGCCCGCAACCCTCTGTTCTCTTTTTTATGTATCATGAAATTGTAGAATACATCTGAATCATCAGAACTGACAGCCTCTGCTTACAAAAGCAACAGATCAGCAGGTCCTAAGTTAACTCTTTGACCTCACCATCTACCTCTCTTCCCCCTGCCTTCATTGTTTCTCAAACATGCAGGAGGAGGTGCAACTTAGGGCCTTTGCAGGTACTGCTCCTTCTGGCTGGTACAAGTATCATCATACAGCCAAATGACTGGTTCTTTCTTGTCTTTCAGTTCTTGGCTAAAACGTTGCCTTCTCAATGAGGACTTTCCTGATCAACCTTTTCTAAATTACCCTATTCTCCCCAAGGCGTTAATAACATCATGTCAGAGCTCTTAGCAAAATCTGAAACTATCCTGTTGGGTTTTAATTTGCTTACTGAAATGGCAGATGTGCAAGGTTTTTTCTTATCACTTATTGTGTTAAATGAATCAAGATACTCAGAGTGCTTCTCTTGAGAAAACCTATGCCTCAGGTTGATAAAGTTTCAACACATGAACACAGGAGGCATATATAGTATATACATGTATTTCATCAGTCCCAAAGAACAACTGGAGACATGACTAGCTTTATAAAATTGCAAGGGGTTGGATGGGGGAGCTAGGGAACTTTATAAAACAAATAAGGTCTCTGAACCAAAAATCAACATTGGCTGTGAACAGTAACATGGATTATCAGTAACATTTTTTGCTTCCATTCACAACTGTTTACAGTGGATTTTTTTTAACTGACCAACTCTTTAGTTTGTGGAGTTGGTTTTACATCTCTAGGCCTGGTTTTTAAAGATATTCTTAATTTTGATGAAAATCTTCATTATGATCTCCTGGACTGGATGTAACATTTAAAAATATCTCCTAACAACATTATATCCTAGTAATGCAGGCTTTGGGGTAGTGGGAAAAAGACAGGACTGGGAGTCAGAAGACCCAGACTGGGGCCCTAAATAAGTTCCACTTATTCAACAAAAATTGAATATGTGCCAGGCACTGTTTTAGCAAATTCAAATAGTGAATATGACAGACAAAGTGTCTGTCCCTTAGGAATTATGTTCTACTGGGGATAGGGAGAGGGTGATAAAAATACACTTTTTTCGTCTGCAGTTTTCTCTTCTAAAAATAGGTGGGCATTAGACTAGATCATCTGGAAAGTTTCTCCCAGCTCTACATGTTCCGAGAGAGAGGAAAGAAAGTTTGAAAGGCTTCGCAGTAGTTATTTTAGGGAAGTAAAATCCTAGATTTAAATTTTTTTTTCTTTTTGGTCATCATTGCTTTCTGATATTTTTTCTATAATGAACATGCATTACATATGAAATGGAAAAATGTTTAAGAAAAACAGTGGAGATTTTCCTTTCAACTCTGAGCATTGGTTTCTAGTGACCTGAAGGTACAACATTCATCCATTAGTAATGGGAGCTGTAAATGGGAATTGTCTTGCCTCTCCGTTGACTTATTAATCTTTGGCTAATGGGGCTTTAGGGAAACTGTTCAGGGGATCTTTATGCTCCTTTTCCCATTACTTCAGTGTGTGCCGGTCTCTTCTCTTTTCCTCGAACACTTGAAGTTCTTCTCCACCTAGGAATATTTAGGCTCAGTTGGCCTCATCTCACCCTTCAACCTTCACATCTCAGCTTAAATGTTAATTCCATAGATGCCTTAACAGAGCAATCTAAAACCTAAATTCCCTTCCTACTTTACTACTCACCATATCATCCTTGGTATTTCCTATATTATCTCTATTCTGCTTTTTTCTTACAGAGCACTCTTGTCAACTTGTAATTTCATGTCTTCTGTTTCTATATAAGCTTAGTCTATTTTCTCCCACAGTCTGAAGTGTCATTGTGAAGACAGGGTAGTCTGTTGTGTTGAGGCTATATTCCTAGGGCCTAACGGTGCCTATCACATCATAGGTACTCAACTAATATTGATTGAGTAGATGAATAAATGAATGAACGAAATGGCTCCTTTGTCCTCTCTCTGTTAAGTGTTTTATTCCCATACAGTGTTGTGCTGCAGGCAAGCCCTTTGCCAGCTCACAAGAGTGAATGGTTAATTTTTCAGGGATTTTGCAAGCCAATTGTTAAGCTGAGTGGCTTGACATTGGCCTTGGTTGGGGTATATATATACCATAGACATAGGGAAATGCTACATGTTAAGACTTTTTTTTCCCACAAAGAGCTGGTTTACCAGCATACTGCTACTCTCATCTTCTAAATCAAACTATAAATATTGAGCTGTCATGCAAAATCATGCCCCATAGGTTATTTAAAATATTTCAATAAAAAAGTATTGAATTAAAAAAATACTAAATACGTGCTATATAATTATTTACCTGTGGGAAATACTTAGTTCTTTTATAAGCTAACTTATAATCTAAAATATGTGTCTCTGATCTCCTAAAGTTTGTTTCCTGTTTTTCATTCAGATCCTTATGTGAAGATTCATCTGATGCAGAATGGTAAGAGGCTGAAGAAGAAAAAGACAACAATTAAAAAGAACACACTTAACCCCTACTACAATGAGTCATTCAGCTTTGAAGTACCTTTTGAACAAATCCAGGTAATGTCAAACATAATTTTGTCTTCCCACTCAATTTCATTCCTTCAGACCACATAACTTATACACACAGACCTTGTAAGTTATCAGTGCACATGCCTTCATTAGAACTGCCATTCTTTCTCCCATGCACATTTGATGATTGAGCTACATCAGGAAGGATAGGATAAAATACACAGCACAGGATGTGCTGACTCATCAGCCCAAAACAGCTGGCACTGTGTTGAGCAGAAATAAAGTAGGAAAAAGAAAATCAACAGAATAACTCTGCTAACTCAAAAAGTGCATCTATAAAAGTTAAAAAGCCCAGAGAAAAATATGAGCTTTCACTATTTACTCCCAGGCCATAAATAAGTCTCCTCATCAGATCTTTAGAGCAAAAAATAGTGATAAGAGAAATATTTTTGGTTGATGCTAAATGTGCAGCATATTGAGTCTTTATTAAAAGATGATTAACAATAGAAAAATTAGGCTAAGTTGTATTTTCAATTATTTAAATCCAGCTTCCCATGTCTGAGTTGGAATGGATGGCTATTTTATTAAAAATGGAGCCTTAATATGCCAGACAATAATTATGATGGGAAATATTCTATTAAATGTCCTTGTAGTTAACATGTTCAAATTAAGTTGCTATATGTAGCCACAATGATAACATGCAATCTTATCATTTAGGGGTTTTTGAAAATATTTACATTTTCTCACCCCATCTCCAAAGTTAGCCTATAAGAATCTAAAGTTCATATCCAATAATTTTGGGCCATTTCTTGCAAATCTTTAATGGACATCAGAGAGTCAAACTGCATAAAGCAACACTATTTTTACATTTTACTAAATAATTGGCACAGGTGTATATTTTCAGTGATACAAAAGTTTGCCCATAACTTGAAGGAGAAACAAAAAGCAGACATCAAACCTACAACAAAGAACCTTCTAAAGGTCCAGAATAACAAATATTCTTTATTTATTTTATTTTATTTATTTTAATTGCCAAATAGTAGTTGTACACATTCATGGGGCACAAAGTAATGTTTTCATATATATAATGTATTGTAATCAAATCAGAATAGTTAGCATAGTTATCATCTCAAACATTTATCATTTGTTTGTCTTGGGAACAGCCAATATCCTACTTGTAGCTATTTGAAATTATATCATATGTTATTGTTAACTATAGCCATGCTATAGTGGTACAGAACACTAGAACTCATTCCTCCTATGTAGGTGTGATTTGTATCCTTAAACAAATGTTTCCCTACCTTCCCCTTCCCAGTCTTTAGTATCCTTTGTTCTGCCTTTTATTTCTATGATATCAACTTTTCTTTAGCTTCCACATGAGTAAGAACATACAGTGTTTAACTTTCTCTTCCTGGCTTATTTCACTTAACAGAATGTCTGCCAGTTCCATCCATTGCCACAAATGATGGGATTCATTCTTTTTTATGGCCAAATAGTATTCCATTGTGTATATGTACCACATTTTATTTATCCATTCATCTGTTGTTGGACGACACCTAGGTTAATTCCATATCTTGGCTGTTGTGAATAGTGCCATACCACTCTTAATACACCCAACTGTGTCTTCATTTACCCTTAATCTATTCTTAGAATACAGTATCTTATTAATTAATCACAGCTTTATTCCATGAAGAAAGCTAATATAATAGCTACACTTATTTTATATATATAAAATACGTATTTTATATATATATAATAAGTATAGCTATATAATATATACATATACAAAATGAGTATAGCTATTATATTAGCTTTCTTCATGGAAACATTAATCCAAAGACATATATATATAAAATATGCCTAGGTCCAAGTTAATGACTTTATGTATGTAATCTCATTTCATCCTTAGGAGAACTTTATGAGAAAAGTACTATTGTTATTATCCCAATTTTATATGTGAAAAAACTGAGGCTTAGAATTTCTTTACATATAAAATAGGAATGATAACGGAGTCCTTGTCAAAATGAGATGATGCATATAAAAGCACTTGAAACAGTGCCCAATACATAGGAACACACAGTAAATGGTCCTGTCATCATCCTCATTATTATTCACATGCTAATGTCCTCTCTTTTTCAAGTTAACATTTTATTAGAAAATGGATCTAACAATAAGATTAAATGAGTATATAAATCAGTGCTGTCTAATAGAACTTTGTGATGATTGAAATATTCTATCATCCATGCTGTCCAACAATATGATAGCCACAGCTGGCAAATGAGCTCCTCAGTCACTAATTTGACCAAGGAACGTTATTTAACTTCCATGTATTTAAATTTAAATTGATACAGCTAGATGTGACTGGTAGCTACTGTGTAGTATAGGGCAATCTTAAATGACCAAAAATAACCAGTAACCCTACCATCTTCATATTGGTTGATAGTTTTAAATACAACCTTTATCATATAAATTTTCACGTGGTGTCAAATTATACATACTTATTTACTTTCAACATCTGTTATCTAAGTAAATGCAGAGGACACTGGTTCCCTCTTCCCAATAACTTGTTCACTAGCCTGAACCAGCGGGCCCCCTGCTTTGGACCCACTCACAAACCCTCAAGACATCAATTTTTTGCAACAATTTATTTTGCAATATTTCTTCAGTGAACTTTTTTGAGTTCTAAGACCTTATTCCTATGGAAACTAACACCTCCTGGCATTTAATTTTTTTAATTCCACAAAATAATATAAAGCAAGGCATTGAGATGAAAACTCCCATTGAGCTACAATTCTATGCCTTTAAAATAAATATCCCTTTCAACTACAAACTGCAGAAAATGCAGGTATATTGAAAGTGAAGCACATTAAAAATAAGACGTATGCTAGGTTTCTGGGGCAGCATTTCAGAGGCAATAACATTTTGTCAGGACAGACAGAAACTAAGCCCAATATAGAGTACATTAGACATGGAAATAATGAGCATTCCTTTGACTGTATCCCTCTTTCTCTGCTCCTTGAGTCACTTTGTTCTTTTTTTTTTCCTTTTTTTATAGGAGGCAAGTTTTCTAGTCTTCACCTTTTTCTAGAAAAAAATAATTGAGTATTTCACATGCTAAAATAGGGGCTTAAGTTTCCCTTATCCTGAGGTTATAAGACAATCTGCCTGTCCTTCTGTCTTTCTCTATCCCTATGAAATGTATTATGAAAGAAGCAAAATATGCTAATTTCCAAATGCACGTGAAAATGTAAGCCCTCCTCCCCCAAATGTAGAAATAAGCTACATATGCAGCTGGAAACGTTAATCCAAAGGCTTCACAAGGATATTTTGTCTGGAATGCTGCTAATCAATGCATTCCTAAGTGGAATAATCAAACTCTTAAAAACTTGTGTTACCTTTGTGTGTCATGTCCCCCGCCCCATTCATTACAATATGATTGCTTCCTGATAAATTTACTTAGAACAAGTTCTAAGAATCAGTATAGCCCTCTTCTTTGTTCCAGAAACTACCCAGTGGATAGTTAATTCCTTTCACAATGGAATCGCTCCAAGGGAAGATTGTCTGTTTTATTGACAATGTGTTGCATTTCACATTCTAAATTCCACTTTCAGAAGTGATTGTTTTCTCTGTTCTGAAGCTGTATATCAATGACATTTCTTATTTCATTAATATAATAAATCAGTCTTTAGCATATAAAGTCCACTAAAGGGCTCTAACTCAGCTGGTTCTTAATCTGGCCCTAGCTTTTATAATTACATTTTCTGCTACTTTTAACTCTGGCAATAAATGTTACATATTCCATTTATTTTAAGCTCTTACCTTTACACTCAGCTGCTAGATTGAAACCATCACATATTCTGCTAAGTAAATTCATTACTCAGGAAGTAGAACTGAAACATGCTTTTAAAAAGTATATCTTTTACACCATAATGGTATAGGTTTGCTTTCATCAGTTCAATCATTCAGAAAAGGAAGTTATCAAATAAACTTTCAAAATCTGATGGAATCATTGAATAAATCCTGTGTAGCCTAAACTGATATTTCCATTTGATATCAATGCCAGATACATAGTAGTTACTCAGTAAATGTTTACTAAGAGAACGTATGGATGAGAAAAAAATATCTTTATTACTACTTTTTAACTATACTTTTCACTATACTGTCATGTTTTATGCTCACAATCATATGATTAGTTGAAATTCTATATTAATTCTATATTAATTTTTTTGTAACATGCTGTCCCCCCCTTGAAATCAGATTATTGCACATGGTTGCCTTGGGAATTGTAATCAAATAGAGTGGCCTGAACACCAATGCCAGAACTTTCACTGATGAGACAACTGAAGCAAATGAATTTAGAGGTTAGCACAAGTTGACACAGACTCCATGGCATGGAGGTTACAGCATAGGCTCTGAAAACCAAGCACCTCATTCCTTAAACAACCTCAGACAGCTTATATAACTTCTCAGAGCTTCAAGCATCCTTATCCGTATAATGGTGATATTAATAGGATCTATTATGAGAAGTAACTGAGTTCATTCATGTAAAAGACTTAGTGCAAAGTACATAATAAAAATTAACCTTTGAGTATTAAGATTCAAGCCATTTTCATCCTCATCCTAGTGCTTGGAGATTGATTCTTTTATTTCCAATTCTTTAGCACTCAAGGAAGCTTTATAGTTGGGCCTTTTCTCTAGAGCTAGATGATTCATATTCATTTCATGTCTTCTTTCAGAAAGTGCAGGTGGTGGTAACTGTTTTGGACTATGACAAGATTGGCAAGAACGATGCCATCGGCAAAGTCTTTGTGGGCTACAACAGCACTGGTGCGGAGCTGCGACACTGGTCAGACATGCTGGCCAACCCCAGGCGACCTATTGCCCAGTGGCATACCCTGCAGGTAGAGGAGGAAGTTGATGCCATGCTGGCCGTCAAGAAGTAAAGGAAAGAAGAAGCCTTTCTGCATTTGCCCATATAGTGCTCTTTAGCCAGTATCTGTAAATACCTCAGTAATATGGGTCCTTTCTTTTTTCCAGCCATGCATTCCTAACACAATTCAGTGGTACTTCGAATCCTGTTTTAATTTGCACAAATTTAAATGTAGAGAGCCCCTAAGTCCTTCATACCACTGCCCTCCAAATCTACTCTTCTTTTAAGCAATATGATGTGTAGATAGAGCATGACTGAAATTATTTATTGTATCACACTGTTGTATATACCAGTATGCTAAAGTTTTATTTCTAGTTTGTGTATTTGTATGTTGTAAGCGTTTCCTAATCTGTGTATATCTAGATGTTTTTAATAAGATGTTCTATTTTAAACTATGTAAATTGACTGAGCTATAGGAGAGCTGATAATATATTATATGGTAAATATAGTATCGTCTGCATTCCAGCAAAAATATCAACTCGTAAGGCACTAGTACAGTTAAACTGACATCTTAAAGGACAACTTAAACCTGAGCTTTCTATTGAATCATTTGAGTACCAAGATAAACTTACACCACATACTTGGTGGGTGAATCCAATTTTGTAGAATTCCTACACAGGCAAAATAGCATGATCTGAGCAGCAGCATCCAGGCTGACCTCAAGGAAGCATAGCCACAAACCAGAATAGCATCTGTCTGTACATATTTACAAAGCTAAAATAATGGCTTCACTCTTATATTTGAGGAAGCAACTGAACAGGAGTCAATGATTTCATATTACTGCATATAGAATAACAACAAGGTGTTCCGTGTGTGTGTGTGTGTATGTGTGGTGTGCACACATTTGTTTGGGGATGGGGGGAGAAGAAGCTAAGGGGAGAAGTCAACATTTATGAAATATTGCCTGACTATTTAAAAAGAAATAAGTAGCTCTCCGTTATCACCTTTATACAAAATGTGCATCCTGTGAATTCTGTTCCAGATTTCACACCTACAATAATTCCAAAAGTTTGTAACAAAATATTTTATTATATAAAACCAGGTTAGAAGGAATGCAGGATATTTTTAACACAACAATCTGTGCTTATTACACAAAATTACTTTGTGGTAAACAGACAGTATTGTAATCCCATCAAAAGATGAAAAAAAAACAAAAAACAAAAACAAAAACCAACAACAATTAGCCATAGTTCTGAATGCACTTCAATTAAGCCAAAACAGACAGCTAGTGATCTTTTTATATGCTCTTTTTACTTAATAAGTTTTAATTTGTCCTTTAAAGAAAGGTGAAACAAACCAAGAACAAGTTCTAGAAAACTGAAGCAACCTCTTATGTATACTAGATGCTTGATTTAGGAGGAGTTTTTAAACGTTTTCAATGTTATTATGTAGTAAATGGCACTATTATGAAGCTACTAGTCATTCCATAAGAGTCTTAAAGGACTGCTCTGTGTAACACTGTGACTGCCGTGTGTGCTTAGACCCGTAGTTTCCTCAGTGGATAGCACTCAATTTATTCCGTAGTGATATTGTAACAATACTGCCATTCCCTTCTACTGCACTGCCCAAGGTGTGTGTAGCACAAACAATTCTCATTACAAAGGACCAATTCAGAACTGAAAAGCTATGCATAGGACAAGGAAGATACATAGAATGGGGTGGAACACAGCATTTTGTCAAGCACTGTGCAATATTCCATATTTTTCCCCACTATGGTAGACAACCACTTCGTGGAAGGGCAGCCTATTATCCCACGCTGCATCTAACCTTTTGTCCCGTTCACTTCTGTGATCCATTTTAATTTCCAGGCCACAAGACAGTAGTGATGCTCTGAAATGAAAGTTTGTCTTCACAAATACCAAAACAAAATAGAAGAAAACTAAGCATTGGCCTCATGTTCAGTCTTCAGGATATCACATCATGTCTTTTCAAAAACTAAAGAGAATTCAAAAAGGGCTGTTGGTAGGCTTTGAACATGGGGTTGGCTGTTTCCCAGTAAAACTGGAATTCCTGTCATTACTGTTTCCTTATCAAAGAAGGGGCAAGCGCTTTTGCCTTTTAGGCCAGACATAGCAAACGCTTTATAATTGGCACAGACACAAAGGATAAAAGGAAAATAACTGTCTGCCAATGGTCCATACTTCTTAAAAAACATAGGTAATAGAAAATCTACACAGGTCAGAATGTGAAATTAAATAATGGTTTGAACAGAAAATTCGAACAAGACTCTTTCCAATTTAAAGGGGCAAACCCTACCAAAGAGAGGGAGTTGACTGGCTTCTAAAAATTATTTAAATACCACAAAAGACATTTAATTTCACTGTATTCAACTTTAAGTTGTTCACAATGAAACCACACTTTAAAACAAGCAGGTTCAAGCTGCTGAATAGACATTATTTCTTGCATTAAAATACTACTAATGCATTCTCTTGCAACACTGCCAGACATGGGATTGTCACCACAGAATTAGTTGGTACTATGCCATCTTTCACAAGTCAGTGATGGAACCTGCTTTATGACCAAGATTCATCCTCAAATAAGCCACTTGTACCCTTCTGACAAAGCTGTGTAAAGTATTAGAATCCGATGCTCTAGAAAGATCCTAGTTGCCTTTGTGTATATTTACTGCCTGCTTGAGTGTTTCTATGTGTGGGTTTTCCCTGTATCTTGTAGAAATGTTGGGGTGTTTTCTTCTGCCATATGGCTCGTGGCCTGCGAGCCAACTACTTCAGCTGTATTTTACCTTCATTTTTGATGAGGTGATTTGAATTTTGTTTCACTTTGTGTAGTGAATTCCACAGTAGTTTTCTGATTGTTGTTAAAAATGACTTAACATATTACACAGATATTCAATAAAAATGTTTTATTTCCTGTTGATGTTACTGCCTTCCCACTCTTTTCCTTGCCTGACTCTGGTGGTAAGCCAATGGCCTATTGACTTTGGGGGACTCCTGGAAGCAGAAGCAGCTAAACAAAACTGCACTGAATGCCAGCATCTGAGTCACATCTGAATACAGAATGGCTGGAGGGAAAACAACACCCAGGAGCATTTGGCCATGACCCTGCGGTGTTCCTGGGCAGTGTCATTCTCAACGTGTGTTTCTCTATTCCTGTTTGTCTTCAGTTCATCTGGCATACTCTGAGGCTTTCACTTTGCCCAACATGTGTCCTTCAGGGTTTTCACTCCAGAACCCAAGTCACACAACTTCTCCATAATGGGACTGAAAACAAGACTATTTAAACCCCAGTTTCAGAGGACAGCATGACA
Organism: Symphalangus syndactylus; assembly: GCF_028878055.3. Taxonomy (NCBI): domain Eukaryota; kingdom Metazoa; phylum Chordata; class Mammalia; order Primates; family Hylobatidae; genus Symphalangus; species Symphalangus syndactylus. The sequence goes on from NC_072435.2 coordinate 74,845,726, forward strand.
CATTAAATTCTATGCCTGTTGCAATTGCTAGGGGGAACAAGCAAATACTTTTCCTCCTCCACTAAATTTAACATTTATCAAGTGCCTACTGTACTGGATGCTGGAGCCCACAGTCTCAGGCTGATGTAAATACACTATCCCAGTGCGCTGTGATGTGCACTTAAAGTAACGGTGTTGGATCCCTGAGGACTTTTTCTTTTTTTTTTGCAGTCTCGCTCTGTTGCCAGCCAGGCTGGAGTGCAGTGGTGCAATCTCAGCTCACGGCAACCTCCACTTCCCAGCTTCAGGCGATTCTCCTGCCTCAGCCTCCCGAGTAGCTGGGATTACAGGAGCCCACCACCACGCCCAGCTAATTTTTGTGTTTTTAGTAGTGTCGGGTTTTCACCATGTTGGCCAGGATGGTCTCCATCTCCTGACCTCATGATCCACCCATCTCGGCCTCCCAAAGTGCTGGGATTACAGGTGTGAGCCACTGTGCCTGGCCTATCCCTGAGGACTTTTACTGGATCAATCGTAGTAGATACCATGGTGTATCACCATGATCCCCCTTCAGCAGAGAGGTACTCTTGCTGCAGCTGCTAGAAGTGGTGCTTGCTAACGGCTGACAGCTGTGTTCAACTGCTATCAGCTGACAGCTGATAGCAACTCTGGGGCTGGGAGAAGAAAATAGCGAATGTAGTATTCATGGAGGCTGGGACTGGAAAGGAGGGGCTGGAATCTTGGAGAAGGTTGCATGGAGACCCCATGATTCTAGGACCACAAAAGGGTATTAGGCCCACCCTGGAGGTGAGGGAACTCCCAGAAAACGCTGATCCAGTCTGCTCACTATTGCTAGAAGGAAATTGATAGAAGCTGAAGGCAGGAAGATAATCTCTTCTCCTCTTCACCCTTCCACTACAACCAGTGCTTCCCATTGGCAGAACCAGCTGGTAAGGAAAACAGTCTGCAAAGGCTCAGACCCCACCCCAAGTATATAGTAGAGTACAAAGGTGGGAATGAGAACAGCCAGCAAATGATCAGTGCATTAGGAAACCTGTTACCAGCTGCAAACACTTTTTAAGTGCTTTCATTTTTCCCACAGAAGAGTCAGATGTTTCTGTCTGAGTCACACAAGTCATCCCCCACCTGATAAAACATGCATAGAAATCACATTCTTATTCTATTTATGCAGAGTGTTTACTCTTAACAGATTTGAAAATTCCAACCATGATTGCAGTTACCTTCCACCCCCACTGCAACACATCTTTATTACATATGCACAGGACTCTTTGATGTTTAGCAACTGATTTAGGCTGCACACAAATCTCTACCATAAAACAGTCACACGGTGACTTTGGAATAAGAAGGTAAAAAAGCAGGAAAATAAAAATGAGAAATAGCCTGGTACTAAATGTACAAAAAATTTTTCCAAAGCATACAGAGTAATAATTATGCAAGAGGAGCCATCAAGAGAGACCCAGAAATAAAAGCACCATGCAAACATGCTGATGATTTGTGTAATCTAAGTTCTGAGGCTGTTATATACATTTTTAAATCCGCATTTCAACTATATTGATTTCTTCACTCCCCACTTCTTCCCACCAATGAATATCCCCAAAGTTGTCACATTCATCTTTCCTTGACAGTAACTATCCTGCCAGCCAAGCCTATCCCCTGTGCAAAGTATTCTTGCCCCTACCAGGGCACACACAAGGTTAAGAGGTATTTTATACTTAGCAAGTTGGGACTCACTTCCTTTTCAGCTGTCCACTTTAACTGTCAACTTCCTACCTCCTCTGGACTCTGCAACAAAGTGTTGACACCTTTTATAGGTAAGAATGTTTGAGTTGAATGGAAGAAATCTAAATCAAGTTGTATTAAGGAAAAAAGAGAGAAAGAAAAGTGAAAAAGGAGGAAGCTTTGGAGAAAGAGATAAACCACTGGCTCACCTAAACCAGGAAGTTCAAGGCGGGTGATTACTTTTAGGAACAGCTGGATCAAAAGCCACAGTGTCATCATTTTCTCTCTCATTCTCCTCCTTCCCCATAAACTCTGCTATCCTTAGTAGTGACTTCATTGCCAAGCTGCTATGTCTCCATGTAGCAACAGGGAAGACCCTTGGCAGCTTCACACATATTCTTCCAGCTTAGCAGACTTGCAGGGAGTGTTTGTTTCACAATTATAGCACCAAAATTCCCAAACCTGACTTGTATGCCTGGGTCACATGTTCTTAAAACAATCACCATAGCCAGATGATGATACAGTATTTACTTCAGCCAAAACTAGGCCGTGTCTCTAGACCCAGAGCCAAAGAGATAGGGGAAAAATAGCTCCTCAAAAGAAAATAAAAATGATATTAACAAAAAAGAAAAGTAGATACCAGGCAGACAAAAACAGCGAACAGCTACACTTTGGCTACTGGTATACCACCAGCCCTAAGAGGAGGGACAAACTCAGGTGATAACAGCGTCCTGGTCATTCCTCCTTTTACTAAAAACACTATTAGAAAAGAAATTGTAAAAGTGTGTACCGCCTTTCAATTATCTGAAAATTTCCACTTACTTTCCTATTTATTGCCGGGAAAATCAATCACTTGCTGTATGTTTTACAGATTTTATTTTGTTTTGAGACAGGATCTTGCTCTGTCACCGGGCGGGAGAGTGTGATAATATCCGCCCTGTGATATGGTTCATAATATCCAGTGGGGGAGAGGGTGATATTACTCGCCATATCACTGGGGGTGTACAATCCTGTGTAATATCTACCTTGGAATTAGGAATAACGTTTTCCTAGAATATTTCAAATAAATTCACAGGGTGTACACCTACTGTGACATTAGGCGTAACATCTCCCTACGATATTACCAATAATATCACAAGGTGTACAGCCACTGTGACACCAGGAGTAACATCTCAGTAGGATACTATGAATAGCATCACTGCGTGTACACTGTGACATTAGGTGTAACATCTCAGTAGGATGTTACAAATAATATAACTGGGAGTACACCCCATGTGATATTAAGAGCAATATTAATGTTACTTGGATATTACAAATAATATCGATTAATATTTATGGTAATAATTATTAATATATTATTTGTAATACCCTAGGGTGATTTTATTTCTAATGTCACAGTGTGTGTACACCATGTGTGCACACCCTGTGATATTATTTGTATTATTCTAGAAAAATGTTACTCCTAATGTCACAGTGGGTGTATACTGTGTGTTTACACTCTGTAATATTATTCATAATATCCGATGGGGATGTTACGTGGGTATACACTATGTGATATTATCTGTAATATCCTAGGGGGATGTGACTCTTAATGTCACAGTGGGTGTACAAGATGTTTTTACATCCTATATTATTATTCATAATAACATAGGGGGATGTTACTCTTAATGTCACAGTGAGTGTACACAATGTGTGGGTACTCCTAGTGATATGAACCATAATATCCTAGGGGGATGTTATAACTAACGTCAGAGTGGGTGTACACCATGTGTGTACACCATGTGTGCACACTCTGTGATATTATTTGTAATACCTAGGTGGATGTTATTCCTAATGTCACAGTGGGTGTACACTAGGTGTATAAAGTCTGTGATATTATTCACAATATCCTGGGGGGTGTTACTCCTAATATCACAGTTGGTGTACACCATGTGTGTTCACCCTGTGGTATTATTCGTAAAATCCTAGGGAGACGTTACTCCTAATTTCATAGTAAGTGTACACTATGTGTGTGCACCCTGTGATATGATTCATAAAATCCTAGGGGGATGTTACTCCTAATTTCATAGTAAGTGTACACCATGTGTATATACACTGTGATATTATTTATATAATTATAGAGGTATATTAATTTAATGTCACAGTGGGTGTACTCATATAGTGTACACCCTGTGATAATATTCGTAATATTTTAGGGGGATTTTACTTCTAATACCACAGTGGTATTACAGCCTCTGTGTACAACCTGTGATATTATTTGTAATATCCTAGAGCACTGTTACTCCTAATATCACAGTGATGACTTGATATCCTAGGAGGATATTATGCCTAATGTCACAATGTGTGCACACCCACTGTGATATTATTCTTAATATCCTAGGGGAATGTTACTCCTAATGTCACAGGTGGTATAACCTGTGATACTATTCGTAATTTTCTAGGGTGACAATACTCATAATGTCACAGTGGGTGTATGCCTTGTTATATGATTCGTAATTTTCTAGATGTTGGTTACTTTTAATGTCATAGGGGATGTACACCCTGTGATATTATTTGTAATATCCTAAGGAGATATAACTTCAAATATCCACCTGGGTGTACATACATAGTGTACACCCTGTGATATTATTCATAGTATTTTAGGAAGATACAACTCCTAATATCACAGTGGGTATAAACCATGTGTGTACACCCTGTGATATTATTTGTAGTATCCTAGGTAGTTATTACTTCTTTTATCACAATGGGTGTACACCCTGTGATATTTTTCATACTATGTTAGGGAGCTGTTACTTCTAATATCACACGTATGGTGTTCACTTCTAATTAAAACACATATGGTGTGCACCCTGTTATATTATTAATAATATCCAAGGGAGATATTACTCATATCACAGTCGGTGTACACCCTGTGATATTCGTTGTAATATTTTAGGAAGATATTACTCCTAATAGCACAGTGAGGGTACACATTGTGATATTTTTGGTAATATCCTAGGGGGATGTTACTCCTAATGTCACAGGGGGTGTACACCCTGTGATACTATATTTGTAATATCCTAAGGTGATGTTACTCCTAATGTCACAAGGAGTGTACACCCTGTTATATTATTCATAATATCCTAGAAAAATGTTACTCCTAATGTCACCGATGTGATATTATTCGTAATATCCTAGGGAAATGTTACTACTAATGCCACAATGGGTCTACACCGTGTTATATTATTCATAGTATCCTACTGGATTGTCACTCCTAATGTCACAGGGGGTGTACTCCCTGTGATATCATTCATAATATCTTACGGGGATGTTACTCCTAGTGTCACAGGGGTGTACACCTTGTGATATTATTCGTAATATCCTAAAAAGATGTTAGTCCTCATGTCACAGGAGGTGTACAGGCTGTAATATTATTTGTAATACCTTAGGGGGATGTTACTCTGAATGTCACAGAGGGTGCACACGCTGAGATATTATTCGAAATATTATAGGGGAATATTACTTCGAATGTCACAGTGTGTCCGGAATTGGTGGGTTCTTGGTCTCACTGACTTCAAGAATGAAGCCGCGAACCCTTGCGGTGAGTGTTACAGCTCTTAAGGTGGCACGTCTGGAGTTTGTTCCTTCTGCTGTTCGGATGTGTTCAGAGTTTCTTCCTTCTGGTGGGTTCGTGGTCTCGCTGGCTCAGGAGTGAAGCTGCAGACCTTCGCGGTCAGTGTTACAGCTCATAAAAGCAGTGTGGACCCAAAGAGTGAGCAGTAGCAAGATTTATTGCAAAGAGCGAAAGAACAAAGCTTCCACAGTGTGGAAGGGGACCCGAGCAGGTTGCCCCTGCTGGCTCGGGGAGCCTGCTTTTATTCTCTTATCTGGCCGCGCTCACGTCCTGCTGATTGGTAGAGCCCAGTGGTCTGTTTTGACAGGGCGCTGACTGGTGCCGTTTACAATCCCTGAGCTAGACATAAAGGTTCTCCAGGTCCCCATCAGCTAAGTTAGATACAGAGTATTGACACAAAGGTTCTCCAAGGCCCCAGCAGAGCATCTAGATAAGAGTGACAATTGGTGCATTCACAAACCTCAAGCTAGACACAGGGTGCCGATTGGTGTGTTTACAATCCCTGAGCTAGACATAAAGGTTCTCCACATCTCCACCAGACTCAGGAGCCCAGCTGGCTTCACCCAGTGGATCCCGCACCGGGCCTGCAGGTGGAGCTGCCTGTCAGTCCCGTGCCGTGCGCTTGCACTCCTCAGCCCTTGGGTGGTCGATGGGACTGGGTGCCGTGGAGCAGAGGGTGGCGCTCGTCCGGAGGCTTAGGCCGCACAGGAGCCCATGGAGGCGGGGGAAGGCTCAGGCATGGCGGGCTGCAGTCCCGAGGCCTGCCCCGTGGGAAGGCAGCTAAGGCCTGGCGAGAAATCGAGCGCAGCGCCGGTGGGCTGGCACTGCTGGGGGACCCGGTACACCCTCCGCAGTCGCTGGCCCGGGTGCTAAGTCCCTCATTGCCCGGGGCCGGCAGGGCCGGCCGGCTGCTCTGAGTGCGGGGGGGGCCCGCCAAGCTCACGCCCACCCGGAACTCCAGCCGGCCCCTTAAGCGCGCGCACAGCCCCGGTTCTCGCTCGCGCTTCTCCCTCCACACCTCCCCGCAAGCCGAGGGAGCCGGCTCCGGTCTTGGCCAGCCCAGAAAGGGTCTCCCACAGTGCAGCGGTGGGCTGAAGGGCTCCTCAAGTGCCCCCAAAGTGGGAGCCCAGGCAGAGGAGGCGCCAAGAGCGAGCGAGAGCTGTGAGGACTGCCAGCATGCTGTCACCTCTCAACAAGGTGTGTATATAACGTTGATACTATTAATAATATCCTAGGGGAATGTTACTTGTAATGTCACAGGGGCTGTACACCATGTGATATTACCCATAGGATCATAGGCAGATGTTACTACTAATGTCACAGGGATTGTACACTCTGCAATATTCTTCCTAATATCCTAGAGGAATGTTACTCCTAATGTCACAGAGGGTGTACACATTGTGATATTATTCGTAATATTTTAAAGGGATTTTACTCCTGAGGTCATAGAAGGTGTACACCCTGTGATATTATTCCTAATATCCTAGAGGAATGTTACTCCTGATGTCACAGGGGGTGCTCACCCTGTGATATGGTTCATAATATCCTAGGGTAATGTTACTCCTGATGTCACAGCGGGTGTACACACATATTATTTGTAGCATCCTATGGGGATGTTATTCCTAATGTCATAGGGGATGTCCACCATGTGTGCACATCCTCTGTGATACTATTCATAATATTCTAAAGTGATGTTACTGCTAATGTCACAGGGAGTGTACCCCATGTATGTAAACCGCCAGTGATATTATTCGTAATATCATAGGGAAATGTTACTGCTAATGTCACAGTGAGTTAAACAATGTGTGTACACCCTGTGATATTATTTGTAATATTTTAGGTGGATGTTACACCTAATGTCACAGTGGGTGTACACCATGTGTGTACACTCTGGGATATTATTCGTAATATCCTGGGGTGATATTACTTCTACTATCACAGTGGGTGTACACCATGTGGGTATGCCCTGGGATATTATTCCTAATATCCTAGAGAGATATCAGTCTCAATACCACAGTAAATGTACACCATGTGTGTACACCCTGAATATTATTTGTAATATCCTGAGCAGATATCACTTTCCTAATACCACAGTGGATGCAAAACATTTGTGTACAACCTGGGATATTATTTGTAATGTGCTACAGAGATATTAATCTCCTAATACCACAGAGGGTGTACACCATTTGTGTACACCCTGGGATATTATTCGTAATATGCTGCAGAGATATTACTCTCCTAATATCACAGAGGGTGTACACCCTTATAAAATAAGCATTCAATAAATGGTAGTTGTCTTTCTAAATCTAGCCCAGCAGTCAGCAGACTTTAGCTGTAAAGAGCCAGAAGTAAATATTTCAGGCTTTGTGAGCAATACATTCTCTGCCACATGTTATCTCTGTCTGTTCATCAGCCCACCTTTCCTTTCTTTCCAGTCCTTTACAAATATAAAAACCACTCATAACTCACCAGCCACACAAATACAGGCAGCTGTAGCTTGCTGCCTAGATTCAAGTCATGTCACGCTGCTTCTAAAAAAGCTTCAGCGTTTCCTAATCTTTAAAGATTAACATTGAAATTCTTTAGGATCGCAAGAATGCTGAAGGCCATCCCCAGGTACTAGCTATTTCCCTCTCTCAAACCCTGCCCTATTTTCTAGCAACAAAATTATCTAAACAAGCTGCATGCTTTCACATCTCCATGCCTTTATAATGCCATCTTTCCACCTGAAATTTCCTGGCAAAGTCCTCCAGGTTGGTGAGTGAGGTGGAGAGGAAGGGAAGGTGGGGAGGAAGGGAAGGTGGGGAGGTGCTCAGGCAGTTTGGGGGAGGAGAGACACGTGCCATTTATTTCCAACTGCACTGCACTGCCACTCTGTGAAGCACAACCCAGGTTCTCAGGCTTTGTTCATTATTGCTGTGTTCTTCTAGCCCACAAATGGTTCCTTCATTTCCAGATGCTTCTGACCCTTAGGCAAACAACAATGCTTTTTAGAGCAACAATGCCTGAAGGACACACCACTTTCCTTGAACACATTACAGAATTGTTTTAAAAAATTCAGGGGAAAAGAAACACATTTCATAATATGTAAGTAATGCTTTCTCCAGCAAATGTGAGATAGTAGGATGCCTTATCAATTATAGAAAGGAATCAGAAGATAGGTCCCTGACTAATTTTCTGTAAGTACCACAGTTGCTTCATTTTCTCACATTTCCCTAAAAATACGTATTTCTGGGCTTTTCACAGCCAGGACTCAGACCCAGATGACTCAAATTAGGCAGGTTTGGGACAGTAATTATGGGCTACATGACTCACCTTTGCTCTGCCTCAGCCTACCATCATTGCTGGAGTCTCATGGCCAGGAGAGAAAGAGATAAAGGCATCCTCATTTGCCTCCCCAACGCCAGAAGCCACTGTGACTTGAGCTCACCCTGGCCTGCATTTTTACTCTGAAAGATTCTCCTAGTTTGCTGAGAATTCTTTAGGAAGATGTATGCCATCTCTACCTATTTAGTCTTTGAACACTTGCTCTGAACTAAGTGCTTATTATTTGGTTGGGAGTCTAAGGCAGACCTAGGTGGGGTCACTTGGGGCCTGTTATAGACTGAGTTTTATGTGCCTTCCAAATCCATATGTTGAAGTCCTAATGCCCAGTACCTCAGCATGTGACTGTATTTGGGAATAGGGCATTTAAAGAGGTAATTAAGTTAAAATGTGGGCATTAGGGTGGGCCCTAAGTCAACCCAACACATGTCCTTATTACAAGAGGTGATTAGGACCCAGTGAGCCACCAGAGGCACCTGGGCACAGAGGGATGACTGGAGGCAGCAAGCAGATAGCCATCTGCAAGCCAAGGACAGAGGCCTCGGAGAAACCAAACCTGCCAGCACACTGGTCTCTGATTACTAGCCTCCAGAACTGCAAGAAAATTAATTTCTCTGTTTAAGTCACCCGGTCTGTGGTATTTTGTTATGGTGGCCTTGGCAGACAAATTCAGGACCCACCTATTTGGCCCTTGACAGAATTAAAATGCTTCAACCGAAGTGAAACTGGCTTTGCTAGGACTGTAGATCAGATCTCTCTGGCCCTCTTGAAACAGAATATACTCTCTCTTGCAAAGTCAGCATAGACCCTTTCCTTCACACTTCTCAGGTTCCCTTCCTTTTACCCCCTGGACAATATAGCACCTCTCCTCCTGCCTCACTTACCCATTCCCAATGCACATGCTTCTCTTCCTAGATTGAACACTATTCTGCGAAACTCTGGACTCTAGAAATGAGGCAGGGAGTGGGAGTAGGAGGTTTTAGATATGGTGTGCGTCTTTCCTTTGTCTCATGCATGTTGTATTGGTTCTCCAGAAAAAACAGAACCAACAGATGTATATGTGTATTGATGGAGAGAGAGGGAGAAAGGTATTTTAACAAATTGTCTCAAGCCACTGTAGAGGCTTGGTAAGTCCAAAATCTTATGGGCTAAGCTGGCAGGCTGGAGACAGAGAAGAGTTGCAGTTTGAGTCCAAAGGCCACCAGCTGACAGAATTCCTTCTTTCTTGGGGAAGTCTGTCTTAGTACTAATCAGGCCTTCAATGAATTGTATGAGGCCCACCCACATTATGGAAGATAACATGCTTTACTCAAAGTCCACTGATTTAAATGTTAACCTCATCCAAAACCACCTTCACAGAAACATCCAGAATAGTGTTTAACCAAATATCTGGGCATGTGGCCTAGCCAGGTTGACACATAAAATTAACCATCACACATGTCATTCTTGTACTAAACTTCTTTGCCCCATTCTCAATGAACTAATTAGAACTATATTGTCAAATATGATCGCCACTAGCCACGTGGTGCTATGGAGCATTTGAAATGGAGCTAGTTCAAGTTCAGACATGCTGTATATGTAGGATATACACTAGACTCTGAAGACTTAAGTACAAAAAAGTAAAATATTAATAATCTTTATATAGATTTCACCTAGAAATGTTAATTTGGGGGAGTAGATGGAGTATATTAGCTTCCTAGAGTTGCCATACAAATTATTAGAAACTTAGTGGCTTAAAACAAAACATTTATTATCTTACATTTCTGTAGTTCAAAAGTCTGACTCAGGTCTCATTGGGCAAAATCAAGGTTTTGGCAGGGTTGCATTCCTTTTGGAGGCCTTAGGTGAGAATCCGTTCCCTTGCCTTTTTCAGCTTCTAGAGGTTTCCCACACTCCTTAGCTAGTGGCCCCTTGCTCCATCTTCAAAGCCAACAATATCTCCTCTCTCGCCCTTCTCCATCCTCGCATCTCCCTGACCATAGATTGGACCCACCTGTATGATTCTTGACACTCTATTCTTCTCAAGCCCCTTAGCCTTAATCACATCTGCAAAGTCCCTTTGCCACGTAAGGAATATATTCACATTTCAGGGATCTTGGACATCTTTCAGGTCATTATTTTGCCTACCTCATTGGGTTAAATAAAATATGTTATTGAAATTAATTTCACATTTTAAAAAACTTTTCTTGTGGCCACTAAATGTGGCCACTAAAAAGTTTTTAAATTACATACGTAGCAGGCATTTGTGGCTCTCAATATATTTCTACTGGACAATGCTAGATTAGAAACTGAGAAACATAGAGATTAAGGGGCTTGTCAAAAGTTATAGATCACGTCAATAATGATGCTAAGAACTTTGGGGGGGGTGTTTTTTTTGTTTTTTGTTTTTTGAGATAGGGTCTTGCTCTGTCACCCAGGTTGGAGTGCAGTGGTACTATCTCAGCTCACTGCAACCTCCGCCTCCCAGGCTCAAATGATCCCCCTGCCTCAGCCTCCTGAGTAGCTGGGACTATAGGCATACACCACCACTTCTGGCTAAATTTTTAATTTTTTTGTAGAGACAGGGTTTCACCTTGTTGCACAGGCTGGTATCGAACTCCTGGACTCGAGCAATCCAGCCGCCTTGGCTGGATTGTAATCCTGTTGGGATTACAGGCATGAGCCACCGCACCCAGCCCCTAAGAACTTTGAAGGGCCTCAGGGCTCAGACCTCTTCTCTTTCCACACTCATCTTAGGTGATCGCATCCTGTCTAATTAATGCTTTGTTGTTTGTTGTTGTTGTTGTTGTTGTTGTTACAGGTTCTCACTCTGTAGCCCAGGCTGGAGTGCAGTGGCATCATCACAGCTCACTGCTGGCTGCCTCAATCTCCTGGGCCCAAATAATCCTCCACCTCAGCCTCCTGAGTAGCTGGAACCACAGGTGTGTGTCACCATGCCTGACTAATTTATTCCATTTTTTTGGAGAGATGGGGTCTCACTATGTTGCCTAGGTTGGTCTTGAACTCCTAGGCTCCAGAGGTCCTCCCACCTTGGCCTCCCAAAGTGCTGGGATTACAGGTATGAGCCACTGCACCCAGCTGACTTGAATGCTATTTACGTGCTGATGACCCCAAAATGTTTATCTTTAGCCCAGGCCTCACCCTTGAACTCTAGCCTCACTTCCAACTGCCTACTCAGTGTTTCCACTTGGATGGCTAAGAGGCATCTGAAATGGAATGTGTCTCAAAGGGAACACTTGCTCTTCCTCAGCACCCCTGCCACTCTTCATCCCCACCCACTATTCATGTTATTTTCCCCATCTCAGTAAGGCCGAAAACAACCTTGACTACTCTTTTTTTCTTTCATGACCCATGTCCAATTTATCAGCAAGCTCTGTCAGCCTTGCCTTTGAAATATATCCAGTATCTAATTATTCACCACCTCTACCCCTCCCACCTGATCCCAGCCACTGTTGTATTTCACAACAATTAGTGCCACAGCTTCTTAACAGACCTCTGTGCTTTCTACCTTCTCCCCTTTAGTATATATTCAATACAGCAGCCAAAGTTATTGCATTAAAACACACAGATTGTGTCATTTCTCATCTTAAAGTTTTCCAGTGGATTTCCATCATACTCAGGAGAAAAGCCAAATTTTTTACCAAGTTCTAAAAGGCCTTACATGGTCTACCCTCTGGCCACTGCTTTGACCTCTCTACCCAGCACTCCTTCCCTAGCTTGCTCCAGTCCAGTCATGCTTGCCTCCTTGTGTTCTTCAGACATGCCAACATGCTCCCACCTCGAGGCCTTTGCACCTGCTGCACCTGCTTTTCCTTCTAATTCAACAGTCATTCTCCAGAGAGCTCCATATGTAATTCTTTCACTTTTTTAGGTCCTTGATCAAATATCAACTCAACAGTATCCCCATTCCATCATCCTCTATCCCCCAACCCTGCTTTTTTTTTTTTTTTTTTTTTGAGACAGAGTCTTGCTCTGTCACTCAGGCTGGAGTGCAGTGGTGCGATCTCAGCTCACTGCAACCTCTGCCTTCCTGGTTCAAGTGATTCTCCTGTTTCAGACTCCCTAGTAGCTAGAATTACAGGTGTGCACTGCCACGCCCGGTTAATTTTTGTATTTTCAGTAGAGACGGGGTTTCGCCATGTTGGCCAGGCTGGTCTCGAACTCCTGACCTCGGGTGATCCACCCACCTCGGCTCCCAAACCCTGCTTTTTTTCATAAAATGTCACTGTCTAACCTACTAAATATTTTCTTGGGTATCTGTTTATTGCCTATTTCTTTTCCTCAAACCCTGGGGACTACGTCTTTCAGCTGCTTGTTCATTCCTATATCTCATGTATCTAGAACACTGCCTGGCATTGTAAGCCCTCAGTAAATACTGACCAATAAATATATGAACTATCTGACTCAAAAAGAATTAGTAGTATTAGGCTGAATAATTAGGAATAAGCCAAATAACCATGTGTTCAATATTATTTTTTCCAGAACTGCATTATTTAGTTTGGCAGATATTTAAAGGCAAATTATCAACCATGTTAGCCAATTTTCAGATGACAATCTTATCCACCAAAGAGCTAGTGGTTTCAAATCCTAGTTGCCCTTTTGCTATTCAAGATCAGTTTTTTTTTACATAGATAATTGTTTCAATCTAGTCTTTAGAACTGGCCGAAGAAAAATGCAGATAATTGCTGTTATAATAAATGGAAAAGCAGCAAAAGTTACTGATTTTTTTTCAGTTCATTTAGTCCCTAATCAACTGTCAAACAAAACATCCTTCCCAACTGACAGCCTCAGTTAGCAAACTTAAAAAGCCTGCTTTTCTGAGGCTCCTGTCACATTGCAAGTCTCAGAAAGCAAGCTAATTGCTTATCACTTATACATAATGGGAATTGGGCATTATATTTTCTTACTAGTGTACAACTCTATCCCCTTATTGGCTAATTTTTTGGAGCTGTTGATTTCAACTTTCAAATTGCATGTTTTCCCCAGCCCATATCAATACCAGATGTTTATGACTTTGAAATGAAATCCTCTTTTGCTTTATTTTTCTTAAAATCACATTGCACTCGACACTATTGTCTACATGCGGTATTGTAATGTTTTAAAGAAACTTCCAAACTACCAATAGCCTTTATCTTCTTTCCATAAAACCTTGAACTAATGTTTACATTTTTGCCCAATGATTTACCAGTCCTATGGCCCTTAAAGACATTAAAAAGTAGAAGGAGGCCGGGCATGGTGGCTCACTCCTGTAATCCCAGCACTTTGGGAGGCCGACACGGGTGAATCACGAGGTCAGGAGTTTGAGACCAGCATGACCAACATGGTGAAACCTCGTCTCTACTAAAAATACAAAAGTTAGCTGGGCATGGTGGTGTGTGCCTGTAATCCCAGCTACTTAGGAAGCTGAGGGAGGAGAATCGCTTGAACCCGGGAGACAGAGGTTGCAGTGAGCCAAGATCATGCCACTGTACTTCAACCTGGGTGACAGAGTGAGACTCCATCTCAAAAAAAAAAAAAAAAAGTAGAAGGAGCTGTTCTACTGAATCATTTTAAAAATTACAATGAAATTGGACCTAAAAGGAGTTTTAAAAAGTTGAAAAAAACCCTCATAATCCATAAATTAGGACAGTACTAATTCTTGCTCCAGCAGATATTAAAAAGTTAGATGGTCACCACGCTACACAGATACCCCAATAGAATAGAAAAGAAAGTCCAGAGAGACCAAAAATATATATAAGAATTTAGTATATGGGAAAGTAGCCATTTCAGTAGTTTTTGTTTTGTTTTGTTTTGTCTTAAGACAGGTTTCACTCTGTACCCAGGCTGTAGTGCAGTTGTGTGATCTCAGCTCACTGCAGCCTTAACTCCCTGGGCTCAAGCAATCCTCCCACCTCAGCCTCCCAAGGTGCTGGGATTACAGATGTGAACCACTGTGCCTGGCCTTCAGTAGATGTTTAAGAGTGTTTTATAACTGTCCAATAAGTTGAAAAACAACAAATTTAAATTCTACATCAGTTTAAAATGCTCTGGCTGCAAGTAACAAAACGCAAGCTAACAGAGGCTTAATACTTAAAGATGTCACATATTACATAACATGAAGTCCAAAGGTAGAAAGTCCCAGGATTGGTTTAATGCCGTAAAGATGTTTTAATACCCAGGCTCTACATTTTTCCTTTTCACCATCCTCAGCGGGCTGGTTTTTTGTTCTTGGGCTTGTGGCTAATGATCCAAGATGGCTATCAGAACTCGATGTCAAGTCATCACACAGCAAAGGCAAGAGGTAAAGGTGGGCCAGGGTAGTGAGACAGAGAGCATTCTCCTTTAGTGCCTCTCTCCTTTTATCAGGGGCTAACATTCTTTATTTAGAAGCCTCCCAGAAGAATTCCTCTTATGTCTCATTGGCTAGGCTAAGTTCATGAGCATTACTTGCTGCAGAGGATGAAGGTTAAACCAGTATCTGACTTTTACAGTCTCTGCAATAGGCAATGGACAAGGGAAGGGGCATTGGAAATGGGCATTTGGTAGCCAATCAGACAGTCAATCACATATATCAATATCAAATACATACTTCTGTCTTTCATGCAACTTAAAAATCCACCCTCTCTATAACCACCTTCTCTATTGTGTAATACACTTAACCTGCTTTAGAAAAATCTAGAGTCCAAAACTGCCAGAGAATTTAATTTCTCTTATTTGGTTTCTAAATTTCTCTGCCATATTTCTTTGTCTTAATTCTCTTTAGGAATTCAGTTGTTGTTTTTACTGACTTCTGATTTACTGTTTATACAGATCTCTACTCTTTTTTTTTGGGCGTAGTGATTTTTTTGGGAACCTATGTAATGGGTACATTTTTTCACTTTTATTTAGTTTTTTTATAGATCACTATGTTTGGAAATGTAAAAGGAACATGGTAAAAATAAGATATATCTATCGAGAAGCAAAGAGAAATTTACTCAGATGCAATCCTGTACATACTAGTACTTAAATGAACTTTTCATTTTTTCTTACCTTATATTAAAGTTATTTTTGATATACTACTCATCACCAGCTGACTACATTCCAAAAATATGTCCCAAAAAAAAAAACAAAAAACAATAACTATCCTTCGTACTACCGGAAACACACCAATCCCCAACCCAAATACTATTACATAAAGTTAACAATACTTAATGCTGATGTGAAGTCAATAAATCTTATGTCACATGATAACAAAGAAAGGAAATAAAATGAAGGTATTTTCCTAGTACACGTGTATACATGCACAAACATGTTTTTAACAAAAGAAGGAGAAAATATTCATGACAATTACAGTCTCTGTTTCTGCATCTGGTCACGTGGTCGTAGCTGGTATTGATGATTACCTTCTACTACCCATTCTGTACGCCCTTTGCCTTCAGCAAGCACCTCAGCAGGTCATGGTATTTTTTTGTTTGTTTTGTTTTGTTTTTGTTTTTTTGGGTTTTTTTGGTGGAGTGACCCAAACCTTCATTCCTGAAGCATCTGGCCATGTGTAGTCCTGCTTAGATTGGGCTGTTGTAGTTTTCCATTGACCTTAATCACAGAGCACAGCAATACTAAGAGACACCCTAATGGATCTTTTTTTTTTTTAAGTTTTGAAAGTCTTTAATTTCACCCCTCCACAAATTCTGAACAATACTTATTTTTATTTTTAGTTTAGCAACAGGGTCTCACTATGTTGCCCAGACTGGAATTAAACTCCTGGGCTCAAGTGATCCTCCCACATCTCTTGTATTCCATGCATACTCTTTCTTACCTCCGTTGTGGAGCAGTAGACTGATTTCATCTTGATAGTCCGGATCAATCACCCCAGTCAACACTGTAACTCCCTTCTTAGCCTGTTGAGGTAAAGGTAGGAGGAGCCCAAAGTGTCCAGGTGGCAATCTTAACTTCCAGTTTAATGGAATTGTTGTCGTGTCTCCTGGTGGCAGCATTCCTCCCTCTAGAACTAAGACCTCTAGGCCAGCAATGTGAATGTCGTGGGAACAGGAAGCAAAAAATTTGCTAGTGGATCACTAGGGGTGATGGTGAGTGGTGCCACTTCCACCCCTTGATTACTGGATCCTTGAATCCTGGCTATGGGAGAAACAGTACCATATATTGGATGCTGATTCAGAGCATACACAGCCTTCTGGAGAGCTTTGTCTCAGCCCTGCAAAGTATTGTCACCTAGTTGGAGTTTTGTAATGGTGACTTCAAAAGCCCATTCCACCGTTCTATCAATCCAGCTGCTTCAAGATGATGGGAAATATGGTAAGACCAGTGAATTCCATGAGCAAGAGCTCACTGCCACACTTATTTAACTATAAAGTGAGTGCCTTGGTCAGAGGCAATGCTCTGTGGAATACCATAACAGTGGATAAGGCATTCTGTGAGTACATGGATGGTAGTCTTGGCAGAAGTATTGAATGCAGGATAGGCAAACTCATATCCAGAGTAAGTGTCTATTCCAGTGAGGACAAACCTCTGCCCTTTCCATGATGGAAGAGGTCCAATATAATCAACTTGCCACCAGGTAGCTGACTGATCACCCCAAGGAACAGTGTCATATCGAGGGCTCAGTGTTGGTCTCTGCTGCTGGCAAATGGGTACTCAGCAGTGGCCACAGCCAAGTCAGCCTTGGTGAGTGGAGGTCCATCTTACTGAGCCCATGCATAACCTCCATCCCTGCCAACATGGCCACTTTGTTCATGGGTGATCACAGGGGTGGCTGAGAAAGAGGCTGAGTGGTGTCCACAGAACGGGTCATCCTATCCACTTGATTATTAAAATCTTCCTCCACCAAGATCACCTGTTGGTGAGCATTCACATGGGATAAAAATATCTTCACAGTTTTTGACCACTCAGAGAGGTCCATCCACATACCTCTTCCCCAAATTTCTTTGTAACCAATTTTCCAGTCATGCTTCTTCCAAGACCCTGGCCATCCAGCCAAACCATTGGCTACAGCTTATGAATCAGTATATAATCTCACAGCTGGCCATTTCTCCTTCCATGCAAAGTGTACAACCCAGTGCGCTGCTCAAAGTTCTGCCCACTGGGAAGATTTCTCTTCACTGCTGTCTTTCAGGGTTGTCCTAGAAAGGGGCTGTAATGCTGCAACTGTCCACTTTCAGGTGGTGCCTGTGTAATGTGCAGAACCATCTGTGAACCAGGCCCCAATCTTCTCTTCCTCTGTCAACTGAATCATTGGGAACTTCCCTATAAGGCCATCAGTGCAGGCTGGGGGAAGAGAAGGCAGGGTGGGAGGAGTGGAGACCATGAGCATTTGAGCTACTTACTCATGTAATTTACTTGTGCTCAATCACCTATATACCACTTCTATTTGATGACGGAATGCTGCTAAGCATGACCCACTTTATGGCTAGATGGTTGAGAAAGCATCCAGTTCATGATAGGCAGTTCAGGTTGCATGGTGATTTGATGACCCATAGTCAAATGTTCAGTTTCCACCAAAGTTTGGTAATAGGCCAAGAGCTGTCTCTCAAAAGGAGAGTAGTTATCTGCGGAAGATGGCAGGGCCTTGTTCCAAAATCCTAGAGGCCTCCACTGTGATTCACCTGTGGGAGCCTGCCAAAGGCTCCAGACAGCATCCCTATCTGCCAATGACACCTCAAGCACCATTGAATCTGCTGGGTCATATGGCCCAAGTGGCAGAGAAGCTTGCACAGCAGCATGGACCTGTTGGAGAGCCTTCTCCTGTTCTAGACCGCACTCAAAACTGGCAGCCTTTTGGGTCACTCAATAAATAGTCCAGAGTAACCCACCCAAATTAAGAATGTGTTGCCTACAAAATCCAAATAGGACCATTAGGCATTGTGCCTCTTTCTGGGTTTTGGGAGGGGCCAAGTACAGCAACTTATCCTTCACCTTAAAAAGAATATCTCGACAGGCCCCACACCACTGGACCCCTAAAAATTTTATTGAGGTAGAAGTTCCCTGAATTTTAGTTGGATTTATTTCCCATCCTCTAGCATGCAAATGTCTTACCAATAAGTCCAGTGTGTTTGCTACTTCTTGCTCTCTGAATCCAATCAGCATAATGTCATCAATGTAATGAAGCAAAAGCGATCAAAATCTCTCAGAATAAGATTATGAAACAAAGCCAGAGTTGATATAACCGTTGAGGTACAACAGTGAAGGTATATTGCTGACCTTGCCAGCCAAAGGTAAATTGCTTCTGGTGGGCCTTATGGATAGGAATGGAGAAAAAGGCATTTGCCAAGTCAATGGCTGCATACCAGGTACCAGGAGGTGTGTTAATTTGCTCAAGCAATAAAAACACCTCTGGTAGAGCAGCTGCAATTGCAGTCAACACTTGGTTAATCTTACAGTAATCCACTCTCATTCTCCAAGATCCATCTGTCTTCTGCACAGGCCAAATGAGAGAGTCAAACGGGGATGAGGTGGGAATCACTACTCCTGCATCTTTCTTTTTTTCTTTTTAATACTTTAAGTTCTAGGATACATATGCAGAATGTGCAGGTATGTTACATAGGTATACATGTGGTTTGCTGCACCCATCAACCGGTCATCTGAATTAGGTATTTCTCCTAATGCTATCCCTCCTCTAGCCCACCACCTCCTGACAGGCCCTGGTGTGTGATGTTCCCCTCCCTGTGTCCATGTGTTCTCATTGTTCAATTCCCACTTATGAATGAGAACATGCGGTGTTTGGTTTTCTGTTCCTATGTTAGTTTGCTGAGAATGATGGTTTCCAGCTTCATCCATGTCCCTGCAAAGGACATGAACGCATCTTATTTTATGGCTGCATAGTATTCCATGGGGTACCTGTGCCACATTTTCTTTATCCAGTCTATCATTGATGGGCATTTGGCTTGGTTCCAAGACTTAACTATTGTGAATAGTGCTGCAAAAAACATACATGTGCATGTATCTTTATAGTAGAATGATTTATAATCCTTTGGGTATATACCCAGTAATGGGATTGCTGGGTCAAATGGTATTTCTGGTCCTAGATCCTTGAGGAATTGCCACACTGTCTTCCACAATGGTTGAGGTAATTT
This sequence comes from Symphalangus syndactylus, assembly GCF_028878055.3. NCBI lineage: Eukaryota > Metazoa > Chordata > Mammalia > Primates > Hylobatidae > Symphalangus > Symphalangus syndactylus. The sequence continues at coordinate 74,865,427 of NC_072435.2, forward strand.
ACACTCCCACCAACTGTGTAAAAGCATTCCTATTTCTCCATATCTCTCCAGCATCTATTGTTTCCTGACTTTTTAATGATTGCCATTCTAACTGGTGTGAGATGGTGTCTGGTATCTCATTGTGGTTTTGATTTGCATTTCTCTAATGACCAGTGATGATAAGCTTTTTTTCCTATGTTTGTTGGCCACATAAATGTCTTCTTTTGAGAAGTGTCTGTTCATATCCTTTGCCCACTTTTTGATGGGGTCATTTGTTTTTTTCTTGTAAATTTAAGTTCCTTGTAGATTCTGGATATTAGCCCTTTGTCAGATGGATAGATTGCAAAAATTTTCTCCCATTCTGTAGGTTGCCTGTTCACTCTGATGATAGTTTCTTTTGCTGTGCAGAAGCTCTTTAGTTTAATTAGATCCCATTTTTCTATTTTGGCTTTTGTTGCTATTGCTTTTGGTATTTTAGTCATGAAATCTTTGCCCATGCCTATGTCCTCAATGGTATTGCCTAGATTTTCTTCTAGGGTTTTTATGGTTTTAGGTCTTACGTTTAAGTCTTAACATAAAAGGTGTAAGGAAGGGGTCCAGTTTCAGTTTTCTGCATATGGCTGGCCAGTTTTCCCAACACCATTTATTAAATAGGGAATCATTTCCTCATTGCTTGTTTTTGTCAGGTTTGTCAAAAATCAGATGGTTGTAGACGTGTGGTGTTATTTCTGAGGCCTCTGTTCTGTTCCATTGGTCTGTATATCTGTTTCGGTACCAGTATCATGCTGTTTTAGTTACTGTAGCCTTGTAGTATAGTTTGAGGTCAGGTAGCGTGAAGCCTCCAGCTTTGTTCTTTTTTTTTTTTTTTTTTTTTTTTTTGAGACGGAGTCTTGCTCTGTCGCCCAGGCTGGAGTGTAGTGGTGCAATCTCGGCTCACTGCAAGCTCCGCCTCCCGGGTTCACACCATTCTCCTGCCTCAGCCTCCTGAGTAGCTGGGACTACAGGCACCCGCCACCACACCCGGCTAATTTTTTGTATTTTTAGTAGAGACGGGGTTTCACCATGGTCTTGATCTCCTGACCTCGTGATCCAGCCGCCTCGGCCTCCCAAAGTGCTGGGATTACAAGTGTGAGCCACCGTGCCCGGCAGCTTTGTTCTTTTTGCTTAGGATTGTCTTGGCTAAATGAGTTTTTTTTTTGGTTCCATATGAAATTTAAAGTAGTTTTTTCTAATTCTATGAAGAAAGTCAATGGTATTTTATTCTCTTTGTAGCAATTGTGAATAGGAGTTCACTCATGATTTGGCTCTCTGTATCTATTATTGGTATATGAGAATGCTTGTGACTTTTGCACATTGATTTTGTATCCTGAGACTTTGCTGAAGTTGTTTATCAGCTTAAGGAGATTTTGGGCTGAGACGATGGGGTTTTCTAAATATATAATCAGGTCATTTGCAAACAGAGACAATTTGATTTCCTCTCTTCCTATTTGAATATCCTTTATTTCTTTCTCTTGCCTGATTACCTTGGCCAGAACTTCCAATACTATGTTGAGTAGGACTGGTGAGAGGGGGCATCCTTGTCTTGTGCCACTTTTCAAAGGGAATGCTTCCAGCGTTTGCCCATGCAGTATGATAATGGCTGTGGGTTTCTCATAAATAGCTCTTATTATTTTGAGATACGTTCCTTTGATACCTAGTTTATCGAGAGTTTTAGCATGAAAGGATGTCGAATTTTATCAAAGGCCTTTTCTTCATTGATTGAGATAATCATGTGGTTTTTGTCATTTGTTCTGTTTATGTGATGGGTTACATTTGTTAATTTGTGTATGTTGAAGCAGCCTTGCATCCCGGGGATGAAGCTGACTTCATTGTGGTGGATAAGCTTTTTGATGTGCTGCTGGATTTGGTTTGCCAGTATTTTATTGAGGATTTTCACATCGAAGTTCATCAGGGATATTGGCCTGAAATTTTCTTTTTTTGTTGTGTCTCCACCAGGTTTTGGTGTCAGGATGCTGCTGGCCTCATAAAATGAGTTAGGGAGGATTCCCTCTTTTTCTATTTTTGTAATAGTTTCAGAAGGAATGGTACCAGCTCCTTTTTGTACCTCTGGTCCATCTGGTCCTGGACATTTTGGTTGGTAGGCTATTAATTACTGCCTCAATTTCAGAATTTGTTATTGGTCTATTCAGGGATTCAACTTCTTCCTGGTTTAGTCTTGAGAGGGTGTGTGTGTCCAGGAATTTATCCATTTCTTCTAGATTTTCTAGTTTATTTGTGTAGAGGTGTTTATAGTATTCTCCGATGGTAGTTTGTACTTCTGTGGGATCAGTGGTGATATCCCCTTTATAATTTTTTATTGTGTCTATTTGATTATTCTCTCTTTTCTTCTTTGTTAGTCTGGCTAGCGGTCTATCTACTTTGTTAATCTTCTCAAAAAACCAGCTCCTGGAATCATTCATTTTTCTGAAGGATTTTTCATGCCTCTATCTCCTTCAGTTCTGCTCTGATCTTAGTTATTTCTTGTCTTCTGTTTGCTTTTAAATTTGTTTGTTCTTGCTTCTCTAGTTCTTTTAATTGTGATGTTAGGATGTTGATTTTAGATCTTTCCTGCTTTCTCCTTTGGGCATTTAGTGCTATAAACTTCCCTCTAAACACTGCTTTAGCTGTGTCCCAGAGATTGTGGAACATTGTATCTTTGTTCTCATTGGTTTCAAAGAACTTATTTATTTCTGCCTTAATTTCATTATTTACTCAGTAGTCATTCAAGAGCAGGTTGTTCATTTTCCATGTAGTTGTACGGTTTTGAGTGAGTTTCTTATTCCTGAGTTCTAATTTGATTGCACTGTGGTCTGAGAGACAGTTTGTTATGATTTCCATTCTTTTGTATTTGCTGAGGAGTGTTTTATTTCCATTATTTGGTCAATTTTAGAATAAGTGTGATGTGGTGCTAAGAAGAATGTATATTTTGTTGATTTGAGTTCTGTATATGTCTATTAGGTCTGCTTGGTCCAGACCTGAGTTCAAGTCCTGAATATCTTTGTTAATTTTCTGTCTCATTGATCTGTCTAATATTGACAGTGGAGTGTTAAAGTCTCCCACTATTATCGTGTGGGAGTCTAAGTCTCTCTGTAGGTCTCTAAGAACTTGCTTTCTGAATATGGGTGCTCCTGTATTGGGTGAATATATATATTTAGGATAGTTAGCTCTTCTTATTGCATTGATCCTTTTACCATTATGTAATGCTCTTGTCTTTTTTGATCTTTGTTGGTTAAAAGTCTGTTGAATCAGGGACTAGGATTGCAGCCCCCCCCCTTTTTTTTTTTTTTTTTTTGCTTTTCATTTGCTTAGTAAATCTTCCTCCATCCCTTTATTTTGAGTCTATGTGTGTCTTTGCATGTGAGATGTGTCTCCTGAATACAGCACACTAATAGGTCTTGACTCTTTATCCAATTTGCCAGTCTGTGCCTTTTAATTGGAGCATTTAGCCCATTTACATTTAAGGCTAATGTTGTTATATGTGAATTTGATCCTGTCATTATGATGCTAGCTGGTTATTTTGCGTGTTAGTTGATGCAGTTTCTTCATAATGTTGATGGTCTTTACAATTTGGTATGTTTTTGCAATGGCTGGTACCAGTTTTTCCTTTCCATATTTAGTGTTTCCTTCAGGAGCTCTTGTTAGGCAGGCCTGGTGATGACAAAATTGCTCAGCATTTGCTTGTCTGTAAACGATTTTATTTCTCCTTTGCTTATGAAGCTTAGTTTGGTTGGATATGAAATTCTAAGTTGAAAATTCTTTCATTTAAGAATGTTGAATATTGGTCCCCACTCTCTTCTTGCTTGTAGGGTTTCTGCAGAGAGATCTGCTGTTAGTCTGATGAGCTTCCCTTTGTGGTTATGCCAACTTTTCTCTCTGGTTGCCCTTAACATTTTTTCCTGCATTTCAACCTTGCTGAATCTAACAATTTTGTGTCTTAGGATTGCTCTTCTTGAGGAATATCTTTGTGGTGTCCTCTATATTTCCTGAATTTGAAGGTTGGCCTGTCTTGCTAGGTTGGAGAAGTTCTCCTCGATAATATCCTGAAGAGTGTTTTCCAACTTGGTTCCACTCTCCCTGTCACTTTCAAGTACATCAATCAAATGCAGGATTTGGTCTTTTCATATAGTCCCATATTTCTTGGAGGCTTTGTTCATTCCTTTTCATTCTTTTTTCTCTAATCTTGTCTTCATGCTTTATTTCATTAAGTTGATCTTCAATCTCTGATATCCTTTCTTCCACTTGATTGATCTGGCTGTTGATACTTGTGTATGCTTCACGAAGTTCTCATGCTGTGTTTTTCAGCTCCATCAGGTCACTTATGTTCTTCTCTAAACTGGTTATTGTAGTTAGAAATTCTTCTAACCTTTTTTCAAGTGTCTTAGCTTCCTTGCATTGGTTTAGAACATGTTCCTTCAGGTCAGAGGAGTTTGTTATTACCCACCTACTAAAGCCTACTTCTGTCAATTCATCAAACTCATTCTCCATCCAGTTTTGTTCCCTTAATGGTGAGGAATTGTGCTCCTTTGGAAGAGAAGAGGTGTTCTGGTTTTTGGAATTTTCAGCCTTTTTCCTCTGTTTTTTCCTCATCTTCTGGATTTATCTACCTTTGGTCTTTGATGTTGGTGACGTTCGAACGGGGTTTTTGTGTGGGCGTCCTTTTTGTTGATGTTGATGCTATTCCTTTCTGTTTGTTAGTTTTCCTTCTAACAGTCAGGCCCCTCTGCTGCAGGTCTGCTGAAGTTTGCTGGAGGTCCACTCCAGACGCTGTTTGCCTGGGTATCACCAGCAGAGGCTGCAGAACAGCAAAGATTGCTGCCTGTTCCTTCCTCTGGAAGCTTTGTCCCAGAGAGGCACCTGCCAGATGCCAGCCAGAGCTCTCCTGTATGAGATGTCTGTTGATGCCTGCTGGGAGTTGTCTCCCAGTCAGGAGGCACAGGGGTCAGGGACCCACTTGAGGAGGCAATCTGTCCCTTAGCAGAGCTCGAGCACTGTGCTGGAGATCCACTGCTCTCTTCATAGCTGGCAGGCAGGAATGTTTAAGTCTGCTGAAGTTGTGCCCACAGCCACCCATTCCCCAGATGCTCTGTCCCAGGGAGATGGGAGTTTTATCTATAGGCCCCTGACTGGGGCTGCTGCCTTTCTTTCAGAGATGCCCTGCCCAGAGAGGCGGAATCTAGAGAGGCATTCTGGCTACCGTGGCTTTGCTGAGCTGCAGCGGCTCTGCCCAGTTTGAACTTCCCAGCAGCCTTGTTCACACTGTGAGGGGAAAACCACCTACTCAAGCTTCAGTAATGATGGATGCTCCTTCCTCCACCAAGCTTGAGCATCCTAGGTCAACTTCAGACTGCTGTGCTGGCAGTAAGAATTTCAAGCCAGTGGATCTTAGCTTGCCGGGCCCCATAGTGGTGGGATCCGCTGAGCTAGACAACTTGGCTCCCTGGCTTCAGCCCCCTTTCCAGGGGAGTGAATGGTTCTCTATCGCTGGCGTTCCAGGAGCCACTGGGGTATGAAAACAAACTCCTGCAGCTAGCTCAGTGTGTGACCAAATGGCCGCCCACTTTTGTGCTTGAAACCCAGCGCCCTGGCCGGGCACGGTGGCTCACGTCTGTAATCCCAGCACATTGGGAGGCCGAGGCGGGTGGATCATGAGGCCAGGAGATTGAGACAATCCTGACTAACATGGTGAAACCCCGTCTCTACTAAAAATACAAAAAAAATTAGCCGGGCGTGGTGGTGGGCCCCTGTAGTCCCAGCTACTCGGGAGGCTGAGGTAGGAGAATGGCATGAACCCAAGAGGCGGAGCTTGCAGTGAGCCAAGATCTCACCACTGCCCTCCAGCCTGGGCAACAGAGCAAGACTCTGTCTCAAAAAAAAAAAAAAAAAAAAAAAAGAAAAGAAAAGAAACCTAGGGCCCTGGTGGTGTAGGCACCTGAGGGAATCTCCTGGTCAGCAGGTTGTGAAGACCATGGGAAAAGCATATCTGGGCCAGAGTGCACCATTCCTCACGACATAGTCCCTCATGGCTTCCCTTGGCTAGGGGAGGGAGTTCCCTGACCCCTTGTGCTTTCTGGGTGAGGTGATGCCCCACCCTGCTTTGGCTTGCCCTCCATGGGTTGCACCCACTGTCTAACCAGTCCCAATGAGATGAGCCGGGACCTCAGTTGGAAATAACCTGCCTTCTGTGTTGATCTCACTGGGAGCTGCCAACCAGACCTGTTCCTATTCGGCCATCTTGCCAGCCACACCTACCCCTGCATCTTTCAAGTCCCTGATGGTGGCACTAATCTTTGCAATCCCTCCAGTGATGCGATATTGTTTTTGATTAACTCTTTTTTTTTTTTTTTTTTTTTTTGAGATGAAGTTTCACTCTATGGCTCAGGCTGGAGTGCAGTGACACAATCTCAGTTCACCACAACCTTTGCCTCCGAGGTTCAAGTGATTCTTCTACCTCAGCCTCCCAAGTAGAGCAGCTGGGATTACAAGCGCGTGCCACCATGCCTGACCGATTTTTTTGTATTGTTAGTAGAGACAGGTTTTCAGTATGTTGGCCGGGCTGGTCTTGGAATCCTGACCTCAAGTGATCCTCCCACCTTGGCCTCCCAAAGTGTTGGGATTACAGGTGTGAGTCACCATGCCTGGCCTTACCATTTTTCTAGGTAGAGGCAGCTCTAATGGCTTCCATTTGGCCTTTCCCACCATAATAGCTTTTACCCTACCAGTCAAGGAGCCAATGTGGGTGTTCTGCCAGGTGCTAAGTATGTCTATGCCAAATATGCATTCTGGCACTGAGGAAATGACCAAAGGATGAGTCCAGGGACCCACTGGACCCACTGTAAGTCAGATCTGAGTGAAAACTCCATTAATTACCTGATTTTCATAAGTCCCTACTTTAACTGGAGGACCACAATGACGTTTTGGGTCTCCTGGAATCAATGTCAGCTCAGAGCCCGTGTCCAGTAGTCCCCAAAATGTCTGATCATTTCCCTTTCCCAATGTACAGTTACCCTGGTAAAAGACCAGAGGTCTCCTTGGGGAAGGATGGGAAAAAAGATTCACTCATAAAGGGTCAGTAATGTAGTAAGGTCCTTCCTCAAGGGGACTTTGCTTCCCCTTCATTCAAGGGGTTCTGGGTCTGTAAACTGGCTCCAGTCCGGAAACTGATTGAGGGGCTGTGATTCTCTGTTTTTATATTTCAAATTAATCTTTTGTCCATTTGACTTGGTAGTTTTCTTATATAAATTAAATAGGAATGCAGTAGGCTTCCTATCAATTTCACTTCTAGGAACATGATTAATTAGCCAATGCCAGGGCTCTACATGAGCCAGACTATTCTGATTGCTGCTTTTCCTCTGCTGTCCATTACGGTAGCTATGCCTACCTTGCCTTTGACAATCGAGTGCCACCACTTGGCCCCTGCCACTTTGGGATCCAATTATTCCCACTGTATTTAAATTTTGTAGTTGAGTGGCTGCGGTCCCCACTGTTAGGTCTGACATACAGAGAAAAGCAAGTATAGGGCTCTTCAAAGATGCAGGTGCTGCCTTCACAAATCTATTTCACAAGTCACTGGTCAAGGGTATATTTTCTGGACCCTTCCACCTGGGATGACTAGGTCTAAAGTGATCTAATCCACTCCACTATCCCAATCTCCCTAAGCCTTTGGATCCCTTCCTCTACATTAAACCAAGGGAGATCAGGCTTTTCCAGCTCACTCACAGTGGGCCATCTTTTAATCCATACTTCAGCTAACCAAGCAGATAAACTATTAGAACCTTTTTTAACTCCCTGAACTGAAACATTAAACGTGCAGTCGCTACTTAGTGGGCCCAAATCAATAAATTCAGCCTGATCCAATTCTATGTTCCTTCCACCATTATCTCACAACCTTAACATCCATTCCCATGCCTGTTCTCCAGATTTCTGTTTATATAAATTAGAAAACTCAAGCAGTTCTTTCCAAGTGTAGTGCACCTCCTCATGGGTCACACTCTCCACCTCACCTCTAGGGGCCTGCCAGGACTTTAGTCTAGTTACAGGTCTAGAAGCAAATGGGTGTTGGGGTGGCTCCTGAGGAGAATCAACACTATCTTGCCTGGCAACTGACTTAAGGGAGGCCATCACTGTTGCCTCAGGCAGCGCAGGGTTTATCTCCTCAGACAAAAGTGGAGAGGCTGATGGCAGCATGGGTCAGGGAGGGGATGTTGCCACTACTGAGAATGGGGAAGCTGTTTCTTCTAGCAAATAAAAAGGTTCATCGGAGTTTACAAACTCATTGTCCCCAACTTCATCAGGGCCTTCGCATATGTCCCCATCCCAAGTTGCAGGGTCCTATTCTTTTCCAATCAGTGCCCTCACTTTAAAGTTGACACCTAGTGAGGCTGTGCATGCACCTTTCCTTGCAGATCAGCCACTTGTATGATAAGAGCTTGCGTCTGTTTTTTCCACAGTATCGGCTCTTTCTCTACAGAAGGTAAAACTCTCACTCAGGGCAATCTTAACAGATTTGAGGCTCATTATCCGTTTCTGAAGCTGGGATTTAGAATCCCTGAATTCATCATTTTATTTCATCACTTTGTCCACTGAACTTAGGAGCAAACAACCAGCTTCATTATGTTCCTTGGTTTTCCACATATGGTTAAACGTATTATGCAGACAGTCACTAAAGTCCTTGCCTCTCTTAAGTGATGAATCAAGAGTGTCAAATGCATTCATTTTACATAATTCTCTAAACAGTTTATGCCAAGGACTATCAGTGTTCTCCATACTATTAGAAATAGAGTCCTTGGCATTTTTGAGTCTAATCATATCAAGCAGCCAACTCCAGAAACCCCCGAACCAATGAAGGAACTCCATCTTTAATATTCTGTTCCTCTAGAACCACTCCTGGTACACAAATCGGTATTAGTCAGGGTTCTCTAGAGGGACAGAACTAATGGAATATATATATATATAATATATATATATATATATTATGGAATTTATTAAGTATTAACTCACATGATCACATGGCCCCAAAATAGCTTGCTCCTGCAGGCTGAGGAGCAAGGAGAGCCAGTCTGAGTTCCAAAACTGAAGAACCTGGAGTCTGATGTTCGAGGTCAGGAAGCATCCAGCATGGGAGAAAGATGTAGGCTGGGAGGCCTCTATTTTTACATTTTTCTGCCTGCTTTATATTTTAGCTGTGCCAGCTTATTAGATTGTGCCCACCCAGATTAAGGATGGGTCTGCCTTCCTCACCCCACTGACTCAAATGTTAATCTCCTTTGGCAACACCCTGACAAACACACCCAGAATCAATACTTTGTATCCTTCAATCCAATTAAGTTGACACTCAGTATTAACCGTCATATAGTTCTCATCTGGCCAGACCTTGATTGGCTTTTTTTTTTTTTTTTTTAAACTTTGGACCTCTCATCTGTGTCATCTGTTGTACTCAGGCTCACCTATCTTGGGGTTCCGCTACCATCTCATGTCTCTTCATATTCCAGGGCTCTTTTTCTTTCCCCAGACAGTTTATTAGGTCTGGCTTAGAGACAGCAATACTAAGGAAGACCAGGTTTCTATAGTTCTCTAACATCTTTTTTTTTTTTTTTTTTTTGAGACGGAGTCTCACTCTTTGGCCCAGGCTGGAGTGCAGTGGTGTGACCTCGGCTCACTGCAAGCTCTGCCTCCTGGGTTCATGCCATTCTCCTGCCTCAGCCTCCTGAGTAGCTGGGACTACAGGCGCCTGCCACCACAACTGGCTAATTTTTTTTTTTTTGTATTTTTTTAGTAGAGACGGGGTTTCACTGTGTTAGCCAGAATGATCTCAATCTCCTGACCTCATAATCTGCCCGCCTTAGCCTCCCAAAGTGCTGGGATTACAGGAATGAGCCACTGTGCCTGGCCTCTGACATCACATTTCTATAAAATTATGCTGTGCTGTATTTAGGCATTGCCACTCCTCCAGAAAGAATTCTATGGCCACATCCATAAATGTCCCTGGCCCCATTTCTAGGCTTCCAGGAGGTCCTGGTGTCTTAGCTGTGGATCTCCCAACACCTGCAGGCCACAGAGGCTGTATCTCTAGGGGCAGAAGACATAGAGAAGTCTACAATGTTATTTTGATAAAGACTACTTTGAATCTGAAGATTGCTTTGGGCGGTATGATCATTTTAATGATCATAATCCTTCCAATCCATGAGCAGGGAATGTCTTTCCATTTGTTTGTGTCTGCTTTAATTTCTTTCAACAGTGTGTTTGGTTTTCCTTATAGAGATCTTTCACCTCTTTGGTTAAATTTATCCTTAGGTACTTTACTTTTGTGGCTATTGTAAATGAAATTGCATTCTTGATTTTTTTTCTCAAGTACTTCATTATTGGTGTATAGAAATGCTACTGACTTTTGTATCTTGCAACTTTACTAAATTTAAAAAATCAAATCAGAATTTTTTGGTGGACTCTTTCCTTTTCTTTCATTTTCCTGCTTGATTGCTCTGGCTAGAATGTCCAGTAATATGTTGAATAAAAGTGGTGAAAATGGGCATTCTGTCTTGTTCCTGTTCTTACAGAAAAGACTCTCGGGCTTTCCCCATTCAATATGATAATAGTCATGGGTTTGTCATATCTGGCCTTTATAATGTTGAGGCATGTTCCTTCTATTCCTAGTTTGTTGAGAGTTTTTATCATGATGAGATGTTGGATTTTATCAAATGCTTTTTTTGTATCTACTGGGGTAATCATGTGATTTTTGTCTTTCATTCTGTTGATGTGATGTGTCATGTTTATTGTCTTGCATATGTTGAACTACCCTTGCATCCCTGTAAGAAATCCCACTTGTTATAGAGTATTTTTTGTTTGTTTGATGTGCTGTTGGATTTGGTTTGCTAGTATTTTATTGATAATTTTTGCATCTACTTTCATCAGGAATGTTGGGTAGGTCTAGCCCATAGTTTCTTTTTTTGTTATGTCTTTGTCTGGTTTGGTATCAGGGTAATGCTGGCTTCATAGAATAAGTTAGGGAGAATTTCTTCCGCTTAAAATTTCTGGAATCGCTTCAGAAAAATTGGTGTCAGTTCTTTTTTGAAAGTTTGGTAGAATTTGAGCCAAGCATTTGGCATGTTCCTAAAGTCCCAGCTACTCAGGAGGCTGAAACAGGAGGATCTTGTGAGCCCAGGAACTTGACACTAGCCTGGGCAACATAACAAGACCTTGTCTCAAAACAATTTTATGTAAAGAAAAGAAACTTTGGTAGAATTTGGCAGTGAAGCCATCTGTTCCTGAACTTTGTTGAAAGACTTTTTGTTATTCAGACAATCTCAATACTCATTATCAGTCTGTTCAGGTTTTCTATTTCTTCGTGATTTATTTTTGGTAGGTTATATGTGTCTAGGAATTTATCCATTTCCTCTCAGTTTTCCAGTTTGTTAGTGTATAGTTGTTCATAATAGTCTCTGATTATATTTTTAAAAAAATTCTTGTGAGTACATGATATGTGTATATATTGATGGAGCACATGAGATGTTTTGATACAGTTATGCAATGTTCTGATGATGTTTTGTATTTCTGTGGTATCAGTTGTAATGTTTCCTTTTTCATTTCTGATTTTTTGGGGGGAGGGAGTCTTCTCTTTTTTTTCCTTGGCTAGTCTCACAACTGGTTTATTAACTTAGTTTACCTTTTCAAAGAACCAACTTTTCATTTTGATCCTTTATATTGATTTTTAGTCTGTTTCAGTGTGTTCTGACCTGATCCTTATTATTTCCTTCCTTCTATTAGTTTGGGTTTGGCTTCTTGCTTTTCTAGTTCCTTTTGGTCCATTGTTAGACTGTTTATTTGGAATCTTTCTACTTTTTTATGTAGGCATTTGTCTTAGTTTGTTTGCATTGCTATAGAGGAATACCTAAAGCTGAGTATTTTATAAAAAGGGTTTATTTGGCTCACTGTCCTGCAGGCTTTGCAGGAAGCATGGTACCAGCCTCTGCTTCTGTTAACGACCTCAAGAAGCTTCCAATCATGGAGTAAGGGGAAGGGGAGCACACATTACATGGTGAGAGTGGAGGAAACAGAGAGAGAAGGAGATGCTAGGCTCTTTCTAACAGGTAGTTCTCAGAAGAATTAATAGGGTTATTCAGCAAGATACAGACAAACAACAACAACAAAAACAAAATAACAAAAAGAGAATTAACAGAGTAAGAACTCACTCAGGGGACTGTGGCCAAGACGGCCAACTAGAATCAGCTAGTATGCACCACTGTCGTGAAGAGAAATGGAAGGGGTGAGTAAAAACAGCACCTTCAACTGAAATATCCAGGTATGTGCAATGGGATTAATCAAAGATACAATTCAACCCATAGAGAACGGAGAAAAGCAAGGCAGGATGACCACCCACTTGGGAGCAACATGGAGAAGGGGGAACCTACACTGTCCAGGGAAATGGTGAGTGAATAAGCAGCCCCGGGAACCCATACTTCTCCCATGGATCTTTGCAACCCTCAGATGAGGACATACCTTCATGAACCCACTCCACAAGGGTCTTCAGTCTGACACACAGACTATGTGGAGACTATGTGGAGTCTCAGCAGAGCAGCCACTCAGACACACGCAGAGCCCCAGGAACCTTAGATACCCAGGCTTCCTGGCAAAAGCAGCTGCAACTCTGGCAAAGCAGAACATTAGACCCCCTTACATACCCCTGGAAAAAGGGACTGAATCCAGGGAGACTGAGCAGTGACAGGCTACAGGCCCCGCTTCCACGGCACTTTGCAGGATAAGATCCACTGGCTTAGAACTCCAGTCAGCCACCAGTAGCAGTATTAACCTCCCTGAGACAGAGGGAGGTGTGGGCCACCATCTTTGCTGTTTAGCCAACTTAGCCATTCTTGCCTTCTGGTTTTGGAAAGTCTGAGGCAACCGGGGTTTGGGGCAGACCCTCTGCACAGTATAGCTGCTCTACGAAAATGTGACCAGACTGCTGTTTTAAGTGGGTCCCTGATCCCATTCCTCCCCACTGGGTGGGACCTCCAGACTGGGGTCTCTAGCTACCCCTCATTTTCTGGCCAACAGAGGTTTCAAACCTCCCTGGGATGAAGCTCCCAGAGGAAGGGGCAGGCTGCTGTCTTTGATGTTTGGCTGACTTAGCCATTCTTGCCTTCGGGCTTTGAAGAGTCAGAGACAACCAGGAGCTGCAGCAGACCCCCAGCACAACACAGCTGTCCTACAAGAATGTGGCCAAACTGCTTTTTTTTTTTTTTTTTTTTTGAGACAGAGTCACTCTATTGCCCAGGCTGGAGTGCAGTGGCGCGATCTTGGCTCACTGCAACCTCTGCCTCCTGGGTTCAAGCAATTCTCCTGCCTCAGCCTCCTGAGTAGCTAGGACTACAGGTGTGCACCACCACCACGCCCAGCTAATTTTTGCATTTTTAGTAGAGATGGGGTTTCACCATGTTGGCCAGGCTGATCTCGAACTCCTGACCTCGTGATCTGCCCTCCTTGGCCTCCCAATGTGCTGGGATTACAGACGTGAGCCTCTGCACCCGGCCCCAAACTGCTTTTTAAAGCAGGTCCCCAATAACATTCTTCCTTACCGGGTGACACCTCCCGAATGGGGTCTCCAGCCAACTCTTACAAGTGCATTCAGGCTGGCGACAGGCCCATAGTCCCCTGGGACAGAGCTCCCAGAGGGAGGAGCAGGACACCATCTTTGCCACTTCACAGCCTTTACTGTTGATACCTCAGGTACTGGAAAATCCACAGTAACTAGAGACTGGAGCAGACCTCCAGCATGCCACAGCAGCCCTATGGAGAAGTGGCCAGACTGTTATGTGGAAGCCCATTCCCATATCTTCTCACCAAGAAGGTCCTCCAGGCCTGGGCCTTCGGCCACCCCCTGCTGAAACTAACAATCCAGTAGCAGCTCTGCAACTTCCTGGACACAGCTCCAGGATGGGAGGGGTAGGTTGCCATCTTCACTGTCTTGCAGCCCTTGCCCTTGCTGTCTCCAGGCTTGGGAGAGTCTGCAGGCACCCAAGACTGATAAGGACTACCAGCACAAAGCAACCACCTCTCAGAAAAGTGGCCAGACTGTTCTTCATGCAGATCCCAGTCCTTACTTCTCCTCACTGAACAGGGTGGCCTGACCTGGGACTCCAGAACAATCACCCTGTCTCCACCTGATCACCACAATCAGAGGCAGCCCAGCATTTCTCCAAGGAGGAAATCTAAGTCAACTCACAACCCCTCCACCACCACATTTTCAGAGGTACAGATGTAACAGCCCTCGAACTGGGAAGGAACAAAGGTCCTAGTCATTACACTGGCACCTCCAACACACTGCAGCCACCATAGAGAGAGGGGTCCAGCCTCTCTTTGCTGGAACCCCCACCCCCACTCTTCACCAGGCAGGATCCCCAGCTCATGAGTGCCGAACAGTCACTCCACCCATAACTGAGCATACTCACTTTTAGTGGCTCAGAGTTTCCCCCAGGAGAGGCTCCCGGAGGCATACAACAGCCCCTCTGCCACTGCCACAGTAACAGTTCTATCCCTCCTGCCCTTGATCTGGGAAAGAAACAAAGAACCTGAGGACTACACTGAAGTGTACAGCACAGCACAGCCACCATACAAAGAGGAGATCAATCTCTCCTCCCTGTGAACATTTGACCCCCTGCTCCTCAACAAGCAGAACCCCAAGCTCACATGAGCAGTGCAGCCACCCTGCCACACTAGCTTAACACTCCCAGCAATAGCCACTCCACGTGTCTTGGAAGTGGAGCCCCCAGGGGCAACTGAAAGATTCTCTGCCATTACCTCTGTAGTGAAACTGCCCTTGCTACCCTTGGACTAATGAAAAAGCAAAGACCGTAAGTGCCTTAACCACACCTCCAACAAACAGCAGTCCATCCAAGAAGAGGAGGCCAGTCCACCTCCCACAGGTACCATCCCACCACCACCCTTTCATCACCAGATAGGAAATCCCTGGCTTGGGCCCACAGCACACATGCTGTATCCTGGGATGACTGCAATGAGCAACTTCTGACCTTCATCTCTCTGGGGTAGAGCCCTCAGGAAACAAACAAAATACCCTTGGCCATAACCACTACTAAGGTCCCTTCATCTGCTGCCTCCAAGTTGGGGAAGGAACATAAACCCTGAGGTTTTCCCAGAGCTGTGGTGGACAGCACCTGGAGCACCAAGCCATGACCTACAGCCAGCACTCAAGTGGGAGAGAAGCCCATAATTTCAGAGCACTGAGAGGGAGCATAGTGGCAACTGTGAGGAAATATAGGGGAGCCACACAACTAAGCAAGAGCCTACCAACTGACCAATATGTCTAAGCACCACCTACTATATTACACTGCAAAGCTTCAACACCAAAATACCTTGCTAACATATGCCCCTGTGAAAGCAAATACAATAAATTGTTACAAATAAAGACCCTGCACAAATCCTCAGCCCTGTGAAAACATGCAGAAAAGAAGTTTATTGATTGTACTCAATCTATACTGCAGTTAAAGGAACACCCACATGCAGAGATGAGAAAGAACCAATGCAAGAACTCCAGTAACTCAAATGTCCAGAGTGCCATATGTCCTCCACATGACTGCATCAGCTCTCCAGTAAAGATTTTTAAGCAGGCTGAGCTGGCTGAAATGACAGAAATAGAATTCAGAATATAAATAGGAATGAAGATTACTGAGATGCAGGAGAATGACAAAAACCAATCGAAGGATGTTATTTCTGAGGCCTCTGTTCTATTCCATTGGTCTAAATCTGTTTTGGTACAAGTACCATGCTGTTTTGGTTACTGTAGCCTTGTAGTATAGTTTTGAAGTCAGGTAGCATGATGCCTCCAGCTTTGTTCTTTTTGCATAGAATTGCCTTGACTATTGCAGGCTTTTTTGGTTCCATATGAAATTTAAAGTAGTTTTTCCCAATTCTGTGGGGAAAGTCAATGGTAGCTTGATGGGGATAGGATTGAATCTATAAATTACTTTGGGCAGTATGGCCATTTTCACGATATTGATTCTTCCTATCCATGAGCATGGAATGTTCTTCCATTTGTTTGTGTCCTCTCTTAATTCCTTGAGCAGTGGTTTGTAGTTCTTCTTGAAGAGGTCCTTCACATAACTTTAAGTTGTATTCCTAGGTATTTTATTTCTTTGTAGCAATTGTGAATGGGAGTTCACTCATGATTTGGCTCTCTGTCTGTTTTTGGTGTATAGGAATGCTTGTGATTTTTGCACGTTGATTTTGTATCTTGAGACTTTGCTGAAGTTGCTTAGCTTAAGGAGATTTTGGGCTGAGACGATGGGGTTTTCTAAATATAGGAGCATGTCATCTGCAAACAGAGACAATTTGACTTCCTCTTTTCCTAATTGAATACCCTTTATTTCTTTCTCTTGCCTGATTGCCCTGGCCAGAACTTCCAATACTATGTTGAATAGGAGTGGTGAGAGAGGGCATCCTTGTCTTGTGTCGGTTTTCAAAGGGAATGCTTCCAGCTTTTGCCCATTCAGTATGATATTGGCTGTGGGTTTCTCTTAAATAGCTCTTATTATTTTGAGATACGTTCCATCAATACCTAGTTTATTGAGAGTTTTTAGCAAGAAAGGCTGTTCAGTTTTGTCAAAGGCCTTTTCTGCACCTACTGAGATAATCATATGGTTTTTGTCATTTGTTCTGTTTGTGTGATGAATTACGTTTATTGATTTGCATATGTTGTATCAGCCTTGCATCCCCGGGATGAAGCCGACTTGATTGTGGTGGATAAGCCTTTTGATGTGCTGCTGGATTCGGTTTGCTAGTATTTTATTGAGGATTTTTGCATCGATGTTCATCAGGGATACTGGCCTGAAATTTTCTTTTTTTGTGTGTGTTTCTGTCAGGTTTTGGTATCAGGATGATGCTGTCCTCATAAAATGAGTTAGGAAGGATTCCCTCTTTTTCTATTGTTTGGAATAATTTGAGAAGGAATGGTACCAGCTCCATTTTGTACCTCTGGTAGAATTTGGCTGTGAATCCGTCTGGTCCTGGACTTTTTTTGATTGGTAGGCTATTAATTGCTGCCTCAATTTCAGAACTTGTTATTGGTGTATTCAGGGATTTGACTTCTTCCCAGTTTAGTCTCGGGAGGGTGTATGTGTCCAGGAACTTATCCATTTCTTCTAGATTTTCTAGTTTATTTGCGTAGAGGTGTTTATGATAGTAGTTTGTATTTTTGTGGCATTGACGGTGATATCCCTTTATCATTTTTTATTGCATCTATTTGATTCTTCTCTCTTTTCTTCAAAAAACCAGCTCCTGGATTCATTGACTTTTTGAAGGGGTTTTCGTATCTCTATCTCCTTCAGTTCTGCTCTGATCTTAGTTATTTCTTGCCTTCTGCTAGCTTTCAAATGCAAAAGAATGGAAATAATAATAAACAGTCTCTCAGACCACAGTGCCATCAAATTAGAACTCAGGATTAAGAAACTCACTCAAAACCACACGAGTACATTGAAACTGAACAACATGCTCCTGAATGATTACTGGGTAAATAACTAAATGAAGGGCATAAATAAAGATGTTCTTTGAAACCAATGAGAACAAAGACACAACGTACCAGAATCTCTGGGACACATTTAAAGCAGTGTGTAGAGGGAAATTTACAGCACTAAATGCCAACAAGAGAAAGCAGGAAAGATCTAAAATCGACACCTTAACATCACATTTAAAATAACTAGAGAAGCAAGAGCATACATTAGATTTTATATCCATTTTTCTATCTATCTTTACAAAACAAAACAAATCCATTTTGTTCAATGAGGAAATGTGCTCAGCTAAAAATACTCACCTAACTTAGATCTCCTTATGATCTTGTGACCAAGTTTTAGCAAATTAGAGTTAAGCGGAAGTAATGAGGTTACAGTTTATAGGAAAGAAATTCAAGAGGTACTAATCCTATTGATGTGTCCATTTTGCCTTTTGTCTCTGTCACTTTATCCTACCTGGAACACAGTCATGATGCCTGAGGTACAGCCAGCATTTTGCAACTATGAGATTGAAATCCACACTCTAAAGAGAATAGAGCAGAAAGATGGAAGCAGCCTGGTCCCTGATGGCGTTGTTGAGCTGCCCAGGCTCCAGAACTTTTTGTTTCAGAAAAATAAGCTTCTTTCTTATCTAAGCCAAGTCTTCTTTCAATTTTAACAAACACATTCCTAACCAACAGTCACATTTATAACATTTTACATAATTTTTTATCTTTGCAATTAGTTGATTATGTTTTGGATTTTTTATTATTATACTTTTATTGACTGTCACCTCAAGCCCTTCTTGAAAGTAGGTAGAGTGTACCTGAATCAATAAAAAATACTTATAAGTATTGTATGTTCTACACTGCAAACTTTGTAGAAAAGCAATTAGAAATAAAAATACAAGTGGCCTGCAATGATTTTTCTAAACCAAAATATTGATCAAAAAATCTAAAACCATTATTTTTTTATTTTGTAGCACTTGCCTCCTACAAATTATAATATGTTCCCATTCATAATTTAAATACATGAGAATAAATTTTGTGGTGAGAATTTTATTTTACCCCTTGTAAAACTATCACCACCCTTAAGTATTATACTCTTGAAGTTGGGATGCCAGAAACCAGATACATATCTGTAACTTCTACTTTGTCTCTTTTCATGGAGAAAATTTGACTTCATTCCAGTTCCCAGCACAACCAGACTTGGGAATGCTGGGAAATTGATAGCTCTAAAATATGAGGTAAAATGAAGGGGATATAAATTGCTAAGTATTATCATCATCTTGATGGCATTGTCATCTTTTTCTCTTCTTTAGACAATGATTCACTGGCTGGGATGAGAGATAAAATTGAATTCTATAAGTCTACACAAGAATGGAAAGGAAATAATCCAAACCACTCTCCAAGTTCTATTGAAGATGAGTTGCTTTGCAGTTATGGCAAATTGCCTTGCAATTTTCAAAGGTAACTATAGAGACTTTGATATTTTTAGCTGTGGAAAAGTGATGAGACAGAATCCAGGCTCATTTAGGAAGTTTCACCTGATTGAAAAAGGGCCAAGGAGGCCGGGAGCAGTGGCTCATGCCTGTAATGCAGCACTTTGGGAGGCAGAGGCGGGCGGATCACTTGAGGTCAGGAGTTCAAGACCAGCCTGGCCAACATGTTAAAACCCCGTCTCTATTAAAAATACAAAAATTGGCCGGGCGCGGTGGCTCACGCTTGTAATCCCAGCACTTTGGGAGGCCGAGGCGGGCGGATCACGAGGTCAGGAGATCGAGACCACTGTGAAACCCCGTCTCTACTAAAAATACAAAAAAATTAGCCGGGCATGGTGGCGGGCGCCTGTAGTCCCAGCTACTCGGAGAGGCTGAGGCAGGAGAATGGCGTGAACCCGGGAGGAGGAGCTTGCAGTGAGCCGAGATTGCGCCACTGCACTCCAGCCTGGGCGACAGAGCCAGACTCTGACTCAAAAAAAAAAAAAAAATACAAAGATTAGCCAAGTCTGGTGGTATGCACTTGTAATCCCAGCTACTTGGGGGGCCAAGGCAGAATAATCGCTTGAACCTGGGAGGTGGAGGTTGTGGTGAGCCAAAATCGTGCCACTGCACTCCAGCCTGGGCAACAGAGCAAAACTTCATTAAAAAAAAAAAAAAAGCCAAGGAAATCAAGCCCAATTCTGGAAATTTCCATGCATATTAGTTCTTCATAATTGCAAATGGAATTCTATGGAATGCTGAGGCTGTCACTTAAAAGCCTTCTAAATAACCTGCCATAAAAAGAGAAAGATCAAAGAGGGTAATACTTAATCTTTGGCAAGAGTCACCTCAAATAAATTACAAAGAATGTGCCTCTTAGCTTTGTGTGCAAAAGCAATCTCCTTTAGGTAAGTAAGTAATTGACTCAAAATATATTCTGAGCAATTAATAAGTTTAACAAACTCTTTTGAGTGCCTATTATTTGTTATCACTGAGATTTATGCTAAGAATACAAAAAAACATTTATATGACAAAAGTATCTAACTTTAAAAAGTTTATAACAGAAAAGGAAATATAAAACAAATACAGGAAAAAAATAATGACACATAAACTAAGTATTCTACATCCAAGTGACACAGCCAAAGTGACTACAGGAATCCAACATAATAAATAGAGTGCTAGGCCGGGCGTGGTGGCTCACGCCTGTAATCCCAGCACTTTGGGAGGCCCAGGCAGGCGGATCACGAGGTCAGGAGATCGAGACCATCCTGGCTAACACGATGAAACCCCATCTCTACTAAAAATACGAAAAATTAGCCGGGCGCGGTGCCGGGCGCCTGTAGTCCCAGCTACTCTGGAGGCTGAGGCAGGAGAATGGCGCGAACCCGGGAGGCGGAGCTTGCAGTAAGCCGAGATCGTGCCACTGCACTCCAGCCTGAGGACAGAGCGAGAATCCGTCTCAAAATAATAAAAGGGTACCACGGGTAAGAACTCTGTAAACAGAATGGGCTTGAATCCCTGTTCCATCCACTTCACCTCTGTGACTTGAGGCATGTTATACAACCTGTCTATGCCTCAGTTTCCTCAACTGTAAAATGGAATGTAAGAAATGTACCTACTGCACAAGGATGTTGTAAGGATTAAATACGATAATGTATGCAAAATGCTTCTTATGAAGCCTGGCAAGAGTAAGTACATGATAAATATTACCCATTATAAAAAGTTATTAGATGAACGATAACTGAGGACTGGCTCTGCAACTGCATTGGAAGTCTTTTTAGAGATGTGAAGGATCCAATTTTTTTTTTTTTTTTTTTTTTTTTTTTTTTTGAGACGGAGTCTGGCTCTGTCGCCCAGGCTAGAGTGCAGTGGCGCCATCTCGGCTTACTGCAAGCTCCGCCTCCCGGGTTCATGCCATTCTCCTGCCTCAGCCTCCCGAGTAGCTGGGACTACAGGCACCCACCACCACGCCGGGCTAACTTTTTGTATTTTTAGTAGAGATGGGGTTTCACCGTGTTAGCCAGGATGGTCTCGATCTCCTGACCTCGTGATCTGCCCGCCTTGGCCTCCCAAAGTGCTGAGATTACAGGCGTGAGCCCCCGTGCCCGGCTGTGAAGGGTCCAATTTAAACAAGAAGAGGGCAGGGAATCACTGAACACATGGACTGACATGAATACATACAGGAAAACAGGAATGCACAGGGAATGTTTTAGAATTATAAATTTGCATGCAGCTGAGCAGTAGTTTTTTACTTTAAAATGAATATTACAATGAATAAAGAAGCAAAGAGTATGAGTGGCAAATTAACAAATTAGGGAATGATTAGTAAACGAACACGGAAAAAATGTAGGCTTACAAAGAATCAAAAGTGCAAATTAAAACACAATGAGAGAGGGCGCCTGTGTCAAGATGGCGAATTAAACACACAAATCTAATTATTCTCTGAACCCCAAATCCCAAAAATGACAGGCATGATTTTAAGAAAATAGAACAAAGTGCCACCAGCAGAGTAGAAATGTTGTGAAATGTTTTCACTATAAAAATCACACAGCACTGGACTGATGGAGAATACTCAAAAGAATGTGCAGAGAAAGACCTCTACCTTGCAGAATGCAGCCCTTCGGGAGGTTATCCAAGTTCACAGGTAATTAAAACATGGAGGAGCTGGGATGAATAGTTGTGGGAATTATTAGGTAGCTGCTGTAACAGACACATCCTGAAATCTCATTGGTTTAATACAATAGACGCTTCTTTCTCCCACTTGTATCATGTGCAATCAGCCGCAAGGGTGAGTGGGAGCTGCAAGATGGGGGCGCTGTTGCATGCTTTCCTTCAGTTTGATGGACGCTCTGACATCTTTAAACTATAACTTTAGGTATTTCCCTGGGAAGAAAGGGAGGAAGCAGTTAATGCCTTTAGACCAGTGCAAGTGAGGCTTTTCTCCTGGGTCATGCCACTCAGGAGAGTGGCACAAACCCTGTGCTTTGGAGCATCTTCCTTGACATTTTCTAAACCTGGTGTCTCGAACTGCCCAGAGACAGCCAGTATCTTCCATGCAGGGCACTTCAAGTCTGGACCTGGTCTAACATGATTACGGTCATCAGAATCTCCTCTCTGAAATGTCCTAAGCTCTCTCCCAGGAATGGGAACAGCCTGAGCTGGAAGTATCATCCAGGTGAGGCACCCCGGGCCAGGACTGAGTGGGTTTCAGTCCGGTTTCTCCCCTTCGGACTATTCTGTAACTCCTTCCCATATCTTTGTATTTTTTCTAATGTGTCTTTTTTTTTTTTTTCCTGGCTGCTTTTAAGATTTTTCTCATCACTACCACTTTGCAGCAATTTTATTATGAGTTGGTGTGGCTTTATTCGTGTTTCTTATGTTTGGTGTTTGTCATGCTTCTCATATCTATAGGTTTATAATTTCATCAATTTTGCAAAATTTTGAACCTTTTTTTTTTTTCAAATATTTTTATCTCTCCTCTCCCTCTTTTCCTGGGAATCCAATTACATGTAGTTTTGACTGCTTGATATTGTCCCACAGATCATGATGCTCTTTTTTTTTTTTTTTTAAGGCTTCTTGTACTCTGTGATTTCTTTTTCTTTTCTTTTTTTTTTTTGTTTGGCAGAGTCTCACTCTGTCGCCAGGCTGGAGTGCAGTGGCACGATCTGGGCTCACTGCAACCTTCCCCTCCCGGGTTCAAGTGATTCTCCTGCCTCAGCCTCCTGAGTAGCTGGGACTACAGGTGTGTGCCACCACACCCAGCTAATTTTTGTATTTTTAGTAGAGACGAGTTTTCACCATGTTGGCCAGGATGGTCTCGATCTCTTGACTTCGTGATCTGCCCACCTTGGCCTCCCAAAGTGCTGGGATTACAGGTGTGAGCCACTGTGCCAAGCCTGAGCCATTGCACCTGGCTTTTTTTTTTTTTTTGAGACGGAGTCTTGCTCTGTCGCCCAGGCTGGAGTACAGTGGCACAATCTTGGCTCACTGCAAACTCCACCTCCCAGGTTCAAGCAATTCTCGTGCCTCAGCCTCCTGAGTAGCTGAGATTACAGGCACTCACCACCATCACGCTCAGCTAATCTTTGTACTTTTAGTAGGGACAGGGTTTCACCATGTTGGCCAGGCTGGTCTCGAACTCCTGACCTCAGGTGATCCGCCTGCCTTGACCTCCCAAAGTGCTGGGATAACAGGCATGAGCCACCACACCTGGCCAGTCAAAGGCTAATTTAGTTCCAATACTAAGATAACACTCTAGAGGTTTCTTCCCAATGTGTTGTATATAATGAAATCTTTCCACTATGTCTGGTGGGCAAATGAACTATTCCCAGCCTTGAGGTCCAGTCATGATTGTTCCTTTCTAATGGTTGTTATTTCTGGTCTTGGAGAATTTTTTTCTCACACATGTACAAATCAATACTTTGGACCCCTCTGCAGCTCAGTCTCTCCTACCTTCTTCTTCCTTCCCTCCCTTTCATTTTTTCTTTCTCTCCCTCTCTCCCTCCCTCTCTATGCCTTTTCCTCTCCTGTTTCCTTTGGGAATTCCTTTTTTCTTTTTTTTTTTTTGGCGAGACAGAATTTTGCTCTGTCACCCAGGCTGGAGTGCAATGGCACAATCTCGGCTCACTGCAAGCTCCACCTCCCGAGTTCACGCCATTCTCCTGTCTCGGTCTCCCGAGTAGCTGGGACTACAGGCACCTGCCACCACGCCCGACTAATTTTTTTGTATTTTTAGTAGAGAGGGGGTTTCACCGTGTTAGCCAGGATGGTCTCAATCTCCTGACCTCCTAATCCACCGGCCTCAGCCTCCCAAAGTGCTGGGATTACAGGCATGAGCCACCGACCCGGCTGGGAATTCCTTTTATGAGGAGGTTAGTTAGCTTGATGGTGTTTCATAATTCTTGTAGGCCTTCTTCACTCTTTTTCATTCTTTTTCTCCTTTTGCTTCTCTGATTAGGTAATTTTATATGTTCTGTCTTCAATCTTGTTAATTCTTTCTTCCGGTTGATCACGTCTGCTGTAGAAGCTTTCTAATGAGTTTTTTAGTTCAGTTATTGTATTTCTAGGATTTCTATTTGGTTTAAAAAATTGTTTCTATTATTAAATTTGTTATTTTGTTCCTAGGCTGTTTTCCTAATTTCATTTAATTTTCTATCCATATTTTTTTGTGATTCCCTGAACTTTAAGAGAATTATTCTAATTTCTCTGTCTGTCATTGTATACATCTTCAATTCTAGGTCCATTGGTTCCTTTTAACCTGGTGTCATATTTCCCTGAGTTTTCACAATCTTTGCACCTTTACATTGATGGCAGTGCATTTGAGGAGACAGTCACCCCTTCAAGTTTTTGTAGGTGTTCTTTGGTAGTATTAGACCTTTACTAATTAGTATCAGAACTTAAATCTTGGACTGTTGTCTCTTCCCATTCTAGGGAGGACCTGTAATGAGCACCAGAACTAAAACACTGCAGTGGAAGTGAGTCATCGTCCTGTTGTTATTTCCTGCTCTGGGGAAGACTTACGGTGAGCACCAGAACTTAATGTTGCTCCAGAAATATATTGCTGCTCTGCCATTGTTTTCCAGGATGGGGAAGAATAAGTGGGCACTGGAACTTAATCCTGACCTTTTAGTTGTTTCTAGGCCAGGGAAAGGCTCCACACAAGAACCTGGGCTTAATGAAAAATCTGACCAGGGAATTCAGGCCTTCCTGTGAATTGTGCCCCCTGTGGCACTATGGCCCCAGCCTGTCTCTTTATCATGGCATCCCTGCTGATAGGAGCACAAAGTATCCATCAAAATCCACATGCTATTTGCTGCAATCTGTGTCCTGCTCTTTGTCTGCAATTCACTCTGGGTGGTTCAGCCCTCCTTGCACCCCAGTGGTTCCTATGGGACAGGACTACAGTAGGATTCCCTTGAAGATTTCCAGACTGGTGGGAGATCAAATGTCCACCTCTGATTCCCTTCTCTAACCGGGGAAATTCTCTATAAGTGATGTTATGTAGGCTTGCTGGAGGGGCAGCACTGTCTGAAATGACCATTTCTCTTACAAGTCATAGATTCTCTCCGTCTGTGGGCCCAGGAGGTTTTTCTGCTTCTCCGCTGATTTCTGGTAAATTCAGGATGGTATTCTTGTCTTGGAGTAGTTTCAAGCTGCATTTTTGTGGGGCGGGGAGAGATACCATGGGACCTTTTATCTCACCATCTTGCTCATATCATCTCTCTCCCTCCCTCCCTTCTCCCCTCTCTCTGTCTCTCCCTCTCTGCAACTCCATTCTCTGTGGTACCCTGACCCACAGATTCTTGCTACTTTGGCCTCCCCAAACTGTAATCTGTCTTTTCACTTAACAGAGAGCGCCAGGTTCTATTTGGGCCTACTCCCTCTGCTGTGGCCTGGAAACTGCCTCCAGGCAATAAGCTGGCACAGTCACAAAGCTAATCTTATTTGTTTTCCTTCTCCCAGAAATATATCTCTGTGCTGCCTATTATCCAATGTCTGAAAACTGTTGTTTCATATATATTTTGCCCAGATTTTTAGGTAAAGTAAGAAAGAAAATCTTTTCCCTTTATTCCACCCTGGTCAGAAACTTCTCAATGTAGCTTTAATTTACATTTCTCTGATGCTGAATTCTTGATCAAAAAGTATATGCATTTC
Organism: Symphalangus syndactylus; assembly: GCF_028878055.3. Classification (NCBI taxonomy): domain Eukaryota; kingdom Metazoa; phylum Chordata; class Mammalia; order Primates; family Hylobatidae; genus Symphalangus; species Symphalangus syndactylus. Next base: position 74,891,068 of record NC_072435.2, read on the forward strand.
AAATGTTGAGAATACTGCCTACTTGCTCTCCAGAAAAAGTGTTACAAATTTATATCGTAAGAATTTTGGGGCCGGGCACAATGGCTCACTCCTGTAATCCCAGCACTTTGGGAGGCCGAGGCGGGTGGATCACCTGAGGTCAGGAGTTCAAGACCAGCCTGACCAACATGGAGAAACCCCGTCTCTACTAAAATTAGCCAGACATGGTGGCGCACACCTGTAATCCCAGCTACTTGGGAGGCTGAGGCAGGAGAACCACTTGAACCCAGGAGGCGAAGGTTGCGGTGAGCCAAGATCACGCCATTACACTCCAGCCTGGGCAACATGAGCGAAACCCATCACAAAAAAAAAAAAAAAAGAGTTTTGTAGAGTAAGTATTTTCTTACATTCAGGACAGTCCCAATGATTGCCAATGTTAAAACGTTGGATATGGAGAGACAGTGATCAGAATAGGAAATACAAATGCCTTTAAACATATGAAAACATGCTCAACCCAATATGGAATACAGAGACCCAAAGCACAAAATTAGGAAAAAAAGTAACTTAGTAGAAGGAGAGACTATGCAAAAACAGAAAATATCAATATGTTTTGTTTTTTGAGATGGAGTCTCGCTCTGTCACCCAGGCTGGAGTGCAGTGGTGCGATCTCAGCTTCACTGCAGCCTCTGCCTCTCAGGTTCAAGAAATTCTCCTGCCTCAGTCTCCCAAGTAGCTGGGATTGTAAGTGCCCGCCACCATACCTGGCTAATTTTTGTGTTTTCAGTAGAGATGGGGTTTTGCCATGTTGGCCAGGCTGGTCTCGAACTCCTGACCTCAGGTGATCCACCCACCTCAGCCTCCCAAAGTGCTGGGATTACAGGTGTGAGCCACTGCACCCAGCCAAACAATATGTTTTTTATCAGAGAAGATAATGCATTCATAAAACAAGGTGCTATTTTTTAAAAGGGATATTTCTGAGAAAAAAAATGCTTTCATAAATTTAAAATGTGATCACAAAAGTTAAAAAAACAACAACAAGAAAACCCCCAAGAAACAAAAGAAGGGTTGATAAAAGTTCCTGTAAGTTGTACACTCACACACACTAAAGGACAAAGATATGGGAAATAAGAGGAAAAAAAAAAGATTAAAAAAAAATTAATGGAGCCAATCCAAAAAATCCAGAGCTTACATAGTAGGAGTTTCAGAAACAGAGAATATAGAGGAGGAAATTATCAACAAAATAATTCAGAAAAATTTCCCAAAACTGAGATACTAGATTGAAAGGGTCCAATGAGTGCCCAATACAGTGGATGAAAATAAGAATGAAACATATTATGGGTGACATTTCAAAACACTAGGACCAAGAGAAGATTCTCTAAGTTTCCAGAGAGAAAGGGAGAGGAAGAGGAGGAGACGGAGGAGGAGGAAGAGGACAAAGAGGACAATGAAGATGAGGAAAAGAATGTGGTGACCATACAAAGAATCTGATATGAGAATAACATTGGACATCTCAACAGCTATACTGGAAGCTGGAAGACAATGGAAAAATGACTTCAAATGATATCCAACTTAAAATTCTATACCCAACCAAATATCAAGCAAGTGGATGAAGGTGGAATATAGGCATTTTCAGGCATTCAAGATCTCAAAACATATATATATATATATATCCCACTAACTCAACATTAAGTGAAACTGATGAATGTGTTCTACCAAAACAAGGAAGTAAATCAAGAAAGAGGAAAACAGGATATTTAGGAAAATAGGAGATCCAACACAAAAGGGAAGCAAATGGAATACCCAGGAAAAAGTGAAGGATGATCCCAAGATTACAGTCATACAGCAAGTATAGAGGCCAATCAGAACAGTTATTCAATTGACTGTCATATTGAGAAGTATCATGAGCAAGATTCTGCTTCCTTTTTGCTATTATTTTAATCTGAGGACTGAACGCCCAAATAAAGCCTGGCCCAGATTTTCATATATACTTGGCTTATTTGAATCATGTGCAGATGCATCTCTTCGCTCCACACCCTGACTCTTGGATTAGCTAATTATACTAATTTCTCTCCCGTGAAATGTTTTGCTTTGACCTATTCCTGAAAGTTTGTGGTAGGCCATAGTGAGCTCGTAAGCAGAAAATACAATACAGCCTTTTCCCCTATTCCTATTGGACATCCAGTACCTGAACATCCACATTCTTTCCAGATACCTCAACTGTGGTAAACCCTGTTTCACTGCATTCATTCAAGACCACGTCCCCTGACATCCCAAAAGGGGCTGAGGCCAGGCTATAGTCTAGTGATTGTGCACAAGTTGTTTCCTTGGAAGTTTTCATCTAATAGTGGCAATATTGACTTTTCCTTACACAGCTAAGTTTGTGCTTGCTAGTAAGTTTCTTTAAAATTAAACAATGTTTTCTTAAAAGATACAAATATAGGTGGTACAGCTATACAGAGAAACATCATAATAAATACAAAACTCGTATAGGATTTCCTTTGGAAGGGAAAAAATGAATGCAATTAGGAAGAAACACAGAGCTTTTTCTAAAGTGTCAGTAATATTTTGATCTGGTTGGCATATACACAGCTTTTCATTTTCTTATTTTATTATTATTAGTAGTAGTAGTATACAGAGTCTCGCTCTGTTGCCCAGGCTGGAGGGCAGCGGCATGGTGTTGGCTCACTGCAACCTCTGCCTCCCAGGATCAAGCGATTCTCCTGCCTCAGCCTCCCGAGTAGCTGGGATTACAGGCGCCCGCCACCGCGCCCGGCTAATATTTTTTGTATTTTTATTAGAGACAAGGTTTCACCATGTTGGCCAGGCTGGTCTCGAACTCCTGACCTCAGGTGATCTGCCCGCCTCGGCCTTCCAAAGTGCTGAGATTACAGGCATGAGCCATTGTGCCCGGCCAACTTTTCATTTTCTAATTATTCTTTAAAATGCGTGTATATATATACACACAGGTATATACATTTTATATACTCTTCCATGTGTGATACACTTCACAAACTTTACAATAAAAAAGAAAAAACATATAACAAACAATATTCATAACTGGAAAAGTTGGCCATAAAATTGAATGCATGCTATAATTACAACTATGTGCCTTATGTGACTAGAGGGGAAAGAATGGAAGGCAGTTATATCTAAATAAGAACAGTGAATTATATTTAAAAGATTACACATAATTTTCTCACAAACGCAACAGTTTTCAAGTGACTCCAAATGCATTATCCCATTTGGTCCTCACCATTCTGTGAGGCAAAGATTTTTAACAACCTTCATATTAGTTATGAAGCAGAGGGCTCACACAGTTTAACAAAGTTTCTCCATAATCTGACAGCCAAGAGTAGTGGGCCTGGAACTCAATTCTCAGTCTTCTGGCTTTAACTTTGCCCTTTGCTCTGTCCTCTATGCCATACAACATCTCTATACCATGCTATTTTCCTACCTTGGTCAAGTGACAACTTACTAAGGCTCAGCTTCTTCATCTGTAAAGTAATAATAACAATGATAAGGCTTCATTCAGAGTTATCAAAATTAAATGAAATAAATCATGTAAAGCACTTAGTGTAATACCTAGCACATAATAAGTGCTCAATAGCTGTTAAGTATCAGTGATGGTAATGTTAAAATTAAAAACTAATTAGTTCAGTTCAAGTACTATTCAACTAAGCATTAGGCATACAAGAAAGAATATGAGCTCACTGTCCAGAACAGACACATAAACAAATTCAGGAACCTATGGGAATGATGGCAGTATACAGAGGATGCTATGGGAATAGGGAAAAGGAACATTTGGATTGAGACTGGCTGGGTAAAGGCAGCTGGGGAAGTCTTCCTTGAGATGTTACATCCTCTGAGATGTACAGTTGAATTGGAAAGGATATCTGAGATGATCATACTATCCTCTCAACCTCCACCTGAGAAAAGGAGACATGATGACAGTTAGAGTAAAGGCAAGGATATGACTATATTCAGAGTTTAATATTACCTTACTGAAAACGTCTACGATGGCTGTTAAAACAAATCAAAGGAATAAAGACAAAAGATCACTTTTGACAATTAAAAGATAACCAGCATTAAAAAAACTTGAACATTTACTGGGGATTAGATAATATCAAGGAAGTGTTAATTTTGTTGTGTGTGCTATGGTTTCAATTTTTATAATAATAATTTTTAAAATGTCTTTATTAGAAATAGAGAGTTCAGTTTCCATAGTTATATTTAATTTATACATTTGGGCCATAATGCAAATGAGATGGAAGGAGTCAGGATTATTAAAAGAAGTATCACAAGAAAAAAATCACCAGGAATTCAATGAGAAGAATAATTTTATCTGTACTTTTATATTTTTTTTGACATTTTTATAATACAAAATCTAAATTTAAAAAAAAGTCAGCCAGGTGCAGTGGCTCACGCCTGTAATCTCAGCACTTCGGGAGGCCAAGGTGGGTGGATCACTTAAGTCAGGAGTTCAAGACCAGCCTGGCCAACATGGTAAAACCCCGTTTCTACTAAAAATACAAAAATTAGCCAGGCATGGTGGCACACCCCTGTAGTCCCAGCTACTCAGGAGGCCGAGGCAGGAGAATCGCTTGAACCCAGGAGGTAGAGGTTGCAGTGAGCTGAGATCATGCCACTGCACTCCAGCCTGGGCGACAGAGCGAGACTCCATCTCAAAAAAATAAAATAAAATAAAGTCACTAGTGACCTTGATGGAAGCCATATCACTGCTGTGGAGAGAAAACAGATGACAAAGGATCAAGGAGTGCATGGGTGAAGAACTATGAAGGCAATGACTCTAGCATGACTCAAGAATGTGGGCCATAGCTCAATGGAATATCAGGTTGAGAAAGCATAGAGAGTAGATATAAATACATAGATATATACAAAAATAAACATACTTCGGCTAATTCTTTTTTTTTTTTTTTTTTGAGACAGGGTCTCACTCTGTCATGCAGGCTGCAGTGCAGTGGTGCAATCTTGGCTCACTGCAACCTCTGCCTACTGAGTAGCTGGGACTACAGGCGTGCACCACCACACCCGGCTAATTGTTGTATTTTTTAGTAGAGACAGGGTTTCACCATATTGGCCAGGCTGATCTCTAACTCCTGACCTCGTGATCTGCCCGCCTGAGCCTCCCAAAGTGCTGGGATTACAGGCATGAGCCACCTTGCCCAGCCTACTTTGGCTAATTCTAAAGGAAAGCTAAACACATATGTAGGTCTAAAGAGATCGTGCCATTGCACTCCAGCCTGGGGGAACAGAGCGAGACCTCTCTCAAAGAAAGAAAAAGAGAGAGGAAGAGAGAAGGAAAGGGGAGGGGAGGGGAGGAGAGCGGAGGGGAAAAGAGAGGAGGGGGCAAAGAGAGAAAGACTGAAAAAATAAAAGAGGGATGATAGATTAAAAACCCTGATGACAGGCATGGGTCCTAAAAGGGAAGGTGATTCAACTGTCAATAAAAGAGCAAAATAAACTATATTCAAAACCTCATCCAATGGGACAAAATCTTCAGCTTTCTTTCAGCCTGATCCCCCACTAGTTTCAGGGAGACAGCAGCCATTGCCATTACGGTTGGGATAGAGCTATTTTGATGGAAGACCTGACACACTGGAGTTGTCAACAAAAAGAGAAAGCAACATAGCTACTCAGAGCGAAAAGTTTCATATTGAAAGACTCTGGCATTGGGGTGAATCATACCATTCACCCACAGCCCTGCTGTTTGCCACTAAGTTTAATCAGACTTGTTTCAGCAAATGACCTACCCACACCCTCAGGTCTCAAGTTCAGGAAAGGCAAGAGGTCTGACCTAGGTTGGAGTAACCCAAAAGGGTTAATATGGGCTCAGCCTGAGGTAACTGGGGCAGGGTTGGGGACTGGAGGTGTCAGTATCCATGTCAGAGAAATTCTAAGTCCCAAATTCAATAGGTTTTTAATCTCAGGGGTCAATCCAAACTTAGGCCAACTTTCTTTTGGTTTGAAATAGCAGCAGGCTGCTTAAATGGCTACTCACTAACAGTACTCATGTTATTATTCTATACTAAATTCAGTGATGCAGGAATTTCAGCTCACCATTTCTCTGTAATTGAATTTCCACAGTTACCCCTAAGTTGGCCCCACAGCAGGAGAAAATTATTTCAAAATAATCATCATAAGAAAAAAAATTAATTTCAATGAGAGGAATAAAATTATTCCTCTCCTGTATGCAAACCAAAAAAAAATTCCTTCCTTTCCCCCTACACCCATCCAAAGACGTATCTGAATCAGTGGTATTTTGAGAGCCAACAACAACTCCCAATTGTTAAGGAACTAGAATTCTACTAGAATAAATCATTTTCCTAACAATGCCATGCAACTGAAACTATTTGTTGCATGCTTTAGTTGTCTTAATAGGACATCATTAAAATTCCCTTTTCCATTCACTACTTGAGATGTAAAGCCAGGGAAATGGTCCACTACGTGTGGGTAAAGACACTCTAATTAGTGTTATTGTAACCCGGTTTCCTACCCGTGGATATGCTGAATCATGTGAACTGCATAAATAGCAAAATACAGTGGCAAGTGTTTCAGATCTGCCTGCTGTGCTGAATCTATATTCTGCCTCTAATTAGAGCTACAAAGATTTCCTATATACAAGCCCACATTTCTAACTCTCCACTTGTTATTGACTCTTCCTTGAAGCCACCTCACCCCACAGTCCTCTCGGCAGTGCTCACTCCTGTGTATGTTTTTTATTCCCTGGAACACAATCCATTTCGCCTGGCCAGGAATTCTCACTGACAATACCTGGAGAGCAGAGTTATTCTCAGAGAACAGCTTGCCCAGTGCCAGGCTTCATTTGTCTTTCCCTGTGGGTCATTTATCACAGGAAGGTGGCTGGTTGAGGTAAATCCCGATTGAAAGCCTGTATATTCTCCTATGTGCAACCTGATTCCAGCACTGAGCAAAGGAAATTATTTTGCACCCTGCATACAGGGTGCACCAGTACAGAAATGAAAAAGTCTCACCAGCTGGCAATAACACATGGCCTATCACTGTCTTTGGAAGACAGTCTTCAGTTCTTAGAGAAGAGTAATCACATAGTATGGCGATTTACATATGCTACCCGAGATTTCCCCCATTCCAAAGGTTTTAACTATCTTAACATCAGAACCCAACGTCAGAAGGTCAGGTTCCTAAACTTAGGCATGGTCTTACATCCATTTCCTCACCCTTTCCCACCTTCTCTCCACCCTGTTGAACTTGACGTTACAGGTAGAAACCATTTATAAACAACTCAGGTACATTTATTCTACATTCAGTAAACATCTGTAAGTTGCTGGTATGCACCAGGCACAATGGTAATAAGCAAATCCAAATCACTGGAGGAAAGTAGAATTCTGATTCTGAAGAATTATACATCATACTAATACAAGCATTCATTATTGATTTTCAATTTTTAGGGTCAATCTATACACAAAACTTCAACTCGATAAAAACACACAGGGCAGCATGTGAATGTTAACAAACGTGACAATGTAAAAACACAGATGACAGAGTCTGGGAAGTGGAAGGCAGGAATCATTGTTCACGGGAAGGGTTGGGGAATCAAGAAATAATTTCTAGGGTCAATGGAAGAATAAAAAAAGGAATAAATAAATTAAAACTATGGAGTTAATTATAGCAGACATTATTTGTGCCTGTCCTATTGCTACCTCCCCTTCTTCCTCCCTTCCTACTGCTTTTTTTGTTGTTGTTATTGTTAGCGGAGGCCAGATTTTACTCATGTCTCCACATTATTCTTTGGGATCGGGTCAGGAGCTCGGAAGGATTGAGGTAAATCATGATTATTGTAGATTATGGTAATGGCACACCCCTTGTCAGTCATGAATAGTGGGTATATGGCTGGTTTTAGTCGGAGACATGAGGAGGAATCTGCCCTGGGCTTCCAGGAGTGCTATAAAGGAAGAAATAGCCTCTCATATTCCTTTAGACATTATCTGAATTAACTAATCTTATAGCTGACTTATCCTGGGACATGTTATTATGAGAAAATACATTTTCCTTACTGCTTAAATATTGAAATTGATTTTCAATTACTAGCAGTGAATGTACCTTTACATAAGGTAAACCACTGAGGAATTAAAAATGATGATTTAACTATACTGGAAGGAAGGAGAAAAGATGGGGGAGGAAATACAAGTGAAGAAAACTTTCATGTAAATAGTAGAAAGTCAGTAGATAATAGACATATAACTGATTTTTTTAAACGAAATGAAGTAGTGGTATAATACTATTTAGAGAGATGGAAGTAGTCATCAAAATAAACAGGAGTTAAAAATGGGACCAGAGTTGTTGAGGGGAGCGGTGGGTAAATGTTGCTTTCCATTATTAAGTCCTTTGCACTATTTTATTTTTAAACTATGTGCCTGTATTATTTTGATAAAAGTTTTAAAATTGACATAAGAAAATGAATTAAAAATCACAAATTAATTTCCTCTTCTGGAGGCACTAGAAAGAAAATAGGAATTTTTCTCTGAGACAAATCAGCAAGTTAATAGAAGTGATTTTAACCTAGGAAGAGTTCCAAGGGCTCCAGTGCTTTTCCTTGTGCTATTAGTGCAGTAGTCTTCTCTTTGTGCAGATGTGGATTAGGCTTTTGGCAGTGAAAGTGTTTGAAACAGGAAGAGATAAAGAAGCTTGGAAGGCAAATAAAGATAAAAATCCCCTAGCTACAGTCTAATCCATTTTTCTCTCTCCGTCCAAATAATGCAAATGACACAGATTCTCAGATTCCATTTTGTGTTTGTCTGCCTGTTTGTTTTAGAGACAGGGGTCTCACTATGTTGCCCAGTCTGGAGAGCAGTGGCTATTCACAGGTGCAGTCTCACTACTAATCAACACGGCAGTTTTGACCTGCTCCGTTTCTGACCTGGGCTGGCTCACCCCTCCTCAAGCAACCTGGTGGTCCCCTGATTTGGGAGGTCACTACATTGTGGCCAAACATAGTGTGGACACTCTATCAGCATAGCACACTACAGCCCAAAATGGCTGGACCCAAGTGATCCTCCCACCTCAGCCTCCTGAATAGTTGTGACGATAGGTGTGCACCACAGCGTCCAGCTCCATTTTGTTAAAACAGTATTGTATGAATTAGATAACTCAGCATGCTGGATTTCTCCCACTAAAGTAACTCACCAATTTTCTCCGAGCTAATTTCACTCTTAAAAGTACAACAGAAAATTGTCTTGGTTATCTTGACAGTCTCCTCAGGGATATGAACACAGATCACCATTCAAAGTGGATCTCCCACACCTCTTTGATGTTGTTAACTAAAAGGTACTAATGTCCTAACTTGAGCGACCAGCAGTGCTTTTAAATCAGCCAGACATTCCTCTTCAATAAATTCCAAAGCCTCCAAAGCTACAATTGTGTTCTCAGGAGAACAGAGTTACTAAAATAAGTTCTAGGAAGAGGACAGTCCTATAACTTCCAAAGTCCAAGAGAAATAAACATTTAACTTCCAACTTTATTCACTTAGTGATGTCCCATTGAACCCACTGGTCAATAGGCCATTTGCTTTAAGTTGTTTTTCAGTAATGCAAGCCATACATATTGGTTTAAAGTCAGTTAAAATAAATCCTAACCTGAATCTAGTGAAGTCTTCTTTAACCTATTACAATATTAAATATGTCTTTATCTAGCCATGCATATTTCTATGAATACATCCTTCAGAAAAACATACAATATTGTACATTGCAGCATCTTTTCTTGAGGCAAAACTTAAAACGGAAACTGGAAACAATCTGAAAGTCAAATAGCAGGAGACTAATTGAATAAATAATGATGTAATCACCTTATGGAATATCATGCAGCTATAAAATCAAAAACAAACTAGATAGAATTCCATGAATTGACAGAGAAAGGCGTTCATGATACATTGTTATATATTTAAAAAGCAAGTTGCAGAAATATGTGTCCAATTTCATTCTATTTTTCTAAGAAAAGGTATGTATTCTTTTTTCATATAACTGAGGGAAGGTATGAAAGGGTATATAACAAACTATTAATGATGATCATCTTAGTGCATGGAATTAGAGCACAGTAGAGTTTTACTTTATATACTAGTGAATATTTTGAATTACCATATAAACCATGCATTATTTTGCATCAAGGGAAAAAATAAAATTCATCTGTTGGGAATGTGAGAAAGTTATCAAATCCTTCTTTCCAGGACACTCTTAATATCACAATTTAATAAAAATATATCCAGTTTTTTCAATATCTTCAGTAGATATTTTACAAACTTCTGTAATTTTGTCATAATACTAGTTTTGTTTATCAAAAGGTTAAGATGTATAATGTAGTAGGTAATTCATCTACAGTTACTTATCTACTCCTCTACTAACAGCACAGGCTCTATTAGGTCCATTTTACAGATAAGAAAACAAAATAACTTAAACAAGGTCACATAATTCTAGAAAGTAGCCTAGCCAACATAATAGACTGGAAAGGAGACCTATCTGGAAAGCTAATGTTCTTCCTAACACTGTACTATATCTATTAGGCACATATATCTAAGTTAAATCATTCACTTCATTTCAAATTCATCTGTAAATGAAAATAGCATACTATGGGGACCTAAAAAACCTACCTTTTAGAGTTGTTTAAAAAGGATCAAAAGAGTTTTCCCAGTCTTCAACAAATCTCTCTTCTTCCACTCATCACACTCGCCTCCTAAAGAAAACTGTCCATCATGAGCCACCATGTCTTCTGGTTCTCAAAGTCATACTCTTCCTGCCTTATATTCTCCTTCAATCTGTTTTTCTTTTTTTGAGACGAAGTCTTGCTCTGTCACCCAGGGTGGAGTGTAGTGGGGCCATCTCCGCTTACTGCAACCTCCGCCTCCCGGGTTTGAGGGATTCTCCTGCCTCAGCCTCCCACATAGCTGGAATTACAGGCGTGTGCCACCACACCCAGCCAATTTTTATGTTTTTAGTAGACACAGGGTTTTGCCATGTTGGCCAGGATGGTCCTGACGCTCCCAAAGTGCTGGGATTATAGGTGTGAGCCACTGTGTCTGACCTACTTTCAATCTATTTTTCAAAAATTACCTCAGTGAAGTCTCTACAAATTCTCTAGGTTTCTCTAGACTTGATACCTGATCAGGGATCTTCAATATTGAAGATTACCTCACGACTTCTAAAAGCTAAGATTGTATTCATATATCAGAATATCCTGCAGGTGTGGTGTTATGTTTTGTACATTAACAAAATAAAAAATATTGCAGACTCATAGTCATTTAACTCTAATACCTTTTTCAGCTCCACTTGCATATGGTTTGTCATTCCTGGCCTTGAATTTGTAATATTTGTTAGCAACTCTACTAGGGGGACAGTGGCCAACAATTTTTACAGGGAAATGCTCATTACAGCAAAAGATGAAAACTCAGTAGGGTTTAGGAAATGCAAAGCATAGTAAATAAGAAATTGGAAAATACACTAGACATCAGAGAGGAGGTAGCTCTGTCCCCTATTGTGTATCCTGAGAAATAACTGAATTTATTACTGATGCTGTATTCCCACACAGTTTCAGTGACCAGAAATGCTTTTCATCCCATCTCTGGCTGGTCCAAAGATCATACTCTCCAGGGACCTAGCACTTCATAATAATGATTCATTATTTATTCTAGCCCCAGGACATTTCAAATGAGTGTTTCAAACCACTGCTGGTTATTATATTGGATTTAACTTTACTGATGCATTTATTGACACCACAGGATCCACCGAAATGCAGCAGTCTCCATAGCTCTTTGAAAGCTGCATCTTTATTTGATTTTCTTTCTCAAATCCTGAAACCTAGCACAAGAATCTTTCTATGATAATTAATCAAAGTAAATGTATTTGGTGAATTAATTAATGAATATTTAAACAAACTAGCAGAGTAAAATCTAATGACTTTAAAGTTTTAAAGAATTAATTATTTTTCTTAATGAGCATACCAAACATTTTCCAAGCCCATGCCAAAATAGCCATGAAGGTAGGAGTGGCATCCGGTGTTACCTGGCATACTGAAGAACTCAATTAATAGTTGCTGAGAAAATGAATGGCAAGCTAGATTATTAAAACAAGTTATCTTATTATTTTTTCTTGATATTATACAAGTGCTATGGAGTAGAAATTGGAAATATGTCTGCTCCTTTTTTATCTACCCTTAACCTTTCTGCCTGGGATCACTGCTACCTGAGTCACAGTGTCTATATATCCTACAAATAGAAAGATACATAGGTCATCAGAGAGAAATTCAGAAGGATGCTTCCAAGTCATTTCCAGAAAACCAGCCTTCAGGATCAACAGAAGAAAAGGAAACAAAATAACACCCCCCCACCCCACCCCATATCTCCCTAAAGCATAGATGCTGCTAATTGGAAAGGGTGCTTTAAACCCTGAAGAGAAACCTCATCTGGAGTCTACTACAAGTAAATCTTCACAGTTGCATTTGCTTGAGCCCATAAGAAAGGATGTAGAGGAATGAAAAGAAGAGGCTGTTAGTGTAAATGGTCAACCACATACAGTCATGTGCCACATAACATTTTGATCAATGACAGATCATATTAATGATGGTGGTCCCATAGGATTATAATACCGTATTTTTACTACACCATTTTATGTTTGGACACACAAATACTGTTGTGTTACATTTGCCTACATGATTTAGTACAGTCACATGCTATACAGGTTTGTAGCCAAGGAACAAAAGGCCATGCCATAAAGCCTAGGTGGCCAACATGGCAAAACCCCATCTCTACTAGAAATACAAAAATTAGCCAGGTGCGGTGGTGGGCACCTGTAATCCCAGCTACTCGGGAGGCTGAGGCAGGAGAATCACTTGAACCCGGGAGGCAGAGGTTGCAGTGAGCCGAGATTGCACCGTTGCACTTCAGCCTGGGCGACAGCGCAAGACTCTTTCTCAAAAAAAAAAAAAAAAAAAAAAAAGAAAAGAAAAGAAATCACAGATATCTGGTATTGATGCATCACCCAGGCCATGAATTGCAGACTACTGGGTATCGGAAAACAAACTATCATCTAAAAATGTCTCCTGACTAGATACCACTAGTTTAAAAAGTATTAATGCAGCTTTCTAATTACATTAATGAAGTAGTTTACAGCAGAATGACTAATTCCTTTGCACAAATATGAAGAGAACTCTAGAGAATTACTTTGCTGTAAAATCCCCCTTTCTCCCCAATGCCACCAGCAGCCTTAATAATAATACCACCATCTACTCATTGCTCAGATTAAAAACCTAGTAGTCATCCTGAGTTCTTCTCTTTCACATCCAATCCATTTATAAGTCTTGAGAGCCCTGGCTACAACAAATGTCTCTAAACTGACCATTTCTCACCTTCATTGTTACCACCCTATTTTAAAGCAATTAACAGGTCTCCTTGACATCACATGTGCCATCACATTGGCAAGGCAACCCATTTGGCCATCTTCTTCACAGCAGACAGATTAATTTTTTCTAATTACATCAGACCTCATCCCTTTCCTGCATAAAACACTCAATGACTCTTCATTGCAACATGAATAAACTCCAAACTCCTTACCATGGCCAAAAACGCCTTCAGTGACCCAGCCTCTGCCTTCCTCTTTAGCCTCATCTCCCTGACCATTCTCCCTTGTTCACCCCATCCCAATCTACTGGTCTTGTTTCTATCAGACATGCTGAGCTCAACCTCTTTCCCCTCAAAATTTTCAAATAGTTGCCTTTTCCCCAACATTCAGACTTTAATTCAGATATCATTCTTCTGAGGGATCTTTTTTTTTTTTTTTTTTTTTTTGAGATGGAGTTTTGCTCTGTCGCCCAGGCTAGAGTGCAGTAGCGCGATCTCAGTTCACTGCAAGCTCCACCTCCCGGGTTCAAGCCATTCTCTGCATCGGCCTCCCGAATAGCTGGGATTACAGATGCCCACCACCACGCCCAGCTAATTTTTTCTATTTTTAGTAGAGACAGGGTTTCACCATCTTGGCCAGGCTGATCTTGAACTCCTGACCCTCATGATCCATGCGCCTCGGCCTCCCAAAGTGCTGGGATTACAAGTGTGAGCCACCATGCCCGGCCTCTTCTGAGAGATCTTTCTTAACCAGTTTAGTCAATCTGTAATGCATCACTTTATCTTACCTTTTCATGGCTGCACTTTATCATCTGTCTTCTCCCACTAAAGTGGAAGCTATGAACAGGCAAGGAGTCATCTGTGTTGTTCTTTTCCCTGTCCTCGTGAACAGAACAGTTCCTAGCACAAAGTATGCATTAGTAAATATTTGCCAACTAACCTAGTACCACCATAAAAGGATATTATTCTCCAAATAACAAAGCCTTGTGTTCAGAATTAGCACACCTGGAAGCTCCATTTTGAAAAACAAACAGCTTATCTCTTTGAAAGGAATATTCCAGACCACTGTGTGATAAGATTTGCATCCCTATGCAAAGAAATGACTTGTCATGGGCAGATACTATAAGTAGTTCATTTTTCATTCTCACTGGATTAAGATGTAAAAGTCTGATTTCAACATCCTGAGACCTTCAAACTAAACTTAATGAATTATTTCCCTTCTCTGGTCAATGGATAAACAGAAACTTCTTGTCAATTCTCACTATAATTTACTGAATCTTACATCTTTGGAAATCTGTTTGCACCATCTTAGTGCAGTTACAGCTCCACTGTGTGGAAAAACAAGGGAGACAGGCAATACAATATAGGTATGTTACCTAAGTGACCAGTGAGAAAATTTGGGAAACTGTGTGTAAGAGATTATAATCTGTAAAAACATATGCACAAAATATCAGAATGATAAAGAGTATTTTATCCTTATCTAGATTGGATATGGCATTTCTAAAAATTAATTATGAATCAGGGGCCAATAAATATTTGATTATTTACACGCTGTCTTTCCCATCTTCCCGCCTCTTATTTCCATAGCACACTTGAAGCTGTTCAGCAATTTTTGCTTTTAACTATTGCATCTCTGTCAGTAAATACTCTGACATGTATAAAAATCACAAATACAAAACACAAAATTCATTCTAGAAATGAGACAATTTAAAGCAAATAATTCCCTATATGTAGATACATAGAGATGCAGCCATGGAAACTAGCAGAGGCAGCACTCTCTTTTCTGAAAAGAAAAGATATATTTACCATTGGCTTGCATCCCTTGACCTTTGCCTAGGAAAAAAGATCCTTCATAAAACTGTCAATAGTTATGAGTGACACTAAATCAAGACCTAATCAATGTCCAGCTGGCTCAGTTTCCAGGAGATCAGGTGCAGAAATAAGTTCATAATCTCTTCCCAAAAGGCTCAGAAATATTTTTAACATTTCTTAGGATTTCATACATTGCAATTTTGGGTCTTCAAGGCACCAAAGCATAGTCTGATTTCTAGTAACACAGCAACACTCAAACGAAGAGCTATGCAGCTTCTACTGGTTTACCGCCGAAGACTTTAAAACCATTTCAGACCCAGTTTCAACATATGACTGATGGAAACAGTAGAATTCTTTCCTTCCCTAGCTTCAGTGAGTAGAATTTGAGCTCCACTATGTACTACTGGGTCTTTCATTGGACTAACTCATTAGAAAGCTTCAGCTGTTGGTGAAATTAGAAACCAGGCAAAGTTTATCTTTGGTGACTCAAGCAAGATAAACCCTCATCTCCACTCTCCCCCATGCTCCTGTTGCTCTTTAGCTCTCAAGTTCTTTTCCTATCAAAACATCCTCTGTGCAAGAAATCAGAACTCCCTAGCATTAAAATAAATGTTTGCTAGAAGCTTCAAGGATGACCTTTCTCAAGGAGCTAAGGAAACAAACAGGAATCAGAGCTCTGAATTATAGTATGTTTTCCAGAATAAGAGAACAGGTAGGGAGATGATAGGGGAGTTTTCCCTGAACCTGTAAAATGGTACCACACAGCAGCTGCCTGCTTTGTCTACACTGTGGTTGTCAATTCAGTTAAAAACTTCAAAACCAGACTCTTCTCTCAAGAGTCATAATTCAGACAAGTAAACAATTAATTTTCATTTATGAAATAATTGCAAGGATATTTAAAGGACAGAATTAGTACAAAAAAAAGGTTAAGTTTTACAGAGGAGGCAATGATTGAGCTTGGTTTTCAAGAATGAATAAGAATTTGTCAGTGGTTGAGGTTAAAGGACATTTTAAGCAATGAGATCAAAATGAGCAAGGTAAGATGAACTGAAAAGCATTATATTAGTAGCATGGACTCTAATTCACCTCTCTTCCCCCTCCAGAAGATTCTGACCTTAAGTATTATGAACTCTGCTTACAACTATCAGTGCTCAGTTTTAGGACATAAATATGTATTGAGAATATTATTGATGGATATTCACTGTGTGGAATACAATGATGAGTGAGGTACAGCCCAACCTCAAAGCAGTTTACAATATAATGGGTTTAGACAGAAATGTATGCAAATAACATAAGATCACTCAAAATGAAATTCAGGAAATCCCCCAATCTGACCATAGTTCCCTGTATGGCTGCCAGCAGCTGCTTAGACCAGACTTTTTTTTTTTTTTTTTTTTTTTTTGAGACGGAGTCTTGCTCTGTTGCCCAGGCTGGAGTGCAGTGGTGTGATCTCGGCTCACTGCCAGCTCCGCCTCCTGGGTTCATGCCATTCTCCTGCCTCAGCCTCCCAAGTAGCTGGGACTACAGGCACCCGCCACCACACCCAGATAATTTTTTGTATTTTTAGTAGAGACGGGGTTTCACCGTGTTAGCCAGGATGGTCTCGATCTCCTGACCTCGTGATCCACCCGCCTCGGCCTACCAAAGTGCTGGGATTACAGGCGTGAGCCACCGCGCCCGGCCATAGACCAGCCTTTACTCAGCTAACAGTATGTAGGCCTGTTAGAGTAAGGAGAGCTCTGCTCCAAGTGTTGACAAATGTCCCTCCCCCTGTGGCTAGATCAGCCTGCCCGGTCATCCATGATGAAAGTTTGAGCTCACCAGGAAGCCTTGACTCCTTTGGCCAGATATCCAGCTGATTGTTTTGGACAATTAGGAATTGGGTAAATATTTTCTTAAGGCTGAAATGTTAACAGTTTGGGTCAATGCTCTCCAAAGCTTCAGGTTCGGAGTCAACCACACGTTTCCTTTAGAAAGTCTCATCCCCTCACTTTTAACCTTTTAAAGCAGTATGGGCAAGATTGGAATTCACTGCTGCTTTTCTTTTTTTCCTTTTTTATTTTCTTGAGTGCAGAAGCATGGAGGACCCGTGTTAAGAGGTCCTTCCCTCTTGAGAAAATATCTGAAGTCCAATCACCTGCCTTGAGAGTCCCACTTACGGAATGATACGAGCCTGTCATGTAAAATGAGTGCAGTAACAAAAGATGAAAGCAGTCTCAGCAAACACTAAGATTTCATTATGTGAAAAAAATGCGAATGGGGTATTCTGTAGTTTAGACTCACAGGAGCATAGACTCAAAAAGACCTCAGAGGCCATTTCATCTAATTTCTCATTTTATGATTTAGGGAATTCATTTTCATTCATTCACTTATTCAAAACTCAAAATGATTCATCCTAGGCCAGCATTCATCTTACTGACTCTCAAAGTATAATCCCAGCAGCATTAACATCACCTGGGGCTTCCTAAAAGTAAAAATTCCTTTTCATTGCATTTACTCATTTATTTATGAGACAGAGTCTCACTTTGTTGTGCAGGCTGGTTTCAAACTCCTGGCTTCAGGTGATCTTCCCACCTCAGCCTTGCAAAGTGTTGGGATTACAGGCGTAAGCCACTGTGCCCAGCCAAAAAAAAAAAAATTCTTGAGTCCCATCCCAGATCTACTGCATTGGAAGCTGCGGCAGTAGGGCCCAGCATCTGTATTTTAACAAATCCTCCAATTTATTCTAGTGCATGTAGAAGTTCGAGAATTACTTCCCTATACCCTATAAGTGAAATGTATTAGTCAGGGATATATAGTTTAACTGGTTTAAGCAAAAAAGGGAATCTGTGCTCTATGCAACTATTAAGTTCAGGGAATATTACTTTCTCCAGAATATCTGTGAAAAACACCACATTTTTGCAATGACTCCCAATTTCCTTCCCCATCAACTACATACTCCTCTGTTACAGTTGTACATAATCTTGCTCCCAAATTGCCTAACTTGATTTTCCACTGCTCTTCAACAGGCATCTCAGCTAGACTTTGTGGTCTCCTCTCCATGCCTTGACCATGCCATGTCCATTTCCCTCATTCTCATTTCATCCATGAAGTTCCCCTTGACCATAACACTTTCCATTCCCTCCACCTATCAAAAATCCTGCCCAGACATTAAGATTTAAGCTTACATTCCACCACTTACATAAAAAAATCCTTCGTCTGCTCCAACCCTTTCTTGTAACGTTCTTATGAACTCCCACAACATTTAGTCTCTGACTCACACAATGTAGCTGTTAATTACATTTCTGTCTTAGGGACTGTTTCGTTGTAAAAGAACCCATCTGTGTTAGCTTAAATAAGTGTAGATAGTGGTAAGGATTCGGATGGATTTCCCATAATCCAATTGCAGGATAATGAGCTAAATCTCAACAGGTTTGGAAGTCTTAAGTATTAGATAAGAGCACTTACTCCTCATGTTGCAATATGAATAGACATATACTGGCCTCTCTCCTTAACCCTCAATCAATCTTAATCAATTATCTGACTGGTGAGTTTGAAGGAAGAAACTACACATGCTTTGTGCAGCCCTTTCCTTTCTTCTCCTTGGGAATCTTCTGAATGGGGCATTCAAGGGCAGGTCCCCACAGCAGGTAAAAACCAGGGTGGGACGGTGGGTAGCACTGCAGTTTTCCAAGTCTGCCTTTGATTAGGTAGATAAGTTTATTTCTGCAGTGAAGTTGGAAAGCCCCTTGATACTGCAAGATTGAAGTTGTCTTCCTTGCTGGGTGTGGTGGCTGACGCCTGTAATCCCAGCACTTTGGGAGGCCAAGGCAGGCAGATCACAAGGTCAAGAGATTGAGACCATCCCATCTTGGCCAACGTGGTGAAACCCCATCTCTACTAAAAACACAAAAATTAGCTGGGTGTGGTGGCATGTGCCTGTAGGCCCAGCTACTTGGGAAGCTGAGGCAGGAGAATCGCTTGAACCCGCAAGGCAGAGGTTACAGTGAACTGAGACTGGGCCACTGCACTCCAGCCTGGTGACAGAGCGAGACTCCATCTCAAAAAAAAAAAAAAGTTGTCCTCCAAATGGCTGAAATAAAGGTGACACTTTTATTTCCATGTGCCTGACTTAATATCTGTCCCTCAAATGGTTTGAAACTCAAGAGATGAAAAAGGGGGTGTTATCAATGGTCACACTAAAATTTAGATAATAGGCAGTGATCCTTTCTCTATCTGGAGCTACATATTTAGGATTACTGCTGTAATCCACTCCAATTCATCTCACTCTGAAAACTAACTTATTTTTAACTGGATCTTCTGGTTCCTCATTAACTTGGGCTTTTATATGGAACTAGTGTTATTATTAGTGACAGAGACTAATAATTTTCACCAAAATTTAATCTCCTCTGCTTCTTTATTAAAAGAACACCCAAATAGGTGGTGAATGGTGGCCCAGAATAAAGAATACATTTCTCATCTAGGTGTGGACATGTGTTAAAGTTCTCACCAATGAGATTTAAGTGGAAGAGCTGTGCAGACTTCCCAGAATATATCCTAAAAAGGGAAGGAGTTTGATCTTTTCTTCCAATTTCTTCCATTCTATTGATTGAAATGCAATTCTAATGTCTGGAGTGAGGGCAGCCACTTTGGACCATGAGAGAGAAGCAGAGGTGTGCTAGATTTGGCTTATATGAACTTGGGACAGCAGATGGTTAAACACTGAGGAATTCTGCAAGCTGGTTGTTAAACCATTGTAGCTTGAAATTGGCCATGGTGGGAGTATTTCCACCATGAAAATCAGGCAAATGCTACAAATTATACCATTTCTTCCCCCCCAATAGGGCCAGTTTACCAGTTTACCACTGGGTAAAAGCCACATGTTGAAAATGGTAGAGGAATAAGACAGAAGGGGTCTGAGTCCCTGATGATCATGAAATGGCTAGCCAGATGAGCCTTCAGGACTGCCTATATTTACATGAGAGAAAAATAAGTTTCTATCTTGCTTAGGCATTGTAATTTTTGCTTTCTGCCCCTCAAAGCCAAATTTAATTGTAACTAAAGCCCATTTGAGGCACTAGGCCCAACTCAACACTATCTAAATACAGTGTTGGGGTCATTAAGGAAACCGAGAAAGAAAGTGTAACTAGTTCATCTTAGGTCAGGTATTCACATTCCTGGTGCAATCTGTGGGGCCAGAGATGTGGGTTCCATGGTACAAACCTAGCCACCTAAACCTATCCTTTCATCAGGGGCTATTGATTCACATCTGAAAAAGAAGATATGGGCTGATAGACATCCCAAACTAGTTTACTATGCTACCATTTGCTATATTAGCATATAATAAATGGTAGTATAGCACATAGTTGTTGTTGTTGTTTTCTTTTTTTGAGATGGAGTTTCACTCTATTGCCTAGGCTGGAGTGCAGCAGCGTGATCTTAGCTCACTGCAACCTCTGCCTCCTGGGTTCAAGTAATTCTCCTGCCTCAGCCTCCTGAGTAGCTAGGACTACAAGCACCCACCACCACGCCTGGCTAATTTTGTATTTTTAGTAGTGAAGCGGTTTTACCATGTCAGTCAGGCTGGTCTCAAACTCCTGACCTCAGGTGATCCACCTACCTCGGCCTCCCAAAGTGTTGGGATTACAGGTGTGAGCCACTGCGCCCAGCCCTTATCTAATATCATTCTATGTAGCATCTATTCCTTTTAAGCTTATTTGTCTGAATTATTTTCCAAAAACATTTTATAAATCATTGTTCATATGCATTTTTCCTTTAATTGCTAGATACAGATTTTCTGTTTTGCCATGAGTGCAGTAGACTGTTTTATACTCTGTCAGCCACTGAACACTCTACTATGCTGCCCTAAGTATCTTGTTTATTCCAGTATGGTCTCTCTCCATGTATTTTATGTTCTAGCCAACCATTTTGACCAATAATGCCTGACAAAAGCTGTTCAAATGATGGTGCTGTACCACAGGAGACCTTCAAATACCTGGTTTACTGCAGCTCTAAGCAACTTCAAGGAAACAGAGAATAAAGGGAATAAGAGACTTGTAAAGATCTTTTGACTATAGGAAAACCCTCATAAACATGACTGCATCCAAGGAGGATTGACCAAAAATCATGTGAATATGGAGCTATAGGACAACATAGATGGAGGCATATCAGACTTTAGGGGATCTGAAAAGACTGGAAAAACTACTGTCACTGTAGTTTTTCAGTGGAAAGGCATTTCCAGTGGACTTTGCTATCATGACCTTTTATACTGCTGATTCAGTTAGGGCACCCAAATTCAAGGACACAATGCAGCACTTAAATGCATCTACTTGAAGTGTATGTGTGCGTGTGTATTTCATATCTGAGTTGATACTATATTGCTAATCAGATTATAAACTCCTGGAGGACCTGGAAAGAAAAAATAAATAAATAAGAGAGGATCCTTAACCTATTACAGAAAAGAGAAAAATAAAGAGAATACTACAAAATGGTGTGAAAAGTGCTATGAGAGAGGTAAGCAGAGTGTAGTGTTCATAAAAGTTGACTTTTCAATATCCATTCCACCCCCTGTGGACAGTCTAATCCACCAATGAGAATCCTGTTCCCTTGACTGGCCATTGGCTTCAAAAGTGAACATATGATTCAGTCTTGGTTCATGAGACACAGAAGGAAGTGGAAAGTTCTGAGAAAGTTTTCTGAGAAAGTTTTATGGAGACATAAAGAAGAGATGCTCCCTCTCTTTCGCTGAACTTCGGAGTGGGCTTACTGTAAGGCAGTAGATATTATTTTAGCACATGGAAAAGAAGGCCTGGAAAGAAAAAGGTATCTGAGTAGACAGACTTTAAATGCTCCAGGAAGAAGTACCATTCTTCTCATGGCCAGGAGCTAAACCTTTTTAAAAAGGCCTAGACCAATTGCTTTGCATGATAACTAATTGCAGAAATCTTATCCCTATTCTTTACTATGTTATAGGACTAGGACCAAGCCTAAAGCAAGACCACAAGCACAGCACCTTGGCCAGCCCAACTGGCAGTGTTAAGAAAAAAATTCCATTTTTCTTCTTTTTCCTAAGAGTGAGATTGAGTATTTGATGGTGAGAAAAACAAAATGATTAGTATGAGAATTTTTGGGGGGAAATGGAACTATTCAATGATCCCTTCCCCAAATTCTTCATCCGTCAAACTACTCATACAGGAGTTTTGCTTTCTTCAGGTGCACCTCAAGAAACACATGTTTCTCAAGAGATTGGTATACTAACCAATCTCTATCATAATTATTTCTAAATCCTGTCCTTTCAGAGTCTTGTTCTCTCCACTGGTCATGTGAGGTTCTTCATCCTCATTTTGCATCAAAATCACTAGATTAAAAAACAAAACAAAACCAAAAAAACCCTAAAACTATAATACCCAGAACAATTGAAGCTAATATGAAGCCAAGACTGAGAAACACTAACTCATTGTACTGGGGACTAAACATCAAGAATCGCAGAGGAAGGCCTGGAGCTAAGAATAAAACTTTACCTCACGTTCTGTGTCTAGAGAAGTTACAGATGTAGGGGACAGACATCCTCATGCAGGCATTAAAGGCAGTTAATACTTCAGCAGATTCACTTCTGTGATTAAAGACTTGGAGAAAACAGAAGTCACGCTGGGCAGGTGGCTCACACCTGTAATCCCATCACTGCCAAGGCAGGCGGATCACCTGAGGTCGGGAGTTCAACACCAGCCTGGCCAACAAGATGAAACCCTATCTCTACTTAAAAAAAAAGAAAAGAGAAAAAAATTAACTGGGTGTGGTGCCACACACCTGTAATCCCAGCTACTCGGGAGGCTGAGGCAGGAGAATCGCTTGAACTTGGGAGGCGGAGGTTTCAGTGAGCCAAGTTATGCCACTGCACCCCAGCCTGGGCAACAAAGTGAAACCCTGTCTCAAAAAAAAAAGAAAAGAAAGAAAACAGGGGTTATCTCTTAGGGAGATGCATTTTGTAGAGAGCTATCCCTTCCACCATCTCTTACTGTTTGGGGAGTTAGAATGTGACCTAGGCATTCCACATGAACGAAAATGTGCTTCCCACCAACACCACTAAGCTGGGGATTGGAGATTGGCTCTGATCTGAAAGTTGTCACATCATTGACCTGACACAGCACCTGATCCTTGGGAGAGCAGAGGGAGGAGAGAGGTGCTGAAGCTGAGAAGTGCCAGAGGACAGACTGCATTGCCACTCTTTGGAGTAGCAGAAATAAAGGGTTTCGCATGGCACTGATAAACACCAAGGAAGGTGGCAGGAGGCTTAAGCCTTCATGCTTTCCCATGAAACTGGGTACTATGGTATGAAGAAGATTATTATACCTGAGAGAGGTCTCCATCTAGAGCCTGGTCAGAAATATCCTATAGAGTCCACTGAAGAACCAGCATATGTGCCTCAGGAGAGACCATATTCAGACTCCTTCCTATGGATTCAACCAAAGGACAGTCTGTTGGCCAAATAAACAGCCACAACCTATGGAGAGAAGTGAGGACAAGACAACCTCACTAGAGGCAGACAGGTAAGAGGAGTCAATGTCAGCTTCAGTTTCTACATCAGAGGGTAACCACAGGAAAGGGGACTAGGATGTGAAAGAACAGACCAAGACCCCACACTCCACCCTCCAGTATTTAAGATTACTAGACTATTTAAGATTACTAGACTATTCTGGGGGTAGACAGAGGAGAAAGAAGACTATTGGATAGAAAATGATTTTTACACTTTTTAAAAGAACACTTCTGAGTCTTAAGATTCCAATGAGAACATTTTTAATAAACTGGATGTGACACAAGTTATAGAACTAGGCTGAGACACCATTAAGGGAGCTTACTACCCAGCAGGCAAAGAGTTTTAAAAAAACACAGTTAGTAGCAATTAAGGGAAAAATAAGATCCTTTCATGTTTATACCTTAACATAAGGAAAGATTCTCACTAAATTGGTTAAGCATGGTAATGTTTGCACTCTTTGAATGTGAGTTGAAGTGTTGCCTCTCCTAAGTAACACATTTATGTTTCCAAGGTGGTTTTCATGGAGACAAAAGGTGGAGAAGGACAGTCCTGTGAAGTGGCTGCAACATTTGAAGGTAACAGTAAGTCTTTATCAAGAGCCAGACATGCCTTAGAATAACAGGTAAATAAATAATTTAAAGCAGAGCCCTCACATTACCAGACTAAGTCCCAACCAATCAAATCATGCTCCTCATTTGAAATTCCTCTAAGTGTCACAAAGGTTGTTGTGTTTGTGATGTGGGTTTTGACTGTCCTCATGTTACCAGAAAGGGGTCCTGATCCAGACCCCAAAAGAGGGTTATTGGATCTCGCACAAAAAAGAATTTGAGGCGAATCCATAAAGTGAAAGCAAGTTTACTAGGAAAGTAAAGGAATACAGGAATGGCTACTCCATAGGCAGAGCAGCCCACGGGTTGCTGGTTGCCCACTTTTCCGGTTATTTCTTGATTATATGCTAAACAAGAAGTGGATTATTCATGCCTCCCCCTTTTAGACCATATAGGGTAAACTGTGATGGCGCTGATGGGAGTGTAGCAGTGAGGACAACCTGAGGTCACTCTCATCATCATCTTGGTTTTGGTTTGGTGGGTTTTAGTCGGCTTCTTTACTGCAACCTGTTTCATCAGCAGGGCCTTTACGACCTGTATCTTGTGCCTACCTCTTATCTGATCCTGTGACTTAGAATTCCTAACTGTCTGGGAATGTAGCCCAATAGGCCTCAGCCTTATTTTACCTAGCCCCCCTATTTAAGATGAAGTTGCTCTGGTTCAAACACCTCTGAGTTGAATAAAAAGCATTCAAAAATAACCAAATAAAAAACTTCATGTGGATAGAGAATCAGAAAGACTGTGGTGACAGTTCTGAGTCAAACGTTCGCCATTTTCCCCTCCTTCTTGTAATGAAATTAGACTCTGGAGAAGTTCCAGGATTTAACAAACCCAGGAATAATTGTCTGCATTTCAATACTGAAAAGTTTCTTACTCTGTTTATCAACTATGAGGACTATGACTAAAATATTACAAGAAATAACTCATGTCTCAAGACTCAGCCAAATTAATTTCACATATCTATAATTTGCTATACAAACAACCACTTTCCCAGAGGCCTCTGTTCCTATAGGTCAACATGAAATGACTCCACGGTGAGACTCCTAGGCTTCAGACAAGTCCATAGCCTCAGGTAATTATGATCTGAGGTGGTTTTGAAGCTCCTCTTACACACACACACACACACACCCCAAGCCCATCCCTCTGACCCCCTGCACCCTGCCCCATCTCTGGGCCAAAACTTTCTTTCCAGTGGGTCTGAAAAGTACTGCCTGAAATTCTCAGCATTCCTGTCATTCCCTAAAGGCTGAGGCAGCTCTCTAAACATTCTTTCAGGCACCTGAGGAATTGGGCCACCAGCTCTTCTGTGGGGAGCCAACAGGAAATTAAGTATAAAGGGCAGCAAAAGTATTTGGGGAGATGACAGTGAGGCATAAAGGAAACATAAAGAAGGGTGGGGGTGCCAGAAAAGAAGCATGGTCTACCTACGCACTTTGCCCTGCAGACGGTTCTACCTCTCAGCACGTGTGATGACTTACCTAGGAATGGAATGTGACAGGG
This sequence comes from Symphalangus syndactylus, assembly GCF_028878055.3. Taxonomy (NCBI): domain Eukaryota; kingdom Metazoa; phylum Chordata; class Mammalia; order Primates; family Hylobatidae; genus Symphalangus; species Symphalangus syndactylus. Next base: position 74,916,860 of record NC_072435.2, read on the forward strand.
GAGGGGAAGCTGGTACAAAGCTGTGGAGGCTGGAAAGGAACCCAGGGCTCTATTGCAAATCCTGAATAGTGACTTTTAGCTAGAATCACTTGCCAGAAGCTTGGGAAAAAAATGTTTTCACTGAGGGCCTAATTGGATGTCAGAAGCCTTCTACAGAAAGCCTGGCTCCTAGAGCTTCCTAGCTGCTGAGATGGGCTATCCTGGCAAGAATCCTCTCCCTCCTCCTTTCTTTCCCTCTTGCTCCCTTCCTCTTTCCCCTCCTTTTCTCTTTTCCATACACAATCTGACAGTTTATTTGGGACAATTCTTTGGAGAACTGGGATACACCTGCAGTATATTCATTTTTAAGCCACGGACAAACCACTAGAGGGCAATGCCATCACTAATTGCTGAAACTTTCCTGATTTCCTCTGGCTTCAGCATTCAGCAGGCCTATCCACACATCCTGTGACAGGATGTTTCTGAACTTTTCCTTCAATTCTCATTGTAAATAAACAACCTCGAGGTGAATACATCCAGATGCACATCATAGCGACATGCAGCATGAATTGCACAAGCCAAAGTTTCTGGTCTATCTAGAACAATCTTGCCTAATATGCACCACAGTTCAGAAACCAGAGCTTAAACTTGCATTTTTGTCCTGAATTTCTGCCTGAATTTTGGAATTTCTCTCAAATGCTATCTCTAAGGGCAAAAGGAGCCCTTCAAAGAAATGAAAAGTTAAATAATCCAGCACAGCCCATTTGTACAGGATTTCTGTTTGTTTCCATATTCAAGTTACAAGTATTTGGTTTGCTTAAATGCAGGGTTGCCCAAATGGTCAAAAGCTATTAGTAGATTAGTCATGTATGCAAACATGGAGAGCAGGGGCACATGATTCTCACTGCTTAAGAAACTATGTGTATTAACGGGGTCCCAGTAAATTTGGTCCTAGCTGGGGCATACCAAAGAAAGCAAAGCTAGCCAGGGGTAGTGGCTAATGTCTGTAATCCCAACACTTTGGGAAGTTAAAGCAGGAGGATCACTTGAGGCTGGGAGTTCAAAGTTTGCCTGGGCAACATAGCAAGACCCCATCTCTAAAAAAATAAAAATAAATTAGGTATGTACTATTATACAGGTGTGCTCCTGTAGTCCCAGCTCCTCAGGAGGCTGGAGTGGGAGGATGCTTTGAGCCCAGGAGTTTGAAGCTGCAGTAGCTATGATCACACCACTGCACTCCAGCACGGATGACAGAGCAAGACCCTGTCTGAAAAAAAAAAAAAAAAAAAAGGAAGGGAAGGGAAGAGAAAGAGAGAGAAAGAAAGAAAAAAAAGAAAAGAGAAAAAAGAAAAGAAGGCTGCTAGAAATCTTAAACTCGGCTGGATGCAGTGGCTCATGCCTGTAATCCCAGCACTTTGGGAGGCCAAGACGGGCAGATCACCTGAGGTTGGGGGTTGGAGACCAGCCTAGCCAACATGGTGAAACTCCGTCTCTACTAAAAATACAAAAATTAGCCAGGCATGGTGGCGGGAGCCTGTAATCCCAGCTACTCGGGAGGCTGAGGCAGGAGAATCGCTTGAACCCGGGAGGTGGAGGTTGCAGGGAGCCGAGATCGTGCCACTGCACTCCAGCCTGGGTGACAGAGTGAGACTTCTCAAAAAAAAAAAAAAAAAAAGAAATCTTAGAACTCCTTGAACTTTTTTGGCAGAATCTCCCTTCCTATGAGTTCAACTAGTGTTCCTAGGCATACACTCTGCACTCCTGTATAGGGGCAGACTAGCATCTGACTTCTCTGAGACTAGTGTTTCAAGAATTTATGCAAACTAACCTACTGAAGTTAGACTGAAGATCTGGGTAAAAATGTAAATCAGAAAGTATTCAATAAATCAGGTAAAGGACATAACAGGCTATTCATGGACTGGAATACTGCTGCCTCCAGCACTGGTGCTGTACTTCTTCAAGTACAGCACTTCTTCAAATATTTGCTGATGTCAAGCTTATCCTCCATTTATCAGCAGAGGCAGATAAAGTGAGGAAAATATTTGTAGGCAGAGAGATTTCTGGAATTTTCCTACAGTGCTGAAATACCATCCAGAGTTCAAGTGGGCCATATTTGGACAATGATTGCTATGTTATTTTTTCTATCTCTTGTATTTTCACTGCTATATAATAACATTAACACTCTTCACAAGGTCAGTACTATTTACCTGAGACTTTCCCAAATCTTTCCCATTCTCTCCCCTCAAAAGTTCATGAACCCATTCTATGTTTCTGAAGGAAAAAATATAATGGAGGAAAAGTTTATTGAGATCAGTCAGGTGGGGATTGTAATTCACCAAATCTGCATTTACTAGGAGGAAGATAGAGCAGAAAACTAGTCCCAGGGTTTAAAGATTACAATTCATAGAAGACTCCTGTGGTTGGGCCAACACTATATTTCACAGCAGGTGAAGAGAGAAAAAGTACAGGAAAACAAACAAGGATGGAAGTATGGTGCAGGAGGGTGCACAGTGAATAGAAGAAAATGCTACGGAAGATTACTCCTCACCAAGCAAAACCTGACTAGGTGGAACGTGGACTGAAGGTGGAGATGAATTCAAGAGTTTTACAGAGGGCACCTGTCACCTAATCACAGCCCCAGCGATTCTACCAAGAAAGCATCATGGCCTTTTCTTTTACAGGCACTTTGTTTACAGGACAAATCAAGGAAATCAGGGAAAAGGCACCTTTTCTCTTCCAGATCACTTTTAGAATTCAAGATTTGGTACACTGGGACAAATAAAAACACATAGCTAGGAAAGGGTTGATGAGATCCCATTTGTAACTTGGCTAAATAGAGTTGTTTCAGTACCGGACAACTTGAGTTCAATCTGTATTATTCTGAATGTATAATTGATGTGGCCATCAGTTTCCAGTAAAGGAACTTTTGTTTTGCTTTTTTCCCCCCATTTTCACTTAGGAGAAATGGCTTTCTCATTAGGAAATGTTCGCATGCCCTCAGAAAATGTGTTTGGAATAGAAAGACTCCCCAGAATCAGATTAAAATGCCAGCAGAGTTGAGTATGTTCTTCCCCTTTTTGAGCTAGTTAAATGACAACTCATGCCATTCTCCACGCAGGGAACTTCTCAGGTAAAACTATTAAAGCCATGGAACCATTTACTTAGTGTGATTATTAAAATCCTATGGCCCTCTGGTGAACAGTGTTGTGGACTGGCAGCCAGAATATCTTTTCCAATTCTAGCCCCTATATTTCCTGGATTTATAGAAGCAAAGCAACTAGGAAAGCTGTAGGTCTTCTCACCCATTTTGTAGATATTTATTGAGTAACTACCCAATGTTTTAGGCACTGGACTACAATAATAAATCAGATCTAGCACAGTCCTTGCCTTCACAGTTCAGAGTCATGAAGGAAACAAACCAGTAAAAAGGCAATTATAACTTCATTCCCACTAGCATGGCCATCATAAAAGAGAGAGAGAGAGGAGGAAAAAAAAGGAAAGAAAGAAGTAAGTGTTGGTGAGGACACAAAGCAATCAGAACCCTCATACAGTGTTGGTGTCAATGTAAAATGATGCGGCTACTCTAGAAAAGTCCTCCAAAAGCTCAATACAGAATCAGAATAACCATAGGATGTAGCAGTATCACTGCTAGGTACATACTCAAGACCATTGAAAACATATGGCCATACAAAAACTTGTACACAAATGTTAATAGAAGCATTATTAATACTCAAAAAGTGAAAACAATCCAAATGTCCATCAGCTGACGAATGGATATACAAAATGTGGTATATACATACAATGGAATATTTCAACCACAAAATGAAATGAAGTACTGATACATAATACAACATGGATGAACCTTAGAAACATTATATTTAGTGCAAGAAGCCAGACACAAAGGGACAAATATGGTATGATTCTGTTCATATAAAATGTCCAGACTAGGGAAATAGAGATAAAAAGTAGATTAATAATTGTCAGGGGATTGGGGGAAGGTGAAACACGGAGTGGCTGTCAATGGATGTGTATGTGGGTTCTTTTAGGAGTGATGAAAATGTTCTCAAATTATATAGTGATTGCATAACCTTATAGATATATTAAAAACCACTGAATTGTACAATTTAAAAGAGTGACTTATGTAAATTATATCTCAATAAGACAAGGTAATTATAATACAATAAGATGATGGCCATATTAGAGGGTGCTAGTCTACATGTGTGGGGATAGTGTCGGAGAAGAGGTTCAGAAAAGCTTTCTGAAAAAAACGACTTTTAAGCAGTGATCACAAAAGACAAGTAGGAGTAAGAAGGAAAAGGAGGAAGAATGGATCAATGCTAAAAAGGAACAGCAGAATATGCCCACGGCAGAGGGGAGAGAGCACACGGTACATTTGGAGGAATAGTGGTCCTGCTGGGCTGAAACATGGTGTTCACAGTGGAGCGAAGTAAGGCTAGGGATAGAAGGAGCAAACCAGCCATGCTAAAGAATTTCTACTTTATCCTAATTATAACAGGAAACTCTTGAAAGAGCTAAAGCACAGGAATGACAAGATCTGATCTGTTCTTTGGAAAGGTTGTTCTAAGTGCAACGCGAAGAACAGACTGGAGGTAAAGCAAGCATAGGGGCCAAGAGATTGGTTAGGAGGTTATTGCACTAACACAAGTCTGACCTGACCAAATAGGGAAAATTGGAAGGTACCGGGGAAGTTCTTCCAAGCTCCCTGTAATGCTCTGCCAACTATAACAGTACTAGGCTCTGCCAGGAAGCAAGATGTGGTTTTATAAGGAGGTGGTGCCAATGCTCAAGCTGCTAGCAAGGCTTCCAGCAGACTCTACTCCTTTTGGCCCAAACTTTATACTCAATCTCCTCTAGACTTGGGCTCCCTTTTCCCTCCACAATGAACATAAAGATCCTCACCATGTGCAACAGGGAGATAGTCTACTATAAGAGTATGAATTTGAGTCAGAAGCACCTAAGTTCAAATTCCTACCCTGCCATTTCCAAGCTTATATGATAAGATATACTTAACCTCTGATCTCAGTTTTCTCGAATGTGAAATTAGGAAGATAATAATATATCTCAGTTTTGTGCTAAGGATTACATGTGACTACGGATGTAAAAAAGCCTTGCACCAGGCCTGCCATTTAGTAGGTGCTCAATAAATGTAGTTTCTGTGCTCTTTGAATCACAATCCTATAGTTACAATTGTGTTCAGAATTGGTAGGTTCTTGGTCTCGCTGACTTCAAGAATGAAGCCGCGGACCCTCGTGGTGAGTGTTACAGTTCTTAAAGATGGTGTGTCCAGAGTTTGTTCCTTCTGATGTTCGGACATGTCCGGAGTTTCTTCCTTCTGGTGGGTTCGTGGTCTCACTGGCTTCACGAATGAAGCTGCAGACCTTCGCAGTGAGTGTTACAGCTCTTAAGGCGGTGAGAGTTGTTCGTTCCTCCCGTCTGGAGTTGTTCATTCCTCCCAGTGCGTTCATGGTCTCACTGGCCTCAGGAGTGAAGCTGCAGACCTTTGTGGTGAGTGTTACAGCTCATAAAGGCAGTGCAGACCCACGGAATGATTAGCAGCAAGATTTATTGCGAAGAGCAAAAGAACAAATCTTCCACAGTGTGGAAGGATACCCGAGTGAGTTGCCACTGCTGACTCGGGCAGCCAGCTTTTATTCCCTTATTTGGCCCCACCCACATCCTGCTGATTGGTCCATTTTACAGAAAGCTGACTGGTCCATTTTACAGAGAGCTGATTGGTCTGTTTTGACAGGGTGCTGATTGGTGCATTTACAATCCCTGAGCCTGACAGAGTGCTGATTGGTGTATTTATAATCCTCTAGCTAGATGTAAAAGTTCTCCAAGTCCCCACTAGATTAGCTAGACACAGAACACTGATTGGTGTGTCTACAAACCTTGAGCTAGACACAGGGTCCTGATTGGTGCATTTACAAATCCCTGAGCTAGACACAGAGTGCAGACTGGTGCATTTACAATCCTCTAGCTTGACATATAAGTTCTCCAAGTCCCCACCAGATTAGCTAGATACAGAGTGCTGATTGGTGCATTTACAAACCTTGAGCCAGACACAAAGTGCTGATTGGTGCATTTACAATCCTCCAGCTAGACATAAAAATTCTCCAATTCCCCATCAGATTAGCTAGGTGCAGAGTGCTGATTGGTGCATCCACGAACCCCGAGCTAGACACAGAGTGCTGACTGGTGCATACACAATCCTCCGGCTAGACATAAAGTTCTCCAAGTCCCCATCTGACTCAGGAGCCCAGCTGGCTTCGCCTAGTGGATCCCATGCCAGGGCCGTGGGTGGAGCTGCCTGCCAGTCCTGCACCACACGGCTGCACTCCTCAGCCCTTGGGCAGTCAATGGGATCGGGCGCCACGGAGCAGGGGGTGGCACCCGTCAGGGAGGCTCAGGCCAGGGACTCGGGCATGGTGGGCTGCAGGTCCTGAGCCCTGCCCCACAGGGAGGCAGCTGAGGCCCGGCGAGAATTCGAGCATGACACGAGCGGGCCAGCAGTGCTGGGGGACCTGGCGCCCCCTCTGCAGCTGCTGGCCCAGGTGCTAAGCCCCTCACTGCCGGGGGCCAGCAGTGCCAGCCGGCCGCTCTGAGTGCGGGGCCCACCGAGTGTGCACCCACCCGGAACTCGCGCTGGCCCGTGAGCGCCGCGTGCAGCCCCAGTTCTCACCCAGGCCTCTCCCTCCACACCTCCCTGCAAGCAGAAGGAGCCGGCTCCAGCCTTGGCCAGCCCAGAGAGGGGCTCCCACAGTGCAGCAACAGGCTGAAGGGCTCCTCAAGCATGGCCAGAGTGGACACCGAGGCCGAGGAAGTGCTGAGAGCGAGCGAGGGCTGCTAGCACGTTGTCACCTCTCACAATCATAATTCTTCAATGCAAGCATGACACCAAAGGGTGAGGCCTGCTACTGTCAAAATTTTAGTGAGCTAGGACTATTCCATATTTTCCTAGAAATAGGTATTTGCTAGTTGACAAACATAAGTTATTTGTATCCATGATTCCTTAAAACACCATTTCAAAGCCAAATGTATTTAGGGCCGGGCACAGTGGCTCATGCCTGTAATCCCAGCACTTTGGGAGGCCAAGGCAGGTGGATCACCTGAGGTCAGGAGTTTGAGACCAGCCTGGCCAACAAGGTGAAACCCCATCTCTACTTAAAATACAAAAATCAGCCAGGCATGGTGGCAGGTGCCTGTAACCCGAACTACTCGGGTGGCTGAAGCAGGAAAACTGTTCAAACCCGGGAGGCAGAGGTTGCAGTGAGCCAAGATCACGCCATTGTACTCCAGCCGGGGTGACAAGAGTGAAACTCTGTCTCAAAAACAAACAAACAAAAACAAAGTCAGATGTATTTAAATTAATTCCTAAAAGGAAAGATCTGAGAGCTCCTCAGACAAGTCATCGAATCAGGCTTGTTTATGCTCAAGCAGGAAGGCCAAAGTTCCAGGTAAAGGCTCTCCTTTCTAGAATCAGCATAACTGCAAGGCAGCAGACCATATAAATAGTTTGAGGCTCTGAACAAATGGAATGTTGTCTGGAATGATAATGTGGAAAGAGTTCATGTTAACACAGCAGGCCATTTAATGTAAAGAAACACGTTTTAAAAGCTACCTAGAGCTTTCTGGGTACAAGTGTTTTGTTCAGGTTTTTATGCAGACAGAAACAGTTTTAAAAACAGGCAAGGATCGAAGGTATCAAAATGTGTTTTAAAACCTATCTGAAGGAGCTGATTACTATCAGCACTAAAGCCCAGTCTTTACTTTCCTCCTTAACCAGGATGCAGTTCCTAGAGATAAAATATAATGTTAACACTGATCTAATATAGTAAACAATCCTCAGACCTTTGGAAATATTTCTCCCTCTCTCTACAGACACACACACACAAACACACATTTTATATCTTTCATGTATCCCTCTCCCCCTCCTTCCATACTGTGAAGTAATATTTAACCCCAAAGAAATAACCTTTTTAAGTTTGTTTCCTTCTTTGCTAATCACTGCAACGGATTTCAGAAAGCACAAGGTGGCAGAAGCACACTAGAAATCCAACTGGAATAAAGGCTGCGGCAATTTGAACATCATGAAAATGGCAGCAAACTCTATTTTTTATAAAAAATAAATGAGTAGTTTTTCATCATAACAAACATGCTCAATAAAATTTCGAAAATATGACAGGTAGAAAAAGGAAAGGGGATTGTATTACCGAGACATATGGACAAATGTTTAATTCTTCCTACTACAATTATTAGTTGTGATTTTATCAGATATGCAACTTTATACCCTCCCTTTTAAACTGTAACAATAAGAGCACTTTCAAACCTGCTTTAGTCAAACATCTCTTTGTTTCAAAAAAGATTTAAGGCATCTGCATGTGTCCATATTTTTATAAACATTTTCAAAAGATCATTGATTAGAACATGGCTAATTTTATCTAGCCATTTTCCCATTAGCAATGATTACTTTAAGTTAAACATAATCAATGACACCTGAGCCAGTAAATTTAAGATCTCATTTCAAAAACCAAACAAACAGGCTGGGGGCAGTGGCTCATGCCTATAATCCCAGTACTTTGGGAGGCCAAGGTGGGAGGATCACCTGAGGTCAGGAGTTCGAGACCAGCCTGACCAACATGGAGAAACCCCGTCTCTACTAAAAATACAAAAATTAGCCGGGTGTAGTGGTGGACACCTGTAATCCCAACTACTCAGAAGGCTGAGGCAGGAGAATCACTTGAATTCAGGAGGCGGAGGTTGCAGTGAGCCCAGATCGCGCCATTGCACTCCAGCCTGGGTGACAGCGAGACTCCATCTCAAAAAACAAATAAAAACAGCCATCTGAGAAATCAGACATGAACAAATGAAATAACATTTTATTCCAAAACAGAATCAAATGATGCTATCCTGTTTACTTTTTGCACTGGCCTGTGGGTACTTGGACCTTTGTTTTCTTATTTTACAAACCTATATCTACAGTGTGTGTTTAGAAAATCATTTTATATGTCGAAAATATAACAAAATAATTTTAAAAATACTTAAGTATTGTGGTAGCAGTCAAAAGTTATTTATACTTTTAAAAGATTGCTACCAACTAGATTTGCCCCTGGAAAAATAACCAAAGCCATAATTCATTTGCTACTTTGGAATCAACCTGAATGCTAAAAACAACTGTATAAAATCATTTGGTCTCGTCATCTGCTTTAAGACAGGTGAAAAGCCATTATTATTCCCCTCTATTATGGGCTCAGGCAAATAAAGCCAACATCAGTGGCAGATAGTACTCAGAACCCTGTCAAGTATGGGGAAAATTCTGTATCTCCGGATGTCTTGTGACCTTAATTCAGACCTTTAATCCACAGGTCAAAATATGTAAAATTAGAAATAATGTAATGACTTTTCCCCCTTTTAACTGAAACTCATTTTTCTCTATTAAATGAGCAAAACAGTGACTTCCATGAGAGAGGAAATTCAATTGTCAGGAACAAATGTTATTACATTCCAGCACCTTCTGAATGTTTAGTCTTGAGTCTTTCTTTTGTAAGCACTAACTAAGCAATCACGGGGAATTCTCTTTAAGGAGGATTCTCATTCATGATTTTCTCCAGGCCCCAGTGAGAACTCTAAATTAAAGGGCTCTTACTCTTTATGGCTTCACTTGCTTCTTCCTTCCCCAGTAGCTTTGAAGAAATTTCCCTTTTTATTCAAATGTGCTCAGCCAGGTCAGAGAGATTTCCTGAACTCTGAGCACCAAGGTTAAATCTTCCATGGTCTAACACCTTGCAAGCTGCAAATAACTGAAGAGGGGAAAAAAGATCACCTTAAAGAAATTATTAGTATAGAATCTTTCTGCACTTTCTCTACATTTCTTCTCCTTAGGCCTGCATGAGAAATTCAAGACCAAGTCTGGATAATTCAACTATAAACTCAGCATCAGAATGTTTTTTGCCTTCCTATTTGCTAAGGTTTCCAAAAACTGGGCTTATCCATTTCCAGAGCCCTGGAAAAAATTTGAAAACATGAACTATATTAATAATAATGTGCCTTCTCTATAGAGCATCCACATTTAAAAGCCTAGAGATCCTGGCTTGGGAAAGCTAGAAAAGTAAATACCAACTATGATGACTGGAGAAACTAATTTAAATTCCTCTGCTGAATCTTGTCCCCAGACTTCCAATAAAAATAAGTTAGGTTTTGGCCCTGAACTATTCCTTACAAAAATTGCTTATCATTATACAAGAATAGTTTCCCTATTTTCTGTTTATTTGTTTTTCCTCTAGTTCTATTCTTTCCCACATAGATTAAACCAAAATAAGATTAGCCAAACCTAATTTGATTCTAATCCAAGCCACACACCCTATGTATTCCATTACAAATCAAGTTTAATTTACTGACTTCCTTGGGTCCCAAATGAATGACCTACTGGAAGCTACGAAAGGGGTCACAGAGTAAGATTGCAGGCCAAAAAAAGAATGTGAAAAACACAAGCAAGCCTGGAAACAAATTCACCCAAAGACATAACTTGGTTAAGATGTTTCTTGTGGAATTTGAATGCTAAAAGATCAAGTCTCCTAACAGGAAAAGCAGCCAACAGAGAAGCAGATGCATTCACATTCACTCATCATTCGTTCATTCATTCATTCATTCAACAATTATGCATAGACCTCTCATACTCATGAGTTTCAACAACAGCAGAAACTTCAGGAGAGTATTTGCTTCCTGGTGCTCAGTTCTGCACTGAAGCCAGTCTTCCATTACCACAGGATTTTTTCTGTATGTTGTAAAATCTGTGACCATAAACTTTAGTTTTTATCTGTTTTTAGTTTTTGGTAATTTGGAAGCTGAATTAAAAACATCCCCTTTAATTTTGCCAACGAGTAGCTTTTAGATTCTTTTAATCCAAGGGATTTTAGACCTTCTGAAGTCAAGGTTTACTTCTAAAGAATAAAGAATTTTGGCCGGGCGCGGTGGCTCACGCTTGTAATCCCAGCACTTTGGGAGGCCGAGGCAGGCGGATCACGAGGTCAGGAGATCGAGACCATAGTGAAACCCCGTCTCTACAAAAAATACAAAAAATTAGCCGGGCGTGGTGGCAGGCGCCTGTAGTCCCAGCTACTCGGGAGGCTGAGGCAGGAGAATGGCGTGAACCTGGGAGGTGGAGCTTGCAGTGAGCCGAGATTGCGCCACTGCACTCCAGCCTGGGCGACAGAGCAAGACTCTGTCTCAAAAAAAAAAAAAAAAAAAGAATAAAGAATTTTGTTTGCTAACAATGTGAAAGTAAGAGCTAATATAATAGCTACATATGGTCTTAAACCAGTGATAAGTCACTAATGTTGTTATAACTTATGTTACAAATGTTCACAGTATTTTTGATCCTCAAAATCACCCTGACAGCAGTAGTACTCCAGAGAGGTGTGAGGAGACAAGTGAAAAACCCAAAAAGAAGAAAAAGCAAAAGCCCCAGGAGGTTTCTCAGGAGAAAACAGAAAGATATCTCTTTCTCCAAACCCAAGAAAAAGAAATCTTTTTCCAAGGATAAGTTGATGAGTAGTGATCTTGAAGAGACTGCTGGCAGCACCAGTCTTCTCAAGAGGAAGAAGTCTTCACCCAAGACAGAAACAGTTAATGACCCCGAAGAGGCAGGCAACAGAAGTGTCTCCAAGAAAAAGAGGAAATTCTCCAAAGAGGAGCCAGTCAGCAGCGGACCTGAAGAGGCTGCTGGCAGCAAGAGCAGCTCCAAGAAGAAAAGGTTCCATAAAGAAGCCCAGGAAGATTAGAATGCAAATGGACATTCTCTGGGAGGCGGGGCATACCATAGCCCAAGGTGACATTTCCTACCATGTCCAGTTCCCCAATAAAAACAAATTCACACACACACAAAAATCACCCTCATGAAATAAGAGAGGAATTATTATGACCACTTTGAAGATCAGGAAATTGAGGCTCAGGAAAGGGAAATGATATGTCCAAGGTCCCTTTTTCTAAGTGGTGAATTCAAATCTTAAGACTATCTCATCACTGTTCTTTTCTACTTTTCCTCAATTAATATTTAGTTTAAAATTAAACTTTTGTGTATTTTGTTCTAGGGGTTGGGACTATCAAGCTATACACATATATAAAATTCCTCCTTAGCCTAGGCAACATGGTAAAACCCAATCTCAACAACAAAAAAAATACAAAAATTAGCTGGGCGTGGTGGTGTGCATCTGTAGACCCAGTCACTTAGGAGGCTGAGGTGGGAGGATAGCCTTTAGGCCCCAGAGGCAGAGGTTGCAGTGAGCCAAGATGGCACCATTGCACTCCAGCGTGGGGCAACAGAGCCCGAAACTGTTTCAAAAAAAAATAAAAAATTCCTCCTTATGATTCAAGAGATTCCTGCACAGTCCTCAATCTTTGGTTTTGCTTTAAGAACAGCTCATCTGCCCCATTTGGCTTAAAAACAAAAATTAAACACATAATACAAACATGAGACTACAAATACATTAGACTTCCAATAAATAGAACAAAAATGTTCACTGTTTAGTTACAGGATGTCATTTGGTGAACAGAAAATTAGAAAAATCACTTTAGTCCCCATTTCAGCATTATTTAACTAGAAAACCTTGGGTAAATCTCTCAAATTCTGTGCCTCCGTTTGTATACACTATTAAATGGGTATAAAAAATTGTCCTTCAAATGTTATAACCAGTACAAAATCATTAAATCTAAAATTGGTATATATTTCCTAGTACTACTGGTATAAGAATTCTGAAAAAAGAGAGGAAAGGTTCATTTCAGTTTCGTCTCACGCAATAGTTAACATACAAGGTACTTTTTAAGCTTGTTTAGTATCTAGAATATTGTGTACACATTCATTAAATTCCTTAAATTCTTTTTACTGATATCCCTTTGGACCCTGAATCCAAAATTATGTAGCCATTTTCCTTATTACACAAATAGACTGGTTTGCACAGGTTACACAGTATGTTAATGGTAGAATCAAAGGTCAAAATATCTGATCCATATCCTAACCATGCCAGGATCATCCACTGCTAACAAGATAGAACTGTGACAGTCTCTTTAACGTCAGCAAAATTCTCTAAGCTGAGCCTTATTTTAGCTATCAGTTTCCTTCAGTTCCCATGCTGAATTTTATCAGATCTGCTTCTTTCTCTTCCTCTATTCATGCCTAATAAGCAAAGAAATAAAAAAGAAAAGCTGTAAAAAGCAGAGCACAGCATCTGGATAATCCACAAACCAGAAAAACCTGACTGACAAATAAGAGTTAACTAAATGGATTTTTTAGTGGATTTGTTTGTTTTTTTGAGACAGGGTCTCACTCTGTTGCCCAAGCTGAGGGCAGGCACACAATCACGGATCACTGCAGCCTCAAACTCCTGGGCTCAGGCAATCCTCCCACCTCAGCCGATCCTCCTGCCTCAGCCTCTTGAGTAGCTGGGTCTACAGGCATGCACCACCACACCAGTCTGATGTTTTGTTTTGCTTTGTAGAGACAGTTCTTGCTATTTTGCCAAGGCTGGTCTCAAACTCCTGGCCTCAAGTGATCCTCTTGCCTGGCCCTCCCAAAGTGCTGGGATTACAGTAGTGAGCTACTGTGCCTGGCTGGATTTCTTGTCTACAGTTTAGAAACTCAATCTTCTTCAATCACATAATGAGTCTCAGGATATAACAGCAAGATACAATGTGAATTTGTGATTAAATTTTATTTTCATGAAATTTCTTGCATAGCCAGAATCACAAAACAAAAATGAGGAAATGCTTAAGTTGATTTACAAAAAGTGAAAGAAAAAACACACCCGTGGGAACCCCATCACCAAAACAGTTAAAAAAAAAAAATTGCAAATCCTTTCAGAAAAGGCAGTCTAGTCACCCAAAGAAATTCATAAGTTGACTGGCTGGAGAAGATCTCTTGAAAATATATACATAGAAGTTACAAATTAAGAAGTAATATATGGAGTAGGTAGTCAGAAAGTGAGAGGTGACAGCGTGCTGGCAGCCCTTGCTTGCTCTTGGCGCCTCCTCGGCCTCGGTGCCCACTCTGGCTGCGCTTGAGGAGCCCTTCAGCCTGCCACTGCACTGTGGGAGCCCCTCTCTGGGCTGGCCAAGGCTGGAGCTGGCTCCCTCTGCTTGCAGGGACGTGTGGAGGGAGCGGCATGGGCGGGAACTGAGGCTGCGCATGGGGCATGCGGGCCAGCACGAGTTCTGGGTGGGCGCAGGCTCGGCAGCCCTGCACTCAGAGTGAGGGGCTTAGCATCTGGGACAGCAGCTGCGGAGAGTGCGCCGGGTCCCCCAGCACTGCTGGCCCACCCACACTGCGCTCAAATTCTCACCAGGCCTCAGCCTCCTCCCTGCAGGGCAGGGCTCGGGACCTGCAGCCTGCCATGCCCAAAGCATGCCCCCTACCCCCCACTGTGGGCTCCCGCATGGCCCAAGCCTTCCCGACGGGTGCTGCCTCCACTCCGCAGCGCCTGGTCCCATCAACCACCCAAGGGCTGAGGAGTGCAGGCACATGGTGCGGGACTGGCGGGCAGCTCCGCCCACGGCCCTGGCACAGGATCCACTAGGCGAAGCCAGCTGGGCTCCTGAGTCAGGTAGGGACTTAGAGAACTTTTATGTCTAGCTAAGGGATTGTAAATGCACAAATCAGCACTCTGTGTCTAGCTCAAGGTTTGTAAATGCACCAATCAGCACTCTGTGTCTAGCTCAAGGTTTTTAAATGCGCCAATCAGAACCCTGTGTCTAGCTCAAGGTTTGTAAATGCACCAGTCAATGCTGTGTGTCTAGCTAATCTAGTGGGGACTTGGAGAACTTTTATGTCTAGCTAGAGGATTGTATATGCACCAATCGGCACTCTGTGTCTAGCTCAGGGATTGTAAACACACCAGTCAGCACCCTGTGTCTAGCTCAAGGTTTGTAAATGCACCAATCAGTGCTCCATGTCTAGCTAATCTACTGGGGACATGGAGAACTTTTGTGTCTAGCTCAGGGATTGTAAATGCACCAATCAGCACCCTGTCAAAATGGACCAATCAGCTCTCTGTAAAATGGACCAATCAGCAGGATGTGGGTGGGGCCAAATAAGGGAATAAAAGCAGGCTGCCCAAGCCAGCAGCAGCAACCCACTCGGGTCCCTTTCTATACTGTAGAATCTTTGTTCTTTTGCTTTTTGCAATAAATCTTGCTGCTGCTCACTCTTTGGGTCCGCACTGCCTTTATGAGCTGTAACACTCACTGCGAAGGTCTGCAGCTTCAATCCTGAGGTCAGTGAGACCACGAACCCACCGGCAGGAATGAACAACTCTGGCAATTCTAGATGTGCCACCTTAAATGCTGTAACACTTACTGCGAAGGTCTGCAGCTTTGCTCCTGAAGCCAGCAAGACCATGAACCCACCAGAAGGAAGAAATTCCAAACATGACCAAACATCAGAAAGAATAAACTCTGGACACAACATCTTTAAGAACTGTAACACTCACTGCGAGGGTCTGTGGCTTCATTCTTGAAATCAGCGAGACCAAGAACCCACCAATTCTGGACACAAAAGCATCTGTGGAAATAATAGCAATAGTTCTGCATTTACTATGTGATGTATATTGGACTATGCATTTTTAAAATCTATTATTTTACTTAATCCTTACAAATGCTAGATTGTTAAGAAGTCCTGCTAGTCCTTAAGGGAAATAATCTCTCCTTACTCTGTGCTTGTTCACGTTATAGCTATACTCTGACTGAATGTAAACTTACCGAAGACAAAAACAATCTGATTCATGTTAGTCCTGCCTTGGGCATCTATAGTTGCCTGCCCAATAAATAGTAGAGCTTAAATGCGTAATTTTCAAACTTTGGGTGCATAAGAACCTTGAGTAGATCCTGTTGAGAGGACAAAGCTCTATAACCCACACCCTAAAAAAACGACTCAGTAGATCTGAGTTTGATCTAGTGCTTATGTGAAATATTCAACAAACATTTACTGAATACTTTATGCGGTAGGTATTATAAACTCCACCTTACAGACAAGGAAATACAGTCGTCAGTATGTAAAGTAACTTGCTAAAAGTCATAAAACTTAGATAAGAGTCAGCATAAGTACAATAGACAAGGTCTCTCACTCATTCATTCCTGTATTCACTTATTCAACAGGTATCTGAATACCTCCTATAGCCTTTCGCAAGGGACATGCATTCAGATAACAAAAATCAATTATTTCTATACCATTAGCTGACAGTCCTGAAAAGCTTCCCTCTACCAATATAGTACTGGAATATACATCAAAAGGGATGCAAATCAACAAGAAAAAAGGGATGTTCTAGTTTTATTTCTAGAGATAGCAGCAACTATTTTAGAAATAGCTGTTTCCTTTGAACACAATTTTTTTCAATGGGGAATAATATTTTAATAGGTGTTTTTTCTAGGCCTGGCACAGAGGCTCAAAACGCCTGTAATCCTAACAATTTGGGAGGCCAAGGTGGATGGATTGCTTGAGCTCAGCAGTTCAAGACCAGCCTGGGCAACAAGGGGAAACCCTAACTCTATAAAAAATACAAAAATTAGCTGGGCATGATGGCATGAGCCTGTAGTCCCAGCTACTTGCGGGGACTGAGGCAGGAAGATCACTTGAGCCTGGGAGGTGAAGGCTGCAGTGAGCTGAGACTGCGCCAGTGCACTCCAACTTGGGTGACAATTTAAGTAAGACCCTGTCTCAAAAACAGTGCCTTTTAAATGTCTTTTTCTGTTTAATGTCTTGGTCGTCTTTTCACTGTTCAGAAAATTCATCTACCTCTTTAAATCTGTATTATCTTTGGTAATCCCTATCAATCTGTATTAAAATTCCCCAATATTTTTATTAATAGTTAAAAAGATTCTGTTTCCTGCTTCTGTTTAATCTCAGTCATGGAAAAATAGTTCCTACTGTGTCTGAATTATTTTTTTTTTTAGACAGGGTCTCACTCTGTCACCCAGGCTGCAGTGCAGTGACACAATCTCTGTTCACTGCCATCTCCACCTTCCAGGCTCAAGCAATACTCCCAACTCAGCCTCCCGAGTAGCTGGGACCACAGACGCATACCACCATGCCCAGCTAATTTTTTGTAATTTTATTAGAGACAGCATTTCACCATGCTGCCCAAGCTGATGTCAAACTCCTGGGCTCAAGCAATCCACCTGTGTTGGCCTCTCAAAATGCTGGGATTGATTATAGGTGTGCACCACCCTGCCTGGCCCTGAACTTAGAGATTAAACTTTATTTCTTATATTCCACAAATTTCACATAATCACAAGTATATATCCCATGTTTATGCTGAGCAGAGTGAGAGGTGACAGCGTGCTGGCAGCCCTTGCTCGCTCTTGGTGCCTCCTTGGCCTCAGCACCCATTCTGGCCACACTTGAGGAGCCCTTCAGCCCACCGCTGCACCGCGGGAGCCCTTCTCTGGGCTGCCCAAGGCCGGAGCTGGCTCCCTCGGCTTGCGGGGAGATGTGGAGGGAAAGGCATGGGAGGGAACTGGGGATGCGTCCGGCGCTTGCGGGCCAGCTAGAGTTCCAGGTGGGTGTGGGCTCGGTGGGCCCTGCACTAGGAGCGGCCGGCTGACACTGCCGGCCCCGGGCAGTGAGGGGCTTAGCACCCAGGCCAGCAGCTGAAGAGGGTGCGCTGGGTCCCCCAGCAGTGCCGGCCCACCAGCACTGCGCTCGATTTCTCGCTGGGCCTTAGCTGCCTCCTGGGGGCAGAGCTCAGGACCTGCAGCCAGCCATACCTGAGCCTCCCCCTCCCACCCCACCATGGGCTCCTGCGTGGCCCAAGCCTCCCTGACGAGCGCCGCCCCCTGCTCTACGGTGCCCAGTCCCATCGACCACCCAAGCGCTGATGAGTGCGAGTGCACAGCGTGGGACTGGCAGGCAGCTCTACATGCGGCCCTGGTGCGGGATCCACTGGGTGAAGCCAGCTGGGCTCCTGAGTCCAGTGGGGACTTAGAGAACCTTTATGTCTAGCTAAGGGATTGTAAATACACCAATCAGCACTCTGTACCTAGCTCAAGGTTTGTAAATGCACCAATCAGCACTCTGTGATTAGCTCAAGGTTTGTAAATGCACCAATCTGCGCTCTGTGTCTAGCTGATCTGGTGGGGACTTGGAGAACCTTTATGTCCAGCTAAGGGATTGTAAATACACCACTCAGCACTCTGTATCTAGCTCAAGGTTTGTAAATGCACCAATCAGCACTCTGTGTCTAGCTCAGAGTTTGTAAATACACCAATCAGCACTCAGTATCTACCTAATCTAGTGGGGACGTGGAGAACTTTTGTGTCTAGCTCAGGGATTGTAAACGTACCAATCAGCACCCTGTCAAAACAGACCAATCAGCTCTCTGTAAAACAGACCAATCAGCTCTCTGTAAAATGGACCAGTCAGCAGGATGTGGGTGGGGCCAGATAAGAGAATAAAAGCAGGCTGCCTGAGCCAGCAGTGGCAACCCACTGGGGTCCCTTTCCACACTGTGGAAGCTTTGTTATTTCACTCTTTGCAATAAATCTTGCTGCTGCTCACTCTTTGGGTCCACACTGTCTTTATGAGCTGTAACACTCACCCTGAAGATCTGCAGCTTCACTCCTGAAGCCATCGAGACCACGAACCCACCGGGAGGAACAAACAACTCCAGACGTGCTGCCTTAAGAGCTGCAACACTCACCGTGAAGGTCTGCAGCTTCACTCCTGAGCCAGGGAGACCACGAACCCACCAGAAGAAAGAAATTCCGAACACATCCAAACATCAGAAGGAACAAACTCCAGACACGCTCCCTTTAAGAACTGTAACACTCACCGTGAGGGTCCGCGGCTTCATTCTTGAAGTCAGTGAGACCAAGAATCCACCAATTGCGGACACAAGAGTACTGACCTACTTTAACTAGAGTGTATTCATGAGATATGTAGAGTCTAATAATGGTTAAGTATAAGATCCAACATAAGGAAAACATACAACATGAAGAAATTGTCCTGTGTGTATAATTTCAAATTAATACATATAATTGGACAAATAAAATATCCACTTCCCGGTTAAAGTCTTTTTCTAGATCATAAAATAAACATTACTTTCAAACTTGTGCAATTCAGCAGAAAAAAATGTTTTGTTCTAGACCCTATCAAGTGCCCCTGTGACCTTCTCCTGCAATGATTAAAAAAAAAAACCCTATTGCCAACATCTATACTTGCTGCCTTAAAGCATGCGTATGCAAATCAATAAAAAATGCTTCTTGTTGTACAGGAACAGGAGCAGGTCAGTAGACAAGCAACTTCCTGCTCTGGTATGCTTCCTGTTTCCTGCTATCAGGACATACCTGTAAGTAGTAATCAGGATCACTGAAAAAACAAATAGAGAAGTAGAGAAAGACTTGCTGCCAACCCATGTGAATTCAAGCTAATTCATCCTGTTTATTTAGTTCCTGTTTCAGCTTGGTTAATGACACTTCCCTGGAATGTATTTGTTTAGGAGTCCAAGCAGAGACATTTCTTACTAGGAAAACAGGCCCAGGGTGAACCCAGGGATTTGAGAGGAAAAGAAACCTAACTGGGAAACATTTTAAGCTTCTCAAGTAAACTAACTCAAGAAACTCTTTCTAAAAAATATTTTTCTTTACCCAAGATTTTGTTCAATGTTTCTTCAGTAGCTACAATTTACCAGGGACTGTAGAGATTACATCTGTGTCAATACATACTGCATTCTTTTTTAGAACAGAGTTCTGATTGACTTCAGTTGGGTTTCTAAGGGACATAGAGTCTTCCTAGAAAAGCAGAAATTTATGACCAGAAGGCAGTTTTGTTAATAGTCCAGAAGCTTCCTTATAACATTTTTTTTTTTTTTAATTTTCAGGAAAGGCAACCATTATAATCTTCTCAACTTCGTTACTGATATAAACCATATTATCTATGAAAATGCATTGTTTCACACAATTTACATGCATTATCTCATTTGTTCTTCACGATGACCCAACCAAGTTAGGCACTATTTTGTCCTTGCTATAGAAGAGGAAACTGTAAAGCAACTTGCCCTACCTGACACAGCTAGTAGTGGTAGAGCCAGTATTTGAATTCAAGTAGGTCTAACTTGGAAGCTAGTGCTCACATGGGTCAGATTTGGAAGCTACCACTTCATTAGGCGGTGCTTGCACAAACAGCCTTAAATGCAGCACTCAGATGTAATAACCATGTTTCAGTCAGATGTTGAATGCATTTTTCTAAATATTTCTATGATTGAAACCAATCTCTCCATCTCAATTCCTTCAAAGCTTGCCTTAAATACTAGATCCTAAAGAAGTCCCTCCTGTTCCTTTAAGAAACGAATTAATCTCTCTCCTTTGCTTGTGCACATTCTGTTCTCTATATGTAAGCTTTTTTGAGAATGGAACCATACTTAAAGAAACAGGCCTCCAACTGTTGTTTGTAATGCTGAATTCATATCATGTTCTAAAGAGGCAAGAATAAATAAGAGTTAATTTCTACTCTGCTCAAAAAATAGTTTTTATAACTTCCTATACCATATGGCTTCATAGTATTTTGTAATCCCTAGTCTTTCTTCTAAACAGACCTGTGCTACAGACTAATTTTATTAGTGGTTAGATACCTCAGTTTTCAGGTAATGGCAAATATCTGATTTAATTTATATCATCATGTGATCTCAAGTAAATAAAATATCTCCCTCAGCCTTATTTCCCCACCTACAAATAGACTGATCAACTTCTAAACACGTCAGGAAGATGTTATAAACTCATTTGAGGCCAAATAAGAGAAACTTCTCAAGTATCCTAAGGAAGGAATTTAAGTTGTTTTAAGAGTTTTTAAAAATCAATGTATAAAAGGCTAAAAAATACTAATCTAAGAGCCAGGTACAGTAAATCCCGCAAACTGGATCTAATTCCCCCACATGTTCTCCTCAAATGAAATAAATCTTTACATAAGAATCATAACAAAATAATAAAATGTCGGCCGGGTGCGGTGGCTCATGCCTATAATCCCAGCACCCTGGGAGGCTGAAGCAGGTGGACCACCTGAGGTCAGGAGTTCGTGACCAGCCTGGCCAACATGGTGAAACCCCATCTCTACTAAAAAATACAAAAAATTAGCCGGACATGGTGGCACACGCCTGTAATCCCAGCTACTCTGCAGGCTGAGGCAGGAGAATCACTTGAACCTGGGAGGCGATGGTTGCAAGAAAGCCGAGACTGTGCCACTGCACTCCAGCCTAGATGACAGAGCGAGACTCCATCGCAAAAAAAAAAAAAAAAGAATAAAGTGTCTTGACCATTCAATTCCCCCCTCCTCCCACCAAAACAGTAAAAGGATGATTATTTCAATCATAGTGGGAGTCTTTCTCAAGTAACTAGATACAAAGAGCTTGTCAAGTACACTGTACTTTCACCTCAATTGCAGATCTCCGAAAGAAAAACACAGGAAGAACAAATAGATTTAATTGTGGGTGACTTTGGGAATTTTATGAGCTATAGGAACTCAGATATTTGGAAATCCATTACAAAATTAAGACAGAAACTGAGTGTAAATAATTACAAATGCTTTAGAGGATCAGAATGTATGAGAAAAAGTGGGATTCTCACTGCCCACCAAGTACTTAATAGCACTGGCAATTAAGGACATGACTTCTGGGCAAAAATAAAATTCACGTATGGGGGCGGGCTTCAAGATGGCTGACTAGAAGCATTTCATGCTTGCCTCCTCCAGTTACAAGAACCAAAACAGGCAGGGCGTGGTGGCTCATGCCTGTAATCTCATCACTTTGGGAGGCTGATCAGGGCAGATCACGAGGTCAGGAGTTTTGAGACCAGCCTAACCAACATTGTGAAACCCCATCTCTACTAAAAATACAAAAATTAGCCGGGCATAGTGGTGCGCACCTGTAGTCCCAGCTACTCGGGAGGCTGAGGCAGAACTGCTTGAACCCAGGAGGTGGAGGTTGTGATGAGCCAAGATCACACCACTGCACTCCAGCCTGGACAACAGAGCGAGACTCCGTCTCAAAAAAAAAAAAAAAAAAAAAAGAAGGAATAAACAATCACACTTCAAACTATCCAAAAGAGAATACTAGAGTTAAACAGAAAAGTGTCATGAGATAACAAAAGCACAAAACCAGAAGGAAGAAAGGCAGTGTGTTTGGCTGGGAGCCATGGGCGACTTCCCAGTGTGGGGAGAGGTGAGAGACTTTTAGGAGTACACATCTCCACCATGGAATTATGCATTCCCGACCACAGTAGAACCCCTTGATCCTCCCCATCCTTGAAACTAACATAGGGAGCTGCCAAGAGACCATAGGACAGAACTGCTGTCTCACATACCTTCTGAGCCCTAAGTGGCTACAGCAAGGCATCATTTTCAAATATGGCCTTTGCCAGACTGCAATCTGTGCTGGATCCAAGCAGCACTGGTACTGATGAAATAGGGAAACTCAGACTGTCATTGCTGGAACTGGGGCACAAACTTGGGAGCACTCCTGTTGGCAGGGCTAAGCAGCCAGTGAAATATGAGCTGCAGCTGCCAGTCCTGTGCCCTTCTAGGACTGGGCCATGAGTTGGGGGCACAGTCTCTACCTGCCAACCCAGGTTGTGGCCACTGGGGCCAGCTTCGCCCTCTCCAGTGGCAGGGTCTCAGTGAAGCTGCTACAACTCATCATGTAAGCATTCTGCCTGGGACCTGAGATCACCTGGTTCCAGTCTACCAAGGCTTGTGCTGACTCTCACCATTGGGGGACTTCAGCAAAAGCCCACCTAGCCTGATTCACCTCTACACCCCCGAGAGAGAGAGTACCCTGCTCAAGACGCAGAAAATTGTTCTGTCACTGCTACTGCCATTGTCCACACAATGCTGAATGCTCAGGGGCCTGAAAATCTGTCCACCTGCCTAGTCCACTGCTGCCACTACTGGAATACAAACAAGCCATCTGGTAAACCAAGAATCAGCCCACTGGTAACTGCCAACACAAGTGACAGGGTATGCCACCCTGGGACACAAAGATAGCCATAGTCAGCCTACTGCTGCTACCACTAGGGCCTGAAAACTGGCTTACTTGACATCCCAGTCCCCAGTACACAGCTTCACCACAGCCTTCACTAATAACAGTACACTAACCCACAGAGGAAATCACAGATACTACTAATGCTGTTTATAGCTGAAGAAATAACACAGAGAGTACACTACTGCATACACCAAAAATCAAAGCCAAACTACCCTACACAACCAACACCACAGATATATCTTAAGGGAAAAGTTCTCTCCTATAAAAGTAAATCCAGGCCAGGTGCAGTGGCTCACCCTTGGAATCCCACCACTTTGGGAGGCCAAGACAAACAGATCACCTGAGGTCAGGAGTTCAAGACCAGCCTGGCCAACATGGTGAAACCCTGTCTCTACTAAAAATACAAAAATTAGCCAGGTGTGGTGGTGCACACCTGTAATCTCAGCTACCTGGGAGGCTGAGGCAGGAGAATCACATGAACCTGGGAGGCAGAGGTTGCAGGGAACCAAGATCGTGCCACTGCACTCCTGCTTGGGCAACAGAGTGAGTCTCTGTCTCAAAAAAATAAAAAAAAAAGGAAATTCAAAAATAGGAAAAAGCAATTGTTACAGCAGATGTACAGATATCAATGTAAGGTGACAAGAAACATGAAAAAACGAATATGACACTTACAAAGGAATACCATAACTAACTCTCCAGCAATATCTCTTTTTTTTTTTGAGATGGAGTCTTGCTCTGCTGCCCAGGTTGGAGTGTGGTGGCATGATCTCGGCTCAGTGCAAGCTCCACCTCTCCTGCCTCAGCTCCTGAGTAGCTGGGACTACAGGCGCCTGCCACCACGCCCAGCTAATTTTTTGTATTTTTAGTAGAGATGCGGTTTCACCATGTTAGCCAGGATGGTCTCAATCTCCTGATCTCGTGATCCACCCACCTTGGACTCCCAAAGTGCTGGGATTACAGGCGTGAGCCAACGTGCCCAGCCTTCTTGTTTTTTTGAGATGGAGTTTCACTCTGTCACCCAGGCTGGAGTGCGGTGGTGTGATCTTGGCTCACTGCAAGCTCCGCCTCCTGGGTTCAACTGATTTTCCTGCCTCAGCCTCCCATGTAACTGGGACTACAGGCGCACACCACCATGCCCAGCTAATTTTTGTATTTTTAGTAGAGACGGGGTTTCAACATGTTAGCCAGGATGGTCTCAATCTCCTGACCTCATGATCCGCCCGCCTTGGCCTCCCAAAGTGCTGGGATTACCGGTGTGAGCCACCATGCCCAGCCAGCAATACCGCTTAATCAAAAAAATTTTCTTTCTGACTCCAGAAATAGGAAAAAAAAGTTCAAAATCCCAGATAAAAGATTCAAAATATTGATTTTAAAGCTCAGTGAGAAACAAGAAAATTCTGAAAAATAATACCAAAAAAAACAATTCAAGATATAAATGAGAAAGTTATCAAAGAGATATAAATTTTTAAAAAGAACCATAAGAAATTCTGGAACTGAAGAATTTACTGAAGAAAATATAAGACATATTAGAAAGCTTCAACAATAAACTAGGTCAAGCAGAAGAAAGGATCTCAGAACTTGAAGACAAATCTTTTAAAATAATCCAGTTGGGGGAAAAAAAAGAAAAAATAATAAAAAGTATGAGCAAAGTCTAGGTGACACTTGGGACCACATAAAGAAATCAAATTTAGGGCCAGCTGCAGTGGCTCACACCTGTAATCCCAGCACTTTGGGATGCTGAGGTGGTCAGATCACCTGAGGTTGGGAGTTTGAGACCAGCCTGACCAACATAGAGAAATCCTGTCTCTACTAAAAATACAAAATTAGCCGGGCATTGTGGTGCATGCCTGTAATCCCAGCTACTCGGGAGGCTGAGGCAGGAGAATCACTTGAACCCAAGAGGTGGAGGCTGCAGTGAGCCAAGATCACCTGGGCAACAAGAGTAAAATGCCGTCTCAAAAAAAGAAAAAAATCAAATTCAGGTTGGGAGGGATGGCTTACACCTGTAATCCCAGCACTCTGGGAGGCCGAGGTGGGGGGATCACTTGAGGTCAGGAGTTCAAGACCAGCCTAGGCAACATGGTAAAACCCCATGTCCACCAAAAAATACAAAAATTACCCAGGTGTGATGGCACGTGCCTGTAGTCCCCAGCTACTCAAGAGGCTGAGGCAGAAGAATAGCTTGAACCTGGGAAGCGGAGGTTGCAGTAAGCCGAGATTGTGCCACTGCACTGCAGCCTGGGCAACAGAGTGGACTGCATCTCAAAAAAAAAAAAAAAAAAAGAAAGAAAAGAAAGAAAGAAATCAAATCTCAAGATAATAGATGAAAACTGCTTAAGTCAAGGAAGAGATTTAGATATTCAGATACAAAAGGCTCAGGAATACCCAGGTAGATACAATGCAAAAAAGTCTTCTTCCATGTCACATTGTACTCAGATTGTCTAAAGTCAAAGATAAAGAAAAATCCTAAAAACAGCATAAGAAAAGCATCCAGTCACCTCTAAAGAAAACCCCATCAAACTTACAGCAGATTCCTCTGCAGAAACCTTATACATAAGAAGAGAATGAGACAATATATTCAAAGTGCTGAAAAGACAAAACTGTCTGCCAAGGATACTATGTGTAGCAAAATTATCCTTCGCAAGTGAAGGAGAAATGAAGTATTTTCTGGACAAGCAAATGCTGAGATAATTTATGTATTACCACTAGACTACAAGAAATGCTCAAAGGAATCCCAAACTTAGAAATGAACGGATGCCACTTACCATTGTGAAAATATACAAAAGTACAGGCCAGGCGCAGTGGCTCATGCCTGTAATCCCAGCACTTTGGGAGGCCAAGATGGGTGGATCACAAGGTCAGGAGTTCAAGACCAGCCTGGCCAAGACGGTGAAACACCATCTCTACTAAAAATACAAAAAATTAGCTGGGCACAGTGGCAGGCACCTGTAATCCCAGCACTTTGGGAGGCTGAGGCAGAAGAATCACTTCAACTCAGAGGGCGGAGGTTGCAGTGAGCCGAGATCATGCCACTGCACTCCAGCCTGGGTGACAGAGTGAGACTCCATCTCAAAAAATAAATAAATAAATAAAAAATACATACATACGCACACACACACATACACACACACACACACATACAAGTACAAAACTCACTGGTAAAGCAGTCACACAAGAGAAAAAGAGAAAGGACTCAAATGGCCCCATTTGAAAAATCTACCAAACTACAATGACAAACAATGAGAAAAAGGAAAAATAATATATAAAATCACCAGAAAACAATAAACAATTATGACAGGAACATAATAACCCCGAAGGTAAATGGATTAAATTCTCCATTTAAAAGATACAGAGTAGCTGAATGAATGCAAAAGCATGATCCAACTTTATGCTGCTTATAAGAAACTCGTGTTAGTGAGAGGTGACAGTGTGCTGGCAGCCCTCGCTCACTCTCGGCACCTCCTCAGCCTTGGTGCCCACTCTGGCTGCACTTGAGGAGCCCTTCAGCCCACCGCTGCACTGTGGGAGCCCCTTTCTGGGCTGGCCAAGGCTGGAGCCAGCTCCCTCAGCTTGCGGGGAAGTGTGGAGGGAGAGGTGCAGGCGGGAACCGGTGCTGTGCATGGTGCTTGCAGGCCAGTGCGAGTTCCAGGTGGGTGTGGGCTCCGCGGGCCCGGCACTCAGAGTGGCCGGCCTGCCTTGCCGGCCTGGGGCACTGACAGGCTTAGCACCTGGGCCAGCAACTGCTGTGCTCGATTTCTCACCGGGGGCCTTAAGCTGCCTCCCCGTGGGGCAGGGCTTGGGACCTGCAGCCAGCCATGCCTGAGTCTCCCCCGCCGCCACCCACCATGGGCTCCTGTGTGGCCTGAGTCCCCTAATGAGCGCTGTCCCCTGCTCCACAGCGCCCGGTCCCATCAACCGCCCAAGGGCTGAGGAGTGAGGATGCACAGCACGGGACTGGCAGGCAGCTCCACCTGCGGCCCCAGTGCGAGATCCACTGGGTGAAGCCAGCTAGGCTCCTGAGTCTAGTGGGGACTTGAAGAATCTTTATGTCTAGCTAAGGGTTTGTAAATACACCAATCGACACTCTGTATCTAGCTAATCTAGTGGGAATGTGGAGAACCTTTTTGTCTAGCTCAGGCATTGTAAACACACCAATCAGCACCCTGTCAAAATGGACCAATAAGCTCTCTGTAAAACAGACCAATCGGCTCTCTGTAAAATGGACGAATCAGCAGGATGTGGGTGGGGCCAGATAAAAGAATAAAAGCAGGCTGCCCCAAGCCACCAGTGGCAACCCACTTGGGTCCCGTTCCACACTGTGGAAGCTTTGTTCTTTCACTGTTTGCAATAAATCTTGCTGCTGCTCACTCTTTGGGTCCACACTGCCTTTATGAGCTGTAACACTCACTGCAAAGGTCTGCAGCTTCAGTCCTGAAGCCAGTAAGACCACAAACCCATCAGGAGGAACAAATAACTCCAGGCGTGCCGCCTTAAGAGCTGTAACACTCACCGTGAAGGTCTGCAGCTTGTCCTGAGCCACTGAGACCACGAACCCACCAGAAGGATGAAATTCCGAACACATCCGAACATCAGAAGGAACAAACTCCGGACATGCCGCCTGTAAGAACTGTGACACTCACTGTGAGGGTCCACGGCTTCATTCTTGAAGTCAGTGAGACCAAGAACCCACCAATTCCGGACACATTAACACTAAAGAAACAGTTTGAAAGCATGGAAAAAGACATTCTACATAAACAGAATTCAAAAACAAGCAAGAATAACTATACTTGTATCAGATAAAACAGACTTTAAGTCAAAAACAGTAAAAAAAGACAAAGGTCTTTGTGTAAGGATAAAAGGATAAGTCTAGCAAGAGTTTATAACAATTTTAAATATATATGCATCTAACACAAGGAGCACCCAGATTCATAAAGCAAATATTACTAGACCTAAACAGAGAAAAAGACTGGAACACAATTGTGGGGGACTTTGAGACTTAAGTCCCAGCATTAGAGAGATGACCTAGGCAGAAATTTAACAAAGAAACATGGATTTGAGTTGGACATTAGATCAAATGTACCTGACATTTACAAAACATTCCCCAAACTGCAAAATATACATTCTTTTCATATATATGAGACGTTCTCCAGGACAGACCATATGTTAGGCCACAAAACAAGTCTTGATTTATTTATTTATTTATTTAGAGATGGCGTTTCACTCTGTTGCCCAGGCTGGAGTGCAACAGCTCGATTTGGGCTCACTGCAACCTCTGCCTCCCAGGTTCAAGCAATTCTCCTGCCTCAGCCTCTCAAGTAGCTGGGATTACAGATGCCCGCCACCACACCCGACTAATTTACATATATATAATATCTATATATATTATAGATATTCTATCTATAACATATATATTATATCTATTATATATCTTATATATAATATATATCTATTATATATCTTATATATAATATATATCTATTATATAATAGATATATAGTAGATATATATTATATATAGTATATATTATATATATAGAAAACATATATATATATATTATATATATATATATAAATTAGCCGGGTGTGGTGGCGGGCATCTGTAATCCCAGCTACTTGAGAGGCTGAGGCAGCCTCTCTCTCTCTCTCTCTCTATATATATATATATATTATTATAATATATATAACCCCACCACTAATGTATTTAGACCTTAACATGATGGCTTTGAGTCTTAAATCACTGTCCACCTAATACACCAAATAAAGATTTTAAAAGTGCTGCATATGGTTTCTGTAAGAGGTATATAAGTTAATTAAATTACCAGCATTATCCTTTAGCTTCAAAAGTAAAACTCATAGTCAGGATTTTACTGATAGTATAGGAAGAAAAAAAATAACCACTGTTGAAAAATAAATGAAAAAATTTTTATTGAGTATTCCTTTATACATGCAAATTAAAAGTGAATCTATATTGACTATTCCACAATAAAAACCTATGCAATGGGAATGATCAAAGCTGTCTACACAATACTAATGTGTTCAATAAATTATCCAGATGTTTTTCCACAAATATTTGGATTACCTGAATTAGCTGATTCTTCAACAAAAGTTAAATTTTAGCTTTAATATGGTAGCAGCAGGATGCTACTTAAATTTAGAAGAAAAACATAAGAACAAAAATCCTGAACAGCATAGCCAAATCTTCAAAGAAATAAGTTCACCAAAAAAGTAGCATACACCTATTTGGTATCCAGAGGAGGAAACAAAACACAGGCTCTTAATCAACATCTACCAAGTGATCATCACTAACATTCTATTATTACCAGAGTAAACTGTCGATATGTGAACTCTAGATTAGAACAGACTTACATATCTAAAAACAAACCAGTAATCAATAATATATACAGAAATACTAACTTGAAGTCACATTTAAATACCATCAACAGTTTGGTGTATCTGATATAACTTAATTCATTTCATCACTGCTATAAATTCCTTAAAAGTGTTCTTTTCCTAATTAACATTATCTTTAAAAATAGTAAGATATTTCCCAACATGCATCAGTTTTTTCACTCCACCATTCAGTAAATGTTGCAGCAAATTAAATAGAACCTATTAACTAGATCTAAAAACAATGGCTGAATACTTAACACAAAGAAGTACTTTTGAGTAAACTATTCAGATTAGACAGGCTAATGTTAACTAAGACTGCATTTTGTGCTAATGACATGCACTATATAGATCGTACACTACTAGATGGAAAGTTGGTCCGTGTCCATTTATTTAAAGATTCTGTAACACCTATAATAGTATTTAATACAGCTCCCACATACAATATTCCTCTCATATAGACATAGTTATTTTTAGTGGGGATAAGGATATGACTTTAACATGCTATGAGATTCTAGCTAAGTAAAATAAAAACAATATGGGCTCAGGTTTTCTTAGGTAATATTAGTTCAAGTTTTTAAACTGGGAAACAATCAACTTCCATATATCCAGGAGAAACTTAGCATGGGGGGAGGTGCCTTAGTTGATGTGCCTGATAAGCGAACTGTTAGTTGTCTATTAGTATTATGTTTTCAGCTTAATGTAATGACGAAAGAAAGGTATCACACTACTTCTCAGATAATATCAATTACAATCTTAGAGATTGTAATTGGGATTACAATTACAATCCCATGGGATATCCTTTATTTATGAAAGCACAGTTCTGATGCAAAAGTCAAGCTTTATGGTTACATATTAGGATAGGTTCAGACGCAATATGACCATGTTTAGCACTAACTTTTAACATGTTAATGTTCTGATTCCTGAATGTTTTTCTCACTTAATATATTCCTGCCAATGACAAGCTGGTGTGTTTGGCTTCTTATGCTGAAAATATATGCCTGAATCCTATAACAAGTTATTAACAATATCATGAATAGTTACTAAGTGCCAGCACTACATGGAACTTACTGGTCACCAACTCAGAACCATAAAACTATACACATATGCACAAAACAAAAACTCCAAAGAAAGATATCACTGTACATATAAATACTGTCCAGGATATCAGATCAATTATCAAATCCAAGGTCTCTGCTGTTTTGTCTTACAGTGTTGAATATATGAATGCTTCTCTATTACACTGACTTGTATTATTTTCAAGAAATTAAGTGGATTCAAAATCTTATGTTTTTGTTTCTAATTATAAAATCCAGATTAATCCAAAAAATACAAACCACATGTAACTGAGGTAGGTTTTTCACCTTAAGAATACATTGCTTCTACTACAATTAAAAATTTTTTAAACTGAAGAAAAAAAAAAGACTACATTGCTCCATATACCTGATACTTAATTTTCTACGTTTGAAACTACTTGAACAAGTGTGACAGTGCTAATCTACTATATTTAGTAAATCCCTTAGTACCTACAAATACACACCCAAAAGCCCTTCCCGCCTTCTCTAATGGTGACTGTTGTACAATAAAATTGCCAACAACTCTAGAAAGATGAAATAAAGATTACTATAGCAATCTTCAATTAATTCATTTCAGAAATCAAGGAAGCAAGTCATGTTCATTTTAAAGATGACAAACTTACTATTTTGAAAATGAGCTCATAAACACATTAGAACTTTGAATGTGCTTTATTATGCCACAAATTCCCAGGAGATTTAATAGTATTTCTGAACAGGAATAATAATTTCACAAATACTAACACTTTATTGACAATAGACAAGTCTTTTAGGGTAGTGCACATGTACTTAAAAACTAACTTCTACCAATCTCAACACTTTTTATAAATTTTCAGGGGAAATGGTAGCAGATCCTACTTTATTTTTCAATGGTTAGTGTAAAAGTCTGTATATAAAATAAACACATATTTTAAGGAGACGGAAGAAGGACTGCATGTGAAATGCTTTGCCTAAGTTGTAAGGCTCCTGTCTTTACACTATCATTATGTTAAAAGGGTCAAAAAAATCACTGCTAGAAATGTTCCCCAAAAAATTCATAAACAGCTCAGTCTTTAAAAGTATTAATAATTTTTTTTTTTTTTGAGACAGAGTTTCACTCTTGTTGCCTAGGCTGGAGTATAATGGCGCAATCTCAGCTCACCGCAACCTCTGCGTCCTGGGTTTTCAAGCGATTCTCCTGCCTCAGCCTCCCGAGTAGCCAGGATTACAGGCATGCGCCACCACATCTGGCTAATTTTGTATTTTTAGTAGAGATGGGGTTTCTCCATGTTGGTCAAGCTGGTCTCGAACTCCTGACCTCTGGTAAT
This sequence comes from Symphalangus syndactylus, assembly GCF_028878055.3. Classification (NCBI taxonomy): domain Eukaryota; kingdom Metazoa; phylum Chordata; class Mammalia; order Primates; family Hylobatidae; genus Symphalangus; species Symphalangus syndactylus. Next base: position 74,948,638 of record NC_072435.2, read on the forward strand.
CCACCCGCCTTGGCCTCCCAAAGTGCTGGGATTACAGGCATGAGCCACCACACCCAGCCTAAACTGATATAATCTTTTTAAGTGAAATGAAATGTTCCTTTATTTACATATGAAATTAAATAGAAAATTCAAAGTAATTCTTTTAATAAAAACCCATATACTAATATATTTTAAGGTTGGATACTAACAGCATTTTCATAAGATCCAAAGTGTGGATGAGGAACTAGGCCATAAGGACACGTGTGCCACATAACTAAGGGTAACTAAAGGAAGATGAGTACCTCACAACCAAAAGCAGTTAACTATGCCTGGCATACCACCCTGTCATGTGGGCAGATCACTATTCCTATGCTGGGTAAGAGTCTCCAAGAAGGGAAGCCCTTATGCAGTAATTCTGCAACTATATTGAATTTGGTAATCCAACATTAAACTTTTTCGTGAGCAGTAAATATACACATGGTCATATGAAAACTGCCCTGGAGACCAGGTTAATTATTAAATAAACTAAAAGGGGAGAAATGCTGATAGATAAAATTATGTCAATTCCAAGGTTTTCAATGGAATAAAGAAACAGCAGCAGCTGCTTCAAAAGTAGACTATGATCGGAAACCTCAGATGATAACCTTTAAAAATTCTGGAGTCCAGAGTCTCAACCTAAACCTACATCGGAGCTACAGCCAGGGAGTTCTTTCTGAGTTCCTCAAGTGATTCTGATGATTGGCCAAGCTGGAAACTTCTGAATTGGGGAAGGGAGAAAGCCAACCTAGGTAAATGTAGAGACTTTTAGAATTCAACATTTGATACTTATCATTTACTCCACATTTTCCCCCAGCTGTCTCACCTTCTCTATTTTTCTAACAGTGAATAATAAAAGGGCTTGGCAAGTGAAGGAAAAAGTCAGTAGAGTACCCAAAATGGATTTGACTATATTCAAGTCACTTTCATATATTAACTAGATAGAAGGATATCATACTGCTATTTGAAATTCAATCACAAAGCAAAAATGTCATAATGTTAATGTATTTTAAGGGAAGATGGGGTTCTTAACATGAATATGTAATACAAAAACAATTCTAAATAATATTTAATAGAAGAGAAAATTTGTATAATTCTTTAGAAGTAATTCTGTCTTTAAAATTTCAATGTTAGGAAGAAAATCCCTTAAATTTGAAATAGGAGAATATTCTCTCATATGAAAAAACTGTGTCACTGTGTTATTCTTCAACTTGGAAATTAGGCAAAGTATTTTAGTACTATTTCTGCTTACATATTGTTTTGTATGAATGTTTTAAGTATGAATAATATTTTGGTTTTTAGTGTGCATGCTAATATATAAATATGGATTTTTTCTCCTACACTGACTTTGTACACTTTCCAGGCCTGAAGAATAAACAACTTTTAAAAATCCTGTGTTCATTAGCAAACCTTGGAACGATAAAAAAAGGTAGTACCTACTTAAGAAATTTTACACTAAAATTACAATTGTATGTTTTTCAGGAGTTAAAGTGATTCAATTTTTCAATATTCAAACACAAAATAGTAAATTTTTATTTACTATAGCACAATTCAAGTATTCTCTTAAATTTAGTCAACTAAAACATGACAGTGACTTTATAAGAGCTTTCTTTTTAAAAGGTTGCTGTTATACAAAAGTATGACTCTATTACTCTAAATGCTTAGAATAAGTGGAAAGAATGACAGTAGACAAAAACCTTTATGAGTGAGTCATCAACACATAAAAGGTTGCACACATCAGTAATAAGGCATGTGTAGGTAACATCCCAAAAGTATTTGAACTCATGTAAACAAAGACTATGTATATTCCTAAGGGAGAAAATGTACTACCAAAGATAAAATATATTCAAACGGCTGTGACTTTAAACCATGTATTAGCTGAATACCACACAAAACCAAAAAGGCATTATCTATCATTTAATAACTGAAAGATATTACTTATTTGCGATAAAAGGATGATGCTTTTTTAAAACCAATAATGAAAAAGTATTTTGAAAACAAACATACGTTTGCTAGAAATAAATATACATGCTTAGTTATTTTAATGTATTGCAGCATAGGAATATTGTGCTAGCATTGACCATAACATTCAATCAGTAGTTTAAAATATTTTTTCCACATTGAGTCTTGAATCTTCTACCTGGTCAGCTGACCAACAACTTTCAAAAGAGTTTTATTTTCCTGCTTTAGCTGTTCATTTTCATCTTCTATGTCATCTAGGTCCTTAAGAAAAAAAAAAGACACTTTAAAAATACTTAAAAATATTTGAAGAGAGATGAAAACACTTAATACACATTCAAAAATAATTCATACAACCAATTAATTTTGAAATGAGGGCAAGCTCTGAAAACAACTTTAGATGTAATACGCACCACCAAAAATGGGCATCCATTACTTGAATCTTCATTCTTATAACAAGTCTATAGGCCAACTCTTAACAGATCTTTCAGTTTTTCAAAGGAAGCCAAAAGTCAGAATTTTAAAATTGTGAATCTTCCAATTTTCAATCATCATAAATAAGTTAGTTTTTTAGCTAAACAAACTCCACTTCCCTTCCCTAAAATTGAGGAAAAAAAAAAAAAAAAACTACCCATGCAAGCCATATGTGGTATTGAGCCCTAGGTTGCAACCTTGTGTCAAATTAGTCATCAAAAGGTGCAGGTACAAGTTCTAGATGCACTCCTAACACTTTGTCTGATCTTTAAAGGTGTACAATGGGAATAACACTCTGGAGAGGTGACAAAACTGAGGCCTACAGAAAAGGGGATCTGGAGTATAGAGAGTTGATCTGGATCAAGTTTGTTTTCAGCTCCAGATCAATTTATATGTTGGACTTTTCTACGACATTTTGAAGGAAAGGCTTTAGAGCTAAAATTAATACAAAGCCACTAAATTAAGTATTTGCTCTCCAGCTTTCAAAGTATATGATCCAGCTCTTTTTTCCCTGTATTAATCCTCATCCCAAATACACAACCATCTGCTTAAAACAAATTTGCCATAAGTTTTATTTACAAGAAACATTATTTCAAGACAGACTCTTTACTGTTAAAAAAGCAGACATTTATAGATTTATTCTTGCAGTTTAAAATAATAAATCTTGATGTAATCAATTTGAATCACTTGAATCCGGGAGGTGGAGGTTGCAGTGAGCTCAGATCATGCCACTGAACTCCAGCCTGGGCAACAGAGAGAGACTCCATCTCAAAAAATAATAATAATAATAATAGAGAGTACCAATTTTAGTGTTTTTTTTTTTTGAGACAGAGTGTTACTCTTGTTGCCCAGGCTGGAGTGCAGCAGCGCAATCTCGGCTCACTGCAACCTCCACCTCCTGGGATCAAGCGATTCTCCTGCCTCAACCTTCTGAGTAGCTGAGATTACAGGTGCCCACCACCATGCCCAGTTAATTTTTCGTATTTTTAGTAGAGTTGGGGTTTTACCATGTTGGCCAGGCTGGTCTCGAACTCCTGACTTCAGGTGATCCGCCCTCCTCGGCCTCCCAAAGTGCTGAGATTACAGGTGTGAGCCACCGTGCCTGGCCAATTTTAGTTATTTCTTGAGGCAACTCTGTGCCATTGCCCTTACGTATGGTGGTGAAAAAGCGCCTGTTACCCTCAGATTTTAACAAAACCCAGAACAAATCTATAAATCAGTCTATCTCCAAAAGAATAAAATTAAGTGAGCTAAAATGGTAACTGCCCAAAGGAAATCAGTTTTTGGAAGAAAATGATACTTCTTACTAATTATTATTTCACTAACAAAAGAACAAAGTGAATAATGAAATTAATAATTTCTTCATTTTTATATATTTTCATCCAATTGCCAAAACAAACCCCTCCAAACCTGAAATATGGTGAAATACTTACTCTATTTAATAAATCAATTTCTTCTTTGAGTTTTCCAATCATTTCCTCTTTATCTTGCATCAATCTCACAAGTCTTAGGTTTTCTTGTCTTTCTCTTACTACTTCCTGGTAGATACAATCAAAAACCAGTAATTACGAAGTAATTGGTTATTTATAATCTTCCTAAATGGCATATATCTCTCCAATTTGGTAAAATATTTTACATACATGAAGATTTACAATGAATTCCTTAAGATATATGGTGAAGGAACAAAGATCCCACCACAAAAGGAATCAGAGAATGAGGCGAATACAGGAGATATTAGGATGCTCCTGAGTAAAGCTATGTTTATATAAGTCTTTAACAAAACTAATGTAATAGACTCAATGATTTAACCTCTTTTGTGTGTGTGTGTGTGTGTGTGTGTGTGTGTGTGTGTGTGTGTGTGTGTATGTATGTATGTGTGACAGTGTGTCACTCTTGTCACCCAGGCTGGAGTGCAATGGCACCTTGGCTCACTGCAACCTCCACCTCCTGGGTTCAAGCGATTCTCCTGCCTCAGCCTCCTGAGTAGCTGGAATTACAGGTGCATGCCACCATGCCTGGGTAATTTTCATATTTTTAGTACAGATGGGGCTTTGCCATGTTGGCCAGGCTGGTCTCAAACTCCTGACCTTAAGTGATCTGCCTGCCTCGGCCTACCAAAGTGCTGGGATTACAAGCGTGAGCCACTGTGCCTGGCCTGTGATTCAACTTCTTTAGCTTATCACCACTATAAGTTATGAAGTACCTTATTTTTTAATGGGTATCTTGTTTGAAATAATTCAAAATTAATTTTTCTTAAAAATACAAAGTTTAAAGGAGATGGCCCAATAGAAACTCTAAACAGAAAAACAATGGTCCTCAGTTTTACCTCTGGCTCTGCCAGTTAACTGATAATGGATAAAAAGAAGGAACTAAAATAGATTACTGATTTTTAATTTTTTTTTTCTTTAAACAATGCAACACCTTTTTCAAAGAAATCTTACTTAGAATCCAGGGCATTGGGCTTGGTCAGCCACCTTGGGGGCAAAAGGGAAGCAGAGCTCAAAAGGCCTTGCTCAGAACTTGGCTTCTTTCCTACTAAACCTCCTGCAGAGCAATCAACCATCCATATCCCTTAGCTGCTGCCAACTACTAGCAATTCAATCCAAACTCTTGTGGAACTCAAGAAGCCTTTCTGGGCAACTCCCTTCAAAACTATTAGATTACATATTGTCTAAACTTTTTAATTTAAAATTATGAAATAATAGGCTGGGCACAGTGGTTCACGCCTGTAATTCCAGCACTTTAGGAAGCCGAGGCGGGTGGATCACCTGAGGTTAGGAATTCAAGACCAGCCTGACCAACATGGTGAAACCCCGTCTCTACTAAAAATACAAAAAAAAATTAGCCGGGCTTGGTGGTGCATGCCTGTAACCCCAGTTACTTGGAAGGCTGAGGCAGGAGAATCACTTGAACCTGGGAAGTGGAGGTTGCAGTGAGCCGATACTGAGCCATTGTACTCCAGTCTAGGCAACAAGAGCGAAACTCTGTCTCAAAACTAAATAAATAAATAAAAATAAATAAAACTATGAAATAATAATTCCAAGAAGAAACTGTTAAAGCTTAGAAATGTGACCTCAAAAAATCATAAATGTTATAAAATAGAAACAAGTTTTAAAAATGAAATTTCTTTACATAACATATGTAAGTTAGATCTTTAATAATATAGAGAATAATCTCAAGTAAAACAAAACACATTTTCAACAATTACAAAAGTATTCAACACCACTGCTAATTTTAGGGGTTGAATGTCTATGGCACAAACCTGAGACCCTATGGTTAATAAATTTATGCCAAGAGTCATCTGACTTGTACTGAAAGACACTTTTAAACAGGTATATTCTTACACAAAATTGTTTCAAACACCAAAGACGGACCTAACTCAGATTTACTCCTGTAATTTGTAAAGTTACAAATGAAAATCTATTCAGACAATATAATAAATACACAGTAGTATATATTTGCCAGCTCAGACTTCTAACCACTTCGAAAACAAAGGCTTTTAATATATTAAAGGTAACACTTGGCAGAAAAGAAGCGCACATATTAAATATTAAGGAATACTATTTCCTTTCTCACTCGGTTGCTATGAAACAAAAGAATTCTAATGGCATATTAATTTCATCAATCTTAAATAACTTATAATCCATACCTTTTCAAGATCTTCGATTTTCTTTTCCAGTGTGCTACTTGAAACCAGAGTACCTGAAACATTTGCATCCCTGTTATATCTAGGGAACCCACTTCTATCTGTTCGAGAATATCTACTTGAGACATCTTCTTCAGAAACACTGGTTGGGCTGTGGAAATATAAACATTTTATTAAAATCCCTAGTATTCAGCAAGAAAAATGCCAAGAACATTTTCTATTCAGCTTAAAAAAATTAACATTCCCCAAGGACATATGGTTACAGCAGCAACTTATTTGTAACTGTAGAAGTTAATCATTATTCCCACACAATGAAAAAAAATGTAAAAGTAGCGTTAATTCTTTCAACCAATATCTACTGAGTAGGTGTTAAGTAATGAACACTGTTCTGGATACTGAAGACGTAACAAACACAAACATGGACTCTGCCCTTTTGGTTAAAAGGGAATATAACTAATAATAAAGCAAGATGATCAGTAAAATAAGGTCAGTGACGGATACTATGAGAACTATGATAGGACAGATCTCCCAGATTATCTTTTTTTTTGAAATGGGGTCTCACTCTTGTCACTCAGACTGGAGTGCAGTGGTGCAATCACAGCTCACTGCAGCTTCGACTTCCTGGGCTCAAGCGATCCTCCCACCTCAGCCTCCTGAGTAGCTGGGACTATAGGTATGTGGCCACCACACCGGGCAAATTATTTTGTATTTCTTTTTCCAGAGACAGGGTTTCACCATGTTGCCCAGGCTGGTCTCAAACTCTTGGGCTCCAGCGATCCACCCACCTCAGCCTCCCAAAGTGCTAGGATTACAGAGGTGAGCATTGTGCCTGGCCTAGATTGCCCAGACTATCTGTGTTGAAAAACCACTTTCCTTCTTCAAAATTACAATCTTTCATGGACCAACACTTTTAAAAAGTAAAACTAAAATGAACTGCTGGAAAAATAAAAGTTAAAAAGGTCATACAAAATACAAGTCCAAATGTTTTATTAGATTCAGACCCATAAAATTATAAATAGAAAAAAAGAAAAGAGTTACATCAGTGGAAAATTCTCCACTATAAGTATGCATACAGGCAATTAATACAGAAAATTGCTACCATATTGATAATTTTGTTACTCCATAATTCTAATTTAATCAAAAGTTATAAGTAAAACAGCAATTCCTTAAACACCAATTCATACCCTCTGAACAGCACATATGTCAGTATTTAAAGTTTTTAATGTAACAAATGAGTTTGCTTCTTGTTTGCTGTATTATTACTCTATTAAAAATTACCCCCAAACTTACACACAATTCTTATCTCAAAGTTTCCATTGGTCAGGAATTTAGAAGCAGCTTAGGTGGGTGATTATGATTCAGGGCTTCTCATGAGCTTTTCATCAAGATGTTGGTTGGGGCTTCAATCATCTGAAGGCTTAACTGGGCTGGAGAATCTGCTTCTAAGCTCACTCACATGACTGATGACAACGGCCTCAGTTCCTCACTATGTTGGCCTCTCCACTGGCCTGTTCACCACATGGCAGCTGGCTTCCAGAGACAAACTGACAGAGCAACCGAGACAGAAGCTGCAGTGTCGGTCATAACGCAACCTCAAAAGTGACATACTATCACACTGACCTTATTCTATTGTTCACACATATCAACCTGGTATATTGTGTGAGAGGATTATACACGGTGCAAACATCAGGAGGTAGGGTTCACTGGGGGCTATCTTGAAAGCCAGTTACTACATTTGTTAATTAATCTAGGTTGGACTGAGGACAATGCTACTCAACAAGGGATAATGTATATCTAAACTAGTTCTGTGTTTTAATAGCCCTCAGAGAAAACAGTCTCAAAGGACAGAAATGGGAGTGATTTTAATGCAATTTCAACAAGCTCGGACATTCATTTTTAAAAACTTTTGTCTAAAATGTAGAAAATTTGTTTTTCAAAATTTGTTTTCAATCCTTCACTGACTGGTATCTATTTCCAATAATTTATCCAGCAAATTTACAGTTAAATCTAAAGTGACTTCTGGTTTTAAAAAATTGATTCCTCATCTATGAATTTCTTACCTATGAATTTTCTTGTGATAGAAAATAAAAGTGTCCTATCAAATTTGTAAGGTATTTGATTGTAACCTTTTCAAATGTGCAATACCAAGATCACCATCTACTTTACTGATAGTTGTTACTATATCGTAGAACCCTTTATAACAAGCTAAGGTAATTTTCTCCTCAAAAATCCAACTTTCATTTTTGTCACCTGATCTTATCTGCCATTGAAAAGCCTTCTCGGCTCACTGCAACTTCCGCCTCCTGGGTTCAAGGGATTCTCCTCCCTCAGTCTCCTGAGTAGCTGGGATTACAGGTACCTGCCACCATGCCCGGCTAATTTTTGTATTTTTAGTAGAGACGGGGTTTCACCATGTTGGCCAGGCTGGCCTTGAGCTCCTGACCTTGGGATCCACCTGCCCCAGCCTCCCAAAGTGCAGGGATTACAGGCATGAGCCACTGTGCCCGGCCGACTGACATTCCCTCTTTGCATGGAAAGCTAAGATCACTTAAAAAGTAAACAAAGAATGAGGCCATCAGACAATAAGCTAACTCACATATTTGAAAAGCTGGGGACCAAACTGGTTTCTTATCTTGCAAAAACACCAACAGTTCATCCCAAAATTCAAATACTCTTGACTGAAAAGGTCAATTTGAAGACCAATGTACACCCTAAGATCTGATAACAGCTGATCAGCTAACTCCCAAATCACAGCATCTAATTTTTTAGAAACCTCAAATGTAATGAATTAGTGTTTAATAATAAATTCACACTTTTAGCAAACTATACTGTGAATTCAGCTGATATAGCAAGAACACTGTTTAGTTCAGCTGACAAAGCAAGACTTTCTCAATGAAAGAAGCAGGACACCGATTTACATTCTGGTACAAGCTTCAGTATGTTTTTCTTATCACTGTGCCTGCATAATTAGAATATATTCCTACAAAAGTAAAGCACAACTCCAAACCACATTTGTTGATACTGTAACCCTTTGCAAGTGTTATGTAGTTCAGAGCGAGCTGTATTTGTCAGCAATGAAGCTGAAAAATAAGTTGTTACTTCCTATGTTAGCAAAACCAATGTGTTCATCAAATTGTAACAAAAATTCCTTTGCAGGATCTTATTTGTCTGAGAGTTAGTCTTCGGTATCACTATTCTGTCCCTAAACACATCAAGCTATTATGGTGTGGTTGGAAAGTGGTACGTGAACTATCTTCTTTACTACAGATTCACCCAACATTTCCAAGCAAACATGTTTTGTCTTGTCATTTATATGCAGTTTTTATTAATGTTAGCAACCTCAAATGAGACTATCAGAAACCCCAAAAATACTAGTGATCACATGTGAAATCCTGAACATCTGCTCCGGTCATCTTTGTAATATTCTTTCAAATAATGAATTTGGTTTTGAACATATTTGATGAATTTGTTTTGAACATGTCATGCCTACAACTACCAATTAAATTTTGATCATTTTATATTGTTTAAATAGCCAGTGTATCTCCAAACAACCCACTTTGGTTTTAGCACTTCACCCATCAATTATGGCTAAAAACTAAACATGGAGGGTGGAGCCAAGATGGCCGAATAGGAACAGCTCCAGTCTCCAGCTCCCAGCCCCAGCGACACAGAAGACGGGTGATTTCTGCATTTCTACTTGAGGTACCGGTTTCATCTCACTAGGGAGTGCCTAACAGTGGGTGCAAGACAGTCGGTGAAGCGCACTGTGCGCGAGCCGAAGCAGGGCGAGGCATTGCCTCACTCGGGAAGCGCAAGGGGTCAGGGAGTTCCCTTTCCTAGTCAAAGAAAGGGAAAACAGACGGCACCTGGAATATCGGGTCAGTCCCGTCCTAATACTGCGCTTTTCCAACGGGCCTGGAAAACGGCTCACTAGGAGATTGTGTCCCGCACCTGGCTCGGAGGGTCCTATGCCCACAGAGTCTTGCTGATTGCTAGCACAGCAGTCTGAGATCACTCTGCAAGGCGGCAACGAGGCTGGGGGAGGGGCGCCCGCCATTGCCCAGGCTTGCTTAGGTAAACAAAGCAGCCAGGAAGCTCGAACTGGGTGGAGCCCACCACAGCTCAAGGAGGCCTGCCTGCCTCTGTAGGCTCCACCTCTGGGGGCAGGGCACAGACAACCAAAAACTCAGCGAGAACCTCCACAGCCTTAAATGTCCCTGTCTGACTGACAGCTTTGAAGAGAGTAGTGGTTCTCCCAGCACGCAGCTGGAGATCTGAGAACGGACAGACTGCCTCCTAAAGTGGGTCCCTCACCCCTGAGCAGCCTAACTGGGAGGCACCCCCCCAGTGGGACAGACTGACACCTCATTCAACCGGGTACTCCTCTGAGACAAAACTTTCAGAGGAACTATCAGACAGCTGAATTTGTGGTCTCACGAAAATCCGCTGTTCTGCAGCCACCGGTGCTGACACCCAGCCAAACAGGGTCTGGAGTGGACCTCTAGTAAACTCCAACAGACCTGCAGCTGAGGGTCTTGTCTGGTAGAAGGAAAATTAACAAACAGAAAGGATATCCACACCAAAAACCCATCTGTACATCACCATCATCGAAGACAAAAAGTAGACAAAACCACAAAGATGGGGAAAAAACAGACCAAAAAAACTGGAAACTCTAAAAAACAGAGCACCTCTCCTCCTCCAAAGGAACGCAGTTCCTCACCAGCAACGGAACAAAGCTGGATGGAGGATGACTTTGATGAGTTGAGAGAAGAAGGCTTCAGACGATCAAACTACTCTGAGCTACGAGAGGAAATTCAAAACAATAGCAAAGAAGTTAAAAACTTTGAAAAAAAATTAGAAGAATGGATAACTAGAATAACCAATGGAGAGAAGGGCTTAAAGGAGATGATGGAGCTGAAAGCCAAGTTTCGAGAACTACGCGAAGAATGCAGAAGCCTCAGTAGCAGATGCGATCAACTGGAAGAAAGGGTATCGCTGATAGAAGATGAAATGAATGAAATGAAGAGAGAAGGGAAGTTTAGAGAAAAAAGAATAAAAAGAAATGAACAAAGCCTCCAAGAAATTTGGGACTATGTGAAAAGACCAAACCTTCGTCTGATTGGTGTACCTGAAAATGATGGGGAGAATGGAACCAAGTTGGAAAACACTCTGCAAGATATTATCCAGGAGAACTTCCCCAATCTAGCAAGGCAGGCCAGCATTCAGATTCAGGAAATACAGAGAACGCCACAAAGATACTCCTCGACTTCCACAATGGTTGAACTAGTTTACAGTCCCACCAACAGTGTAAAAGTGTTCCTATTTCTCCACATCCTCTCCAGCACCTGTTGTTTCCTGATTTTTTAATGATGGCCATTCTAACTGGTGTGAGATGGTATCTCACTGTGGTTTTGATTTGCATTTCTCTGATGGCCAGTGATGAGGAGCATTTCTTCATGTGTTTTTTGGCTGCATAAATGTCTTCTTTTGAGAAGTGTCTGTTCATGTCCTCTTCCTCAGGGATATAGAACTAGAAATACCATTTGACCCAGCCATCCCATTACTGGGTATATACCCAAAGGACTATAAATCATGCTGCTATAAAGACACATGCACACGTATGTTTATTGCGGCACTATTCACAATAGCAAAGAGTTGGAACCAACCCAAATGTCCAACAACGATAGACTGGATTAAGAAAATGTGGCACATATACACCATGGAATACTATGCAGCCATAAAAAATGATGAGTTCGTGTCCTTTGTAGAGACATGGATGAAACTGGAAACCATCATTCTCAGTAAACTATCGCAAGGACAAAAAACCAAACACCGCATGTTCTCACTCATAGGTGGGAATTGAACAATGAGAACTCATGGACACAGGAAGGGGAACATCACGCTCCGGGGACTGTTGTGGGGTGGGGGGAGGGGGGAGGGACGGCATTAGGAGATACACCTAATGCTAAATGACGAGTTAATGGGTGCAGGAAATCAACGTGGCACATGGATACATATGTAACAAACCTGCACATTGTGCACATGTACCCTAAAACCCTAAAGTATAATAAAAAAAAAAAAAATTAAAAAAAAAAAAATAAAAAAAAAAAAAAAAAAAAAGATACTCCTCGAGAAGGGCAACTGCAAGACACATAATTGTCAGATTCACCAAAGTGGAAATGAAGGAAAAAATGTTAAGGGCAGCCAGAGAGAAAGGTCGGGTTACCCACAAAGGGAAGCCCATCAGACTAACAGCTGATCTCTCAGCAGAAACTCTACAAGCCAGAAGAGAGTGGGGGCCGATATTCAACATTCTTAAAGAAAAGAATTTTCAACCCAGAATTTCCTATCCCGCCAAACTAAGCTTCATAAGTGAAGGAGAAATAAAATACTTTACAGACAAGCAAACGCTGAGTGATTTTGTCACCACCAGGCCTGCCCTAAAAGAGCTCCTGAAGGAAGCACTAAACATGGAAAGGAACAACCGGTACCAGCCCCTGCAAAAACATGCCAAATTGTAAAGACCATCGAGGCTAGGAAGAAACTATAGCAACTAACGAGCAAAATAACCAACTAACATCATAATGACAGGATCAGATTCACACATAACAATATTCACGTTAAATGTAAATGGGCTAAATGCTCCAATCAAAAGACACAGACTGGCAAACTGGATAAGGAGTCAGGACCCATCAGTGTGCTGTATTCAGGAAACCCATCTCACGTGCAGAGACACACATAGACTCAAAATAAAGGGATGGAGGAAGATCTATCAAGCAACTGGAAAACAAAAAAAGGCAGGGGTTGCAATCCTAGTCTCTGATAAAATAGACTTTAAACCAACAAAGATCAAAAGAGACAAAGAAGGCCATTACATAATGGTAAAGGGATCAATTCAACAAGAAGAGCTAACTATCCTAAATATATATGCACCCAACACAGGAGCACCCAGATTCATAAAGCAAGTCCTCAGTGACCTACAAAGGGACTTAAACTCCCACACAATAATAATGGGAGATTTTAACACCCCACTGTCAGCATTAGACAGATCAACGAGACAGAAAGTTAACAAGGATATCCAGGAATTGAACTCAGCTCTACATAAAGTGGACCTAATAGACATCTACAGAACTCTGCACCCCAAATCAACAGAATATACATTTTTTTCAGCACCACACCACACCTATTCCAAAATTGACCACATAGTTGGAAGTAAAGCTCTTCTCAGCAAATGTAAAAGAACAGAGATTATAACAAACTGTCTCTCAGACCACAGTGCAATCAAACTAGAACTCAGGATTAAGAAACTCAGTCAAAACCGCTCAACTACATGGAAACTGAACAACCTGCTCCTGAATGACTATTGGGTACATAATGAAATGAAGGCAGAAATAAAGATGTTCTTTGAAACCAATGAGAACAAAGACACAACATACCAGAATCTCTGGGACACGTTCAAAGCAGTGTGTAGAGGGAAATTTATAGCACTAAATGCCCACAAGAGAAAGCAGGAAAGATCCAAAATTGACACCCTAACATCACAATTAAAAGAACTAGAAAAGCAAGAGCAAACACATTCAAAAGCTAGCAGAAGGCTAGAAATAACTAAAATCAGAGCAGAACTGAAGGAAATAGAGACACAAAAAACCCTTCAAAAAATTAATGAATCCAGGAGCTGGTTTTTTGAAAAGATCAACAAAATTGATGGACCGCTAGCAAGACTAATAAAGAAGAAAAGAGAGAAGAATCAAATAGATGCAATAAAAAACGAAAAAGGGGCTATCACCACCGATCCCACAGAAATACAATCTACCATCAGAGAATACTACAAACACCTCTATGCAAATAAACTAGAAAATCTGGAAGAAATGGATAAATTCCTCGACAAATACACCCTCCCAAGACTAAACCAGGAAGAAGTTGAATCTCTGAATAGACCAATAACAGGTTCTGAAATTGTGGCAATAATCAATAGCTTACCAACCAAAAAGAGTCCAGGACCTGATGGATTCACAGCTGAATCCATCAAGGAGGAACTGGTACCATTCCTTCTGAAACTATTCCAATCGATAGAAAAAGAGGGAATCCTCCCTAACACATTTTACGAAGCCAGCATCGTCCTGATACCAAAACCTGGCAGAGACATAACCAAAAAAGAGAATTTCAGACCAATATCCTTGATGAACATTGATGCAAAAATCCTCAATAAAATACTGGCAAACCGAATCCAGCAGCACATCAAAAAGCTTATCCACCATGATCAAGTGGGCTTCATCCCTGGGATGCAAGGCTGGTTCAACATACGCAAATCAATAAATGTAATCCAGCATATAAACAGAACCAAAGACAAAAACCACATGATTATCTCAATAGATGCAGAAAAGGCCTTTGACAAAATTCAACAACCCTTCATGCTAAAAACTCTCAATAAATTAGGTATTGATGGGACGTATCTCAAAATAATAAGAGCTATCTACAACAAACCCACAGCCAATATCATACTGAATGGGCAAAAACTGGAAGCATTCCCTCTGAAAACTGGCACAAGACAGGGATGCCCTCTCTCACCACTCCTATTCAACATAGTGCTGGAAGTTCTGGCCAGAGCAATCAGGCAGGAGAAGGAAATAAAGGTTATTCAATTAGGAAAAGAGGAAGTCAAATTGTCCCTGTTTGCAGATGACATGATTGTATATCTAGAAAACCCCATTGTCTCAGCCCAAAATCTCCTTAAGCTGATTAGCAACTTCAGCAAAGTCTCAGGATACAAAATTAATGTACAAAAATCACAAGCATTCTTGTACACCAATAACAGACAAACAGAGAGCCAAATCATGAGTGAACTCCCATTCACAATTGCTTCAAAGAGAATAAAATACCTAGGAATCCAACTTACAAGGGATGTGAAGGACCTCTTCAAGGAGAACTACAAACCACTGCTCAATGAAATAAAAGAGGATACAAACAAATGGAAGAACATTCCATGCTCATGGGTTGGAAGAATCAATATCGTGAAAATGGCCATACTGCCCAAGGTAATTTATAGATTCAATGCCATCCCCATCAAGCTACCAATGACTTTCTTCACAGAATTGGAAAAAACTACTTTAAAGTTCATATGGAACCAAAAAAGAGCCCGCATCGCCAAGTCAATCCTAAGCCAAAAGAACAAAGCTGGAGGCATCACGCTACCTGACTTTAAACTATACTACAAGGCTACAGTAACCAAAACAGCATGGTACTGGTACCACAACAGAGACATAGATCAATGGAACAGAACAGAGCCCTCAGAAATGATGCCGCATAGCTACAACTATCTGATCTTTGACAAACCTGACAAAAACAAGAAATGGGGAAAGGATTCCCTATTTAATAAATGGTGCTGGGAAAACTGGCTAGCCATATGTAGAAAGCTGCAACTGGATCCCTTCCTTACACCTTATACAAAAATTAATTCAAGATGGATTAAAGACTTATATGTTAGACCTAAAACCATTAAAATCCTACAAGAAAACCTAGGCAATACCATTCAGGACATAGGCGTGGGCAAGGACTTCATGTCTAAAACACCAAAAGCAATGGCAACAAAAGCCAAAATCGACAAATGGGATCTCATTAAACTAAAGAGCTTCTGCACAGCAAAAGAAACTATCATCAGAGTGAACAGGCAACCTACACAATGGGAGAAAATTTTTGCAACCTACTCATCTGACAAAGGGCTAATATCCAGAATCTACAATGAACTCAAACAAATTTACAAGAAAAAAACAAACAATCCCATCAAAAAGTGGGCAGAGGACATGAACAGACACTTCTCAAAAGAAGACATTTATGCAGCCAAAAAACACATGAAGAAATGCTCATCATCACTGGCCATCAGAGAAATGCAAATCAAAACCACAGTGAGATACCATCTCACACCAGTTAGAATGGCCATCATTAAAAAATCAGGAAACAACAGGTGCTGGAGAGGATGTGGAGAAATAGGAACACTTTTACACTGTTGGTGGGACTGTAAACTAGTTCAACCATTGTGGAAGTCAGTGTGGCGATTCCTCAGGGATCTCGAACTAGAAATACCATTTGACCCAGCCATCCCATTACTGGGTATATACCCAAAGGACTATAAATCATGCTGCTATAAAGACACATGCACACGTATGTTTATTGCGGCACTATTCACAATAGCAAAGAGTTGGAACCAACCCAAATGTCCAACAACGATAGACTGGATTAAGAAAATGTGGCACATATACACCATGGAATACTATGCAGCCATAAAAAATGATGAGTTCGCGTCCTTTGTAGGGACATGGATGAAACTGGAAAACATCATTCTCAGTAAACTATCGCAAGGACAAAAAACCAAACACCGCATGTTCTCACTCATAGGTGGGAATTGAACAATGAGAACTCACGGACACAGGAAGGGGAACATCACGCTCCGGGGACTGTTGTGGGGTGGGGGAGGGGGGAGGGACAGCATTAGGAGATACACCTAATGCTAAATGACAAATTAATGGGTGCAGGAAATCAACATGGCACACAGATACATATGTAACAAACCTGCACATTGTGCACATGTACCCTAAAACCCTAAAGTATAATTAAAAAAAAAAAAAAAAAAAAAAAAAAAAACTAAACATAAGACACATAATACTTTCCAGGAAAACTAGTACAAATTCTTTTGATCTCTATCTCTTTGAAATTATTTCCATCGTCATCATTTGGTTTACTACTGCTATTGCATTCAGAAAAGTGTCTTTGCTTGTCAAAAAAGTCCAGTAAAGCTTGTTTTGTCATCAGTAAATCTGACTTATAAATAATACAAATTTTGCTTCCAGGATTTAAATAATACTTGTAAAACATAAAATTCAAAAGAATGAAAAAGATTTTTACATTTTTAAATTACTATATATTTTTAAATTATTTATGGGACAAGAATAAGTATGATTAAAATTAATGAGATTTTAAAAATAAATGCTTTGCTTTTTTGCGGGGGACGGGGGGAAATAGGGTCTTGCACTGTCACCCAGGCTGATGTACAGAGGTGCCACCATGGCTCACTGCAGCCTTGAAACCTCAAAACTCCTGGGCTCAAGAGATCCTTCCACCTTAGCCTCCCAAGTAGCTAGGACTACAGGCATATGCCACCATACCTGGCAAATTTTTTTTTTTTTTTTTTTTTTTTTGTAGAGACGTGTCTTACTATGTTGACCAGGCTGGTCTCAAACTCCTGGCTTCAAGCTATCCTCCTACCTTGGTCTTGGGATTATAGGCATGAGCTAGCCACATTTTATTTAATTCTTATACATTTTTCGGTTACAAATGACTAACTTCAAAATATCACACATTGTAACAGCCCTGTTGGGCATGATTAGCATGCAACTCGCCACGGCACTTGAACTACTCTATATCCTGTTCACAGAGTAATCCACTGATCATGCACTTGGATGTGATGATGACAAGTCAAAATGCAATTCAAGTTTCTAAATGCTTATTCTCAAGTTCTTTTCTTGTCTTGGATTGACAACAAACAGTTCAAGGACTACACTTTGGGTATCACTATGTTAGAGAAGGTTGAAACGTAAAAAGAAGGACAAGAATGTGCAAAAACCTATAAATTGTGGCCCACTTGAGAAACAGAAAACTCCAATATGGCTAAAGCATGGAGTGTAAACATAAGAGTAATAAAATATGAGGCTGAAAAAGCAAGCAGGAAACCTGAATTTTTTTTTTTTTTTTTTTTTTTTTAAGAGACAGGTTCTTACTCTGTGGCCCAGGCTGGAGTGCAGTGGACAATCATAGCTCACTGTAAATTCAAATTCCTGGGCCCAAGCAGGAATCCTCCCCTCAGCCTCTGGAGTAGCTACATGTGCGACCATGCCCGCTAATTTATCTTAATTTTTTAGAAGTTAGGTCTTGCTATGTTGCCCAGGCTGATCCTGAAGTCCTGGCCTCAAGCGATCTTCCTGCCTCGGCCACCCAAAGTGCTTGGAGTAGAAGTCTGAGCTACCACGCCTGGCCCTGAAAGCTATTTTATGGAAGAATTTAAACTAAGTGTCTCCAAATATTATTCATAATTACAAACCCATGTTGGTATGTATGTTTACTTATCTACCATTTTTATAGGATTTACAATATGACAATATAAAATAATCATCTGTATCCCAAAAATAGAGCATAAGAAAAAGACTAAAATTTGTTTTATTTACGGTACAAAAATTTGTTTTCACAAATATTTTAAATAAAATATTGAATATGCTTCATTATTTCTGAAGATCTTAACACCGTGTGATACAGAGATTCAAAGATCTAGTTCTAACATCAGTTTGAATATTTGATTTTTAATGGCTATCAAAGCAGAAAGGGATGCCTTACAAAAAAAATGAGAATTTTTTTTAAAGTTTCACTTAAAACCTCAAAATCAGCATAATTTTTCTGAATTCATGAGAACAGATTTGATTTTGTACATCTTACCAGCTGAACAACAATGTGATCTTATTTGCAATTAAACACTTGATTTTCTCCACAAATTCCCTAATCCCAGACTTACATATTTTGTAATAGTTAAACTAGATAACTCATAAATCCGCATAGATGGACATTCAAATTATAGTATTGTGCAACATGCAGGAAGTGAACAAAGCATGCTTCCCTCAGGACACCTTTAGTACCAAATGACCATCTGACATATAGAGCAAAGAAGGAATGACTAAATAACTATTACATAGTAGTAGCTTTTAAATATTAATGCCTTAGTGTTTTTCAAATAAAAAGGTAAATATGAATAAAAGTTCCAATATTTTCCTCCTGCACCCTAGCAGATTATCTTGTATATCACCCCCCTTTGGAGACCACTGATTCAGACTCCATTTAAAGGTAATGGTAAGCCATTAAAAGCAGGGAGAGTAACAGTACCATTTTTATAAAATATATTGGAGATGAGCTAAACGGAGACATGGAGGCCAGTGTGGAGGCTATTGTAATCACCTATGTAAGAGATGATGGTGTCCTAGATTGGTGTGATGGCAATGAGATACTCAGAAGATAAACTCAACAAGGCTTGGTGAATGAATGGATAAGGGCAAGATGGGAAAAAAAATAAGTGTCATAAATAATGTCCAGGCTACTGACTTGAGCAAAAGTAGATGCTGATGTCAATCAACTACTGAAATCCATCAGGTTTCACACGTTTACTTTTGAAAATGCTTAGTTTAGTATGTTTAGCAGATATTTAATAGCTGTTGATTATACAGGTATGGAGCTAACGATCTGGAGTCCTCAGCATTATGTATAGATAGTAATTGAAGTCATTGGAGTGAATGAAATTTCTACCACAAATACACAAAATGAAAAGAGAATAAAATCTAAGATTAACAGCTGAGTAGGCTGAGCATAGTGGCTCACACCTGTAATCTCAGCACTTTGGGGGGCCAAGGCAGGAGGACTGCTTACGTCCAGGAGTTCAAGACCAGTCTGGACAACATAATGAGACTCTGTCTCTATAAAATTAAAAAAACAAAAAATTAGTCAGGCATGGTGGCATGTTCCTGGAGTTCCAAGCACTTGGGACTTGGGAGGCTGAGGTAGGAGGATTGCTTGAGCCCAAGAGGTTGAGGCTGCAGTGAGCGATTACGCCACTGCACTCAGCCTGGGTGACATGGTGAAACCCTGTAAAAAGAAACAAAAACAAAAAAATCGAGTAATACCAATATACGAAGAAGAGGTACAGGTAAGAAAGACCTACAAATAAGACTGGGAAATACCAGCAAAGTGGTAAAAAGAAAATCAACAGAGGAAGGTATCACTAAAGCCATACCATATTATAGAAGACCATTAGAAGCATTTTAAAGGACCCATTTTTCACAAAAAAAGAAGTCCACTTTCTGCATCCATCCATGACTTTTTAGGTAGAAACTATAATGCTGACAGCTACAAACAAACCATCTAGAAATATGGATGTCCGTTAGTAATAGTGTATTTGCTTGATGAACAAGTTTAAAACAATATTTCAAAAAAGTTTAACTTATTAACAATTTTTAAAACCTTCAATCTTAGACTTGTCAATACATAAATGGCATCCTTATGCAATTTTTTTTTTTTTTTTTTTTGGAGACAGAGTTTCACTCCTGTTTCCCAGGCTGGAGTGCAATGCCACTATTTTGGCTCACTGCAACCTCAGCCTGCAGTCAAGTGATTCTCCTGCCTCTGCCTCCCAAGTAGCTGGGATTACAGGCACCCGCCACCATGCCTGGCTAATTTTTGTATTTTTAGTGGAGATGGGGTTTCCTCATGCTGACCAGGCTGGTCTCGAACTCCTGACCTCAGGTGATGCGCCCACCTTGGCCTCCCAAAGTGCTGGGATTACAGGCATAAGCCACCACACCCGGCCTTCATTATGCAAATGCAAGGAATAGTGAAAAACAAAATCAGTGCTTCATTCCCAATATGTATTATGTTTTAGGGAATACTGTCATAATTGTGAAGAATTGTGTTACTTGATCTTATTGCCAAATTTAGCCGTTTAACCTATTTTGAAGGCCAGATATGCACAGTGCAAAATACTCAGAATAAAAGATTGTTCATTAACTCCAAAAAGTTTTTAACATTCTACTTAGGAATGTTAACACAAATCTCTAATACGATCCAAAAAGAATCCTCCCTCCACTCTTAGCTACAAAGACATGAACTATAATGCTCAGAAAAGGGAAAAGAAATAGTATCATCAAAGATAAATGTCACCCCTTACTGGAAGTTTTCCCCCTCTGGGAATTTTCGCATCTTATGTAGAAACACCAGGGGGTGTTGTGTTGGGGAAAATTACACTATTATTCTAAAACTATCATGAGAATGAGATTGGCAGCATTAAGAGATTATAGCTAGAGGAATTTTCCACTAAAATAGACATTATAAAGCTTAGCAATGAGAAGAAATACAAGACTCAAGGGTAAATCCTACTTTTAGAATAAGTATCAAATATTCAGAAGTACAGGATATATTCTGAAATTTCCAAATAACCAACAACTACGTAACTGGCTTCCATCCTTTTAGTATCTTTCACTGCCCTATTCTCTTCACCCTCCACCACTCCCACTCCTCAAAACAGCTCCTTGCTCTGTGTAGGGTTTATCTCTCTTCCTTTAAATACAAACATACACATAACCACATACACCAACAACTAAAAATCAAAATCAACTCTCATTATATTAAACTCTCATAACTCTTTATTAAAACTGATACATATTTATTATAGAAAACAGAAAATACAAATGAGTGTCATCAGTAATTCCACTAACCCAGAGATAATGTCCATTAACATTTTATAACATATTAGTAAATGTTTAGCCTTCTGGATCAGATTCCTTTTAAAAATCTTATGAAAAGTATATATCTCCTCCCAGAAAAATATACATTATCTTCTTTTACACAGAATTTTAGCAGTTTATCACAGGAATAGTTCTCAGATAATGCTTTATATATACTTTGTTTTGTATCATACTTTTTTGTAATATGTTCTCTCCTCCATTTTACATAAACAGGTAATAATTTTCTTATGTAATATTTTTCTATAGCATCATTTTAATGGCTGCATTATAACTGTTTATAGCAATATATTATAGTTTTTAATCTATCTCGTTAAAAATTTAAGTTGCTTCAGTTAGGGAATATCATACATATTCATTTCTGGTATATTAAATATAGTGAATTATCCTAAAAGAGATCAAATACATCTGGCTGCTCAAGTTTCACCACCTGTTAGGACAAAACATGTCCAGAAAACACTCTCCAAATATAGTTTATTATATACAGTAGAAACAGCTAAAATTATACATTCCTCATTATCATCTTAACATGGGTGTCCTAAACAGCCAGGCACAGTACCCTGCACCTTTGAACTATTCAATATTTGACATATAATGTGTGTATATATAGATATATTCTTTTTTTTAAAAAAAAAGCCTTCAACTAAGCAATATGAAAAATTTCTGTATAGTAAGAATAGGGGTCACACAAAAATTTGTACATGAATGTTCACAGCATATTGTCTATTATGATATGTATATTTCATATTAGCCAAAAAGTGTAAAGAATCTAACATGTCCATTATGTTAATCCAAATGGTAAAACATAATATAGTATATCCTGCAAACTTCAATATGGAATCATCTTGAAAAAATTATGCTTAGCAAATGACGAGACACAAAAAGCCACATACTCGGCCGGGTGCAGTGGCTCACACCTGTAATCCCAGCACTTTGGGAGGCCAAGGCAGGCAGATCACTTGAGGCCAGGATTTCAAGATCAGCCTGGCCAACATGGCGAATGGTGAAACCCTATCTCTACCAAAAATACAAAATTTGGCTGGGTGGGGTGGTGCACACCTGTAGTCCCAGCTGCTTGGGAGGCTGAGGGACAAGAATCACTTGAACCCACAACGCAGGGGTTGCAGTGAGCCGAGATCGCACTACTGCACTCTAGCCTGAGCAACAGAGTGAGACTCTAAAAAAAAAAAAAAAAAAAACCCAAGAAGCCATATACTGTATGATTCCATTTATCTGAAATATCCAATACAGACAAATCTATAAGGACAGAAAACATATTACTGGTTGCTGGGGGACCTAGGGGCAGAGGAAGAAAGGATATGAAGGGTATGAAGTTTCCTTCAGGGTAGAACAAATTTTGGAACTAGACAGCAGTGATGGTTGTAAACACTGTGAATGCCCTAAAAATGCTGAACTGTACACCTTAAAATAGTGAATTTTATGGCATTTGAATTACATTTTAATAACAGGGAACAGTATGATCAATTTAGTCGTTAATTTCTAAATAAATGCACAAAATGCACTTAAAATGACACCAAATATTATAACATGGTTTATCTTTCATTATAATGAAGAAACTCTAGATGTTGTTAGACTTCATAATTCAGAACAAGTTATTTTCTGACATTGTACTACAGCTAAAACAAAGTAAAGATGTGAGTGGATTTGTGAAATCTAGAGCCATATATCTAGAAGTTACTTTTCAGGAAAAAATAAAACCCTATGTTAGAAAAAAATCTAGTTACTGGTACCATCCAGTCACTTGGAGTTTAAATAAGCTAATTAAACTACCACACTGTATCTATTTCCTACCCATGCTAGGCAAATTAACATTACTACTATGAGGTAATGCAACATATGCTGACACAATCTGCAAATTATTACCTGTTTAATCATACAAGTCATTAAACTTCACTGTGCCTCAGTTTACTCATTTGTAAAATAAGAATAATAAAAGCATCTCCCTAGGACTATCAAGGAATTAACTGAATAGAAAGTACTTTGAATAGTACCTGGTACACACTAATATTATATAAATATTAATAATATTTATGACCTAGAAAAGTTCAGAAATCCACCAGTCCACAAAATGTACAAGAATCCCAATTTATTTTAAATAATCATTTTATGACTTACATGTACTGTTTCCAAATCTATTAACTAGAAAGGTCACTGCTATTGCATGCCTGACAGCATTGGGTAAAATATAGAACATATCCTAATATAGAAATAATAGATCTTGCCAGGCGTGGTGGCTCACGCCTGTAATCCCAGCACTTTGGGAAGTGAGGCAGATGGATCACTTGAGGTCAGGAGTTTGAGACCAGCCTGGCCAACACAGTGAAACCCCGTCTCTAACCTGGGTGACACAGTGAGACTCTGTCTTTAAAAAGAAAGAAAGAAAGAAAGAATAGATCTTGAAAGGAACACATTTCTTAGAAAGGGTCATATATAGCCCAAGAAGACTCTCTTTCTTCAACTAATGAGAGATATATTTGGTCGTCTTTAGTTTGGATTTCCCACCGTTAAAGAATCTGGCTGATTTCTGGCCAGGTGCAGTAGCTCACACCTGTAATTCCAGCACTTTGGGAGGCCAAGGCAGGCAGATCTCTTTAGCCTAGGAGTTCAGGATCAGCCTGGGCAACACAGAAAAACCCCACCTCTACAAAAAATTTAAAAATTAGCTGGGTGTGGTGGCACATGCCTGTAGTTACAGCCACTTGGGAGGCCAAAGCTGGAGGATCACTTGAGCCAGGGAACTGAGGGCTGCAGTGAGCCATGATTACACTACTGCACTCCAGGCACCGCAGTGAGACCTTGTCTCAAAAAAAATTAATAAATAATAATAATAATCTGGCTGATTTTTCTGGTTTTGACCCTTGACCAACAAACCAAGGAAGCTTGTATCTACTTGGTGGTTCTCAAAACAAGAACTACTGGTTAAAACGATGATCATGGTGAAACCCCGTCTCTACTAAAAATACAAAATTAACCGGGCATGGTGGCGCATGCCTGTAATCCCAGCTACTCAGGAGGCTGAGGCAGGAGAATCACTTGAACCTGGGAGGTGGAGGTTGCAGTGAGCCAACATTGCCCCAATGCACTCCAGCCTGGGCGACAAGAGCAAAACTCCGACTCAAAAAAAAAAAAAAAAAAAAAAAAATCATAAAGTTCCACCTAGGAAAAAAAGTTAACATTGTTGTGCTGCAACATCTTAAATCTTGAATGAAAACTATGTTTCTAAATGAATTATTCATCTCTAAACTTGAACCAGTTCTAGTCGGTTTCTTATGAAAGAGCTTGAGAATGAAGTTGAGAACTAAAGGTCTTAACTGGCCATCCCCAACCTTTTAGGCAACAGGGAGCAGTTTCATAGAAGACAATTTTTCCATGAACCAGGGGGATGGCAGGGAGGATGGTTTCGGGATGAAACTGTTCCACCTCAGATCATCAGGCATTAGATTCTCATAAAGGTGCATGTAACCTAGGTCCCTCACACGAGCAGTTCACAATAGGGTTCACGCTCCCATGAGAATCTAATGCCATTGCTGATCTGGTAGGAGGCAAAGCTCAGGCAGTAATGCTCACCCACTGCTCACCTCCTGCTGTGTGGATGGTTCCTAACAGGCCACAGACAGGTAGCAGCCCACACCCCAAGGGGTGGGGACCGCTGGCTTAAAGTATTTCACAGTGTCTCAAATTAAATGCATTTATGTTATGTAGAAGTCTTATCATTTTTTTTTTTTTTTTTGAGACAAGAGTCTCGCTCTGTCGCCCAGGCTGGAGTGCAGTGGCGCAATCTCGGCTCACTGCAAGCTCCGCCTCCCGGGTTCACGTCATTCTCCTGCCTCAGCCTCTCCGAGTAGCTGGGACTACAGGCACCCGCCACCACACCCAGCTAATTTTTTGTATTTTTTAGTAGAGACGGGGTTTCACCGTGGTCTCGATCTCCTAGAAGTCTTATCATTTAAACAATGGCAAAGATTTAGTTTACTGAACCATCTACCCAGAGTTAGTTCTGCTATAATACAACATTAAGTGTTTCTAAAATCACTGTGTTATGCAAAAGTCACTCAATAAAAACATGGTGGGTCAGGCATGGTGGCTCATGCCTGTAATCCCAGCACTTTGGGAGACTGAGGTGAGAGAATCACTTGAGGTCAGGAGTTTGAGACCAGTCTGGCCAACATGGCAAAACCCCATCTCTACTAAAAATACAAAAATTAGCCAGGCATGGTGGCAGGTGCCTATAATCCCAGCTACTTGGGAGGCCGTGGCAGGAGAATCACTTGAGCTCAGGAGGTAAACGTTGCTTGAGCCCAGGAGGTAGAGGTTGCAATGAGCCAAGATCATGCCACTGCACTCCAGCCTGGATGACAAGAGACTCCAACTCAAAAAAACAAAAGCAGGAGGGAGATTATACAAAAAATGGGGTTGGAGGACAATGTTCTAAAACTTCATCAGTGACACATTATAAAAGATAGTAGCCTAATATAAAGTGGTAGTACAGTTTTACAGGTTAAACAGCTAAGAAATACATAAATACGGCATTTTATCTTGATAAAGTAGTGAGGTTTCTTTATAGAAGCTGGTTGACAGCAGAAGGGTTGCAGCTTGTGGGTTAATATGAAATGTGAGAAAGAAGATATCTGAAATTAGACTGGAAGTTGTAACATCACATATGGAAGCGATAGGGACAGGAGGCAGGAAAATTCTGGGCAGAAGAGGGTGGTCCTGGTGAGGGTTCCACCCTCAACCCTTGAACTGTGGCCCAAAGTGAGAACATGCATTCCTGTTTTCCTGCTTGAATGTTGCCTTTTCCAAAACCACCCATGGCCTGTCCTGCTCCCTATATCCTGTGCCCATAAAAACCTCAGGCTGTGCCACCAGAGAGAGGAGAGGAAGAGAAGAGGAGAAGCAGTTTGACTTCAGAGCAATGGCTTGACAATGCTGCTCCAGGGAAAGATTATCTTCCCACTCCCCTTTCCAGCTCCCCTTTCATTGGCAATATAATCCTCCATATTCATCACCCTTCAATTCGTTCATGTGACCTGATTTTTCCTGGACACTGAATGGGTGCAAACGCTAAAGGCTGTCATATTGACCCTCTGCTCTCGCTAGCGGAGAGCAACTGCCTCACAAGAAAAGGCAGAGGGCCCACTGAACTGTTTAACACTTAAGCCGTCCGTGGACGGCAAAGCTCAAAGAGCACTAACTATAATACTCCTTCTGGGACTTCAGGGGTAGTGGGCATCCCCCTAGATACTGCCATGGGGACAGTACAGAATTCATTCCTGCCAGGGTCCAAAAGCACTCACCCTGGCTCTTGCACCTGCTCACCTGTGCTCCCCCTCCCACAAGGGGTAGAATGCAGTGGGTTGGAGTGAGTGGAATTTGCCCCTGCCACACCAAAGTGCCCGGCTAGGTCCAGCACCTGTGCACTCCAGTTCCTGCCTGCAAAAGGGCCAGGGAAACTTTTCTGCTTCAGAAGCAAAGCTGTAGCTCATACTGAGGTACCTGGTAGATGTTTGCCAGGAATGCCTGAGAACCTTCTGTGTATTCCTATGCAGCTTGGTTGAGTTGGGTAAGGTTTTCAGCATTTACCTAGCATTTCTGGTGAACAAAACTGTATATAAGCAAAGGTGAAATTTGAGTTAGGGTCAAACTGTTCCCTAATGTACCAATTAGGACCAATTTGCATTTCCAAAGCAAGCATTATAGCAGAATTGACTTTGCAAGAAAATTCTGACCCTGAAGAAAAAGAATCATAGTCATGTTTTATCCAAATAAAGTAGACAGAAATTGTTTACCAAAGCAGTGATACTGAGGATTTCTGGTATATTTATGCTACACTTCGTTTAAAAGGCAGAAATCACTCAGTTGATACTAGCCATTATTTAGAGAACCTGAAAGGTGAAGACACTCGTTACATTAGGTGAGCAGTAAAATTACACATTGAGGCCAGGCACAGTGGCTCATGCCTCTAATCTCAGTACTTTGGGAGGCAGAGTTGGGAGGATCACTTGAGTTTGAGATCACCCTGAGCAACATAGAGAGATCCTGCCTCTACCAAAAATTAAAAAAAAAAAAAAAAAGAAAATTACACATTGAAAAAAAAAAACCCCACAAATTCGTAACACTGATCCATCTTTACTAAATCTTGAGTTTCAGAAATTACATAACCCTCACCTCCAAATAGTTCCCTACAGTTAAACACAATTTTATAAGGAAAACTGGGAATATGTAAGACACATTCTATAAAAGTCAATTCAAGTTTTAAAATACAGCATAATTAGACTGAGCACGTAACAGACTCAAGGCTAAAAATGTACATTCTTATTTGTGACAAAAATTAAGTATTTAATTCATAATTTATAAAAGCATACATTCAAATGAATCTTCTGGGTGTTTGAACCTCCTAATGACTTTAAGAGTTATTTCTAGCTATATAAAATTTAGATATATATTTATATATAAATCTTATACAGTGTATATACATTTTATATATTTATATATCACATATAATTTATGTATGATACATATAATTTCTTGTAAGTTATTTGGTTTACTGAAAATATTTTCTATTTTCAGATATATATTTATATATAAAATAAGTTATTAGGTTTACTGAAAATATTTTCTTACATGTGATGCCAAATTTCTATCTTTTACTCTATTCTCCCTTTTCTTCATTCCCATTAGTCAGCAGACACCTTCACTAAGAAACACCTATTCTCTAGTCATTGCTATAACTTGCTGACAGATTAATGAAAATAACAAACTGTTGATATAAAGTATAACACATTTCTACTAGATAAGAGATAATTTCATATACAGATTCTAGGTTTTGTGGCTTTCTAAGTTTTTGTGTCTTTTTTTCTCTTTTTAGGTGGCATTAAAATGGAGCTCCAAACCAATAAAAAATGATGGGAAACTTTAAGATATTTATAACAGTATTAAACAGGGGCAAATCTTTGAAAGCTGAAAAGTGAACCACATGCTCTAGGCTATGAGAATACAAGTAAGAAAAGTACAAACACATGCACATATCACAAGTAATGGTCTCAAAAGTTTCACAAAAATTCATAGGAGAATAAATTTGCCTTCTGTTTTAACACAATGACATGTAAATAAAGCTTTTGATAGGATTTATAAAATTATTCCCCTCTTGATTCTAATTAAAGAACACAAATTTGCAAAGTGTCATTCATAATTTAAGACTATTATTTGATAAGAACTAAATGTATAAGATCAATACAACAAACTTGGTAAGTTGCCACAGTTTATCTTTAGTCTCCAGATCAAAAACTAATCCTAAAAATTTTTTGATTTGAGAATGTGGTATGGGAACAGACCACATCAAGGCTATTTCATAATTATTTCTGGAAAGAGAAAAAGGATTTTTTCCGGTTTAAACTATTAATGGCAAACAAAAACAGGTTTCATTATACCTACATCAAAATTACCCAGAAATGAAAATAAAAGCAGTAACAGTAGTAAATTTATTGAGTGTTTTCCCATGTGCCAGAAACTATTTCAGACTTACTCTTCTGATTATCTTGGCCTTCTCATCTCTTTCTATTGCTAATAAATACTGTAGCCCATGACAAAAATTAAATTTTATTTTTATATAATATTGGTTAATGAATGTTTTATTTTAAATGAAATAGCCGAAATATTTTAAACTCCAACATACAAACAGATGAAAGTAAGTGTTTTACATGTATAAATCTAGGCAGATGGTCTTACATAGTTAATAAAAATGTGGGCTCCAGAGTCAGGCTGCCAGAGTTCAAATCCAGAATTTACTGTTGACTAGGTTTATAACCTCAGAAAAATTATTCTACTTATTTAACCTCACGTCTCTCATCTATAAAACGGAAATAAATATTATTCCTGCCTTATAAGATAATCATGAGAATTGAAAGAACTCTATGTAAAGCACTTTGGACACAGTAAGTACTCAATAATATTTATCATTCTAGGATTATTAGCGCAAGTATGACCACATGCTTCTGCAACCTTTATGGCCTCAACAGGGAAGAAGGAAGTGAATATCCTAGACACCTCCACTGAAAAACTTCTTGTACCCAATTCTGATTTTCTTCCTATACATATACATGCACAAACATATTCTCTGGCTAGAAGTGTTACTCATTGTGTACAGGTGGTACAATGGACTGATCTGTGTCCTCCCAAAATTCATACGTTGAAGACATAACCCTCAATGAGATGGAGCCCTTGGGAGACAATTGGGTTTAAATGAGGTCACAAGGATGAGACTCTCATGATGGGATTAGTTCCTTTATAAAGGGACCTCAGAAAGCTTACTTTCCCTCTTCCTCCCTCTTTCTCTCTGCCATGTGAGGACACAGTGAGAAAGTGGCTACCTATAGGCAGGAAGAGAGTCCTCACCAGAACCTGACAATGGTGGACATGCAGCCTCCAAAAATGTGAGAAAATTAATTTCTGTTGTTTAAGTCACCAGTCTATAGTATTTTGTTATGGCACTCCGAGCTAACTAATACAGATGGGTCTACTTATATTTTCAATGTTTAAATACATGAGAAATAGCAATTCAAGGCATTTATTTTGCAAAGTTCATCAGACCCATGCAAATTCATGGTGAGTTTTCAAAGACTTCGGCATGTCAGAATAAGCCATGGTCAGGCAGACATGATACTCCTGCTTACAATATAATTTATTTTTAAGAGCACAATAGAAAGGTTTATTACTTTTCAAAAAGCTGCTTTAAATAGTTCTAGTTAAGTCAGTGTCAGACAGACATTACATTCATGTCTATAATATGTTTAAGTCATAAGGATTCTTACCTTTTATATCTGCCTGAAACTGTTCTAGGTGGCTCCTGCAAAATAAAAATAATTATGTATCAGTTTGAGTATGTATGTACACATTACTTATTATATAAAATAGTTGATAGAGAATACCTAATTTTAAAAAGACCAACTTGAAGCAATTACTGTTTTAAAAAATTCACACTGGTGGTCAAACGAAACAAGAGTCTACATCTGATTTTTCAGTCCAAATCAATCACTTTTTTAAAATTATGTTTTTAATAAAGCAGTATTTTAAAAGCTCAGAAAATGGACAAGGCCGGGGGCATCATTCATCATCCAGCTTAAATCCTCTTAAATTCATTTCAGCTTAAATCCTCTTGAAAGTCAAGGGGCATTAAAAAGTACCACCTTTATATATATATATAGTTTTTTTTTTTTGAGATGGAGTTTAGCTCTTGTTGCCCAGGCCAACTGGGCTCACCGCAACCTCCGCCTCCCGGGTTCATGTGATTCTCCTGCCTCAGCCTCCCAAGTAGCTGGGATTACAGGCATGTGCCACCATGCCTGGCTAATTTTGTATTTTTAGTAGAGACGGGGTTTCTCCATGTTGGTCAGATTGGTCTCGAACTCCTGACCTCAGGTGATCTGTCCACCTCAGCCTCCCAAAGTGCTGGGATTACAGGCGTGAGCCACTGCGCCCGGCCTTATAGTCTTTAGTCTTTATATATCTCCCTTTGTCTTTTTTATGCCATCAATTTTTCTAAAACTTACAACTTATCATATGCATATAGTAATTAGTTCCTATTATTAAAGACTATATATACAGCTAAAAATGAAAAGTGAAAAAGTGCATTTTAATATTGTGCTGATTCTAAGTTACTAAAAAAAAAAGATTGCTAAAAGTTAACATTAACCATTGGGGTAGAAAAATTGTTACCTTGCAAATAACTAGGCAGTCATTTCTCTGTTCAATCTTTTGACAGTCTAGGTTCTCCAAATACTTCTGCAGTTTCACTTTAATAAAACAGGTCAAAATCAAATGATGTCTTTAAAAATTGATAACTTTTTTCCTAATTAATCATTAAGTTGCCAAGAGAGATCCTACAATTAAAGAAGTTCTCATCTGGTTAAAGTAAAAGAATAAGCTACCTTTATAAGATAACCAGTTCCACAGTAAAAGAGTAAATACTGACTGCATGATACGATAAAACACTAGCAATGTGGGGAAACAGTACAGCAAACCATATGATTAAGAGGAGGGATCAGATCAAATTTCCAACCAGACAGGCTACTCCGTAGCTAGGAGACTATGGGTTTAACCTCTATCAGTGTCTACTGATCTCTAAAATGGAATAACAGTACCTATTTTATTGGGTTGTTGTGGAGATAAAATGACATAAGTGAGTAAAATTAGCACAGTCCCTTCCTAACAGGCTTTCAATTTCAATTTGATAGCTAAAACAAACAGAAAACTAACTGGAATATGGAAAAATCTTAATTGAATTTTCTGCATGGAATTTGAGTAAGTCTGTCTTAATTATCCCAAGTCAATAAATTCTCATTACAGAAGCCTGTATCACTTAGTTTAATATAATTTGTATCTCAATTTTTCATGTATATATCTTATATTCTAAGTAAAATATAAGTGTCTGGCAGATAAGAACCCTCCACCAGCAATTCCTTTCTTTCTCCCCTAAAACCCCAGCTCACCTAGTATGCAATAAATATATATTGACAACTTAGGGAAATAACTTCCTTAGTAATCTGCAGTTACAAAAAAGTACCATTTGGGAAGTAACCAGTCGCAGGAAATAACCAGGTGACAGGATACTTGAGCGACTGTGTATGTGGGCTTGACCTCATAACAGGCTTAGTTCTGTGGAAGTCATGCCTTGACAGTTGACACAAAGACATTTTAACCCTCCCTGAGCATCAGCTGTTCTTACAGCAAGGACAACAACAAAACCTGGCAAACAAACTTTAAAGAGTTTCTTATCTGCTTGTCATTAAGCAGATATCCACGAATCTATACTTTTGTACCAAACATGTAAAACAGATCCCCTATTTATTTAGATGGTTATTTAACGTAGAAAGAAATATTAAGCTTATGTATACTCACTCAAAAAGTATACTTTATTAAATGTGAGTGATAATGATTCATACAGAAGTTTTTCCAGCTGGGCGCAGTGGCTCATATCTGTAATCCTAGCACTTTGGGAGGCCGAGGGGAGTGGATCACTTGAGCCCTGGAGGTCAAAACCAGCCTAGGCAACATGACAAAACTCTGTCTCTACAGAAAATACAAAAATTAGCTGGGTGAAGTGGCGTCCCAGCTACTCGGGAGGCTGAAGTGGGTGGACTGCTTGAACTCAAGAGGCAGAGGTTGCAGTGAGCTGAGATCACACTACTGTACTCCAGCCTGTGCAACAGAGCAAGACCCTGTCTCAAAAAAAAAAAAAAAAAAAAAAAAAAGAAAGTTTTTCCCCTGGTAGTTTCACACACAGTATTTGCATTAACATTTTACAAAGAGCTTCTTTTATTAAATTCCCTAATATTACCCTATATGAACTAAACTAAGGCATATGATGTCTGTCTACACATGCATGAGAAAAAATGCCAGAATCTCCAAAATAAAGTTCTAAAACATCACATATCATTTCTCTCACATCTGTCTCATTTTGGTTATATTTGAAATATCTCAGAACATGCCACATGAAGCTTGATTGCCCAGATTGCCTTTTACTGAAATGAAGTCAGCAAAATTGCTAAATGAGAGCAACCCTTACTAGATTTACTGATTTGTGGGTTACTGGTATATCAACTGAAATGGTATGAATAACTTGGCAACAAACACTATTTCTGAGGCTTGAAATAGACTTTTTCTGATAAAACTTAGAATAATAGAGATGTAGAGTACAATTTTAACAAAAACAGAAATGTAAAATGGAGGGCATTTTCAGCAACTCTAAATTGCAGTGGCATTATAATAATTTCATACTTTAATCCAATTATAAATGACTTAAAAGTCAGTATCAGACAAGTTTTGAGTTAAGTATGCTAACCAGAAGTCATGTAAAAATATCAGATTTCTACATTTCTCTACAGTTGTTTGGGTTTTTTTTTAAACACTCAGTCACTTAAAACATACCTCAGTAAGTTTTACACAGTATTTTCCACACTGCTAGCCTGATACAGTTGACAAAATTAGAACTCCCACATACTAGGTTGGTGCGAAAGTAATTGCGGGTTTGCCATTACAGTCATTCCATGCTCATGTCTGAGATGTACAAATAATCAGAATTTAAGCTATACTTATTTCTTGTATATAGCTAATATTTCAATAGTTAAGATTTTGAAGCACACAGACGACACTTAAGTTTATTCCTTATTGGTGGATTTGAATATGGTCTTTTATTAGAGATTATACATTTTGAAGCTAAATTTTATTTTATAGTGAGTCTTGTTTTTGGCAGGGCGCGGTGGCTCACGCCTGTAATCCCAGCACTTTGGGAGGCCAACGCAGGAAGATCACCTAAGGTCTGGAGACCAGCCTGGCCAACATGGTGAAACCCTGTCTCTACTAAAAATACAACAATTAGCCGGGCCTGGAGGCAAGTGCCTGTAATCCCAGCTACTTGGGAGGCTGAGACAGGAGAATCGCTTCAACAGAGGAGGCGGAGGTTGCAATGAGCTGAGATCATGCCGCTGCACTCCAGCCTGGGTGGCAGAGCAAGACTGTCTCGAACAACAACAACAAAAAATTTTAACAGTAAAATGTTCCCCACACTGGATAGATTATACCAGTATGATTAGAGACTGGGAGGGGCAGTAGTCTTCTTACGCATGTTAAAAATGGGCAATTAAAGGTGGAGTTTAAAGTGATTTCTATATCCTGGCCAAAAAGAGAAAACTGGGCATATCTTAAATTAGAAATGTTAGATTAAAAAAAAATTAACCTATATGGTGCAGTGAAAGGGTCCCTTATAATTTTTTTAGCTTTATTTTTAATTGACAAATAATGATTAGATATATGTATAAGGTACAAAGTGATATTTTTATTTCAACACATGTATATATTATGGAAGGATCAAATTAGAGTAATTAGCATGTCCGTCTGATATATTTTGGATGTCCCCTCCAAATCTCATGTTGAAATGTAATCTCCAATGTTGAAGGTGGGGCCTGTTGGGAGGTGACCGGATCATGGGAGTGGATTTCTCATGAATGGTTTAGCACCAACGATATCTGGTTAAGAGTACGGACCTGCCCCCTCTCTCTCCTGCTCCTATCATGTGATGTGCCTGCTTCCACTTTGCTTTCCTCCATGAGTAGCTCCCTGAGGGCCTCATAAGAAGCTGAGCAGATGTTGGTGCCATGCTTGTACAGCCTGTAGAAGTGTGAGGCAATTTAACCTATTTTTCTTATAAATTATCCAATCTCAGGTGTCTCTTTATAGCAATGCAAAGAACAGCCTATGCAGAATTACCTCAAATGCTCATCACTTCTTTTTTATCGTTTCTTTTTTTGAGACACAGTCTCGCTGTCACCCAGGCTGGAGTGCAGTGGTGTGATCTCAGCTCACTGCAACCTCCACCTCCAAAGGTTCAAGTAATTTTTGTGCCTCAGCCTCCTGAGTAGCTGGGATTACAGGTGAACACCACCATGCTCAGCTAATTGTATTTTTAGAAGAGGTGGGGTTTGCCATGTTGGCCAGGCTGGTCTTGAACTTCTGGCATCAAGTGATCCACCCACTTCGGCCTCCCAGAGTGCTGGGATTACAGGCATGAGCCACCGCACCAGGCCCTTATCACTTCTTTCTGGTGAGAACATTTAAAATACTCTTAGCTATTTTGAAATATACATTATTATGAACTATAATCACCTTGCTGTGCAATAAAACAGAAATTATTCCTCCTATCTAACTGTAACTTTGCACCCATTGGCCAATGTTTCTCCTTTCTCCACCTACCTTAGCCTCTGGTAATCACCATTCTACTCTCTACTTCTATGAGTTTGACTTTTTTGGATTCCACATGTAAGTGCCATCACTGCGACAAAATGGATGAAGGCAGAGGACATTATGTTCACTGAAATAAGTCCCTAATAATTTTAACAAGGAAAATGCTTGACATTCTTACATGTTAGAACAAAATTCCACACAAATATAAACATCACCTTAGATGTCTTAACTATATTTCTGTAGCCACAAAAATTTCCAGACAAAGAAACAACTATATAATTATTTGGCACTTTAATAATTACTACTCCATACTAAATAGGGAAAAAAAAATGGAGAAATACAGTAGTCCTTTTTCCCTTATCAAAGCTTTCACTTTCTACAGTTTCAGTTACCCATGGTCAACCCATTGGTATTAATAAAGCTAGATTAATAATTTTTAATATTTATATTATTTAATAATTTTAATTAATAAAAATTTTAGTATTTTAATAAATTAAAATATTAAATGGAAAACTCGAGACATAATTTATAAACTTTAAATTGTGAGTTGTCCTGACCAGCATGATGAAACGTGGTGCTGCCCTGCTCCATCTCACCCAGGGCCTGAATCATCCCTTTGTAAAACATATCCACAGTGTCTAAGCTCCCTACCTATTAGTCACTTGGGAGCCACCTTGGTTATGAGACTAACTGTTGTGGTATCCCACTGACTGTGTTCAATTAACTTTTCTTTTACTTAATTGCCCCAAAGTACAAGAGTAGTGATGCTGGCAATTCTGATATGCCAAAGAGAAGCTGTAAAGTGCTTGCTTTAAGTGAAAAGGTGAAAATTCTCAGCTTAATAATGGAAGAAAGAAAAATCATATCCTGAAGTTGCCAAGATTTATGATAAGAACAAATCTTCTATCCATGAAATTGTAAGGAAGGAAAAACAAATATGTGCATAGTATACATAGCATTCAGTACTATCTATGATTTCAGGCATCCATTGGAGGTCTTGGAACATAACTCCCTTTGATATGGGGGGACTGCTATACTAATATCATTGAAATGGCTTGTAAAAAGTACAACTGTTAAGACTGGTACTGGTCTTAAAAGTTTCAAAGACTACGTAATTAGATCTCCCCCAAATCCTTAAGTCTGTTATACAACTGATTTCAAATATACTCTTTCTAAATAATCTTCCTTGCAATGAGATGGTTTCTATTACTAAAGGGAAGGGGAAAGATCTATGTAGAGCTGAGAAAATGTTGGCAAAGCACAAACTGTTTTGTGTAAGTTTAAATAAAACACTCTGCTTTATTCAAGCTTATAATGATCAATAAGGAAATCCCCATGAAAACAGTCTTTACAGGTGCAGTGGCAGATCAGAACTTCTAACGTATAAACAAGTATAACAGCATAGGTGAAATAAGATCAGACAAATACAAGCCAGATGAATACAGCAAAGTAATACTGATGTTATTCAAATAATCTAGCAACAAAGCCACAGCCCTCAGTAAAATTATGGCATAACATGCTAACTGACCCTCAGGACTAACTTAAAATATCTATGTTGCCATGTATAATTTGGTATGATATATTGTTGAAGATGACTGCAGAATAAAATTTCTTATAACTGATAAAATAAGAAAATGAAAAATAAGAGCTTTATCAAATTAACAAAGATTTTAAAAGGAAAAACTCATCCTTCCCCTTCCTTTCCTGAATAATTAAGTCCTAAAGCCATTAGGCAGGGCAGAGCAACGTGAGAAAACACAATGGCTCAGATCAGGGTATCAGAACCTGTCATAAAGAAGAGCTGCTTGGCATAGAGAATTCAAGTCCAAGCAAACCAAAGAGACTGCCCACATAGCACAGCTCACTCAGCCTGACCTAAGAAATCAGAGCCTGAGCAGAATGAGGAAGATTTCCACAAAGCAGGGAAGGGAAGGCCTCATTCGTGAGGCCAGGTCAGAAAGGGGGTCTCATAAAGGGGCAGCCAGAGTCCCAAGTAGAATGTGAAGTTTACCTTTACAGGAGGGTGGCTCAGAAAAGGGTGATAGAGCTCTAGCAGGGTGAAAAATGTCTACCCTCCAAGAGGCAGCCTGGCATGGGGTATTCTGTGCCAGAGCGCAGGCAGGATGAAGTGAATGTTCACATGGAGTGTCAGTCTGGCCTGGAGTTGTCAAAACCTAATTAAGTTGAGGAAGAGTCCCCATGGAGGAGCAATCCGACATGAGTTCTCCGAGTCTCAGCAGAAGCAAACAGAGGCCCTACAGAACAGCCTGTCAAAGGATGCACAAGCCGGAAAAGGGTGAAGAGAGTGTTCATGCTTACGGGGAGCCCAACATGTGATGTCAGAACCCACTTATGGTAAGGAAGGCATAAGTAGGAGGAAAGGAGGCAATGGGAGATATGTTACTACATACAACTCAAGAGGCATAATTGAAAAATTGACATTAAAATAGATAATGACTTCCTGGTATTTTTAAATACTCACCTGTAGTAGATAGGAACTGCCTGTATCTAGTAAGTTTACAGCTTCATTCTGCATAGTGTTCTGTTGTGTAACTGCATCTTCTCGTTTCCGCTCTTTCTGCCCTGCTTCATCATCTTCGTACTCATCTAAGCACTGAAAGAAAAAAAGAGTTTCCATTTTATTTCTACTATTAATAGACTGTTTCGATAGTATGTGAAAATGTATTTTGATAGTATTAAAGAAGTATTTGTGCATTCAGAAATTAGTTTGCACAATAAAAGTGTTTTTCTTTCAGCAATATGTACATTTAATTCCTATAAATTATCTGCTTAAAACTTGTACTTCCATATCCACACCACTGCCAACAAATCTTTTCCCTAAACTCCAAACATCAGTGACAGGGTTTTCTTAAAGGAAAGGTTTATTCATTCTTTATCATTCATTCAATAAGTAAACTACATCTACCTTAAACAAGGCATTCTGCAGAAGGTAACAAAGGATGCATTAAAGAAATGGAATTTATAATCTAGTAGGAAAGATAATATATATATATAGATAGATAACTTAGTGATAAAGGCCCATTTTCTAGCTTTATATGCTATAAGCATAAAAAAGGAAGAGTATTTTTACCTGGAGAGTTAGAAAAGACAATAAAAAATCTTGTAATTTAAAGAATGGCTACAATTTGGAATTGCAGATGTATAAAAAAAGAGAATTACACATGTAACAGCATATTGAAAAAGCTTACAAGAGAAGGTTGCTAAAAAATGGAATCAACACCAGAAATTATCTAACTCTACACTTTCTACATAAGAAAAACAAAACAGAAACAAATCTCTATCCATTATACATATTATGGGCTGGGTTATCCGTTCCTTGCAACTGAATACATTCCTAACCAATACACTGCCCTGAAGGTTTCTGTATGAGAACCCACACCCCCTCCAGACAAAAATAAACAAACAAAAACAAAACACACACCTCTCTGTAGAGACACTAAGGAACTGATCACAGCAAAGTATAACAGTATGGCAGTGAAGACAATAGGAATCGGGAAAAAAAAAGTTGTGCAGAGAGAAGAAAACACTGAAGCCATTGTGCAAACCAAGAAGGTGCACTGGAATATTTGGAGATAGGAGGAACATACTGAAAGGGGTACCAAGCTTGATAAAGACAAGGTCTACAATGGAGGACATGGAAGAAAGCATCTGTCTCAGATGGAGTGTTTTTTATTTTTTTTTATTGTTATTATACTTTAAGTTCTAGGGTACATGTGAACAATGTGCAGGTTTGTTACACATGTATACATGTGCCATGTTGGTGTGCTGCACCCATGAACTCGTCATTTACATTAGGTATATCTCCTAATGCTATCCCTCTCCCCTCCCCCAACCCCACGACAGGCCCCGGAGTGTGATGTTCCCCACCCTGTGTCCAAGTGTTCTCATTGTTCAATTCCCACCTATGAGTGAGAATATGCGGTGATTGGTTTTCTGTCCTTGCGACAGTTTGCTCAGAATGATGGTTTCTAGCTGAGATGGAGTCTTACAACATTAGGATGATACGGAGAAGAAGTCTGAGGACAGAAATGGAAAGGGCAAATGAAAGGAGCATGCAGGTTGAGATTCGGTGTCACCTGGCCCTTGTCATATCAACCTGCCAAGAGTGGGGCTTGGAGAAACAGCACAAGAAAATTATGATACTGCAGCTACTGTTATTGCTGAGTCTAAACTGTTCTTGACTCTAACTAACCCAGGAGACTAGTGTCTTTTGCCAGCACACACAAGCTAACATGTTAGCCAGCAAGTGGGGTATGATCTCAAAGCCATTACAGTTTGACAGAAGTGAGGACTTGAAAGGCATAAAGGGAACATAAATAATAAATAACCCAAGAAGTTTAGACTTCTCACTCCATAGCTTGGAACGATGTTACAATGCTATACAATTCCTTGGGATAAGGAATGATCAAAATTCTTTTTGGGAAGAACCTGGAAATAGCAATGCAGAGAACAGGAACAAGACCAAAAGTGAAAAGACTAGTTAAGTGACTAGTTAAATGACACAGGCAATTTTATCCTATGAAAAATGATATATCATAGGTGGAAACAGAGTCAGTGAAAGAAATTTGGTACGGGACACCAAAGTGTTAAGAAATTAGTCCTTATTAGAAAAAAAAAAATCTCTCTTAGGACTTTCAAAAACTTTCTCAAATCACTAGACAATATCTTGTTTAACAACAACATACCAGCAAAATTTAACGTAAAATCAGACTCAAGGCATTGATGTCCACTATTAACATAATTGTTGACCTCATTCTGAAAGTGCTAGTTGATAAAACTAGGTAAGAAGAATAGGCGATTTTAACATTAGAAAGGAGGCAAAATTACCATCAGAGGAAATGATTTTGTAAAAAACAAAAACATTTTAGAATTTTGAGTTACTTAAGACTTTTTTCCAGTAAATAAGCAAAAAATTTCCCAAAGTAACATCAATAGCCAGTTACAAAATTTTTAGTAACAACCATAAATAAACTAAAAAACAGACAGTACGTGTATGAAAAAAGCTATAAGACTTTACTGAGGAATACAAATTAAAACCTACTCTTAAGAAAAACCTAGTATTGTGAAGGTGTCAACAGTCTCTTAACACATAAATTAAAATTCCAATCAAAATCATGAAGAAATTTATTTGGAAAGCAGGGGTGCATCATCTAGAAGAAAAAATACATAAGATATCAAAAAAATTACTTTTTTAAAAAAGACGTATGACCAAACACTCTAGTTAACGTTAAAATGTATACAACTACAATAACAAAAATACCTGATAGAGGTCCTAGAACAGAAAGAATAAAATAGCATAAAAGGCATTTTAAATCAAGGAGTTCCTTTAAAAGGGGGAGGGAGGTCAATCATTTAATGAACAGTAGGAGAAGCAAAAGTATGAGATCTGGAAAAGAATAAAGAATGGTCTCATCTTTAGTCTTCTACTGTGTGAAAGCAATCATCACTCATTCTCCTGCATATGGACTCAAAAATCCCTCACCATAGGCTCCAACATCATTAGCTTAAAGTTGGAATTCTTAAATTATCATAGATTAATATAAACAGAAAGCAAAAGTTGAGGCAGGTAGCCATGAAATCCCAGAGCACTGGGATGCTATTTTATTTATCTTTGTTTTCATTTTCTGAGACCCAGCCCCACAACACTAACTTTCCCTCCTCCTGCCCCCTCAACAAATCTAGACTCCCTTACCAGTATATTAAAAGAAAAAAGAAAGGAAGAAACAAAACACTCAGTAAATGTGTCATAAAAGAATGAATGAGTTACCAAGATGAGACAAATCATCTTGGAGATGAACTGGTAGGTAAACTGTGATACCTGAAGTTAAAATTCTGAATGCTCTTTCCCATGGCAACACTGTTATCCACTGAACTGGGAACCTACTCATCACACATAGTATCCCTGTGGATACAGTATGTATCTAACATTCCAGGCAGCTTTTAGTATAGGGATTACTTGATGAATCACAACTTCTCTCCAAAATTCTGCTAGCAACCAGTGCAGTTCTCTTGATAACAAGCATTCTAGAAATTCTTAAGCAATCTTTTCTAACTGGGATAAATACATCTGGAGGAAGAAGTTGGAGGAAATCATGAGAAATAAGAGAATTCCTGTATCTGCTACACTTAAGAGCAGAAGTGGATTCTCGTTCCTTTCTTCAGCTGCACAATAATTTTATTAAATAGATGTACCTACCATATTTTAATCAGAGCTTTATTGATGAACATTTGGGTTTTTTACACGCTCTAAGAAAAATGTGTTAGAAAGGCTTATATATATAGTTTCTGTATATATGCAATGGATTTCCTGGATAGATTCTTAGGATTGCTGGCTCACAAGGTAAATGAATATGTCAATTTGGCAGGTATTTCCAAATTCCAGTCAATAGGGATTGCATCATTTTACATTTCCTTCAGTATGACATTACCTGTTCTCCCAATAGTTTTCATACTTTTGCAGTTTTTGCCAATATAATAAGTGAAAAAAAAGTATCTCAGTGTAATTTTAGCAGCTGTTCCTATGGTTAAGAGTCATTTGCATTTCTTTTGAGGTCTACCTTCACTTTTCCATTTCTCTATAGGTTAATCTTTTATTTTTCAGTTGTTTATATATTAGGAATATATAAATTAAAGTGATCTGTGAGACAGTATCAAGCAGTCTACTCATGCATAATTGGGGTCTCAGAAGGCAAGGAGAGAGAAATGAGGGGAAAAAAAGCAACTAAAGAAATAATGGCTGAATTTTATCCAAATTTGATGAAAATTATAAACACACAGATGCAAGCTCAACAAGTCCAAAAAGAGTAAGCAAAAAGAAACCATATACACATTATAATTGAAGTAATAAAGAGAAAATCTCAAAAGTAACAGAGGAAGAATTAAAAAATTAAAAATTTAAATTTAAAAAGTAACAGAGGGTCTGGGCGCGGTGGCTCACGCCTGTAATCCCAGCACTTTGGGAGGCTGAGGCGGTCGGATCACAAGGTCAGAAGATCTACACATCATGGCTAACATGATGAAACTCTGTCTCTACTAAAAATACAAAACATAAGATGGCCGTAGTGGTGGGCGCCTGTAGCCCCAGCTACTCAGGAGGCTGAGGCAGGAAAATGGCGCGAACCCGGGAGGCAGAGCTTGCAGTGAGCCGAGATCATGCCACTGCACTCCAGCCTGGGCGACAGAGTGAGGCTCTGTCTCAAAAAAAAAAAACAAAACAAGTAACAGACAGGTGGAAGCAGATTATACACCAAAGTATATAAGAAATATAAAGTATGGGCTGGGCACAGTGGTTCAGCCCACTGGGAGGCCGAGGCAGGCGGATCACGAGGTCAGGAGATCGAGACCATCCTGGCTAACACGGTGAAACCCCATCTCTACTAAAAATACAAAAAACTAGCCAGGTGTGGTGGCACGCGCCTGTAGTCCCAGCTACTCGGGAGGCTGAGGCAGGAGAATGGAGTGAACCCGGGAGGCGGAGCTTGCAGTGAGCCAAGATCACACCACTGCACTCCAGCCTGGGCTACAGAGTGAGACTCCATCTAAAAAAAAAAATTATATATATATATATATATATTATAAAGAATTAAAGTGGACTTATCAACAGAAACTATACAAGCCAGAAAACAATGAAATGACTTTTTTTTTTTTTGAGATAGGGTCTTGCTGTGTCGCCCAGGCTGGAGTGCAGTGGCATGATCTCGGCTCACTGCAAGCTCCGCCTCCCAGGTTCACGCCATACTCCTGCCTCAGCCTCCTGAGTAGCTGGGCCTACAGGCGCCCACCACCACGCCCGGCTCATTTTTTGTATTTTTAGTAGAGATGGGAGTTCACCATGTTAGCCAGGATGGTCACAATCTCCTGACCTTGTGATCCGCCCCCACCGGCCTCCCAAAGTGCTGGGATTACAGGTATGAGCCACCACACCCCACCGAAATGACAACT
Source organism: Symphalangus syndactylus (assembly GCF_028878055.3). Lineage (NCBI taxonomy): Eukaryota > Metazoa > Chordata > Mammalia > Primates > Hylobatidae > Symphalangus > Symphalangus syndactylus. The sequence continues at coordinate 74,991,778 of NC_072435.2, forward strand.
TTTAAGCACTAAAAAGAAACATCTGTCAAATAAAGGTTCTAAATGTAGTAAAATGTTTCAAAAAGAAAAGAAAAATAAAGACTTCTACAATAACAAAAACTGAGCAGCAGACCTTCAGTATAAAAAACAGTTAAATGAAGTTTCTCTGTAAAAGAAAAGGATACCACAAGAAAATGTGGAACCACTCAAAGGAATGAAGAACATCCAAAATGGTAAATACATGAATAAATATAAGAAACTGTTATTTCTTATTTTTGGTATCTCCTTAACATGTAAGTGATTAAAGAAAAAATAATAATGACATTATGTGATATTTATAACACATGGAAAGGTAAAATGTATGGCAATGGCACAAAGGCAGGAAATAAAAAGTATACCAGTGCAAGATTCTTACACTATACATGGCATGGTATAATATTATATAAAAGCAGACTGTAATAAGTTAAAGATGTTTAATACATATAGATATTTAACCCTAAAGCAACTGCTTTAAAAGCCAATCAAAGAGCTTTTTAGGCAACGCTAAAGATAAAATTGAATGATTAAACAATACTCAACACAAATGCAGGCAGAAAAAAAGGAGAGAACAGATAGGATAAATAGAAAACAAAGATCAAGCGGAAAGATTTAAACCTAACCACTTCAATTATTAAATGCACATGATCTAACCATTTCAACTGAAAGGCAGAAGTTATAATAATAAAAGCAAGACCCAAATATATGCTGTCAACAAGAAACACATTTAAATATAATGACACAAATAGGTTCAAAGTGAAAGGATGAAAAAAGATGCATCATAAAACACGTGTCTAATGTATGCTGAAACAGCTTTATCGAAGTAGATTACACAATAAAGACTATTATCAGGAATAAATAGGGACATTACATAATGATAAAGGGGTCAATTCATCCAGAAGACATACAGTTTTTAAAAATGCAGTCACCGAATAAAGGAGCTTCAGATCAAATGAAACAAAAAGAACTGAAAATAAAAATGGGCAAATCTACAAATTCAGTTGGAGATTTCAACATTTCTCTATCAGTACTTAACACAACATGAAGATGGGAAATGTGTAGAGATATAAAAAACAAAACTTCAATTCTGTCAATTTGACCCAACATTTATAGAACACTCCCCCACAAAAATAAAGTATATTTTTTTTGGTTTTTTTGTTTTTTCTGTTTTTTGTTTTCAAAAACACACTGTATGTTCAACAAGACAGAACATATTGTGGAACATAAAACAGGATTTGTGCAAACATAAGATGATGAAATCATACCAAGAATGTTCTTTGACCACTACTCAATTAAACTTAAAATCAGTAACAGAAAGCTACCTGAAAAATCTGCTAAATATATGGAAATTAATTCACAAATAATCATGTAAAAAAAGAAATCACAAGTAGAAAATATCTTCAAATGAATTTTAAAAGCACAACATAAAATTTGAAATCCACCTAAAAACAGAGCTTAGAAGAAAATTTATAACAATGAACGTTTATTTTAGAAAAAAAGAAGTCTCAAATCAGTGATCAAGGCTTTCACCTTAAAAAGCTATAAAAAGGGCAAATTAAACCCAAAATAAATGGAAGAAAATGAAAATAAGAGCAAAATACAATAAAACAAAATAGAAAAAAAATTAAAAAAAAATGAAACCAAAAGTGGGTTCTTAGAAGTAATAGATAAAATTAGTAAACCTCTTGTCAGTCTGAAGAAAAAAGACAGAAAATCACTATTATAAGTAAAAATAAATGATATTCTATGATATTAAAAGATTAAGAAAAAATTATGAAAAACTTCGTGCCACTATTTTTTTTTTTTTTTTTTTTGAGACAGTCTCACTCTGTCATCCAGGCTGGAGTGCAGTGGTGTAATCTCGGCTCACTGCAACCTCTGCCTCCCAGGTTCAAGTAATTCTCATGCCTCAGCCTCCCAAATAGCTGGAACTACAGGTGAGCATCACCGCACTTGGCTAATTTTTGTATTTTTATTATAAGAGATGGGGTTTCGTCATGTTGCCCAGGCTGGTCTTGAACTCCTGGCCTCAAGTAATCTACCTGCCTCCCAAAGGGCTTGAGATTACAGGCGTGGGCCACCACGTGTGGCCTATGCCAGTAAATTTGATAACTTTGATAAAACTGACAAATTCCATGAAAGACTGAAGCTATCAAAGTTCAATAAAGCAGGATTATATAACCTGAATAGCTCTCTATCTAGTAAAGAAAGTAAAGAAAATATCAAACCAAGATGGTTTGGTAAACTATCAAACTTTTAAAGAAATACCATCTGTTCATAAATTCTTCCAGAAAGAAGAAATACTTCTCAGCTTATTTTGAGGCCAGCAATGCTCTGGTATCAAAACCAAAAAAAAAAAAAAAAATTCTAAAATAATAAAAACTAGAAACCAATGTAATCGGGTAAAGACAGACACAGAGGTCTTCGCAAAATTTTAGCATAAAAAATGCAAAATATATAAAAAGGACAATGACCAAAATGGGGTCTATCCCAGTAAAACACTTTGTTTAACCTTCAGTGATTCATCATCTTTGCAGAATAAAGGAGAAAAATATATAATCACCAATACATTAGTAAAAAGCATGACACAAACATAAACCCTCATGCCAATAAAACCCACGAAAAAACTCTTAGCAAACTTGGAAGAGAATAGCCTTAATCTGATCAGAAAAATCCATATCTAACATCACATTTAGTGGTAAAAGAAATCAATCTTTTCCCCTAGGACCAAGAATCAGGTAAGCTGCTTTCACCACTTTTGCTCTTACCACTTCTATGCAGTATCTATCATACTGCCAGTCCAAGCCAGGACAATAAGGTAAGCATAAGAAAGAAAAGGTATATATATTGGAAAGGAAAAAGTAAAATATCTTTATTCATAGATGGCATTATCTTCTATACAGAGTATCTTAAGGACTTATTTAAAAACAAACTACCAGAACTGACAAATGAGTTTAGGAAGATCGCAAGATACAAAAATCAATTGTATTTTTATATAATGGCAACCAATAAATGTGAAAATTCAAACTGAAGAAAAATACCATTTAAAATACAAAAAAAAATACAAAAAACATACTACTATACCCTTACATTACAACTATAAAAATCTTGCTAAGAAAAATTTAAAAGACCTCAGTAAATGGAAAAATATACTATGTTAGGGGATCTGAAGACTCAATGTTGTCAATAAGATAATTTCTCCTCAACTTGATACATAAATTCAAGGTAATCCTAAAATCAAAATCCTAACAGTTTTTGTAGAAACTATCAAACTGATTCTAAATTTAAGTGGAAATGAAGGGGATCTAAAATAATCTGAAAAAACATTTTTAAAGAAAAAGCAAGTTGGACAGGCACAGTGGCTCACACCTGTAATCCTAGCACTTTGGGAGGCCGAGACAGGTGGATTGCCAGACTCAAGAGTTTGAGACCAGCCTGGGGAACACGATGAAACCCCATCTCTACTAAAATACAGAAAATTAGCTGGGCATGGTTGCATGCACCTGTAATCTCAGCTACTCGGGAAGCTGAGACAGGAGAATCGCTTGAACCTGGGAGACAGAGATTGCAGTGAGTCGAGATCATGCCATTGCACTCCAGCCTGGGTGACAGAACAAGACTCTGTCTCAAAAAAAAAAAAAAAAAAAAAAAAAAGCAACAACAACAACAACAACAAAAAAACAAATTAAAGAACTTATACTACTTGATTTCAATACTTATAAAGTGAGAGTAATCAAGAGTGTGTTACTGGCGTAAAGATATTCATACAAATCAAAAGAATGCACTAGAGTCCAGAAATACAACTATGCTTTTTTTTTTTTTTTAAGACAGGGTCTTGGCTCTGTTGCCCAGGCTGGAGTGCAGTGATGCAATCATAGGTCACTGTAGCCTTGACCTCCTGGGCTCAATCCATCCTCCCATCTCAACCTCCCAAGCAGGTGAGACTATGGGTGCCTGCCACCATGTCTGGCTAATTTTTGTGGGTTTTTTTGTGGTTTTGTTTTTTTTTTTCTTTGTAGAAATGGGGTTTTGCTGTTGCCCAGACTAGCCTTGAACTCCTGGGCTCAAGTGATCACCTGCCTCAGTCTCACAAAGTTCTGGGATTACAGGTGTGCACCACACCATGTGCCCAGCCTGGCCCTTTAATTTTTAGCAAAGATGTCATGAAGATTCAATTGGGAAAGGATGATCTTTTCAACAAATGGTGCTGTAACAAACAGATATCCATATATACCCTCCCACTAGAAGTTTGGAAAAAGTTAACTTCAGTCCTTTATCTCACATCAGTTACAAAAATAACCTCAAAATGTACTATCATAGTCGGACACGGTGGCTCATGGCTGTAATCCTAGCACTTTGGGAGGCTGAGGTGGGCGGATCACTTGAAGCCAGGAGTTCGAGACCAGCCTGGCCAAGATGGTGAAACCCCGTCTCTACTAAAAATATGAAAATCAGCCAGGCATAGTGGCGCATGTCTGTAGTCTCAGCTACTTAAGTAGGAGGCAGAGGTGGGAGAATCCGAGAGGCAGAGGTTGCACTGAGCTGAGATTGCGCCACTGCACTCCAGCCTAGGCAACAGAGAGAGACTCTGTCTCAAAAACAAACAAACAAACAAACAAACAAAAAACAAAAAAACTGTCAAAATTAAAAACATTTGCTATTAAAAAAATAGTTAAGGAAATAAAAAGGCGTGCCACAGACTAGGAGAAAATATTTGCAAAAACACACACCTGATGAATTTGTAGCCAGAATATATAATGAGCTCTTAGAACACAATAAAAAAACAACCCAATTAAAAATGACCAAAAACGTGAACAGATATTTCACCAAAGAAATGTCAAATAAACACACGAAACTCATGTCATTAGGGAAATGCAGGCGGAAACCACAATGAACCACCTATCAGAATGACTAAAATTATAAGAGTGACGATACCAAGCGTTGGTGAGGATTTAGCAGCATAAAGTCAGCTGTTTTTTTTTTTGTTTGTTTGTTTTTGTTTTTCTTTGATAAACAACCCTTTAAAACTATAAAAACCACTCTTGGCTCTCTGTTATATAAAAACAAGCCTCTGCTGACCAAATGGCCCAGTTTCTCCAACTTATAAATTGCAAAGAGAAGAGAAGGGAAAGGAGATATATGAATTTGAAACTCAAAGAACATAAGAACCAACAACAAGGTACTCACCTCATTTGCATCCTTATTCAAAGAAACTACTTTAAAAATTATTTAAGAAACACTTTGAACATGAATATATATTTGATGAGATTAAGGAACTACTTTTTAAAACTTTTTCAAGTGAGACAATGACATTGTCCTTCTGGTTTAAAAAAAAAAATCCATATATTTTAGAGATGTATACTGAAGTATTTAAAGATGACATAACATGCCACCTGGGATTTGCTTCAAAATAAGACAAGAGGTAAGATGGGCAGTGTGCTGGTATAGATAAAACAAAACTGGCCATGAGTTGATAACTATTGAAACTGAAGATGAGTACAGGGAGACTGCATTATATGATTCTCCTTACATCTCTATATGATTGAAATCCCCAAATACAGTTAAAAAATGCAATAAAATTTATGTTTTGACTAAATAACTGTAAGTAAATACCTATTTTATTCATATGTACTATAACACTTCTGCCTCTGGAGAATAGAATATTATCTGAAAACAGTTTTCAAAATAATGTTGGGAAATGCTTCCAATTTAATATATACAGACATGTATGAATGATAAGGATACATTTATATCTTGGTTTTTTCTTTTAAAAAAAAAATCTTCTGTAAAGTGGGTGTTAGATTTCACAACTACAAGACAAGAACTCAGATTTCAGAATCGGAAACCTAGATTCAGATCCCATGTCTGACACTTAAAGTAGGGTACTATTACACACTAAAATCCAGTATCTCATAATTCTCACAAAAATTTTAGGAGGTACACACAATGTACATTCGAGAAGAGGGGACAAGAATTAATGCTTAAGGACACATTTGTTGAATGGTGCAGTCAGAACTCCAACCTAAGCAGTCTAACTCCAAAACCTGAACTCAATTTTCCAACTGCCAGGTGTAACTATTTGTTAGTTATGAAATCAATTTACTGCATTGCAACCCAGAATTTTTAAGAAAAAGAAACAGAATAGACAATAGCAGTGAGCACTTTTCCAAACTTTTGTTTCAGATTACTTGTAAGTATACTGAGTCACTTTGTAGAACACAGAATTACTGAGAATTGCAGCTGAAAAAAAAAGTGTGACTATGGGTTGATGATTATTATTGCTGGATGACAGTTATATAAGGATTCATTTGGCTCTGTAGTTTCCTGTATGTTAACATTTTTACACATTTTTTTTTTAATTTTAAAGAGGCTATCTGGAGGAATTCTATAAGGTCTCATTTCCAAGTTTACACCTCAGTCACTAACAGCAGACCCAACTTCCCTAAGTCTCATCCAACACTGTACAGATTCTCACTTACTACATTGCTCTGTACATATCCTCACATTTCCTAATCTGTTCCAATACTGCATTCTTCCTCTCCCTTCCAAATTATTCCATTCTACTGCCTAAAATTCCTGCTCAGTGATTAACATCTTGCTATTGTCAGATGCAAATTGAAACCTGGCTGGCTCCCTGAAAAAGACTCCCTGTGGCGTCTCAACTGGAACCTATTTAATTCCCCTCATAGCTTGGGACCTGGTAGTAAGGTTAGTATCTTCTCCAAGTATGTCTCTGGGGCAAGTCTCTACTTTGGGCTCAGTGATTCTTTCATAATACCTAAAAGGTATTACGAAATTCTGTGGAGGCATTTTGGTCACCTTGATGACTGAGGGATATTACTGGTTATGGAGCAGAAACCTGGAATGCTACCTATATTGCAATTTGAAAACACAGTTCTGCTAAGAAAGAAAGGACCCACACCTTGTTTAACTGGAGAATGTAATGTTGAGTCAGTGAGCAGGTAAAAAATAAGTTTATAATTATCTGAGCCCAACCACTTACCTATAAAAACAAAGCAGGAGAAGTATAGGATTTGTAAATATATACAAAGATTTTTCCAGAAGATGGCTATCCTGAAAATCCAGGAAATATGTTGTTTGTAATCTTATTTTTAAAAATTGCTTGCCATTTTGGAAAATGTGTTTAACAGTAAAACTATTCATATTTGCATCACCAATAAAGCACAATTTCATCTGTCCAAAAAAAGTTTGAAAGCCACTGCTATGTTTTGATAGTTCTACGACTTTGCTTGGGGCAACAGATGGCACCATCACAATATTATCATCACCACAGTATTTCACACTCCTGTTATTACAAAACATGGTGTATGTTGTACATATTCAATAAATGTTTGCTGAACTAAATACCGGGGTGTTTGGTAGAGACTAGACTGACTGGACTGTATTACAAAGACATTGTGGCTAAACAGGAATTGGGACATGAAGTCATAAATACAAAAAAATACAGCCAATCATGGTCATTTCTTGAACAAATGAGATAAAACATACTGCTTTTGAAAGACTAACCTTACGGTGATATATATGTTAACTATGGAAATAAACTTGACTTAGAAATCTTCAAGGCAATAGTTTCCTACTACTAACATTTCTATTACTACAGCTCAAAGATTTTGATATAGAAATTTAATAAGTTCACAGAATAAATAACAAAAAGATTCATCTCATGGTAGCTTTTTCCTATCAATTTTATAAAACAGAATTCCACAAAACTCAGTTCAGATAAAGCAATCAATATACCATTTGCCTGTATTAAACAAAAACTGTATTAACACATGTTTAAATGTTTCTAATATATGGAGAAGAGTATAACTTTTTACTTACATCAATAACAACTCTTGAACAGTAGGGGTAAACCTAATCACATAAGACAATCATCACTCACAGCTATTATTTATCTAAAACTATGCATACTAACTAAACAAGAAAATACAATGTTAAAAATTTCAATATAAACATAAGAACTGTTCAAATTAATTTTTAATAAGTGCTCAAGCCAAAGTTTTGATACTTTGATAGCTTAAATTCTGTGATCTACTATCTAGTTCTTGAAATAATTCAACTACATATTGTTTCACATTCCTTTCTCTACTTTCCCATTTGCTCTTTCTCACAAGTAGTAAGTCTTACAAATGAATGTGGGGGTGGAGCCAAGATGGCCGAATAGGAACAGCTCCGGTCTACAGCTCCCAGCCTGAACAACACAGAAGACGGGTGATTTCTGCATTTCTGTTTGAGGTACCGGTTTCATCTCACTAGGGAGTGCCAAACAGTAGGTGTAGGACAGTTGGTGAAGCGCACTGTGCGTGAGCCGAAGCAGGGCCAAGGCATTGCCTCACTCCGGAAGCGCAAGGGGTCAGGGAGTTCCCTTTCCTAGTCAAAGAAAGGGGTAACAGACGGCACCTGGAAAATCGGGTCAGTCCCACCCTAATACTGCGCTTTTCCAACGGGCCTGGAAAACGGCACACTAGGAGATTGTGTCCCGCACCTGGCTCGGAGGGTCCTATGCCCACAGAGTCTTGCTGATTGCTAGCACAGCAGTCTGAGATCAAGCTGCAAGGCGGCAACGAGGCTGGGGGAGGGGCGCCCGCCATTGCCCAGGCTTGCTTAGGTAAACAATGCAGCCAGGAAGCTCAAACTGGGTGGAGCCCACCACAGCTCAAGGAGGCCTGCCTGCCTCTGTAGGCTCCGCCTCTGGGGACAGGGCACAGACAAACAAAAAGTCAGCAGGAACCTCCACAGACTTAAATGTCCCTGTCTGACTGACAGCTTTGAAGAGACTAGTGGTTCTCCCAGCACACAGCTGGAGATCTGAGAACGGACAGACTGCCTCCTAAAGTGGGCCCCTCACCCCCGAGCAGCCTAACTGGGAGGCACCCCCCAGTAGGGACAGACTGACACCTCACTCGGCCGGGTACTCCTCTGAGACAAAATTTCCAGAGGAACTATCAGACAGCTGAATTTGTGGTCTCACGAAAATCCGCTGTTCTGCAGCCACCGCTGCTGACACCCAGCCAAACAGGGTCTGGAGTGGACCTCTAGTAAACTCCAACAGACCTGCAGCTGAGGGTCCTGTCTGGTAGAAGGAAAACTAACAGACAGAAAGGACATCCACACCAAAAACCCATCTGTACATCACCATCATCAAAGATCAAAAGTAGATAAAACCACAGAGATGGGGAAAAAACAGAGCAGAAAAACTGGAAACTCTAAAAAGCAGAGCACCTCTCCTCCTCCAAAGGAACGCAGTTCCTCACCAGCAACGGAACAAAGCTGGACGGAGGATGACTTTGACGAGTTGAGAGAAGAAGACTTCAGACCATCAAACTACTCTGAGCTACGGGAGGAAATTCAAAACAATAGCAAAGAAGTTAAAAACTTTGAAAAAAAATTAGAAGAATGGATAACTAGAATAACCAATGGAGAGAAGGGCTTAAAGGAGCTGATGGAGCTGAAAGCCAAGTTTCGAGAACTACGCGAAGATTGCAGAGGCCTCGGTAGCAGATGCGATCAACTGGAAGAAAGGGTATCGCTGATGGAAGATGAAATGAATGAAATGAAGAGAGAAGGGAAGTTTAGAGAAAAAAGAATAAAAAGAAATGAACAAAGCCTCCAAGAAATTTGGGACTATGTGAAAAGACCAAACCTACGTCTGATTGGTGTACCTGAAAATGACGGGGAGAATGGAACCAAGTTGGAAAACACTCTGCAAGATATTATCCAGGAGAACTTCCCCAATCTAGCAAGGCAGGCCAACATTCAGGTTCAGGAAATACAGAGAACGCCACAAAGATACTCCTCGAGAAGAGCAACTCCAAGACACATAATTGTCAGATTCACCAAAGTTGAAATGAAGGAAAAAATGTTAAGGGCGGCCAGAGAGAAAGGTCGGGTTACCCACAAAGGGAAGCCCATCAGACTAACAGGGGATCTCTTGGCAGAAACTCTACAAGCCAGAAGAGAGTGGGGGCCGATATTCAATATTCTTAAAGAAAAGAATTTTCAACCCAGAATTTCATATCCAGCCAAACTAAGCTTCATAAGTGAAGGAGAAATAAAATACTTTACAGACAAGCAAACGCTGAGTGATTTTGTCACCACCAGGCCTGCCCTAAAAGAGCTCCTGAAGGAAGCACTAAACATGGAAAGGAACAACCGGTACCAGCCCCTGCAAAAACATGCCAAATTGTAAAGACCATCAAGGCTAGGAAGAAACTGCATCAACTAACGAGCAAAATAACCAACTAACATCATAATGACAGGATCAGATTCACACATAACAATATTAACGTTAAATGTAAATGGGCTAAATGCTCCAATCAAAAGACACAGACTGGCAAACTGGATAAGGAGTCAGGACCCATCATTGTGCTGTATTCAGGAAACCCATCTCACGTGCAGAGACACACATAGACTCAAAATAAAGGGATGGAGGAAGTTCTATCAAGCAAATGGAAAACAAAAAAAGGCAGGGGTTGCAATCCTAGTCTCTGATAAAATAGACTTTAAACCAACAGAGATCAAAAGAGACAAAGAAGGCCATTACATAATGGTAAAGGGATCAGTTCAACAACAAGAGCTAACTATCCTAAATATACATGCACCCAACACAGGAGCACCCAGATTCATGAAGCAAGTCCTGACTGACCTACAAAGGGACTTAAACTCCCACACAATAATAATGGGAGATTTTAACACCCCACTGTCAACATCAGACAGATCAACGAGACAGAAAGTTAAGAAGGATATCCAGGAATTGAACTCAGCTCTGCACAAAGTGGACCTAATAGACATCTACAGAATTCTCCACCCCAAATCAACAGAATATACATTTTTTTCAGCACCACATCACATCTATTCCAAAATTGACCACATAGTTGGAAGTAAAGCTCTCCTCAGCAAATGTAAAAGAACAGAAATTATAACAAACTGTCTCTCAGACTACAGTGCAATCAAACTAGAACTCAGGATTGAGAAACTCACTCAAAACCGCTCAACTACATGGAAACTGAACAACCTGCTCCTGAATGACTACTGGGTACATAATGAAATGAAGGCAGAAATAAAGATGTTCTTTGAAACCAACGAAAACAAAGACACAACATACCAGAATCTCTGGGACACATTCAAAGCAGTGTGTAGAGGGAAATTTATAGCAGTAAATGCCCACAGGAGAAAGCCGGAAAGATCCAAAATTGACACCCTAACATCACAATTAAAAGAACTAGAAAAGCAAGAGCAAACACATTCAAAAGCTAGCAGAAGGCTAGAAATAACTAAAATCAGAGCAGAACTGAAGGAAATAGAGACATAAAAAACCCTTCAAAAAATTAATGAATCCAGGAGCTGGTTTTTTGAAAAGATCAACAAAATTGATAGACCGCTAGCAAGACTTATAAAGAAGAAAAGAGAGAAGAATCAAATAGATGCAATAAAAAATGGAAAAGGGGCTATCACCACCGATCCCACAGAAATACAATCTACCATCAGAGAATACTACAAACACCTCTATGCAAATAAACTAGAAAATCTAGAAGAAATGGATAAATTCCTCGACAAATACACCCTCCCAAGACTAAACCAGGAAGAAGTTGAATCTCTGAATAGACCAATAACAGATTCTGAAGTTGTGGCAATAATCAGTAGCTTACCAACCAAAAAGAGTCCAGGACCTGATGGATTCACAGCCGAATTCTACCAGAGGTACAAGGAGGAACTGGTACCATTCCTTCTGAAACTGTTCCGATAGATAGAAAAAGAGGGAATCCTCCCTAACACATTTTATGAGGCCAGCATCGTCCTGATACCAAAGCCTGGCAGAGACATAACCAAAAAAGAGAATTTCAGACCAATATCCTTGATGAACATTGATGCAAAAATCCTCAATAAAATACTGGCAAACCGAATCCGGCAGCACATCAAAAAGCTTATACACCATGATCCAAGTGGGCTTCATCCCTGGGATGCAAGGCTGGTTCAACATACGCAAATCAATAAATGTAATCCAGCATATAAACAGAACCAAAGACAAAAACCACATGATTATCTCAATAGATGCAGAAAAGGCCTTTGACAAAATTCAACAACCCTTCATGCTAAAACCTCTCAATAAATTAGGTATTGATGGGACGTATCTCGAAATAATAAGAGCTATCTATGACAAACCCACAGCCAATATCATACTGAATGGGCAAAAACTGGAAGCATTCCCTTTGAAAACTGGCACAAGACAGGGATGCCCTCTCTCACCACTCCTATTCAACATAGTACTGGAAGTTCTGGCCAGGGCAATCAGGCAGGAGAAGGAAATAAAGGGTATTCAATTAGGAAAAGAGGAAGTCAAATTGTCCCTGTTTGCAGATGACATGATTGTATATCTAGAAAACCCCATTGTCTCAGCCCAAAATCTCCTTAAGCTGATTAGCAACTTCAGCAAAGTCTCAGGATACAAAATCAATGTACAAAAATCACAAGCATTCTTGTACACCAATCACAGACAAACAGAGAGCCAAATCATGAGTGAACTCCCATTCACAATTGCTTCAAAGAGAATGAAATACCTAGGAATCCAACTTACAAGGGATGTGAAGGACCTCTTCAAGGAGAACTACAAACCACTGCTCAGTGAAATAAAAGAGGATACAAACAAATGGAAGAACATTCCATGCTCATGGGTTGGAAGAATCAATATCGTGAAAATGGCCATACTGCCCAAGGTAATTTATAGATGCAATGCCATCCCCATCAAGCTACCAATGACTTTCTTCACAGAATTGGAAAAAACTACTTTAAAGTTCATATGGAACCAAAAAAGAGCCCGCATCGCCAAGTCAATCCTAAGCCAAAAGAACAAAGCTGGAGGCATCACGCTACCTGACTTTAAACTATACTACAAGGCTACAGTAACCAAAACAGCATGGTACTGGTACCACAACAGAGACATAGATCAATGGAACAGAACAGAGCCCTCAGAAATGATGCCGCATATCTACAACTATCTGATCTTTGACAAACCTGACAAAAACAAGAAATGGGGAAAGGATTCCCTATTTAATAAATGGTGCTGGGAAAACTGGCTAGCCATATGTAGAAAGGTGAAACTGAATACCTTCCTTACACCTTATACAAAAATTAATTCAAGATGGATTAAAGACTTAAATGTTAGACCTAAAACCATTAAAATCCTACAAGAAAACCTAGGCAATACCATTCAGGACATAGGCGTGGGCAAGGACTTCATGTCTAAAACACCAAAAGCAATGGCAACAAAAGCCAAAATTGACAAATGGGATCTAATTAAACTAAAGAGCTTCTGCACAGCAAAAGAAACTACCATCAGAGTGAACAGGCAACCTACAGAATGGGAGAAAATTTTTGCAACCTACTCATCTGACAAAGGGCTAATATCCAGAATCTACAATGAACTCAAACAAATTTACAAGAAAAAAACAACCCCATCAAAAAGTGGGAAAGGACATGAACAGACACTTCTCAAAAGAAGACATTTATGCAGCCAAAAAACACATGAAGAAATGCTCCTCATCACTGGCCATCAGAGAAATGCAAATCAAAACCACAGTGAGATACCATCTCACACCAGTTAGAATGGCCATCATTAAAAAATCAGGAAACAACAGGTGCTGGAGAGGATGTGGACAAATAGGAACACTTTTACACTGTTGGTGGGACTGTAAACTAGTTCAACCATTGTGGAAGTCAGTGTGGCGATTCCTCAGGGATCTAGAACTAGAAATACCATTTGACCCAGCCATCCCATTACTGGGTATATACCCAAAGGACTAGAAGTCATGCTGCTATAAAGACACACGCACACGTATGTTTATTGCGGCACTATTCACAATAGCAAAGAGTTGGAACCAACCCAAATGTCCAACAACGACAGACTGGATTAAGAAAATGTGGCACATATACACCATAGAATACTATGCAGCCATAAAAAATGATGAGTTCGTGTCCTTTGTAGGGACATGGATGAAACTGGAAAACATCATTCTCAGTAAACTATCGCTAGGACAAAAAACCAAACACCGCATGTTCTCACTCATAGGTGGGAATTGAACAATGAGAACTCATGGACACAGGAAGGAGAACATCACACTCCGGGGACTGTTGTGGGGTGGGGGGAGGGGGGAGGGACAGCATTAGGAGATATACCTAACGCTAAATGACGAGTTAATGGGTGCAGGAAATCAACATGGCACATGGATACATATGTAACAAACCTGCACATTGTGCACATGTTCCCTAAAACCTAAAGTATAATAATAAAAATAAAAAATAAAAAAAACGAATGCAATAGTTTATTCATTTTTAAGTAGAAAATATTTACAACCGTTCATAAAATCCTTTACATAATATTGACATTCCTTTTAATGCTTGTTCCTTCAATTTTCAGAATCCTTAAAAAAATTTCATCTCACTTTCTTCTATCCAAATATGCCTGTAGACACAACATATGTACATGCTAAGAATCCACAGAAATTTCTTAGGTGTTTTAATTTTTCAACAAATTTTTGCAAAGTATAAACACTCCTCAACAAGGCTCTAAAAAGGAAAATATGACAACTTTTAAATTACGAACCAGAATGAGAAAAATAACTAGAATAGAATTAAAATGAAATACAGATTTTAAACGGTGAAGTAAGTTCAACTGCATTTATGTACAATAAATTATAAAATGTAGTTCAAAAACTATGACTGCCCACTACATCTAAAAAATAATCAGGTAAACAATCTTTGCAAAGCTTCTTGGGGAAAGAATTAGAGCTCCCTAAAAGGGGGATGGGTGGGACAGTCTGTATTTGGGATCACACAATTACAAACGATGTGTGTGGATTAAGTGCCTGTGCTTTCCAAAATGAGTTACTATAACCATGAAACGTATTAGAGAAATTAAAATAGATTCCACTCGTTTTCTTCAGGGAGACCATGTCAATCCTATCAGTAATGCCACTTCTTTATCCGCCTCCTTCTCTGGTAATACCCTTTTCATCTGCCATTAGTCCTTCCTTTATCTAGCATATACCATTCTGTCATCACTCGACCTCTGCCCTAGCTTTCCCTCACCTTCCATCCCTGGCTCCTAAGCCAAAAGTTACTTTGAGATGATTAAACAACAACAAAAACATTGAACATTAAAAAAAAAAAGATAAATTGAAATAAGGTCAAATTATTAAGTATCTCTATGTGAAAAGAATTGGGCATAATAAACAAATGATGTCTTCTAATTGGATAGCAGAAAAAAACGTATTAATCTATGTTATAATGAACATAGATTAATATGCTACGGTCTGCTACACACACACCAACACTCACACACATACAACATACCTCTAAACTAGAAAGCTTGGGAACTGAGTAAATTTAAAACATATAAATTTTCAAAACTATTAACATCTTAAAAAAAGAAAAAAGAAAAATCATTCTTAATCTTAACCAACTATTATCACTGTGGTAAACATCTTTCTATGAGAACTAGTTCTTTTTTAAATTCAGATAGTTGTGGATATCCCATTTTGAAGTGTACTTACATCATCTCGATTTGTAACAAAAATTTTAGTGGCTGCATAGTATTATATCAGCTTATGAATACAACGTGATTTGTTCAATCCTGTCTGTGTCATGAGACATACAAGTTAAATAGCCTTTCATGTACATTTTTGTGTGTATCTCTAATTTTTATGGCTCTTTAAACATACTGTCATTCTTCAGAGTACAGCTTTTGGGTTTCAAAAAAAAAAAAAAAAAAAATACTGCCAATATTGCCCCAGAAAGCTTGTGTAAGATTGGTCTCACCCTTATTTTTTCAACTCTCACCAAATATATTAGGCAAATAGGGGTTTCACTGAATCCTAATTAATAGGATAAACTTTTGTCATATTTTTATTGGCTTTATATATTTCTTTTATGTATCTTCATTTTCTTCACTGATGTCTGTCAATTTCATTTCTTAGTACTTCTAAAAGCAGTATATAACAAGAATGGTAATCTTTGTTCAACATATTGTTAATGTCTTTTTCTAGTTTACCTTTTAATTGTTTAATTTCCCTTTTGCAATTTCTCCCTGTGGTTCTATAAAAGAAAGTTTTTCCCACTCCAAGATCTAATCAACACATATTTTCTTATTTTTACTATCTCATTTTTAACTTAACTAATCTCATATTTAATTTGTTGTGTAGTGAAGTTGGACTCACTGGTTTCTACTTTGATAACAGCCAATTATTTCAACTATGTACACAGAATACAGAATTGCAACAATGGCAGTGGGTTGTATGAATAATGGCTCCTACTGGAGTACAGCATTCCCTCAGCCCCGCTCAGGGTTCATATCCAGGGACTCTAGATCTATCGCCTATCAAGTCAAAATGCTATCATTATATTTGGGGTGTGTGTGTGTGTGTGTGTGTGTATATATATATATATTTTTTTCTTTGAGACGGAGTCTTACTCTGTTGCCCAGGCTGGAGTGCAGTGGTGTTATCTCAGCTCACTGCAATCTCCACCTCCTGGATTCAAGAGATTCTCCTGCCTCAGCCTCCTGAGTAGCTGGGATTACAGGTGCATGCCACCACGCACAGCTAATTTTTGCATTTTTAGTAGAGACAGGGTTTCACCATGTTGGTCAGGCTGGTCTCGAACTCCTGACCCCGTGATCTGCCTGCCTCAGCCTCCCAAAGTGCTGGATAGGCGTGACAAGCATGAGCCTGTGAACAGGCGTGAGCCACCGTACCCTATTTTTAGCTTTCAATACTGTTTCACCAATTTATCTACATAAAAGCCATATTATCATTATAAGTTAATAATATCTAGTAATACCAGTTCTTTCTTATTATTCACTTTTAAAATTTTCTTGGCTTCTCCCAGCCAACATATTTTCCTAGTAAAATACTTATGTCAATACATTTTACTTAATGTATAAATTATGTGGAGAGTTATGGCTAGGTTTCCACATGCACAGCACAAAGCTCTGTGCCCAAATTCTCTGTAGAACCTACGTTTGTGGTTTAGTGTCTGTAAAGTTCATCTTCAGCCTCAACTGGCCCCTCTCAAGAAACTTCACACTCTTGTTTAAAATTTCCTTGTCTCCTGGACTTCCATGCACATCCTCTCCCTTTACCCATATATTCCTCTAAAAATAATTTAAATTTATATAATGTATACCTTCATTTTCAAGAATTTTTCCTCTCACTAAAAATTAAAAGTTTAGGTCTATATAAAACAAACTAAAACTACCTTGTATGTTAACTGGCAATTAGCCACTGTATAAGTACTTAAGAATATCAAGTAAATGAATGAGTACTCTACACTCTACACACTCTACTCTACCCTACCCTACTCCTACTCCTACTCTACTCTGGAGATGGAGTCTCACTCTATCGCCCAGGCCGGAGTGCAATGGCGTGATCTCAGCTAAGTGCAACTGCCACCTCCTGGGTTCAAGTAATTCTCCTGCCTCAGCCTTCTGCATAGCTGGGATTACAGGTGCCTGCGAACACGCCTGGCTAATTTTTGTATTTTTAGTACAGACAAGGTTTCACCATGTTAGCTAGGCTGGTCGAACTCCTGACCTCAAGTGATCCTCCCACCTCAGCCTCCCAGCATGCTGCGATTTCAGGCGTGTGCCACCGCGCCTGGCCATAAATCTATTTTAGCAGAGCCTACTCCCTGCCCACAAAGAGAAAGACTCCTTATTTTCCTTCCTTAGCAATCCCTTAGTCCTAAATCCTCCACTTCTCTCCCATCCCTCCACCCCAAGACTCAAGGACTCAGTCCTATTTGCTGTTACTTATTCCTCTACTGCAGACTTTCAATCATACTGTAACTCAAGTAGGCAATTCAACCTTTATGACCAAGAAAGGTCTTCTCAAGCTGATTAATATTTTGAATAGGCTGGGCACAGTGGCTCACACCTATAATCCCAGCACTTTGGGAGGCCAAGGCAGGCAGATCCCTTGAGCTCAGGAGTTTGAGACCAGCCCAGGCAACATGACAAAACCCTGTCTCTATAAAAAATACCAAAATTAGCCGGGTGTGGTGGTGTGTGCCTGTAGTCCCAGCCACTTGGGAGGCTGAGGTAAGAGGATCACTTGGGCCCTGGAAGTCCAGGATGAGGCTGCAGTGAGCCGTGATCATGCCACTGCACTCCAGCCTGGGTGCCAGAGCAAGACCCTGTCTTTAAAAAATAAAAATAAAAATCTGAATACATATATCCCTGGCATGTAAAAGAGAAAGGACTTAGGAGAAGACTGATTAGTTGGGAACACAGGGATACATATTAAAGAAACTATGTCCTACAATAGTTTGATGGGCAAGGATCTTGGATGAGAGCTTGTGAGTTATGTGTCTGTATATCTGAGAGTTTGAAGTTAAGGGAAATAACTAAATTGTATATTCTGTTACATTGGCGGTGGTTACATACTAAAGAAAATGAACAGAGGACTAAAAATTTAATCCTAATTTTATCTAATTACCATACAACACACTCATCATTGTTAGGTTCATTTTAATTTAACTTTCATTAGATAAGATTAAATTCTATTTTCACCTTGAATTCTCAGGTTTTGTTGCTTATACAGAAAGGCAATTAGTATTTTTTTAAATGTTTAAGAAAAAACACTATTCATTAACTCAAATAAAGGAACAATAATAATAGCAGCTAACAATTACATAGCACCTACGTGACAGCCGTTGTTCTAAGAGCTTTTCAGAGCAAAACTCTTTTAACCTTCACAACAACCCTATGAGATAGGTATTATTTTTATCCCTACTTTATGGATTTGAAAGCAGTTAAACATTTGCTTAAAGTTACACAGCTAACAAGTGATGCAGCTGTGATATGAACTCAAGACATTCTATCCAAAGAGCCTATTCTCTTAACTATGAGACCACATTTACTGTTTTATGACAATTAGCTTATTCTCTATTTTTAGTTATATAAAACAAGGTCTCAAATACAGCAGATATTTTATAGAATATTAACAGGATTAAGAAAGTCATATGATTGGCCAGGCGCGGTGGCTCACGCCTGTCATACCAGCACTATGGGAGGCCGAGGTGGGTGGCTCACGAGATCAGGAGATCGAGACCATCCTGGCCAACATGGTGAAACCCTGTCTCCACTAAAAATACAAAAATTAGTTGGGCATAGTGGCATGTGCCTGTAATCCCAGCTACTTGGGAGGCTGAGGCAGGAAAATCACGTGGACCAGGGAGTCGGAGGTTGCAGTGAGCCGAGATCGCACCACTGTACTCCAGCCTGGCAACAGAGCAAGACTCTGTCTCAAAAAAAAAAAAAAAAAGTCATATGATTTACTAAAGAAAGCTACATAATAACTCCTTTCCTGATTGTTTTGAAGAATCACAAATATTTGAGATGCTACAAAGGGATCTGGAGAGGTGGGATATAATGTAAAAAATGTATTTCATTCAATCTAAGATGCCATTGATTGAAAACATACCATTATTTTATGTGCCACTGAGAAATGAAACTCTGTCAAACTGTAACACATTATCATTTAAAATATACTAGTATATAAAAAGGGAATAAAAGTATAAATAAATCAATGATTATAGTCACTTACCAAAAATACCTTCAATATATGGCTGCTTAATAGATAAGACTACATACAAGAAAATTAGTATTTCTTGAAAGCTATTATACTTTCTGGGAATCTATGTATTTGGAAGAAATCAAAGACTTGAGACCAGCCCAAGATTGAGGTATGAATTGTGGTTGTAGAGAACTTCAGGACAACAAGAAAAACTGGTTTATCAAGCACATGCCTACATTAGGTCAGATGTATTACTAAATAGTTTGCTTTTTTTGCCATTAAAAAATACCACAGACCAGGTGGGTTACATCACAGAAGTTTATTTTCTCACAGTTCTGGAGGTTGGAAGTCCAAGATCAAGCTGCCGGCAGGTTTGATTTTTCCTCTTGCCTCCTTGGCTTGCAGATGGTCACCTTTCTCATTGTAACTTCATTTGGCCTTTTTTCTGTGTGTGTGTGCATCCTTGGTCTCTCTCTCCCTCTCCTAACAAGAACACCAGTCATACTGGCTTATAGTCTCACTCTTAAGGCCTCATCTAACTTCAATTACCTACTGAGAGGTCATATCTGCAAATCTCCAAATACAGTTCATATTGGGGCTAGGGTTTCAACATATGAATTTGAGAGAGACAAAACTTAGTCCATTAATAACATAATAGCTGATCTTATTGGAACCAAAAATAAAACACTTGGAACCTAGAATGCAAAACATCGTTTCTGTTAACAGCAAGCTACTGTTGAGGTAACAGTAAAGTCATTTCTACATTAGGATCAACAACTCAAAAAACAAAACCATACCAGCTCTTCATTTGAGACTAAAATTAATGGCTATAATAGGAATTCTTTTAAATTTTTTAAGGCTTAAGACAGTGTCCTTATTTTTGGTTCCTGCTATATTCTTATATACCAATCAATTCACATTTCGTATTACAAAGGCAAATCTTGCTTTCAGGCAATTTTTGCACACTATTTTCTATACTATGTAACAAAAACCACCGTTTATCTTTGACTCATTAGTGCCTTCAATGTGTGTGGCATATAGTAGCTACTTAATAAATATTAGACAGAGGAAAGAAAAGAAGGTGGGGAGGAAGGAGGAAACTAAGTTAGATATTTACCAATTTATATAGTACCCTTAGCTTTTATTTGCTTTAGTCTGGCACCCTGCAGATTATATGAACCAAAATACTTAATAGTCAAAGGTAACGAAAATACACATAACAAATTTAAGGCACAACACAAACTTCTTATCACGGCTTATAAATGTAGAAACCAAGAAAATCTTCTCAACAAAACGTCCAGGTACCCCCCGCCGTGAATGAGCATTTAAATGCTATTTGAAAGCATAGAGACAACACTTGAAAGACATTTCAAAGCCTATATAAAATTGCCAAAATGTCCACTAGTAGAGTTTTTGAAACTAGCTAATTCTGATGTTTCAACAAGAAATTTTTACAGAAGTTCCTCCTCCACCAAAAAGCCTTCATAAATCACAGCATTTACATACGAAACCTACTCTAAATCCTAGATAATCAGAAATCATCCACTGAATAGTCAGCTCATTTGCAGTTTATTTGTATTTGTGGCTCTAATCTACAAAGGGAAAAGTAAAAGCAAAGTAAGCTACAGCTATGTGAAAAGAGATACTCAAACATTTACCGCTATTTTTCAGCTGTCAGGGAATATCAAAATTTTACATAGCAAAAATAAAATAATATGTAAATGTTTGGTTAGAATGTTAACAATATAAAAAATTTTCACTGACATTGGACTAAATAATTACTACGTGAACAAACATGGATTTTGGTCTACTATGTGTCATGCTGCTCTATAAATTCACACAAGTTAGTATGAAGCAAATGGTAAGACAATAACACTATTGATTCAGATGTGTCAAATCAAACATTAACATGCAATAGTTGTTTAGAAGGGAAAACATTCCTGCAGTATAAATGTGCTTATTATGTGGTTTCTCTTCTTTGTAATTGAAATTTTAGATTTGTTTAAATTGCCAAAACCCCGTATCATTGGATTTTGCTTTATTTTAAAAGGACCCAAAGTTCTTGATCTCATTTCAGAATGACAGAACAAGACTTTCATAAGAAAGAGAGAAAACAAAATGTCTACATAAAACAAGTTAATTTTGTCTCAATTTTGACATTTACTGAAAAATGCTCTTGTGCAGCGTCTTTTAAAGAATGATAATCATATGCCTTTCTCATTACATAGTTTGGATCAAATTATATGCCTAACAATTACAACCATGAAGTATTCATTTACATACCTCCCTTCAGTGTTCAAAACACGTTACTGTTGAGCCAGTCACCTAAGTGGAAGATTTAAATAGGACACTAGAAGACAAACATTCCATTTCTCTCTACCTCAGTTGTTTTCCTATTCCCTTTATCAAATAATCGGTAAAGAGTGCTGTGCTTCAGAAAGTTTTAAATAAACAAAAACTTTCGTCAATGATTCTTTTTTAAAAAAATCTGTGAGCAAAGATAGAAAGCTTTGTGCTTTTTTATTTTGTTAGCAAAAACATTTTCACATAAAGTAAAACTAAAAATCCAAGCTAAAGAAAACAACTTTACCTGAAGTCTAAACTGAAACTAGGCTTTAAAATTCCCTTAGATTCTAAACAGGTTTGCATTTACATGTCCTAACCCTAAGACAGTTTCCAAACAACACATCAAAGTGCAGTGAACTCAGACACCTCAAACACACTTTAAATTTCTGAGGGAAACAAAGTAATTTTAGGTAATCTGTAGAATACTGCATGAACCACTAACTCAACAGTCCACAGTTTCAAAATTAGATCCTATTATACTTTCCATAGCATCACATCTTTACAAAACTGAGTCTCTGTAATGTAAAAAAGAAAGAAGAATCATGCTCCCTCCACTCCCACCACAAAAAAAAAAAAAAAAAAAAAAAAAAAAAAATCAATGTGGAATAGGGAATGAGGGTAGAGCTTCTAATCTGATTCCAAGTTTTAAGTTGTACAGTGTCCAAGAGATGCACACATCCCATTAGAAATGTTGGTTACTTAAGAATGAAGTAAAAATGTTTCTTCAAAGAATTCATATATTATTTATTCAAATGGCTACTAAGTTATTAGGACATAAATACTTATATTGTTTGGACCAAACTACTAAGAAAATAAAACTATCTGGTATTTCTCTAGATCTAAGGACATCATGAAAAGATTACTGGCCCACTAAGAGTGTGATGAACAGAGGAAGTTTGGGGACCTTTGCAGCATATGGGTAGAAACTGAAATGACACTGGACTTGTCACTAAACTTAGTGAAACATTAACTGACTAGCTTATATTATTACCCAAAGGCCATCAGTGCTGTGTAAGGGCCAGTATACTCTATTTACAAATATCTGAGGGCTAATTAACAGAAATCCAGCTGTGGCCTAAGGAGTCCAGTTTCTCTGCAGCTCTCTCCAGGGAGAAATGCTCCTCTGTTCTCATCTGGGCCTGTACAAAGTCATCTTCTTTTAGCAGTACTTAGGAAAAACATCCAGTGTTATATGTCTAAAACTCATAAATTAACAGAGATCTTGGTAACATTACCCTATCAATGATAACATTATTAATATTATACAGAACATTTCCAAAAATACTTTCAGAGCTATTAGCTCCTAACTATAGTGTTTCATTGTATAATCTGAAGGCCCATTGGGCCAGCTCACTGTGATTTGATTATAGCAATTCAAAGAAGCAACAGCTTTTAGTAGATAATGCCCAGGATTCACAATTAAGAACATGTGTTTTAGAATCAGGTTCTGTCACCATGTAACCTTAGGCATGTTCCTCCATCTCCTGAGCCTCATTATCTTCAACCATTTTTAAAAGAATTATTTTTATATTAACACAGGTACAGTCTCCCTTATCCAAAATACTTGAAACCAGAAGTGTTTGAGATTTGGGTTTTTTTCAGAGTTTGGAATATTTGCATTATATTGATTGAGCATCCCTAATCCAAAAATCCAAAATCTTAAATGCTTCAATGAGAAGCTCCTAAAGGCAAGGGGAAGAGATGGGGGAAAGCTGGTGAAATGATGAAAGTCTGCAGGAAGTTAGTGAATCTTAAATTCAGTTGATTAAGAAAAAGCTGTAGTAGTACATACTAAGGACACTCCTGCCCCGTATGCCACCTCAGTCAGGCAACTATCCCATA
Organism: Symphalangus syndactylus; assembly: GCF_028878055.3. Lineage (NCBI taxonomy): Eukaryota > Metazoa > Chordata > Mammalia > Primates > Hylobatidae > Symphalangus > Symphalangus syndactylus. The sequence continues at coordinate 75,015,570 of NC_072435.2, forward strand.
CCCATGGAGATGGTTTATTCTCTGTAGATACTGAACTAAAGACATGTCTGACTCTGAGACATCAGTAATAGTCAAGAGTAGAGGTAAAGAACAAACCACTTGAGAAATAAGGAGTGAAAGTCTACATACAAAATACTGGCATTTCCAGTCCCCTTCCCCGACACGCATCTCCAAATATTAAAATGAAAAAAGTGTAATAAATATTTCCATATGTTCATATTTTTCAGACTTACTGTATACAACAAATCTTTATAATGGTTTCTGTCCATCAAAAACCCATATCTCACTATCAAAGAAAAAGACTTAATTGTGGTCAAGTTTTATATAGAAAGAGAAAAAAGGAGAAAGAGAATTATATTAAGAGGTTAAATGATCTTTTAAGAGATGCTTGAAGCAGTAAATAGATAATTCAATACAATTAGGTAGTACACAAACAAAATGGTTTATGTAGTTACTTTAATATACATTAAAAATCTATACAGCTAGTATATAGAACCTGTAATTTCACAGATATTATTGCTTAGGCAAGGCAAAGTTTGTAAACTATCAAATAAATATTAACATAGGCATTTTGGCCGGGCGTGGTGGCTCACACCTGTAATCCCAGCACTTTGGGAGGCTGAGGCGGGAGGATCACAAGGTCAAGAGATAGAGACCATCCTGGCCAACATGGTGAAACCCCATCTTTACTAAAATACAAAAATTAGCTGGGCGTGGTGGCACGCACCTGTAGTCTCAGCTACTCGGGAAGCTGAGGCAGAAGAATCGCTTGAAACCAGGAGGCAGAGGTTGCAGTGAGCCGAGATCGTGCCACTGCACTCCAGTCTGGTGACAGAGCAAGACTCCATTTCAAAACAAACAAAAAAAAAAAAGGAAAGAAAGAAAAGGAAAGAAATGGCAGTAGTATGTGAATGTCTAAACTTTCAGGCATACTACTGCAGAGATAATTACTAAATTTGGTGGTAAAGTTAAACTATCATTCCTTTAAATGTGATTCTAGAAACTTTAAAAAATTGATCCAAATGTTATTGTATACAAAGTTTAACTTTTTGAAATTAGGGGCAAGTTTTTTGGGATTTACATTGACATAAGACAGGTTGACCACAGACATGCTTTTTCAGGGAAATTTTCCCAAGATAGGAATTAACATCAGGTAAAATTAGTTACTGAAGCTATTGTAAGTTTAAAGTTCTAAAAACAGCTAATAGACAAGATGAAGAAACAAGAAAGCAATTAGATAAGACAGAAAGGAGGATAACTAACAGCTATACTGACAGAACTACCATTTTGTTTGCACTTCTACTACATGCTAGGCACAGAGTTAGGTCATCAAAATAGGTAGTCTTTATGCATATCTGCCTTTTACAGATTAAAAATCTAAGATTCTGTAATCTCAGCACTTTGGGAGGCCGAGGCAGGCGGATCACGTGGTCAGGAGATCGAGACCATCCCGGCTAACACGGTGAAACCCTGTCTCTACTAAAAATACAGAAAAATTAGCCGGGCGTGGTGGCAGGTGCCTGTAGTCCCAGCTACTCGGGAGGCTGAGGCAGGAGAATGGCGTGAACCCGGGAGGCAGAGCTTGCAGTGAGCCGAGATCGCGCCACTGCACTCCAGCCTGGGCAACAGAGCGAGACTCCGTCTCAAAAAAAAAAAAAAATCTAAAATTCAAGTTAGATAATTTACTTGTAGCACCAGTTTTGGGGAAGGGAAAGTTAAAGATGAAAAAAGTATAACATAAAGGCAAAAATCCCTTTGATAACCAACTAAGTATCAAAATTAAATTCCCAATATAGTTTTTTAACACAATGGTCCCCAATCTTTTTGGTACCAGGCACTGGTGCCATGGAAGACAAGACAGGGGCAGGGAGATGGTTTCAGGATGAAACTGTTCTACCTCAGATCATCAGCCATTAGATTCTCATAAAGAACATGCAACCTAGATCTCTCACATGCACAGTTCACAATAAGGTTCACACTCCATTGAGAATCTAATGCCCCTCCTGATCTGACAGGAGGCAGGGCTCAGGCAGTAATGTTAACTTGCTTGCCAACAGCTCACCTCCTGCTGTGTGGCCTGGTTTGTAACAGGCCAAGGACCAGGGAATGGTGACCCCTGTTCTAACATTCCTAACCTCAAAATCTTTATAAAATCCATAAAGTAAATAAAATGACTAAAGATGACTGTAGACTGGTAGGTTAAGAGATGGCCAATAAATTAGATTTGGTGCATTTAGCATTCCAAGAAGGTACTGTGCCCAGAAATTTGACAGGACAGATTCATAATGTTCCTCTTATCCTAGCTGAAGACTTAATTACATTGCTGGTTTGGTAAATGAAGAGTCATACCCAAAACTTAAGTGGCCACATTTCCACTTTTCAATTAAACAAAGTCAGAAGTTATTGAGCAACCCAAAAAACAACCACCACACACACACATTTGGATATATGCTTTAAACTTCTAAATGGGTATTATTTGCATAAAAGGGACTGTGTGCAGCAATGCTTTGGGAGGCCAAGGCGGGAGGATCGCTTGAACAAAAGAGTTCAAGACCAACCTGGGCAACATAATGAGACCCTGTCTCTACAAAAAAAAAAAAAAAAAAAAATTAGTTGGGCATGGTAGCACATGTCTGTCGTCCCAGCTACCAGGGAGGCAGAGGTGGGAGGGTCACTTGAGCCCAGGAAGTCGAAGCTGCAATGAGCCATGACTATGCCTTTGCACTCCATCTTGGGCAATAGGATGGCTCTAACAGGGGCTAGGAGAAAAAAAAAACCTTAAAAGGTCGTTTAGCAATTAAACTTAACTTCTCTAAGTTTTCAGAAATCCTCCTACACTTGGAATATCATAAAAAGTAGTAATTTTGTGAAACTGTAGGGAGACTCTGCTATTCATGCTTTTAAAATGTGCTTTTAATTTCTCTGACTACTAAAGGCTATAATAATGTCACTTGGAAAACAGAAAGCTGAGTGAGCATCTGAGGGTAAAAAGGAATGTTTTCACAGACTCAGTTGGTAAATACCACTGGCTCTAGCTGAACACTGTGATTCCTTAACTGGAAGCCAATCACGATCTTAATTTTAAAAGTCTCCTTGTTACATGGGGCAAAGGACAGACATATTATCTCAATTACTCCTTCACATAAAACTCAAGGATTGAACTAATACTTGGAAGCATCATAAACATGTTTTCCTTTTTACCGTATTTCTGAGTCCATATGAAGAGGTCAGATTTAACTGAAATAGTCAACAGGCTCAGATGTTAGTCTAGTTTGGGTATCACAAAGGGCAGCTTTTTCTTTATGTTAAGGACATTTATTATATATTATATATAATATACAATAGGTCAATAGATACAAAAACATATATGTCAAGGATATATATAACATAATACATGTATGTTAAGATATTTATTATAGCACTGTCATATTAAAAAGTTGGAGAGTCTAAATACCCATCAATAAGGAAATAGAGCTAGTCTCAGTGGCTCATGCTTGTGATCCTAGCACCTCGAGAGGCCAACGCAGAAGGATTGCTTGAAGCCAGGAGTACGAGACCAGCCCAGGCAACATAGCAAAACACTGTCTCTATAAAAAAATTTTTAAAAATATAGCCAGGCATAGTGGTGTGCACTTGTAGTCCCAACTGCTTGGGAGGCTGAGGTGGGAGGATGGTTTGAGCCCAGGAGTTTGAGGCTGCAGTGAGCTATGATCGCGCCAAGGGACTCCAGCCTGGTGACAGGGTATTAAATAAATAAGGAAATAGTTAAATCAGCAGTCCTCAGTCTTTCTGACAACAGGGACTGGCTTCATGAGAGACAATTTTTCCACGGACTAGGCTGTAGCAGGGGGAGGTTTTGGGATGAAACTGTTCCACCTCAGATCATCAGTCATTAGTTAAGATTCTCATAAAGAGCATGCAACCTAGATCCCTCACATGCACAGTTCACAATAGGGTTTGTGCTCCTATGAGAATCTAATGCCACTGCTGATCTGATAGGAGGCGGCGCTTGCGTAATGTTTGCCAGCACTCACCTCCTGCTGTATAGCCTAGTAGGGTCTGCAGCCCAGGGTTTGAGAATCCCTGAGTTAAATTTGCATATCCATAAGATAATGTAGTGTGCAACCATTTAAAACAATGAGGTTAGGTCTATAATGTATTGGCTACTTCACAATTAAAGTATATTTAAAGCATTTCATTTTATGACACATTTTAAGCAACTTTTGTTAGAATTCTTGTAATATCTGCTGAGTTGCAAAGGAAGGCTACAGGCTACATTGACACTGTACCTTGTTATCAACAAAACTGCTAGTTATTAAATTTTTGGTTTTTTATTCCCAGGGGGTGCATGCTCAAATATTGGACCTTCAGACTCATCTGTATATTGCCAAAGGACTGTATGTGAGGATTCATATTCCATATAAACATCTCAGTATATTGGGCAAAACTTACTAAAATACATCAAAGGATCTTTGATCTACTAAACCAGGAGTTGGCAAATGTTTTCTCTGTAAAGAACAGATAGTAAATATTATAGACTTTGTGGACCATAAGGTCTCTGTTGTTGTAGACCAAAATCTATCGGTCACAGACAATATATGAACAGGTGTGGCTGTGTTCCAGTAAAACTTTACTTACTCAAGTCCAACAGAGCTTAAAGGTTAAAAAAAAAAAAAAAAAAGGTACTTACAAAGACAGGCAGTGGGCCGGACTTGGCCTACAACCACTAATTTGCTGATCCCTGTGCTAAAATCAAGGTGCTGCTAATGTAGTCAATCTTCTTTTTAACAGTACCCTACATGCATGCCATTATCCTTCAAAGGCAGACCTTTATACTGCGTGCTTTCATTTTGATTTTTCAAACGTTCAATTTGCAAGTTACCATACAAGTGCTTTAAGGGAATAATATCTTGTGGGACTCAATACAGAACTTCAATGTCAAAACAATTTTTCATTGTATTAAAGCACAGAAGTGTGAATAAGGCCAGTATAATAGGAAGAAATAATTCTACACAAATACATCCTATAGTAATAAATCTGCAATCAAGAAATCTACTTGAGTACTGGAGTAAATGGCCTTGAATAGAAAGAACTAGTATCTAGGAAATGCATAATCACATAAATAAAAATTTCTAAAATAAAGCAAAAGGTTACATTTCTAAACTTTAAAGTATTTTTCTTTCTTCACACTTGAATTTTTATTCTAAGTGACTGAACAAAAAAATACACCAAGATGAAAAGGCAATTCAGAAAAGAAATACAAACACCTAGCAAATCAGTGTAAATAAATGCAATCTCCAAAAAAAGTAAATTATAACCAGAAGAATCGGTTAAAAAATATTAGGGTGCATAATTTGCATTTGAAGCTTTCCCTTACAAGCCTGAATCCTCAATACCAGATCTTCATCTTCTGTATCTCAGCTCAGCCTCTCCCAATACAGCTGCCTCATCAGGTATTTCAGTTTAGATCTGGCCAGATGATCAGGCTATTCCCCTATCTAGTCTGGGCCACAAAAGACTCAAGTGACATTAAGAAAAATCAAAGAAGATGAGCCAGGCCTGGTAGTTCATGCCTGTAATTATTTGGAGGCTGAGTGGGGAGGATTGTTTGAGCCTGGGAGTTCAAAGCCATCCTGGGCTCACAAAAAAATGGCGGGGGCTGGGGGGCAGGGCCAGGTGGGAATTTCGATGCTTAAATTCCTTGGTCTCTTCTGTAGTAGATTTCTAAACCATTTGTAAGCCGATAGAAGGCAACGGTACAATCAGTATTTTAAATCTATGCCATGAAAGAAAAAGAAGCAAGCCAGTATCTACCAAGCTACCAATGAATGAAGTGTTAGATACACATAATGGAATACTATTCAGCCTTAAAAAGGAAATTCTGACACAGGCTGTAACACAGATGCACCTTTGAAAACATTATGCTAGAGGAAATAAGCCATTCACAAGAGGACAAATATGTATGATATCCCTTCTACAAAGTACCTAGAGTAGTCAAATTAATATAGACAAAGTAGAATGGTGGTTGGCCAGAACGGGGAGGGAAATTAGGAGTTACTGTTTACTAGATATGTAGTTTCAGTTTGGAAAGATGAAAAAGTTCTGGAGATGGATAATGGTGATGGTTACAAAACAATGTAAATATACTTAATGCCACTGAACTCTACACTTAAAATGGTTAGATGCTAAGTTTTATATTATATATGTATATGTTACATTAATAAAAAAGGAAAGAAAAGATGAAAGCAATTAAGTTTACAACTGCAATGACCCTAAAAACCTTTCAACAGCATTAGTGGAATATAAATATTTAATTTACTAAGTAATACAAAGATACTCATTGGCTAAATATACCCTGCAATACGGACCACAACCTGATGTGCGGATGTGAGCAGATTAAAGAAAAGCTTTCAATACAAGTCACTTTTAAAGCTTTATTGTGAAGAAGCTTCAGATTTGTAATTCTGAAGGGAATGTGTCTTTTCAAAAGCTCTTTGGAAAAAGTTCAATCATAAAACACGATCAAAATATGGAGCATCATGAATTTATTTCATTTTCCAACCTCTATATTAAACTGCTCCTAAAATGTATTTTAAAAGAATGCATATTCTTCAGCAAATCTTTTCATCAATCACCATGTGAAAACCTTTGGCAGGGACACTGTGCATTCCTGGGAGGATTTAAATTAATTTGTGAGGGAGTGAAACCTGGCTTATAAGCAAAGAATTGGATTTAGGATTTGACAGAGTTCTTTTCTGAATTTAAAATGTTGTATCATGAGTTCACATTTATGTTCTCCATCACCAGTAAAGTAACAAAATAATATAGAACTTCAATTCAATTAAAAATATAGTTTTCTATGTATTTATGGTCATAGCTTTATCTGTCTACAACAACAAAGCATTTGAAATCACATTTCTACTTTGAGTTAAAAAAATAAATTAAATATTCCAACTGTAAGAAATCCTGGTTTTTTTTTGTTTGTTTGTTTGTTTGTTTGTTTTTGAGACAAGAGTCTCGCTGTTGTTGCCTAGGCTGGAGTGCAATGGCATGATCTCAGCTCACTGCAACCTCCACCTCCCAGGTTCCAGCAATTCTCCTGCCTCAGCCTTCCAAGTAGCTGAGATTACACCACCACACTCAGCTAATTTTTGTATTTTTAGTAGAGACAGGGTTTCACCATGTTGGCCAGGCTGGTCTCGAACTCCTGACCCCAGGTGATCCACCCGCCTCGGCTTCCCAAAGTACTGGGATTACAGGCATAAGCCACTGCATCCAGCCCAAAAAATCCTGTTTCCATTCATTTTAAAACTCTTACCTGATCTACTTTTAAAAAATGAGGGCTTTCTACTAAAAAGCAGGATATGTTTTTAAACTGCTGCAATTTCAATTTTCTTAAATATTTTTCACTTGAATGTTTGCAGTGTTTTGTTTGTTTTGAGGCAGAGTTTCACTCTTGTTGCCCAGGCCTGGAGTGCAATGGCACGACCTCAGCTCACCACAACCTCCACTGCTCAGGTTCAAGCGATTCTCCTGCCTTGGCCTCCCGAGTAGCCGGGATTACAGGCATGCGCCACCACGTCAGGCTAATTTTGTACTTTTAGTAGAGACGGGGCTTCTCCATGTTGGTCAGTTTGTCTCCAACTCCCAACCTCAGGTGATCCGCCCACCTCAGCCTCCCAAAGTGCTGGAATTATGGGCGTGAGCCACCGCACCTGGCCTCAGTGCTTATTTTTTAAGAATTCACCTCCTCATTTTATTTGTATTTCAAATTCAAATTCTTTTTTTAGAAAAATGTTAGACAAACTATTTTAACTGTAGACAACAGGAATTCATTTAATCCTGCAACTTTTAGTTGAGGCCTAAGAACTCAAACTGATTTATGGCATCCTTATTTGTAGTGAAGTAAATCACAGAAAAATCAAGCCCAGTTGGAGGTACTACTGTGTCTGAATGGTATAATCTTCCTATAATAGCCAAATTGTCAGATCAGTTTAAAGTCATAAAACATGTTAAAACAGCCGCTGTAAACATGAGAGAGGAAGATAAAAAGGTTAACAAAAATGAAGTGATGGTCCTTAAGAGACAGGGAAAAACCAATTAGCTTTATGTTTGGTTACATCAAATGATTAAATTTTAAATGACTGCATTTAAGATTTATTTTAAGTACAATACTATTCAAAGCACCAGCAAAGTGTGGGGCCGTTAGGGGAGACATGGACTTGTCAATCTAATGGTTATAGTGACTAAAAATAGTAACAATGAGGCAGTACACGTGATCAATAAATTTTAAAAGGGAGAGGGATGTGTTTCCATATAAATACAAAGCTTTGCATCATTTCTAACACACTGGTTCAAAAGATAGCTTTTTTTTGTACCCTGTCCAAAAGCAATGTGGTGCTCCTTCCCATAAATCAAACAACCAAAGCTCTGGGAGAGCTGGCTTCCCTTCTTCACATGGGAAGCTGTTCATAAGGCCTAATTCTGGTAGAGACTTACCACCTGTATTAGTCCGTTTTCACACTGCTACAAAGAACTGCCCAGTTTATAACAGCTAGGTAATTATAAGTAAGAGGTTTAATTGACTCACAGTTCCACATGGCTGAGGAGGCCTCAGGAAACTTACAATCATGGTGGAAGGCGAAGCAGGCACCTTCTTCAAAAGGTGGCAGGAGAGTGTGAGCATGTAGAAAACTACCACTTATAAAACCATCAGATCTCGTGAGAATTCACCATCACGAGAACAACATGGAGGAAACCACTCCCATAATCCTATCACTTCCCTCCCTCTAAACATGGTGATTACAATTCCAAATGAGATTAGGGTGGGGACACAGAGCCAAACCGTATTACCACCCCAGAGGAAGTTACCACTTGGGTACTGGGGATCGCCAGCAGTTAAATGCCCTTTATTCTTTATTCTGTTCAATAACAATCAAGGAATTGAAGGAATTCTTTCAGCTTGCTAAGCTGCCAGGTATTGCTGTGGTACTCTATAGGAAAAGTTAAGGAAATAAGAGAAAGTATAAATTTGCTTAGGTGTAGCATCTCTATTAGTTTTCTAATGCATTGCCTGGAGGCTTAAGAATACAATGTCAGGCCTTTAAACAAATCCCAGTCTCTTTAAACAAAATCTGCATTTTAACGAGAGCCTCAGATGATTCCTGTGCACGTTAAAGTCTGAGGAGTACTGGTCTATAGGCACCACAGCTGCCAACCTGACAGCCCCAATTAGCTCCAGGCCTCCACTCTCCAAACATTTAGGCTTTACAAAGAATATGTGAAAGCAGCTCAAAATCTAAATATGAAATGACAATTTCTCAAATTTCAGACTAAAAAGAGAGAGGACTTCAAACTAAAACATAGGTTCTTATTCCTGGGTCTCCTTAGAATTCCCTAGGCACTAGCTTTACCAAAATATCGGTGCCCAGGACCTACCTACACCAAAGGATTAAATACTGGGCATCAGTTCCCCAGGTGATTTTAACATGTAGCTAAAAAGGATAACCAATAAACTTAGAGCATGCCTTCTCAACCTTTAAATGCAGATTCGGATTTCAGGAAGTCTGTATTAAGGCCTCAGATACTACATTTCCAACAATATTCTGAAATGGAGCAACTCAGCCTCTGCCCTTGTGGTCCGTAAATTTAGAAACAGGTTGTCAAAAAGACTTCAAGCTTTTGCCCTCAGCGCATCTTTCTCTATAGTCAAGTATGATTACTGTCTCCAATTCAGAATATTAACATATGTGTCATAAACTGTTTTAGACAAAGTCAATACAAAAATATGACATAAAATTCCTACTCTTGTGGGGCATACAGTGCAAAATATGTGAAAGAGACAAATAAGCAATTAAAATAGAGTGCTGATAGAAGGTATCTAACCCAGATCTGGGATCAAGAAAGATTTCCGGAGTGACATCTAATAGAGATAAGCAAATGTGGGACAGAACTCCTTCAGCCAAAAGGTAGTATATCTCAAGATCTGAAGATGAGGGAAAGCGTATCACATCTGAGGTATCAAGGTATCCTTCCAAGAATATGAAGGATAGAATATTTGAGAGGTGAGACAGAACGGGCAGAGGGAGCAAAGACCAAAACATGAAGAATGCGGTAAACCACCTTAAATATATTTTGGACTTCTCCTAAAGAAAACAGAAAATTGTATGAATAGATTTGTGTTTTGAAAGCTAGTTCTAACTGCAGGATAAAGAACAGACTAGAGGCAGATAAATTAATTAGGATCTACTATAGTGATTCAACTGGTTGATATTGGTAGCCTGAACTAGTGTGGTAGTAATGAGAATGGGAGAGAAGTAGACGAATCTGAGCAATATCTAGAACTAAAATTGACAACATATGGTGAATGGATGCGTAACATGGGGTGAGGTGGGGAAATATGGAAGACATGTCAATTCAGAACATTCGTGGCAACGACTTGGAAAAACTAGGTAGATGGTGCTACTACTCACAAGTTAGGAATACAAGAACAAGAAGGTTTAAGGAGAAAATTATGTTTTAGAAAAAAGCAGAAAATGTCCAACAGGCAGACTAGCACACAGGTCTCAAGCTCAAGAGGAAAATATAGACTGGAAATATAGATTAGTAAATTCAATAATGACATCCAGTTCTGGCCAAGTTGGAATAATTGGGACCAGATTTACCACCATCCCTGAAATAACAACAAAAAATAGATCAAATATACAACATAATAGTTTTCAGAGACTGAACATCAGGCAGCACAAAACAATGACCCTGAGAGACAGAAAACAAACCAGGTGAGCTCTACAATTACTGCAGCTTAGTGAGGGAGAACCTGGGCAGAGACCAGCACTCTCCCTGAATTGAAAAGATGGAAATGGGAGTCCAGGAATGCCAAGGTAGCTAGTTTTCAGGTCAGAGTTCTGAAGAGGAAAAAAACAGCAGAGATCTCCCTGTAATCTAAGTATTGAACAGCATATTATGCACATGAAGAAACACTCCAAAGCTGGGGAGAGTCATCTGAAAGGTTGAAGGAATAAACCTAAACAAAGCCGAGAAGAGGCAACATGAATGAGTCTCAAAACAAGTGTGCTCAATGAAGCTAGATTTTAGGGAAAAAAAACAGTCCATAATGTATGCTTCCATTTATATAAAATTCTAGAAAATTAAAAGTACTCTATTGTGACAGAAAGCAGATCAGCAGTTGCCTTGGGCTGGGGAAAGGATTACAAAGGAACACGGGTAAACTTGTGGGGGTGATGCATTGTTCATTCAATACCTTGACTGTGGTGGTTTCATGTGCCAAAACTTGTTGAAATGCGCACTGCAAAAAAATGCAGTTTACTGTATGTCACCTATACTTCAATACCTTTAAAAAAAAAAACTATCAGGATACATATAGTAACTAAGTTAAGGGGGTAGGTTGAGATTGCTGAGAAATTCTGTATAGATTCTGAAGGAGGACTCGAATAGGACCATAAAGAGTACCAACATTTAAGGAAGTAATAAAACAAAGAGATTATGAAGGAATGTCCAAAGAATTAGAGGAGAAATCCGAGGAGTATGGCATCATTGAAGCAAAGGGGGAAAAATTTTTCTCTCAAGGAGAAAATATGAAAGATCCATAATGTCAAACAAGATAAGGTCTTAAAATGTCCAATGTGCATACGACTGAAAGACTATGAGGTGGGCATCATGGTGCAGGAAGAAAGAGCACCAAGGCAGTCTCATATCCAAAAATTTGTGTCACTTTACCTAGAAAGACTAAGAAATCTAGAGGAATTTTTATTTCAGATTTGATAGTTAAGAAAAACACAGGAATCCCAGATGCCAACAGATCTTTGCACCTGGCATTGGCACCCTCCTAATATGTTATATTCAATATAAACAATAATTAATTGTCCTTAAAGAGTCTTTAAAAGAAATTAGGCCAGAGTCAGGCTAAGAGTTATTAATGCATACAACTCATTAAGGATAAGGAGAAGTTCAACTTAGAGGTCTATCATCCCATCTGAATTTAATAAGAAACTAAATACTTGAAATTCTTCCAGTTTTTCTTTTTTAGTGAGTAATAGGGTTATTTGTGTTCCTCTTATCGGACAACCAAGCAGAGAAACAACAAGACTTTTTTGCCTTGTGTTTGAATAAAAACTTACGTTTACATACAGATGCACATCATCAGCACACGTAAGAATTTAATCAGTAAATTAAATGTAGTGAACAATCTCCAAAACAAATGCAGATTTATGTTATATAACACTAAAATTTCAAGAGAATATTCATCCTTCAAAATAAATAATACGGATGTTTAATTGTTTAAGTTTACGGATTCAGCTGGAGTGAATCTGTAAGGCTGGAGTGCGGTGGCGTGATCTCGGCTCACTGCAACCTCCACCTCCCAAATTCAAGCGATTCTCCTGCCTCAGCCTCTTGAGTAGCTGGGATTACAGGCACCCGCCATGCCCGGCTAATTTTTGTATTTTTAGTAGTGATGGGATTTCACCATGTTGGCCAGGCTGGTCTTGAACTCGTGACCTCAAGTGATCCACCACCTCAGCCTCTCAAAGTGCTGGGATTCATCATGAGCCACTGCTCCTGGCCTCTTAGCACACTAAAAAAACAAACAAACAAAAAAAAACACATCTGGCCAGGCACAGCGGCTCATGCCTATTATCCCAACACTTTGGGAGGCCGAGGTGGGTGAATCACAAAGTCAGGAGATCAAGACCATCCTGGCTAACACGGTGAAACCCCGTCTCTACTAAAAGTACAAAAAATGAGCCAGGCGTGGTGGCGGGCGCCTGTAGTCCCAGCTACTTGGGAGGCTGAGGCAAGAGAATCGCTTGATCCTGGGAGGTGGAGGTTCCTGGAAGGTGGAGGTTGCAGTGAGCCAAGACGGTGCCACTGCACTCCAGCCTGGGCGACAGAGCGAGACTCAGTCTCAAAAAAAAAAAAAAAAAAAAAGTCTAAATTCAAGCTAAAAAAAAATCCCTGTAATGTATTTTGGCAGGGGCATTTTAGACATTGGGAAAGGTGAGTAAACATAGAAGTCCAAATCTAATCATATACTTTAACATAAATAGGCTTTATTTGTTCTTGTCATTAAAAACACTGCCTCTGGCCTCCTCATGTTAGCAGCCAATTCCCCATTTGTACAGAAGTAATATATGACTAGAGAAAGCCCATTAGTACATATTGTCCACACCAAGCAAACCCTAAATAAGGATAAAATGTTAAAATAAAATTTTTCCATGGCAAATCCCATTGTACAATTATGCACATTTCTATCTACAATTATTCAGATTATTTATTGTATTCTTATACAACTAAAGAGGAAAATAAACTATAGTAGATTGAGAGTTCACATTAATTAAAAATCCTATCAATGATAAAAACAGAACATCTACCAAGTTTTTAAAAATTATTTTGTGGCATTTGGAAAATATTTTGTCTGTTGCCCATCTTCTTCTCATATTTAAAGGAAATATTTGGATTTAAAAGACTACAGACTCCCCTAAAGTAGTTTTTGTCCAAAAGAAGGGAGATTAAAGGGGGTGGGGAAAGAATTAAAGACATGGAAAAAAAGATTTACTCTTCTTAAGTAACTATTAGATTAGACAAGGCTGCAGGAAATAATAGTAAAAGGAAAATGCTGAGAACAATACACTTTCTCACTATGGTTAGTGCCAGGCCCATCTTAACAGTTTTGCAGATAAAACTAGCCATTAAAAAGCAGTGAGCAAACATACCACAGACATTGTCGGTTATAAATGTTAATAGTACTTGGAGCTTTCCAATCAGCTACAGTGAACTGTCTAAAGTCTCTTACAAATTTATCCCAGTCAGGAGTAGCCAAGGAAAATGAAATGAGGGAAACAGGTAACAGCACAGATAAAATCCTTTTTCCTAGGGCAACCTTCATAGTGGCATTGACAGGAATCTCCTCCTTCCCCAATAAACTGAAAATGTTATGAAGCAAGGAATGAAAAGAATTAAGTATTCCAGGACAATTCAAGATGACAAAGAGAAACAAACAGAAGTGCTAAGAGGTTATACTGAGAGAAGTGTGTTATAAGAAGGCTTCCAAATGATGTTATGCACTAAAGTTTGAGAACCACTGCCACAGACAAACTGACGAGGTTCACATCATTACCTCTAAAGACCTCTTCCCTAAACTCCAGACTTGATATATCTAGCAAGATGGCTAAAAAACATTTCATTGTATTTTTTTTTTTTTGAGATGGAGTCTCGCTCTGTTGCCCAGGCTGGAGTGCAGTGGCACAATCTTGGCTCACTGCAACCTCTGCCTCCCGGGTTCAAGTGATTCTCCTGCCTCAGCCTCCCGAGTAGCTGGGACTACCGGTGCACGCCACCAGGCCCAGCTAATTTTTGTAATTTTACTAGAGACAAGGTTTCACCATGTTGGTCAGGATGGTCTTGAACTCCTGAACTCAGCTGATCCACCTGCCTCAGCCTCCCAAAGTGCTGGGATTACAGGCGAGAGCCATTGAGGCCAGCCACTGTATATTTTTTTAAAGTATGAAATCATACAGACTACAGAATATAAAGATTAAATCCATATAGCTAAGAAAAAAATCTGTCCTTAAGAGCGTACAATTTTGGCTGGGCACAATGACTCACGCCTGCAATCCCAGCACTTTGGGAGGCCGAGGTGGGTGTATCACTTGAGGTCAGGAGTTCGAGACCAGCCTGGCCAACAGGGTATAACCCCATCTCTAATAAAAATACAAAAATTAGCCTGTAATCCCAGCTACTGGGGAGGCTGAGGCAGGGGAATTGCTTGAACCCGGGAGGCAGAGGTTGCAGTGAGCTACAATAGCGCCATTGCACTCTAGCCTGGGCAAAAAGTGAGACTCTGTCTCAAAAAAAAAAAAAAAAAAAAAAAAAGAACTTACATTTTAATAAACTTTTAGCCATAATATTTCTACAATCTGTCCTTAAAAACTTAAATTTTAAACTTTTAGCTTACAAACAAAAGATTTCAAATCCATTATGCCATTAACAACCTTGAAAGAAAAAATCTCTGGGGATATCCACACATATTTCTTGGTAAAAACAGAAAATATCTCTGGAAAGATACTTAAGAAATAACAACAATGGCTGTCTGCACCACTTGAAATTTTATCATGGACATGTCACTCTCTTCTTAAGAAATTAATTTATTACATTTAAGATAATGTTTTAAGCCATAAGAAGATAGTTTTCTTACTCAAAAATTTTACGTTAGTAACATTTTACACTTAAAAAAACTATTAAAACTAGGAAGTCTTCAAAGTTTGATTCATTTTAAGGACATTATTACATACATTAGACCAAAGCCCTCTCCCTACACCACGTTCTCCTTATCCTCACAAACACTTATTTCAATAAGCATCTATGAAAAGTCTATGTGTCATCAGTAAATGGTAATATGATCAGCTGGGGCCATACACTAAGCAGGGGAGACTAGAGTTCAGGGAATTATAATATAGTAGGGTTACAGCTGCTTAATCATATTCAGAAAGTAAAATGGAAAAGTAACAAAAAGTAAAAATAAATAAAAAATCTCAAACAATAACCTAAATGTTGCCACTTAAATAAATGATAAAAAAGATTCTCATGCCAAAAGATAGTATTTTCAAAAAGCTCTATTTCAACTTGAAATTCAGGACATATTACCAGATGACAGCAAAATCTCAGTCAATAAGCATATTAGCATTTAGCCAAGCACAGTGGCATGTGCCTGTGGTCGCAGCTACTTCAGAGGCTGAGGTAGGAGGTTCACTTGAACCCACAAGTTCAAGGCCAGCCTGGGCAACATACTGGGACGTCTCTCAAAAAAAAAAAAAAAAAAAGCACACTAATGCTTAAAAGATCCAGAACTTTCAGGACAGGAAACAGTAATATAAA
Source organism: Symphalangus syndactylus (assembly GCF_028878055.3). Classification (NCBI taxonomy): domain Eukaryota; kingdom Metazoa; phylum Chordata; class Mammalia; order Primates; family Hylobatidae; genus Symphalangus; species Symphalangus syndactylus. Next base: position 75,031,461 of record NC_072435.2, read on the forward strand.
TCATTTGTAGTTCACATTTGACAAAACAGTTTTTACTGATAACATCTTCTTTAATCCTAACAACCACCCTGGGAATAGGCTTTGATGTATTCTAACAACAAAATAATCAAGGATCAGAGAAGTTAGGTAACTGCTCAGAATCATCCAGCTCCAGAAAAGTCCAGTCTTTTAGTTCTTTGCCTGTGACTTTCTACTGTATTTACTGTATGAGGAAATCTAGATATCCTGCAATTATTAATCTCTTGCTTCCATTCACATTCTAGTTCTAGACCCTTCAATAATGGACCACACTGCCAAGCTGACCTAGAATTCAGTTCAGCTTGCCTCCTTCTACAAGGCAAAAGTATCACTTATACATAAAGACAAAAAAGCAGAAACCCAGCTCTTTATGGATTCCAGACTAAGAAATGCACAAAGGTTTAAACCAAATCACATAAAGCCCATTTACACAGAGGCTTGAACGAAATCACATAAAGCCTATCTACTTTTTCTTAGATTTCTAAGGGTTACTAAGCACTCTTAGCACTGGGCATGTGAAGATGGAGTAAGGAAACATCAAGAAAATGCTGTTTTTAAAGTGCTAATTATTAATCACAAGGAAATAATTAAAATGATTCTATGGTAACATGTTGTCATTAAAAACAAAAAATAGCTATCCTTTGAGAATGAGAACCTCTTACATGGCAGATATTTTGAGTAAATGCTTTTAATTTATTTAATTCTGAGCCTAAAGATAGGCAGTTCAATCTCCATTATACTAATGAGAGTGTGTCCACCTCCCTAATTTTATACAACAAATAACTATCTTACTCCAAAATTCATCAACTTCATTTTTTGTGTAATGGTAAAATAATGAGTGGATAAGGTGTTCAGTAGCATAAGGCTTGCTCCCTTGGTGTGGCCAAAGAACACCAGTCACTTACTCTGTATTCTAAGGTTTTGTACACGGGATATGGAGATTTTTATTGGTGCTTTGTCTCTTTCTATCTTGTCTATGGTTTTAAGTGTTGATGCACACATTTTAGGACTATTTCTTTATCTTCTCTGTCCTTTAGGAATACACCTGATAGAAATGGGTGCCACTTTTGACTTATAGTTCACACCTTAATCAGAATTACCTGGGAAGATTTTTTAAATGTAGATTCATCAGTCCTGTCATAGATTCATTAAAGTTCCCTTCGTGATTCTTAGGCAAATAAAGTTTAAAAACTTATTTGTTTTTATTTTACACTGTGGGAAGCTGAGGCAGGAGGATCGCTTGAGCCCAGGAGCTCAAGACTAGCCTGGGCAACATGGCAAAACCCCAGCTCTACTAAAAAATACAAAAAATTAGCTGGGTGTGGTGGTGCACACCTGTAGTCCCAGCTACTTAGGAGGCTGAGGTGGGAGGATCACTTGAGCACAGGAGGTGGAGATTGCAGTGAGCCATGATCTGCGCCACTATACTCCAGCCTGGGCAATGGAGTGAGACCCTGTCTCAAACAAAACCAAAAAAAAAAAAAAAAACCCTGTTTATTTTAAATAGCATAGTGTGAACTTCTGACACACAAACTTTTAAGAGAAATAAATGAAAAGTTTTATTACATGTAGTGATTTACTAACATCCCAGTTAACTGAAGAATAAGATTAATCAGGCTATGTGTTTATAATATAACAAAAATAAATCCAACTACAAAGTATATGCCAAATATACATTTTAGGAAAAGTACTGAGTATTGGCAAATATGAAACTGCCAATGTGCCAATGGGAGAAATAGCTTATAATAAAATAGTCCATCTTACATTCCAAACAGAAATTTGCCCATTAAAAATAACTAGTCATAGTGAGAAATGTGGGATTATTTATCACTATTCATAAAGGATTATTTTCATAAAAGATAGACAAAGTAAATATCCTTGAGACAGTCAACAGAGGCCACCACTTCAAGGGTTGAGACTGCAACTAGACCCCAGCTTTTTTTTAAGTGCATTTTCATTACTCAAAAAGATCTGGAAATAAAAGACAATGATCGGAGTGATCCTCTTCTTTCATTCCACCTCTGCAAAACTCTCCCTCGATTAAAAAAAAATCATATAGTAAATTAAACACTCATTTCTTTACTATCTTAGAGTCTTCGCTAATTTTTAGAACTTTAGGATCATGCCATGCTTCCAGATCATTAACTACCAAAAACTTTGATACCAAGTTTTTACACTAAACCTATATTTACTGTAACATGCCCTGAAAGGGCATTTTTGTTTGTTTTTAAACCCATGCCATTATCTTGTTTGGGGCCACACATTGTTTTTTAGAAAGTCAATGTTTCAAAAGGTAGTATTAAAAATAAGGTCCTAAATGTGCTATCAAATTATTTTAAGGACAAAGTAGACTCTTTGGGGGCGGGAGGGGAAGGAGAGAGACAGAGAGAGAGAGCGCGGTCTTGCTATGTTGTCCAGGCTGGCCTTGAACTCCCGGACTCAAGTGATCCTCCTGCCTCAGCCTCCCAAGTACCTGGGACTACACAGATATGCATCATCATGTCTGGCTATTTTTTTTTTAAAGTTCCAAGGCCTATACTTGAACAAAAATAACATAGTGATTATTGTGTAAGTATAGTTAATACACATCTACTATTTCTGTAAACCAAAACCGTAGTGAACATTCAGTTACTACATTCAGCACTTACAACTAGACAACACCTCTTCAATTTCCAATTTGGAAGGAGGAGCAGCAATTCACTAAACCATTTTCCAAAAGTCAACAATAGTTATATTTTAAGGTTCAACTGTGAGGTTTACTATGTACCTCCAATAATATGAAAAAACAGATTATAACAATGAAAAGATTTAATTTCTGAGATATGTTTCCATAGAATGATGGTACTACTCAGAAGATTCCCAAAAAAATCTGATTTTTAAGGAAAATTTTATAGAGACAAAAATTAGTTCCATTTACTTTTCTTATAGTCTACAAATACATAACTAAAACAGATATCTTCAAGCCATAACTATTCTATTAAATTCCAATCTATAAAACAATTTTCATCAGGTCCAAAAACAACAAGAGATTAAGTCTAACTAGAAAAGATTTATTTTGCTAACAGATTATTCTATTTGGTCCAGCTTCCTTCCATCCTTCAACTCACATCCTTCCCACTTCTAACCCACATTAAATAACTATTTAAACTGCCAAATATTTTAAGATGTATAGATAGTTGGCTCAATAAACTTGTCTCAACATATTTCTATTGTATCATAAAAGTTCTGTAAGTCAATTAAAATAAAAATTGTTACATAGAGGAAAACTGACTTCACATTTCATCTCAAGTATATACAAGTAAGGAATTAAGACGAACTTCCCCTTTCATTTGTGTTTAAGAACAAGAACTGAAATTTCATTATGCTTAATTAACCTATTGCTTACACTACTCTGATACACATCTCCTCTCTCCAGACTTCATTCCATTCCAAGTCTTAGTCTCTGGGTTGTATCATTTATGACAGCTTACAACTCCCTGTCTTGCCTCAAGAGCACTCAAGTTTTTGAAGCAATTCTGGAAGCAAATTAGTTGAGTTTTATAAAATCAAACTGCAGCAAAACTCAATATCCCGTAACAGAGCCTGATTTTTCTCTTCCATGGAGTTAACAGTAATACATCTCACAATAAATAAGCATTTTAAACTAATAGCAGACATTATCTTGTTAATCTTTACATTTTCACAAGGAAACAAATAGGTGAAAGTATCAGATAACTTGAAAGCTTCCAATCCTTTTTAGACTCCTCAAGCAAGTTTCTTAAAGAGATTATATAGTGTTATTTGATATAGTACTAAAATAAGCAACCTCTAAGATACAAACTGCATCTTAATAATTTAAGAAGGCAACCGTATTAGTGGAGTCCTTCCTTCACTTGTAAGTGGAGGCGGTTTCAATTAGTACAAAGGGGGCTTAAAAGTAGTCTTCTCATCTCTTTCTCACATAGTAAAATGAATGGAATAAAGCTCTGTCTCCTTAAAGGAAAAGAATCAAGCATCTAGGCTATCTTATTTGTACAAATTGTATCTCCAGGTAACTAAAACAGTTGATGGAAGGAAATTTCTCTATATAAAATATTCCAGGTAATAAATTACAAAGGAATGAATTAGAATATCACCATTTTGCAACCAATAATAAAATAGATCTAGACCAGCAGTAAGTATAGTCCAAGCACCCCTGTGAGTCCCCAAGACCATTTCAGAGGATCTGCAAGGTCAAACGATTTTTAGAATGCTAAAATCTTACTTGCCTTTTCCCTCTCCTCATTCTCCCATGAGTGTACACAAAGTTTCCAAAGGTTACACGATATGTAATATTACAACAAACTAAAGGATGAAGCAGATAGGAGAAACAGGATGTCTTCTTTTCAGCTGGACAATAAAAAGATTTACAAAAATGTAAAACAGTGGACCAATTTTCTAAATTTTTGTTTGGAAAATAGTTCTCACAAAAATGGTATTTATATAAACATGCAGTGGGTTTTTTTCCCCAATTAATAACAGGCATTTCTAAAATTTCTTGGTTTTAATTTCTAAAAAAGTAAATGCTCATACATACATACAGTGATATTTACACATAAACAAAAACCCTTTAGGATACTCAATAATTTTTAAGAATGTAAAAGGATCTTAAGGCTGAAAAGTTTGGTGTGAAAGAAAATAAATTTGGGGACCCCAAAATCACTAAGCTGAAAGGAAAAGTCAAGCTGGGAACTGCTTAGGGCAAACCTGCCTCTGACCTAGAAGCCCCTTCCCCTCTTCAAGTTGTCCTTCCTTTCCAGATGGAACCAAGTACATCTTACATGATGTCTCATGTCTCCCTAGATGTACAAAACCAAACTGTGCCCCGATCACCTTGGGCACATGGTTGTCAGGACCTCCGGAGGCTGTGTCACAGGCGCATCCTTAACCTTGGCAAAATAAATTTTCGAAATTGACTGACACCTGTCTCAGATATTAATATTTTGAGTTGACAGCTGATCCAGGCAATTTACCAGTGATTGCTGACATAGAAAAAGAGCTGACTAGACTTTTATTCCTCCTGATGGAAGTACAAAATACCACATATAATGTATCCTTGTCAAAATAATAATAATAATGAATGGATCTGATCAAACCTCTAGTTTAAATCTAAATTTACCAAATTATAGGAAATAGTTTACAGGATTACATTAAACAAGACCACAGGGATGCATTCAGCAAAATCCAGGCTGTGAGAAACAAGCAGCTTTATTCAATAGATAAACTGTGAAAAAATAATACAGGAAGAATGTAAAGATTACAAGAGACACTGAAAGCAATTATAATGTATAGATCTTATTTGGACAAAATATAAAAGACATATGAGATACCCATGAAAATTTGGGCACTGATTGGACACTTGATATTAATGAATTATTATTTACATGTAATACTGGAATGTAGTTATCTTTTAAAAATAAGAGTCCTTATCTTTTATAAATCATACTATCTACAAATGAAATGATATCCAGTATTGCCTCAAAACAATAAAAATTGGAGGAAATCAATAAAGATGAGCCATAAATTAAAAATAACTGAAGCTAGTTAACATGTTCACACATAGGGTTGATAATACTATCTTATTTCCTTTTGTTCATTTGATTTTTCCTTGGTTTTTTTTTTTTTTGAGACAGAGTTTTGCTCTTGTTGCCCAGGCTGGAGTGCAATGGCATGATCTCGGCTCACCACAACCTCTGACCCCCGGGTTCAAGCGATTCTCCTGCCTCAGCCTCCTGAGTACCTGGGATTACAGGCATGTGCCACCATGCCCGGTTAATTTTGTATTTTTAGTAGAGACGGGGTTTCTCCATGTTGGTCAGGCTGGTCTAGTATCCCCGACCTCACGTGATCTGCCCACCTCAGCCTCCCAAAGTGCTGGCCACATTTGATTTTTCTATAGTAAAAGTTTGTGGGTTGTTTTGTTTTTGTTTTTAATGTTTCAAGTTAGAAGAAAATGTATTTCCTTAGGTAAGTTGAATCATTTGCCCTTACGCCTAAGGGCATTAACAGTGCTTCCTCCCACAAAAACTACCTGATGAAGTGCTGTTTCTGCTTCACAAAATAGCCCTGAAGTAGTTTGTCTTTGGCCTTCTATTATCTTACTTCTGAACTCTTCACCTCTAAAATATTAGAAACAAAAACAACTAGTTAAGTAAGGAAAGTTATAGAACAGTGGTTCCCAACCTTTTTGGCACCAGGGACTGGTTTCATGGGACACAATTTTTCCATAGACCGGGGGGTAATGGGGAGGATGGTTTCTGGATGAAACTGTTCCACCTCAGATCATCAGACATTGGTTAGATTCTCATAAGGAGTGCACAACCTACATCCCTCACATGCGCAGTTCACAAGAGGGTTCGTGTTTCTATGGGAATCTAAGGGTGCCGCTGATCTGTCAGGAGGCAGAGCTCAGGCAGTAATGCAAGCAATGGGGAATGGCTGTAAATACAGATGAAGCTTTGCTCGCTTGCCCACTGCTCACCTCCTGCTGTGTGGCCTGGTTCCTAACAAGTCATGGACCAGTACGGGTCTACGGCCCAGGGGCTGGGGGCCCCTGTATAGAGAATACAAATATAAGGAGAGGAATCCAGACAACAAGTTGGGGAATTCCTACTGGAAGGAAATACTCTCAGCCCAATCAAATACAAACATAGTTACACACATGCACTTCCAACTGTGTGCTGTTATGAAGAAAACAGTTCAAAACAAACAAAGCTAGGGAAAGGAAAAATGGAGTACGTTTTTAAATAATTTCACTTATCTTTTTCTGTTCAGATACATCAAAGACTTTAGTCTTCACATTTTGGCTTGAATGACTTCAGTCTTGGTGATATTTAAAAAATAGCCGTAAAAGTTACTGGCATGAGCTATGCAGAAGATTCCCCACACAGTGCAGATTATGTAAAGATTAGGGATATAAAACTAATAATATTAAATTGAGGGTTTCTTGTACAATGATGTTAATAGAACTTAAAAAGTAATTTGCAAAATAGATTTAAGAATCAGAGAGGCCTCAGAACTTTCCCTGCACGGTAGGGAATAAGCCATATTGTAGAGTAGGGCCATGTCTATTCTCAGGACTATGCAAATTTCAAGATACACTGTTTCTATCTTTTCAACTTGCCATATTATCTTATATCTTGATTATTGGTTTGGGACATATGATTTTCGTATCTGAAGACCTTAAATAACTAAGAAACATATTTAAAAAAACTCATTTTCTAATAACCATCTTAAATTATACATACTTCATTTTCAAGTCCTCCAACGAAAGCAACTCTAACAAACATCTAGATAATCTAAACTTAGTTGAGTAATTCTCGTGTTCTTTAAAAAAAAAAAAAAAAAAATCAACTGATACATGGAAAAAAAGATTTCAAAATATACTGAAACTGTTAAATAAGTTATTTTTATAACGAATAAACAGTTATTCATTCTTTTTTTGTTTGTTGGGTTTTTTTTTTAAGATAGTCTCTCGCTCTGTCGCCCAGGCTGGAGTACAGTGGCACAATCTTGGCATACTGCAACCTCTGCCTCCCGGTTCAAACATACTATAGGTGTGCACCACTATACTGGGCTAATTTTTGTATTTTCAGTAGAGATGGGGTTTTGCCATGTTGCTCAGGCTGGTCTCGAACTCCTAAGCTCAAGCAATCCACCCTCCTCCACCTCCCAAAGTACTGGAATTACAGACGTGAGCCACCACGCTTGGCCTTTTTTGTTCTTAAATGGGTTACTTTTCTAAGAAAAAGGTAAATATTTTTAATCTAAGGGTACACAAAATGCTAAAGATAGGTGGATGTTTGAAATAGAAAAAAAAATTAAGTTGTTAATCACACTGTATTCATTCGTTGCACCACAGCATGTTTCTATTGTTTTTCCCCCATTTTAAAAAGCCACGTAAACAGTTTTAACAATGACAAAAAGTTTTAAGCAACTAATTGGCAGTACATAAGCAAAGTCCAAGAGAAAAATGCAAGGAAAGTTACTAAATTATAGAAAAGGCTGGTTGGTTGGTTGAATTATATTCTCAAAGATTACAGAATTAGGTAATGAAAGCTTAAAAAAACAAATTATCAAATCTGTTACTGAAATCAAAATAAAATCAAAACAGTAATATACTTTACCAGGAGAATGTCTATCTTATGTGTCACTATTATACATCATTTTTTCTTGGGAAAAAAAATGCAATGAATAAGAATAAAAATTCTTCATAGAAAAATCATTAGATTTCAAAATGCTGAAAATATCTCATTCAATTCGTTCTGAAAATTCCATCTGACATTAGAAAAATTATTTCCTGAGACAGCAAATATTACAAAAAGAGTAACTTACAAAATAACAAGGTAATAGCAATTACTGTAACTGAACCTTTCTTATAACTTCACAAATTTATCGACAGATACTCTCTAGTATCAAATATTAAAACTTCAGTTCACAATAAAAAAGGCTATCATAAGCTGAACTTCAAATTTTAAGTGTACTTCAAGATTTTGTGATTTTAAAGCAAAACCTTAGAAGAAAATACAATTTATAAATGAAATAATTTCCATATCAGAATATGTTTGCCACTTTTTTTTTAGGGCTTTTTTTTTCATTATTTCCCTAGTTGACAGAACCACCTTCTTAATCCTACATGTCAAGCACTGAGCTAAGTATTAAGGATACTAAAATAGACTGTCAAGGAAAACCTAGCTTAAAAAGGAAAAATATTAGCCAGGCACAGCAGCACGAACCTCTAGTCCCAGCTATGCTGGAGGCTGAGGCAGAATTGCTTAAGCCTAGGAGTTCGAGTCTAGCCTGGGCAAAAAGCAAGACCTTAGCACTTAAAAAAAAAAAAAAAAAAAGGAAAGAAAAACATTATATTCAAATACTAATTTTAAATTCCACTACAGCCTAAAGTTGTTTGGTGGTGTTTTAAACTTTAATTCAACAAAATGGAAAGTACTAGACAACATAATTGAAATCTCTTTTCTCTAATCAATTTACCATCTAAAATATTCCACCAATTTCAAGATTAAATCCCTTCACTAGGAGAATCATGTGGCTAGATTTAATCAAAACAGGAAAGGTTTTAATCAATATTCTATACTAGAAACACAGCCCTTATGTGTAGTTAGCTAGAAGTAGCTTCTCTAAATTCAAATATATGGCTCTAGGTTTTTGTAGATATTCATCAAACTGAGGCCATTCCCATCTATTCCTGGTTTACCAAGAAGTTTTACTGTGAATGGGTATTGGATCTTGTCAAATACTTTTTCTCCATCTATTAATATGAGATTTTTCTTCTGTAGCTTGTTGATGTGATTGATTACATTATTAGATTTTCAAATGCTGAACGAGCTTTGCATACCTAGGATAAACTGTACTTGGTCATGGTGTATGCTTTTTTTTACTGGGCAAGTTTTTTACCATGTTAATTGTTCAGTTTCCTCAATATGAGGGATATAAAGACAAATAGTTCATATAATTTTTGATGATAATTAAATAAGCTTATACATGTAATGAACTTAGAACAATGCCTAGAATATACTCAAAATATTAAGATTATTTATAAAGAGGCTCAATCATAATTTCTACAAAAAGGCTACAGCCAGGCACAGTTGTGCACCTGTAGTCCTAGTTACTTGGGAGGCTGAGGCAAGAGGATCACTTGAGCCCAGGAGCTCAAAGCCAGCATGGGCAACATAGCAAGACCCTATCTCTAAAAATAAAAATATTAAAAAGCTATACTTCTGCATGACATTCTTTTACTGCATGAATAGTAGTGTAAAGTATTGTTAGTTAATGGCATAAGCATCCACCCAATTGCTCTAAAGGAAAACCTAATTATCATTTTGATTGTTCTGCTTCTCACAGAAAGTGCTGTCAGCTCTACCTCTAAAACATATTCCATACGCAATCCCGTCTCTCCATGGCCCCTACCTCCCACCTGGTCACTCTCTCCTGTATTGCTGTAGTGGTCTGCCCTCTCTCTTCTTCCCATACACAGAGCCCATTCTTTACCTACAACCTAAACTGATCTTTCTGAAACAAAAATTAGATCAAGTACTTCCTCTGCTTCAACCAACAAGCAACTCTCAACTGCACTTAAACTCCAAACTCTACCATGACCTGGTCTTTATCTCTTCTCACCTAACCAACTTTTGCTCTAAGCTGAATACTTGAAGTTTCCTGCCTCAAAACCTCTGTAATGTCTGTTCCCTCTACCTAGAACTTTTGTTTTGTTTTGTTTTCTTTCTCCCCACAATCTCTTCTGATTCTCCTACCTAGAACATTTTTACCCCAGCTCCTTCCCCTGATTTTTACCTAACTGGCTCCTTCCAAAGTTTGGATCTCAGCTAAATACCTTGCTCCATATAGAGGCTTTCCTTGCCAACCCTAAAGTGCTACCACCACTTTGCAGCCTCTACTCTCTATAGCCTATCTCCCTGTTTTATCCTCTCCAAGGTACTTATCACCAAGTTTATTGTGTGTACTAGATCACATTCATACCCCTCAACGAGAATCAGTTTTATTAACTTGAATGTATCACCAAAAAAAAAAAAATTTTACTTTTTTTCTGTATTTCAAATATATACAGCAGTAGAGAAAATAAAATGAATCCTAATTTGTTCATTACTGCCATTTCAACAAGTATCAATTTCATTTATATTTCTATTACTTTCCAACCACCATCTGTCCTATATTATTTGGAAGCAAATCCCAGGCATTTCTTCTCTAAATATACCAATATATATCTCTAAAACAATTCTTCTACAACACACACTAAACCACTATCACAACTAAAATAATGAAAAATGATTACTTAATATTATCAAATATCAAGTTAGATGTCAAATTTCTCAATTACCACAACCATTATTAAGTGAGTCAAATTAATCACATTTCTTTTTTTGAGACGGAGTCTTGATCTGTCTCCCAGGCTGGAGTGCAGTGTCACGATCTTGGCTCACTGCAAGCTCCGCCGCCTGGGTTCACGCTATTCTCCTCCCTCAGCCTCCCAAGTAGCTGGGACTACAGGCGCCCGCCACCACAACCGGCTAATTTTTTGTATTTTTAGTAGAGACGGGGTTTCACCGTGTTAGCCAGGATGGTCTTGATCTCCTGACCTCATGATCCACCCGCCTCAGCCTCCCAAAGTGCTGGGATTACAGGCATGAGCCACCGCACCCAGCCCTAAATTAATCATATTTCTTTCTAGTCTCTACCAATACAAAGAGAGAGAAGGAAACTGCAAGGCTGGAGAAGGAAGAAGCGATTTGTTCTTCAAGTTTGCTTCCTGTTCCTGTCAGTTTCACCTGAGCCTTGCTTAGTCACTAGAGCAGCATTCATTCAAGTAGCAACAGCTGAAACCAGCCTCACTGTGCCCCTCAGTGACTCCGTTACCAGCCAGTTGGAGGCCTCTCCTCAAAGAGCTGAGCCTGGGCTCCTCTTTCAAATTCAGTAACCCAGTACTAGCCAAACAGCACTCCCTTCTCAGAGGTCTGAGATTTGTGAGAACTTAAAATAAGAGCTAAAAATAGGTAATATACTTTATGGTAGCATTTTTTATTCCTCACATAAGCACTCCACAAGGTTAAATTCTTCTACTTAGAATGTAATCCCATTCACAACAACCACAAAAAGAATAGAACACCTAGGAATAAGCTAACCAGGGAGGTGAAAGATTTCTACAATGAGAACTACAAAACACTGCTGAAAGAAATCAGAGATGACACAAACTAATGGAAAAACATCCCATGCTCATGGATAGGAAGAATCAGTACTGTTAAGATGGCCACCCTACCCAAAGCAATTTACAGATTTAATGTTATTCCTAACAAGCTATCAACGACATTATTTGCACAATTAGAAAAAAAAATTCTAAAATTCATCTGGAAACAAAAAAGAACCCAAATAGCCAATACAATCCTAAGCAAAAAGAACAAAGCTGGAGGCATCACAATACCCGACTTCACTATACTACAAGGCTACAGTAACTAAAAGAGCATGATACTGGTATAAAAACAAGACACATGGACAAATGGAGCAGGTCAGAGAACCCCAGAAATAAAGCTACACATCTACAACCATCTGATCTTTGACAAAGCTGACAATAACAAGCAAAGGAGAAAGGACTCCTTATTCGATAAATAGTGCTGAGATAACTGGCTAGCCATATGCAGAAGACTGAAATTGGACCCCTTCTTTTCACCAGACTAAAAAAAAAATCAATTCAAATGGACTAAAGGCTTAAATGTAAAACCTGCAACTATGAAAACCTTAGAAGAAAACCTAGGAAATATCATCTGAACATCAGCCTTGGCAAAGATTTCATGATGAAGACTCCAAAAGCAATTCAAACAAAACAAAAATCGACAAGTGGGACCTAATCAAACTAAAGAGCCTCTGAACAGCAAAATAAACTATCAACAGAGTAAAAAGACAATCTACAGAATGGGAGAAAATATTTGCAAATTACGCATCCGACAAAAGTCTAATGTCCACAATCTATAGAGACCTTAAGCAAATCAATAAGCAAAAAAAAAAAAAAGACCCCATTAAAAAGTGGGCAAAGGACATGAACAGACACTTCTCAAAACATGACATACATGTAGAAACAAGCATATGAAAAAATGCTCAATATGACTAATCATTTGAGAAATGTAAATTAAAACCACAATAAGATACCATCTCACACCAGTCAGAATGGCTACTATTAAAAAGCAAAAAATCCACAGATGTTGGTGAGGTTGCAGAGCAAAGGGAACACCCAAACACTGCTGATGAGAATTTAAATTAGTTCAGCCACTGTGGAAAGCAGTTTGGAGATTTCTCAATGAACTTAAAACAGAACTACCATCCAGACCCAGCAATCCCTTTACTGGGTATATACCCAAAGGACTAGAAATCATTCTACCATAGGGCCAGGCACGGTAGCTCATGCCTGTAATCCCAGCACTTTAGAGGCCAAGGCGGGTGGATCGCTTGGGCTCAGGAGTTCAAGACCAGCCTGGGCAACATGGCAAAACTCTGTCTCTACTAAAAATACAAAAAATTTTAGCTGGGCATGGTGGCGCACTTGTGTTCACAGCTACTCGGGAGGCTGAGGTGGGGAGGATCACTTGAGCCTCGAAGGTGGAGGTTGCAGTAAGCTAGGATCATGCCACTGCACTCCAACCTGGGTGACAGAGCAAGACCCTGTCTCTCAAATATAAAAATAAAAATAAAATAAATCATTCTACCATGAAGACACATGCATGCACATGTTCATCGCAGCACTATTCACAATAGCAAAGACAAGTAATCAGCCTAGATCCCCATCAACAGTTGGATAAAGAAAATGTGGTCCATAAACACCATGGAATCCTACACAGCCATAAAAAAGAACAAGGTCATGTCATTTGCAGCAATATAGATGGAGCTAGAGGCCATTATCCTAAGCACATTAATGCAGGAACAGAAAACCAACTACTGCATGTTTTCAGTTATAAGTCGGAGCTAAATATTAAGTACACATGGACGCAAAGAAGGAAACAATAGTCACTGGGCCTACTTAACAGTGGAGGGTGGGAGGAGGGTAAGGATATTATGGGTACTATGCTATTACCTGGGTAACAAAATTATCTGTACACCAAACCCTCACAACATGAAATTTACCCATGCAGCAAACCTGCAAATGTACCCCGTGAATCTAAAATAAAAGTTGGAAAGAAAAAAAATAATAATAGCAAGCTTAATATATTTGTTTTGCTCAGGCTAGTATTTAAAAGGTGACACTGACCCCATTGTGAAGCCGGAAGCACAGGAGAAAAAAGTGACCTTGATCCCATTATGAAGTTGGAAACAGAGGAAAAAAAAAAAAATCAAGAATGGAGGCAAGTGCAAAGTTAGCAACTAATTTCTCAAATCGGAAATGTGAACTTCTCAATGCTTTGCTTTCCTGACCTATAAAATAGAAATAATAATAGCAGTGACCTGTCTAGAGCTGTTCTAAAAAATTTAATGAGTTAATAAATGTAAAGGACTTAGAATAGTACCAGGCTCAAAAAGCACATAAGTGTAATCTCATATTAATATGGCCTGCTTATTCAGAAGTACAAATACCTTTCTTTACCCATAATTAATAAAATATTCTAAAAGCCAGCTTGTAGTATCAGCAATTTCTGATTTAATCAATCTTTCAAATTATCATGTGACTCAAGATAATAAGCTCCCCTATGTACTCCAACTGAAGACACTAACAGTCAATTAAATAGTCATAAAACTGAAAACATATTAATGAACTGTATTCTCTGCTATAGTGTTCTGTAATTTCACACACAGTATCTTCCCAACTAGAGTATGTCAACTAATCTCCTTACTTCTATTCTCTCTTTCTTCTAGTCTGCTCTGTGTACCACAGCCCAATAGTTGATCTTATTAAAATTTTGCTCTCACAATATGAACATATCCTGCTCAAGTTCTCCTGTAGCCGGATACATCAAACCAAAAACCTTCGGGCTTATTTTTAAGATCCTTCACTATTCTGCTCCCTCAGTTTCACCTCCTATTTCCGTTTTTTTTTTATTATTATTATACCTTAGGTTTTAGGGTACATGTGCACAATGTGCAGGTTTGTTACATATGTATCCATGTGCCATGTTGGTTTCCTGCACCCATTAACTCGTCATTTAGCGTTAGGTATATCTCCTAATGCTGTCCCTCCCCCCTCCCCCCACCCCACAACAGTCTCCGGAGTGTGATGTTCCCCTTCCTGTGTCCATGAGTTCTCACTGTTCAATTCTCACCTATGAGTGAGTACACGTGGTGTTTGGTTTTTTGTCCTAGCGATAGTTTACTGAGAATGATGTTTTCCAGTTTCATCCATGTCCCTACAAAGGACACGAACTCTTCATTTTTTATGGCTGCATAGTATTCCATGGTGTATATGTGCCACACTTTCTTAATCCAGTCTGTCGTTGTTGGACATTTGGGTTGGTTCCAACTCTTTGTTATTGTGAATAGTGCCGCAATAAACATACGTGTGTGTGTGTCTTTATAGCAGCATGACTTCTAGTCCTTTGGGTATATACCCAGTAATGGGATGGCTGGGTCAAATGGTATTTCTAGTTCTAGATCCCTGAGGAATCGCCACACTGACTTCCACAATGGTTGAACTAGTTTACAGTCCCACCAACAGTGTAAAAGTGTTCCTATTTGTCCACATCCTCTCCAGCACCTGTTGTTTCCTGATTTTTTAATGATGGCCATTCTAACTGGTGTGAGATGGTATCTCACTGTGGTTTTGATGTGCATTTCTCTGATGGCCAGTGATGAGGAGCATTTCTTCATGTGTTTTTTGGCTGCATAAATGTCTTCTTTTGAGAAGTGTCTGTTCATGTCCTTTCCCACTTTTTGATGGGGTTGTTTTTTTCTTGTAAATTTGTTTGAGTTCATTGTAGATTCTGGATATTAGCCCTTTGTCAGATGAGTAGGTTGCAAAAATTTTCTCCCATTCTGTAGGTTGCCTGTTCACTCTGATGGTAGTTTCTTTTGCTGTGCAGAAGCTCTTTAGTTTAATTAGATCCCATTTGTCAATTTTGGCTTTTCTTGCCATTGCTTTTGGTGTTTTAGACATGAAGTCCTTGCCCACGCCTATGTCCTGAATGGTATTGCCTAGGTTTTCTTGTAGGATTTTAATGGTTTTAGGTCTAACATTTAAGTCTTTAATCCATCTTGAATTAATTTTTGTATAAGGTGTAAGGAAGGTACTCAGTTTCACCTTTCTACATATGGCTAGCCAGTTTTCCCAGCACCATTTATTAAATAGGGAATCCTTTCCCCATTTCTTGTTTTTGTCAGGTTTGTCAAAGATCAGATAGTTGTAGATATGCGGCATCATTTCTGAGGGCTCTGTTCTGTTCCATTGATCTCTGTCTCTGTTGTGGTACCAGTACCATGCTGTTTTGGTTACTGTAGCCTTGTAGTATAGTCTGAAGTCAGGTAGCGTGATGCCTCCAGCTTTGTTCTTTTGGCTTAGGATTGACTTGGCGATGCGGGCTATTTTTTGGTTCCATATGAACTTTAAAGTAGTTTTTTCCAATTCTGTGAAGAAAGTCATTGGTAGCTTGATGGGGATGGCATTGCATCTATAAATTACCTTGGGCAGTATGGCCATTTTCACGATATTGATTCTTCCAACCCATGAGCATGGAATGTTCTTCCATTTGTTTGTATCCTCTTTTATTTCACTGAGCAGTGGTTTGTAGTTCTCCTTGAAGAGGTCCTTCACATCCCTTGTAAGTTGGATTCCTAGGTATTTCATTCTCTTTGAAGCAATTGTGAATGGGAGTTCACTCATGATTTGGCTCTCTGTTTGTCTGTGATTGGTGTACAAGAATGCTTGTGATTTTTGTACATTGATTTTGTATCCTGAGACTTTGCTGAAGTTGCTAATCAGCTTAAGGAGATTTTGGGCTGAGACAATGGGGTTTTCTAGATAT
Source organism: Symphalangus syndactylus (assembly GCF_028878055.3). Lineage (NCBI taxonomy): Eukaryota > Metazoa > Chordata > Mammalia > Primates > Hylobatidae > Symphalangus > Symphalangus syndactylus. The sequence continues at coordinate 75,047,963 of NC_072435.2, forward strand.
ACAATCATGTCATCTGCAAACAGGGACAATTTGACTTCCTCTTTTCCTAATTGAATACCCTTTATTTCCTTCTCCTGCCTGATTGCCCTGGCCAGAACTTCCAGTACTATGTTGAATAGGAGTGGTGAGAGAGGGCATCCCTGTCTTGTGCCAGTTTTCAAAGGGAATGCTTCCAGTTTTTGCCCATTCAGTATGATATTGGCTGTGGGTTTGTCATAGATAGCTCTTATTATTTCGAGATACGTCCCATCAATACCTAATTTATTGAGAGGTTTTAGCATGAAGGGTTGTTGAATTTTGTCAAAGGCCTTTTCTGCATCTATTGAGATAATCATGTGGTTTTTGTCTTTGGTTCTGTTTATATGCTGGATTACATTTATTGATTTGCGTATGTTGAACCAGCCTTGCATCCCAGGGATGAAGCCCACTTGGATCATGGTGTATAAGCTTTTTGATGTGCTGCCGGATTCGGTTTGCCAGTATTTTATTGAGGATTTTTGCATCAATGTTCATCAAGGATATTGGTCTGAAATTCTCTTTTTTGGTTATGTCTCTGCCAGGCTTTGGTATCAGGACGATGCTGGCCTCATAAAATGTGTTAGGGAGGATTCCCTCTTTTTCTATCTATCGGAATAGTTTCAGAAGGAATGGTACCAGTTCCTCCTTGTACCTCTGGTAGAATTCGGCTGTGAATCCATCAGGTCCTGGACTCTTTTTGGTTGGTAAGCTACTGATTATTGCCACAACTTCAGAATCTGTTATTGGTCTATTCAGAGATTCAACTTCTTCCTGGTTTAGTCTTGGGAGGGTGTATTTGTCGAGGAATTTATCCATTTCTTCTAGATTTTCTAGTTTATTTGCATAGAGGTGTTTGTAGTATTCTCTGATGGTAGATTGTATTTCTGTGGGATCGGTGGTGATAGCCCCTTTTCCATTTTTTATTGCATCTATTTGATTCTTCTCTCTTTTCTTCTTTATAAGTCTTGCTAGCGGTCTATCAATTTTGTTGATCTTTTCAAAAAACCAGCTCCTGGATTCATTAATTTTTTGAAGGGTTTTTTGTGTCTCTATTTCCTTCAGTTCTGCTCTGATTTTAGTTATTTCTAGCCTTCTGCTAGCTTTTGAATGTGTTTGCTCTTGCTTTTCTAGTTCTTTTAATTGTGATGTTAGGGTGTCAATTTTGGATCTTTCCGGCTTTCTCCTGTGGGCATTTACTGCTATAAATTTCCCTCTACACACTGCTTTGAATGTGTCCCAGAGATTCTGGTATGTTGTGTCTTTGTTTTCGTTGGTTTCAAAGAACATCTTTATTTCTGCCTTCATTTCATTATGTACCCAGTAGTCATTCAGGAGCAGGTTGTTCAGTTTCCATGTAGTTGAGCGGTTTTGAGTGAGTTTCTCAATCCTGAGTTCTAGTTTGATTGCACTGTAGTCTGAGAGACAGTTTGTTATAATTTCTGTTCTTTTACATTTGCTGAGGAGAGCTTTACTTCCAACTATGTGGTCAATTTTGGAATAGATGTGATGTGGTGCTGAAAAAAATGTATATTCTGTTGATTTGGGGTGGAGAATTCTGTAGATGTCTATTAGGTCCACTTTGTGCAGAGCTGAGTTCAATTCCTGGATATCCTTCTTAACTTTCTGTCTCGTTGATCTGTCTGATGTTGACAGTGGGGTGTTAAAATCTCCCATTATTATTGTGTGGGAGTTTAAGTCCCTTTGTAGGTCAGTCAGGACTTGCTTCATGAATCTGGGTGCTCCTGTGTTGGGTGCATGTATATTTAGGATAGTTAGCTCTTGTTGTTGAACTGATCCCTTTACCATTATGTAATGGCCTTCTTTGTCTCTTTTGATCTCTGTTGGTTTAAAGTCTATTTTATCAGAGACTAGGATTGCAACCCCTGCCTTTTTTTGTTTTCCATTTGCTTGATAGAACTTCCTCCATCCCTTTATTTTGAGTCTATGTGTGTCTCTGCACGTGAGATGGGTTTCCTGAATACAGCACAATGATGGGTCCTGACTCCTTATCCAGTTTGCCAGTCTGTGTCTTTTGATTGGAGCATTTAGCCCATTTACATTTAACGTTAATATTGTTATGTGTGAATCTGATCCTGTCATTATGATGTTAGTTGGTTATTTTGCTCGTTAGTTGATGCAGTTTCTTCCTAGCCTTGATGGTCTTTACAATTTGGCATGTTTTTGCAGGGGCTGGTACCGGTTGTTCCTTTCCATGTTTAGTGCTTCCTTCAGGAGCTCTTTTAGGGCAGGCCTGGTGGTGACAAAATCACTCAGCGTTTGCTTGTCTGTAAAGTATTTTATTTCTCCTTCATTTATGAAGCTTAGTTTGGCTGGATATGAAATTCTGGGTTGAAAATTCTTTTCTTTAAGAATATTGAATATCGGCCCCCACTCTCTTCTGGCTTGTAGAGTTTCTGCCAAGAGATCCCCTGTTAGTCTGATGGGCTTCCCTTTGTGGGTAACCCGACCTTTCTCTCTGGCCGCCCTTAACATTTTTTCCTTCATTTCAACTTTGGTGAATCTGACAATTATGTGTCTTGGAGTTGCTCTTCTCGAGGAGTATCTTTGTGGCGTTCTCTGTATTTCCTGAACCTGAATGTTGGCCTGCCTTGCTAGATTGGGGAAGTTCTCCTGGATAATATCTTGCAGAGTGTTTTCCAACTTGGTTCCATTCTCCCCGTCATTTTCAGGTACACCAATCAGACGTAGGTTTGGTCTTTTCACATAGTCCCAAATTTCTTGGAGGCTTTGTTCATTTCTTTTTATTCTTTTTTCTCTAAACTTCCCTTCTCGCTTCATTTCATTCATTTCATCTTCCATCAGCGATACCCTTTCTTCCAGTTGATCGCATCTGCTACCGAGGCCTCTGCAATCTTCGCGTAGTTCTCGAAACTTGGCTTTCAGCTCCATCAGCTCCTTTAAGCCCTTCTCTCCATTGGTTATTCTAGTTATCCATTCTTCTAATTTTTTTTCAAAGTTTTTAACTTCTTTCCTATTGTTTTGAATTTCCTCCCGTAGCTCAGCGTAGTTTGATGGTCTGAAGTCTTCTTCTCTCAACTCGTCAAAGTCATCCTCCATCCAGCGTTGTTCCGTTGCTGGTGAGGAACTGCGTTCCTTTGGAGGAGGAGAGGTGCTCTGCTTTTTAGAGTTTCCAGTTTTTCTGCTCTGTTTTTTCCCCATCTCTGTGGTTTTATCTACTTTTGGTCTTTGATGATGGTGATGTACAGATGGGTTTTTGGTGTGGATGTCCTTTCTGTCTGTTAGTTTTCCTTCTACCAGACAGGACCCTCAGCTGCAGGTCTGTTGGAGTTTACTAGAGGTCCACTCCAGACCCTGTTTGGCTGGGTGTCAGCAGCGGTGGCTGCAGAACAGCGGATTTTCGTGAGACCACAAATTCAGCTGTCTGATAGTTCCTCTGGAAATTTTGTCTCAGAGGAGTACCCGGCCGAGTGAGGTGTCAGTCTGTCCCTACTGGGGGGTGCCTCCCAGTTAGGCTGCTCGGGGGTGAGGGGCCCACTTTAGGAGGCAGTCTGTCCGTTCTCAGATCTCCAGCTGTGTGCTGGGAGAACCACTAGTCTCTTCAAAGCTGTCAGTCAGACAGGGACATTTAAGTCTGTGGAGGTTCCTGCTGACTTTTTGTTTGTCTGTGCCCTGCCCCCAGAGGTGGAGCCTACAGAGGCAGGCAGGCCTCCTTTAGCTGTGGTGGGCTCCACCCAGTTCGAGCTTCCTGGCTGCTTTGTTTACCTAAGCAAGCCTGGGCAATGGCGGGCGCCCCTCCCCCAGCCTCGCTGCCGCCTTGCAGCTTGATCTCAGACTGCTGTGCTAGCAATCAGCGAGACTCTGTGGGCATAGGACCCTCCGAGCCAGGAGCGGGACACAATCTCCTAGTGTGCCGTTTTCCAGGCCCGTTGGAAAAGCGCAGTATTAGGGTGGGACTGACTCGATTTTCCAGGTGCCGTCTGTTACCCCTTTCTTTGACTAGGAAAGGGAACTCCCTGACCCCTTGCGCTTCCGGAGTGAGGCAATGCCTGGCCCTGCTTCGGCTGGCACACAGTGCGCTTCACCAACTGTCCTGCAACCACTGTTTGGCACTCCCTAGTGAGATGAAACCGGTACCTCAAACAGAAATGCAGAAATCACCTGTCTTCTGTGTCGCTCAGGCTGGGAGCTGTAGACTGGAGCTGTTCCTATTCCGCCATCTTGGCTCTGGAAACACCTACTATTTCCTAACATAAGCCGTCTACCCCAATCAGGTTACTAATTCTCACCTTTGTACTACTGCCCACTCTGCTTTCACAGCCTGCAATAGAACTCTCCTCTTCACCTGTGCATTTCTTATCAGTCCTTCAAGATTCAGTTCAAATCTCACATTCCCTCCACAAAATTACCTGGACCATTCAATCCTCCAGGAATCTCTCAAATATCTGTACCAAGAGTATGACCTAACATTTAACATTTTATTATACTAATTTTTTAATGTTCGAGAATTGTCCTATATAATCTTGTTTTTCTGAGTTAGAGTATAAAGTACTCAAGGACAAAATTAGAGTTGTCCAAATCCTGGCAGTGCTGGTAACAGAACAGCTGTATTAACTCAAGCATTCAAAAGGCCTAGTGTAGCGTCTAACATGTACTAACAAAGTAGTAAATGTATGCTAGCTATACCGGAACATCCAAATTAGAGAATATTCTGTAGCCATAAGAGTAACACATCTATGATGTTTGTAAAGATACTGATAACAAAAATGTTGTAAAAATATCTGTAGAATGATTAAATTTCTGGATATATAAATACATTTATTTTGTGGGTGGCTTCAAAGAATTGTATTCCAAAAATATAAAGTACTATTTATCACTGGATAGTCAGAATCACTATCCAATGAAAATGATTATGAAACAAAAGTGTTTATGAAACAACAAAAAAAGTAATAACATTTCTCCTTTTAAAAAAAGCTTAAAATGAAATAATAAGACAATGTTAAGTTTAAAGGCAGGTTATAAGAATGTACATAGAATATAATCCCAATGTATAAAAATAAAAATGGAAGAAAATTTGTTAAATTTATAAGTAATATTCTATAGCTGATTTTTGCAGAATCCTAGATTTGCTATTTTATTTGAAATTTTCTGAACACTATTCCTAAAACACGGTTTCGAGATGCCCTTGAGTTCCTCGAAGATACTACTGCGAAGGTAGGGAAGTATGGAGGGAGAAAACACTTGTAGAAGTTAAACAAGTAATACACTGAGAAAAATTCAAAGGCAATTCCCATCCTTAAGCACCTGTATTCCTACCATCTGTATTACAGAATGAACTAGAAGAATCAGAATGCAATAAACTGGTTTTATATTAAAGGCAGGGCAAAAGACAAACTCAGGGATAACGTTAGGCTATAAACTTCTCCATGATTACACTACAATCAAACTCTAGCAATTTAGTATCACTGGAGTTCCACACCTCCACTGCATCTGTCCTCTACCCCAAATACTCATTCTCAAATTTATTCATTATATAATTATTTTTGTCATCAAAAGAAATCACTTGGTACAACTTTGTTTAGATCCTATCCTCTAGTTTCTTTTTAATGCATATGGAAATTTTGGTTTATTGTACTATACGTGATTTTCACAGTATTTTGTGTTGTTTACTACTTTTGAATATCTGCCTCTGAACAAGAAAATCCTTTTAGTGATTTCAAATTAGGCAGACAAAACTGTTTTCTTTCCAAAACCTGTGAAAGTTATTGTATAAACAGATATGGACAGAGGAAGGAAGTACCCAGTCAACAATACTGAACAGCAGAATAAAGTCTGAATTCTTTGGCATGGCATTAAAATCCAACACAATTGGTCCATATCAATCCTCTTTAACTGTTCTCCATTCACTCCCCATCATGAATTTTCTGAACATCACCATTTCCTCTGTTAGAACATATCCTGCTTATTTCCAACAATGATAACCAATGTGTGGGCACTGGCACCCAAACAGACCTGGAGTCAAAGCCAAGTTCTGCCAGGATGGCCTTTGGGCAAGTCGTAACTTCTTTGAGGCTCAACTTCCTCATCCTGTAAAATGATAAATATAAAAAACCTACCTCATGACTTAATGTGAAGATTAGATGTAACCCATGGAAAGCCCTCTGTGCAGTTCTGGACATACAGCAGGCATGCAATATAAAGTTATTATTTCTATTACTTCCCAGTTCTGTGCCTTTGTACATGCTATTTGCTCTACCTGAAATGTTACCCTGTTCCCCTCTTCACTTGGAGAATCTTTCTTACCAACTGAGACCTAAAGCATAATACCACCTCATCTTATGTAAAGCCTTTATTGACTTCCTTAATTAATGGCTCCCTTTAGGGTTTTTTTTTTGGTGGGGGGGGGAGGGGGCACAGGGTGGTGGTTAGAGACAAGGTCTCACTCTGTCACCCACGCTGAAGTGCAGTGGCATTATCATAGCTAACAGCAGCCTAAAATTCCTGGGCTCAAGCAATCCCCCTGCCTAAGTCTCCCAATCTGCTGAGATTACAGGTGAAAGCCACTGTGCCCGGCCCATGGCCCCCTTTTCTGTGCTAGTTCAGTACTTTGCTCTTTTCTCCATCATAGTTATTAATATACTAAACTCTAATTATTTATCTTTTTCCCTGAAAGATTAGAAGTTCCTTAAAGACTGGTGAATATTTTCTATCACACAGCACTGAGCCTGGGGCACACAACAGGCATTCAAATGTTTCTGAAGAAACATTTATATATAGATTCTTATAAAAGAATCTATAAAAAATGCTGCAGCATATGAGAGGAGTGACAAGGGCAATTGCTACAGAGAGAACAAATGGAATGAAAGAAGCTGTCACATTTGGCAATTAAGAGGTCACAAGTTTGGTGGCACTGGTATTAAAAAAAGGTCACAAGCAACCTTAGAGAGATGAATTTCAATACAGTAGTAAGAAATGAATAGTCAGCAGGTGAAAATGTTGCCTTTAAGAAACTAACCAATTATGGAGAAAAAACAGTAAGCTGAAGGTAAAGCAAAATTAAAGGAACATTTCTGCATGACAAGATGAACCAGGAGGTAGAGGCTGAGTATTTAAGAGGTAATAAAATAAAATCCCTGATATGGCGGTAGTATTAGCCTGGTGGGGCCAGGAGCAGTGGGGGATATGCTAGACTCAGCTAGAGGAAAAAGGTTGAGGTTGAAATGCAACTTAAGTTTTGAGGTAAAAGCTTTCTGGAAAGACTACATTAATGTTTTGTTTTTTGTAATGGGCTGGATGATCTCTTAAGACTTTTCCAGCTCAAAACATCCAGTTATGTAATTTTTAATGCCAATGAAATATCTCTGAAATCTATCCTTCCTTTCCTTTTCTACCACCATTCCCCTAGCAATCATTATTAGTATACTCTTATATGAGTACTCCCATTTCTCCGCTTCCTATACCTTTCCTCTATGTCATTACTTGGATTGATCTTCCCAAGCCATTGTTTTCTATGTTTTTACAACGTTTTACATATTTTAGATAGATTGATGGGGATACAGATATCTATGTATGGGTAGACATATATGCACTATAACATTTGTTTAGAAAAACATGGATTTGTCCCAATGCCACTGATATGAACATATGTTAGGGAACAAGTTAAGAATAACACTAATTCTGTGTTTGCTTATGTTCAAATGCAAGAAATGCTCAGCAGGCACAGATAACTGCAAGCCAATCAAGTAGAAATATATGCATACACACCTCAAGCATCTGCCAGTTACCTCAGTTCACTGCTTACGTTATGAGCTACCCATCCACATCTGGTGTAACACTCTCACTCCAATTTCAGATAACCTTCCTCCTACCATTTTACAGTAATTCACAAGCTGGAATCCTTCTAACACACACTTTTTGAAAAGTTTAGGTATCTTTCAAAGTAAAGTGTCATATTTGTTGTAGTATTTATGTACTTATTAAGCATTTAACATGTGTGAAACTGCTAGTTTTTATTAGGTTTCTATCTTTTTAAATGCTATTGACAAAGTTTTTGAGTGTTATGCCCCAAACTCCGTTTTCACATATGCCCTACAGTTTTTACTGCACAATTTTGCATACCATGATGAGTTTCAGGAACTTATTTGAGCTACAGCATACATACATTTATAACTACTGCAGCTCTAACCATCAATTTCCCAGTGAAATCAAAGGTTATAGAGGTTTAAAAAAAGAAAAAACCTCTGGTCATCCTTCACAATTATCTGAACCTATGAGACTCTTTCAATGGCACAAACACTATTCCTCAGCAGTGTTTCAGGAAACACAATATATGAAAAGAAAAAAATAGGCCAGGTGGAGTGGCTCACACCTGTAATCCCAATATCACTTTCAGAGGCCAAGGTGAGAGGAGCACTTGCGTGTAAGAGTTCAAGACCAGCAACATAGTGAGACCCCATCTCTACAAACAAATTAAAAAATTAGCCCCATGTGGTGGTGCAAGCCTGCAGTCCTAGCTACTCAGGAGGCTCACGTGGGAGGATCTCTTGAACTCAGGAGGTTGAGTCTGCAGTGAGCCATGATCGTGCCACTGCACTGAGCCTGGGTGACAGAGACCCTGTCTCAGAAAAAAGGAGAAGAGGGGAGGGGAGGGGAGGGGAGGGGAAGGGAGGAAAGGAAAGGGCTATTTATCTAAGACTATTTATGGGCTAATCAAAAAGCCACATGATAAGGCAGATAAGCAGTAAGGTCCTTTCCCAATGAGGTAATGGTTAAGTATTTTAATATCAAACAGCACAAAACACATGCATCCAACTGGACATGGTGGCTCATGCCTGTACTCTCAGCTGCTTGGTAGGCTGAGGCAAAAGGATTGCTTGAGCCCAGGAGTTTGAGGCTGAGTGATCACACCATAGTACTGCAGCCTGGGGAACAAGCGAGATCCCTGTCTCTAAAAAACATATAACAAAAAATACACATCCACCCCTATTTTTGAAGTTATAGAATAACATCATAAAAATACTTATGATGAGTGGTTAAGTACACACACAAATTGATAGTGTGGTTCCATTTCTCAAGCAGATTCACAGAAATAAGAATAGAAACACAAATATTAATATGTATAAGATAACAGGTTTTTCTACCTTTCCTTGGATTTCCATGAGGGAACTACAGTGAACACATTGCCTTTTTAATACATTACTTCTACTAGCAGAAAAAAATTAGGATTATATAAATTTGATTTGCATCAACTTTTGCTTACATTATAGGATATGGAGAAGTCTTTCAAGAATTTGAAACCTAAAAGTAACTTCTTTGATTATTTCAGCTAATATAATCGTACTTTTTATTCCTATTCCTCAAGCACCATCTTCTGAATGTTAACTCTGTTCTGAGATTTACATTCTTTTTAAATACTACTAAAAATATTCTGGAAAAAACTCCAAAATAATAGAAAATCAATTGATACTTTATGTAACCTGCAATTTCTAAAATATTAAGTAGTTTGCTTACATGACCATAGATAAGCTTAGTCTGAAAGATGTCTTTTTAAGTTAATTTCATCTGTTTCAGTTCTATATTTCAAACTGTATATTATTATGTTTATTTATCCTATTCTCTTAGTACCCCTAGAGTTTTGTCTTATGTGGGTTTTTCTGAGCCAGGGTCTCACTTTGTCACCCAGGCTGTAGTGTAGTCCAGCAGTCACGGCTCACTGCAGCCTCGACCTCCTGGGCTCAAATGATTCTCCCACCTTAGCTTCTCAAAGTGCTAGGATTAGAGGTGTGAGCCATGGCGCCTGGCCCCATAGAATTTATTATGAAAAGCCTGAAAACAAAGTTTCAGCTGCCATAGAATTGTAATCCACAATATAAATTCTCTCCTATCTGTTCACTTCAGCAAAACCTAACAAAATATTAATTTTCAGAATGCAACTACCCTATTTCTTCAACTACTTAAAATAAATGAGATTATCCTTGAAAAATACACTGTGACCCACAAAATTTTGCTGGACAAAATCTCCAAAAACTATCACAGAATAAACATTTTACTAGTCAACTGACATGCTAAGATTTGAACTTGCTGGAGCTCTTTCTACCTTTGAAGTGTGTGATTTTGCTGCTTTTAGAATTTAAATATTCCTACAATTTCGTTCAGCCATGGTGCCCAGTGTATTTTTACATAGCCTAAGGAGAATGTAACAGGTGGCTGAGGCTCAATTCTATACATGTAGGTATATGGCTATAACACAATTGCCTAAGATCTAAACAGAAAGTTGACTCAGCAGTTAACCAAATATGTTTAAAATCAATTGCCAGTCAAGGATGCCTATAGGTCTAACATGTAAGATTTGTAATCAATGGGAAAAATTTTTGCACTTGATAGTAGTTTGATAAGATGGCAAACACAATGCTTCAAAAGTCTGAGTTGCTAATTATCAAATACATTTATAAACACAATTATATGCTTTCACTTAAAGATATGTAAAAATTAAAAATGAGTGAAAGTAAAGTTCTAATTACGCATTAACTATCTGAGGTGTTTCTGTAGTCTAGACTTGTCTAAATTCTAGAAAAGAGGCAAAGCAGACAGAGCATTTTGCACTAAGTATGTGACATTACATAAATGTTTAAAGTACTTTGAATTTCCAAGTAGCTCAACCTGTCTGTTAAAATATGCACAGTTTTTAATTGGAAGAAAAAAATGAAAATGTTTAACAACCTCATAGGAAATTAACCTATACAGTAACTACAATTTGTGATTTGGGCATTTTTATAACATTTTCACAAATATCATTTTATTTAATTCATGTAACAATCCTGTTAGATAATCAGTATTCATTTCAATTGATGGATCAGTAAACTAGTACAGGGTATTTAAGTTAGTTCTTCCCAAACTTTAGTGTGTACCAAAATCACTCAAGTTAAAATGCAGACTCTCAGATAACATCCCTAACGCAGACTGGGGTGGATCCCAGAAATCTGCATTTTAAATAAACAGCACAAGTGATACCGGTAGAGATGGTCCCCCCAGAAACATCTTTTAGGACACTGATTCTAGTACTGTAACTAAAGCGGTAAGCAGTGGAAACTCCTTTTTTTTTTTAACTCTGAATCAATGTTCCCAAATGTTTAGATGACAGAGCTTTGCAGATCTCCATGAAAGATATGTAAAAATTTAATTAAGGTGAAAGTATTACACTCAGTTAAATTGTTAGGTTTTTGCAAAAGTAATCCAATTATTAGGCTGGTGCCATTACTTTCAATGGCAAAAACTGTGATTACTTTTGCACCAACCTAATAAATACCTATTATACTAAACTCCACTGCAAACAAATGGCAGTAGGTGCCCAAGTTTTAAGAAACTTAAAATTGAGGAGATCCTACCATAATTTCATTTTCTCTGTAAAGTGGGAAAGGCTGATATTAAATTATTTTAAGTTAATGGCGTCTCATAATTTGAATACCATATCACTTTACTGAAAGGAAAGCTAAAACTCAGGGACCAGAGGTTCTAAGAACATAATGAAAAATAAAGATGAAAATATAAAAGCACTTAAGAGCACACTGTGTGAATACTAAAAAACCACTGAACTGTACACTTTAAAAGGGTAAATTTTATTGTATGTGAAGTATATCTCAATTTTTAAAAAAGGAAAAAAGCACTGAGAAAATGTCAAACCCTAATATTTGCCAATAATTTTATACTTATAAAACATTATATCAACCTTGCTATTAAATGGCATAATTATTTTCTGGCACACATTATAGGTGCTAAAAAAAAATGCAGAAATAATAAATAGCATACATAGGCTGGGTTTGGTGGCTCCCGCCTGTAATCCAAGCACTTTGGGAGGCTGAGGCAGGTAGATCACTTGAGGCCAGAAGTTTGAGACCAGCCTGGCCAACATGGCGAAACCCCATCTCTACTAAAAATACAAAAATTAGCTGGGCATGGTGGTGCACACCTGCAGTCCCAGCTACTTGGGAGACTGAGGCAGGAGAATTGCTTGAACCCGGGAGGTGGAGGTTGCAGTGAGCTGAGATCACACCACATGCCACTGTACTCCAGCCTGGGCAACAGAGCAAGACTCCATCTCAAAAAAAAAAAAAAAAAGAAAGAAAGAAAGAAAGAAAGAAAATAGTATAAACAGGCCACTAGCTTGATAATGATTTTAAATAAGAATTTTAATGCCAGTGTTTATATATTCATTTGTTCTCAAAATTTTCCATTAAAGTCTCACTTCATCCATCTTCTATAAATAGGGCTATTTTTAAATTCTATAGTCATATACTAACAATTTAACACTAAAATATTCTTTGTATATCTTAAACTAGGTATACAGTATGTAATACACTGAAGTGTAGTAAGATGGTTTATCATGGACAAGACTGTGAGGGCAGACTATCTCTAATCTACTTCTCACTACATATATGACCTGAAGCAAGTAACATACCTTCTCTTCCCCATTTTCCCATAGGGCTGTGGTGAGAATTAAATGCACTAATGTATGTCAAGTGCTTAGAACAGTGCCTGGTACTTAATAAGCACACCATAAATGTCATCTACTTTAATTACATAATTATTATTTTTATGAGAAATGGCATCCCAGCTCAGACAACTCAGTACAAATCCTGATAATATTAAAATTTCAATTTACTTTACCAGTGAGCTCAAACATTTAGGAAAGCTGGGCTAGTATCAGCCCAGGTTTTACACTAAATAGTCTCAGTGTTTACACTACATCTACCCCATTCACAAATCAAATTTTCTCCAACTCTGAGTCATTATTAGTTTCTCTCCTGACTCATCACACAGAAAGGTAGACAGTCTGGAGCATAATGGGAATAACAAAAGGCATTTCTTAATCCACCTGGATTTATAAAGTTTACTAAGTGGAACTTGTCCTATATAATGTTCAATAAATATACTAAATAATTATGACCTAACCTGTGTTCACTTAAAAGTGCTTTCTATATGTTAAATGCTCCTTTATCTTCCCTTTCACCAACACGAGTTCAAACTATGGAGTAGGTGTTATGACCCCATCTTGATAGAAAAACAATATATCACTTAAGTAAAATCAAAGATTCACATTTTCTGACCACTAGCCAAAAATAAATTTACATTTTGCCAAGAGCCTGGTGTTCAAAATTTTGCCACTCTATAGGTTAGAGGGTCAGATGCAATCTCTGAGTCCACAAATTTGACCTGAAATTCTATTCAATTCCATACCTTTACTGTTTTCCTCATTCAGATGTTTAAATTACTTAAGAAAACCTTTAATAAAAAGTTATGTAAAAATCTAGGGAAATATGCTGAATAATGAAAAGTAGGTTAATTTTTAAAAACTCCCCTTTCCCTAGATATATACATACACACAAAATACACAAAAATGTTTAAAATATTGCTCTATCAGTTACTTTCTATGCAATCTTGAATCATTTAAGCTCTAAGTCTTCATTTTCTCCTCTGGAAATAGGGATAAACAGTGTAACTACCACATGAGATTGCTGTGAACTTCAGTACATAAAGCACTTTAGCCAACCACTAAAGCTAAACCACTTTAGCCAACCACTATTTTAAAACAGAAGTTTTAAATACTGTATATGTTAACTTTTATACTTAAATCAAAACTTCAGTGCCACCTCTACCTATTCAAAGATTACAGTTTCTATGGCAACCATCTCCATTAACCCGTTCACACAACCCTACTCTATGGCAGCAACTTCACAAACACCCTGAAAACAAGTATCTAACTGTCTAGGAAGCTTTCTTCAACTATCACTCCTCCTCCCTGGGTTAGGTACCCTGCTCAGGCACTAAGCTATACTTACTACTCTACTTTTCACATTTCCTTATATTACCTGAGAGAACCTCGTGGGCAAGGCTTATGTCCTATTCATTTCTATACCCAGACTGCAGCCCAACAGTTGTTATCACTGACTTACATCTGAATCAAATGGGGAACTTATAAAAATATTAATGCCTGGGATCCATCCCAGACCCATTCAATATTAGAGGGTGGGGTGAAGGAACAAAGAGGGCATGGAATTGAATTAGCATGAGCAAACATTTTTTTAAAGATCCTAACATGCTATCAATGTGCTGCTCAAGTTAAGAACCACTGCATGATGATAATTAATATACTATACAATTATGTATACATATACATATGTGAGAATATATGTAAAAATATACAGGTACTGAAAAGTTTAAGACTCAGGTCAAGATTCTCATCCTCAATAGCTTCTCCCAGCCCAATCATCTCCCTCTTCTAAACACACACTATTTCCAATAAATAGTTACATGCTTCATTAAGATGGCTTTTAAACTGTTAACTCAGTACTTAAATTTTTTCATGTAATTATGCCTTATCCTTCTTCCTAGATTATAGCCTTGCTCCTTGAGAATATACACTGCTGTGTTCTTGTTTTCTCCACTGCTTAAGGATAGTGTCTTTAACAGTTATGTAATAAACATTTGACTGATCTGATAAACACACACAAAAATTACTGGCAAGAAGTATGCCACGTCCAAATTATCCAATTCAGGTGAATCACTACCAAAAAATAGAAAATGTAAAAATTTAGAAAAAAGTATTTTTTTCTTAAATCTCTTAGTAAATTTTATCTCATTAAAGAAGCTCTGGATAGTTCAACCTTAGCCATCACATGCAGTAACCACCCAGTTTCCTATCTCCCAAATAGCTAGTTTCAGTTTTTGACCTGGTTCCTTGCCTGTAAGTATGTTCTAGTCAATTCTGGTATCTTTAGCTGTTGTCAGGTACCTTTATAACAGTATTATATATACACTCTATAACTAGTAAAGTGAGGTAATGAAAGTCACAATAAATGTATCACACAGATGTTTCATAAGTACTTCCTTGAAGGAACTTAATGTTTATCCACCATTAAAACAAGATCTCTACATACGAACTACATGTTAATCTACTAATACAAACTTAGTTGGGAATCATGTCTGAAAATAAGAGTTTTACTCAACATTAGATAAAATAAAGACTACTTTTGAATATAGAGAGATTGGTCATTTTCATTTTTACATATTTTCATACCCAAAAAATTTGCAAAATATGTATGACTTTTTAAAACAGGGGTGCTAAATTAAATATTACACAAGAAACTCCACAGCAACTGGTATTCTCAATGTTGAAACTACTGGGAGAAATGGCACACAATTCTAAAAAAAGCAACAATATAAAGACAAGAAAATGGCT
Source organism: Symphalangus syndactylus (assembly GCF_028878055.3). NCBI lineage: Eukaryota > Metazoa > Chordata > Mammalia > Primates > Hylobatidae > Symphalangus > Symphalangus syndactylus. The sequence goes on from NC_072435.2 coordinate 75,063,195, forward strand.
CAGCTTTAAAGTTTTGCATTATATATTTTACCACTATTAAGATAATCTGAAATACATAAGTTGTTTTGAAAAATATGAAAATATGAGGAGGAGGCGCTCAAGAAGTATGTCTGTTAATTAGATACTGTAGTAAAACATTACTGTTATGTTGGGTCCTGCAGCTTGAAACGGACAGAGCCATAGTTACCACTAAAAGAAAGCAGTCCTCAATTCCCTATTCAATAAAAAGGTTCAAATTCCACAGACAAAAAAAAAAGGTACCCTTGGTTTGTTTGTTTTTAAGGAAGATTAAATTTAGGAGTTGCCAACACCCAAACGAAAAACATTCCTAGGTATTAGACTCCATTGTAGTGGGAAGTCATCTACATTCTCAGCACTATGTTCTCTTACTCAAAGCAGGGATATTAACAAAAGATGTTTCTTAGGATCTCACAAGATACACTCTACTTACTTCCCCCAGTAAACATTACCCTTGTCTAAAAAAAAAAAAATAAGAAAGTACTTGAAAAATAATTTTAGCACATGCAGCCAGAAAAAAAGTGAAGTTTAACATCTGCCAAGATATTTCCCAAAATAAGACCCCTGTCAGATGAACAATGAGGAAAAGATTGAAAATGACAAATTCTTTTATTTGGATTATCAGCTACTTTTAAAAATCAAGTTGAGGAATGTAGCTTTTCCAAAGCCTTGTCTTCAATTTCCCCTTAATCTTCATATTTTTAACTAAAAAAAAAAAAAAACCTGGAAATTTGATTACCACTCTTATGAATTCCTTCTAAAGCAATTTAATGAATAACAGATCTTTTGTGCAAGTAGCAAACCGCAGAGGACAGTTCTGCTGGCTGATAAAAATCTCTGAAACGCTCATATAAATACATCCTACAAAGACGCAATATGATTTAACAGGTATGGAAATCATAATACTAAAAATTTAAGTATATTTAATATACACCCTAACTTATTGCAAATGCTTTTACTTAAACCACAATTAAAGTTAGTAAATTCGTAATAGTTACTTACTGGGTGGCAAAGTTGAGTAAAATTAGAAAGCCAGGAGAAGAAAAAGTGAAAGCTAAAGGGTCAATGAGAAAAAGATGCAACTATTTTAGGTGAAACAAGGCAGTTGAACCACTTCCTCAAATCCATGAGCTACTATCAAAGTAACCAAAACTTGTTTGAGATTGTTTTGTCTTGTTTCTGGTAGAGGGAGGTGTGATTATACTTCGTGAAAATGTTTTACCATTTACTCTAATGGAAGATGCTGCTACCTGTAGCAACGTTTTGAAAATGCTCAAAACTGCAAACAACCCAAAACAAAAAACCCTACCACATATGTGTTTCAGACACAGTACTCAAAAAGAGATTGTCTCAGCGAACAGAATCGTGGGTTACTAAATCATCCCTATTGTCCTAAATATTACTCAGAAAAAAACTGTGTGTATGTTTAGGAGCACAACTTTTAAACAGTTGATTTATATATAAAATAGTGCATGTATTCATTTGGATATACTCATTTTGAGCTCACTGGAAGATAAAGCTGTGTTGGATATTGCTAAGGCCACATTTTCTTTACAGATGCTATTAAACATTGGTAAGAAAGGAGAAATAAACTGGTAACTTCACATGGGCATGTGAGACCCTAGAGAATGTCGTCACCACCATTAATCAATTTTTCTAACTGATCAAGCATAAACAGCCAAGTCCAGGTGGGCAAGTCCTGGAGCCACAAGTTATCTTTCTACCATGGTAAAAAAGGATCCTGGATCTGAGACCTGGCCAGGAAGCCTGAAAAGCACGTGTCCTACTGAGTTTGGGGAACTTCCCAGGAAGCATTTGTTCAGAGTAAAACTCCATCACCCCCTGCCTGCCTAACTCGGTGAAGGGACAAGTACGAGCCAGGGGAGGAAAACTCTGGGCCCCGGGTAGCTCCCAAGAGGAAGACACCGGGAGGCAGCTGCCCGCCCCGGCCCGGCCCGGCCCGGCTGCTGCCCCCGCCCGGCTCACCTCTGCGGCAGGGATGTTAACCACGCCGGTGGAGCGCCGCTTCTCCCGCAGCTTCCTCTTCTCGATCTGCCCCTTGCCCTTCCTGGCACTGGGGCCCGAGCTCTTGCCCTTCTCCGGGACGCCGTCCGGCTCCTCCTCGTCACGCCTGGGCGGCGGTGCAGCCGACGCAGAGGCGGCTGGGGGCTCGTCCTCCGACCGCCGCGGGCCGGGGGCCGCCCGGGTCAGCATGGCGGAGCCGACCGCGCAGTTCACGCCCCCGGGACCGGGGACGGCAGGTGCGGCCGGCGCGCCGCCCGGGAGGTTGTTGTTGAGCTCGTTGGCAGCGGCGGCCGCCGAAGTGCCCAGAACGCCCGCGGGGGGCTTCCCAGCGGCGTCGCTGCTGCCCCCTCCTGGGGGGGCCGGGCCCGGGGGATTCTGCTTGGCGCGCATCTTCTCGCGTTTCGCCTTCCACTCCTCCAGGAAGTCTGTGGTGCTGCCGCCGAGGCCGCTGCTGGTCCGGTAGCCACCGGTCGCCATATTCCCAAAGGGGCCGGTCGGGCTCTCACCTCAGGCCGGGCTCCCGCCGCTGCTTCCTCTTCCTTCCTGCGGCCCCGAGGATGCCAGGAGACGACCTCCAGGAGAGGGACGGCGGCCGCTCCCCCACCAGCCGGCGGGGCTGAGGTGAAAGACAAAAGGGGGCGGGTAAGGGAAGAGTAAGATCCCCGCCCGACCCGAGGGTCTGCCCCCAGGCTGCGCCCCTCGGAGTCCTCGAGCGCGCCCACTAACTAGTCCCTACCGGCCAGTAGCCGCCGGGTCCCCACCCTGCAAAGTTTCTCCCACGCATCTACAGTACGGACCCCGACGATCGCCGCCCCTAGAAGGGAGGAGAGAGGACTGACCCCACCCCCAAGTCGGCCTGCCCGCCCCATCCCCACAAGGGTCCGCGCCGGCGGCGGTCGAGGTACCAGGGCCAGACCCGCCACCTGTCGGCTCGTCGTATCGCCTGCTCCGCGCTCTGGCTACCGCCGGTCTTAAGTCCCCGCCAGTTACAACCCCACTCCCAAGGCGAGGCGCGGAGCTCCTAGCCGGTTTGCAGAGGAGGCGGGGACCCAGCTGTCCCGCCGAGCGTGGAAAGGACCGGGTGTGAGCGAGCGGCAGAACAGCCCCTTACCTCGGAGGAGCTTGTAAGGGATGAGGCGTGGGGCTAGGATCAGGCGCCCAGGTGTGCCGAAGCTGGCGCGCGTTCTTCCGCCGCGCGGAAAGTGCCGCAGCAAACTCGCGGTGCGGAGCTCCAGGCAATCCCAGGACAGGAGGGAGGGAGAATAGGGAGGGAGGGAGGGAGGGAGCGAGGGGCGGGAAGGGAGCCGAGCGGTGCCGAAGCACGAGCGGAAAAGGCCGAGGCTGCGCGCGAGGGGCGCGGCGCGCGGTGGGAAGGGTCGTGGCCCCTGACGCCCCGCCCCCGGCGCTCAGGTGCGCGGCGTCGCGTCCGGCCCGTCGCTGCAGCCGGCCCCGCGCCCGCCGTCCTCTGCTCCGCACCCGCTGCCGACTACACCGCGCCCGCCACGCTCCGCCCGCGGCCGGCGGGTTGGACCGCACATTCCTGGGCTAGCAGCCTCGCGGCGTCCGGCCTCCCGGCGCCTCCGACTCCGGGGCGGGAACGGCACTCCACGCCCTTCTTCTTGCTTGTCTTCTCCGCCTCTCTTCTCCGCCTCTCTCTTCTCCCACCACTCTTCCTTTTAAGTACAAGACCGTATTATTTGAGAGAAAGTCTCGAACGCTGCTGGCTAAGGGGAAAAGTGCGATAACTTGTGATGATTCAGGGAATGACTAGACAGGATGGGAAAATACCCACGTGTCTCTTTTCCTAGTCGCTGCTCCCTTTTCAGATGTACTAGGGCAGCGGGCAGGAGAATAGAAAGACCTGAAACAAACCCAGCACCCTCCTTCTGAGAAAACTGCGGTGTCCTGGTGAAAGGGGTTGGCTAAGAGGAAGGACTTACTAGTATCTTAGGGTTACGGGAGAAAAAACTCAGTTCGACAGTTTATTGTATTGGCGATTCCAGTCTTGGAGTTTTCCCCTTAACCCTGTCTCTGCATCTCCTCTTTACAGAGAATGAATTTAGCAGCAAAGCTCCCTACCAAAGTACTAACGCTGCACTGATGCTAATTTGAGATGAGCTGGGGCAGTGATTGTCTCTATTTTTTCATTATTAACATGCCAGAGGCTTATCCTCGGATGCAAGTCATCTAAAATTTCTGGATCAGAGCGGGGTGGGCTGCCACTGACCCACCTAAGACTGACCTTTCTATATCCAAGTAATGTCAGGGCACATCATTGTGGGAGGCTACAAATGCCAGGTCTCCATTTTGTAAAAAAGCAGGAGAGCCCTAAGTCACGCTCTTACCTAACATAAACCTTTCTTCTTACTTAATATTCCTGTTTTGCCCAGGTAGCAATCACATGGTGAGTGAGCAATCAGTGTTTGCCTGCCACAGAACTGGGAACAGAAGAAAGTGATTCACATGCTCTATATTTCTCGGGGAAAGACAGTTTTGGTCTTTGGTCTGGCTGTTGTGGGAAACGTATGGAGAGAGCTCTGGAAAAATCCTTAGAAAATTAAAAGCTTTTCTTGGGAATAGGTCTAAAAGGCTGAGCGGCTGTTTACCTAAGCTAGTACCAACCCCAGTGTGCCACCTGAAATTTCTCAATTACATATTCATTAGTTTGTTTTCTGAATTTTAAGGAAAGTAAGGGAGGCTGGAACATTAAACGTATTCACATTAATATGCTTTGTAACTTATCAGAGGACTTTTCTCTTGGAAGGGCTGCAGGATATAGTGGAAAGAGGGTATAGTCAGCTAGCTGAGAGATCTTGGGCGTGTTTACATTATCTGGTACTCAGCTTTCTGTACTATAAAATCAGCCAAAATTACTTTTTTTTTTTTTTTTTGAGACGGAGTCTCGCTCTGTCGCCGGGCTGGAGTGCAGTGGCGGGATCTGAGCTCACTGCAACCTCCGCCTCCCGAGTTCAAGCGATTCTCCTGCTCTCAGCCTCCCAATTACATTATATTTAAGCTGTCTTAAGAACTGACACTGAACATAAAATGTGCTTGATTAGAGGAAGGCACTCAGTAAACATAGTCCCTTCTAGGGACTTAAAGTCCTTGGTCTCTAAGAAGTGTATGGGAGAAGAGGAAATTAAAACGGATAGGGTATTGAATATACAATATCAACCTAAAAACGATAGACTTTGAATGAACTGGGATAACACGCCACATAAATTTATCACTGCGTGGCTTAGACCAGTTCTCTTAGTATTAATAGGTTCTGAGTCAGGAATTTTGGCTGCTACTGACTTGTGTGGCTTTGGACAAGTTGCTTAACTTTTGTGCCTCTGTTTACTTACATATAAAATGGGGATAATAATACTTCCTACATTGTGAGAGTGTTGTGAAAGTGCCTGCAGTCCTCAGATAAAAGGTGGTATGTGAGTACCAGAGTAGGTATTATTAGTCTATAAAGTGCCCTAGGAACCATGGATGAAAGAGATTATTGAGGTACAAAGCTCTGTGTTTTGTTATTATCATTTATTATACCTTTTGTCTTTACCATTCTCAATATTCCCGAAGATATATTTCACAGCCAGACTGCTTCCAACATTGCACTGAGGTATTTAGCTGAGTCAGTCCTAAATTGCAAGATGTTTGCATATCACCAATCTTTATGTATAGCGTTCTGATGAAATAATCCTCAAAGACTTGGAGCTTGGTTTCTCAACCTCAGCACTGTTGACATTTGCGGCTGGATAATTCTTTGCTGTCCTGCCCATTGTAGGTTGTTTAGCAGCATCGTTGGCTTCTACCTATTAGATACCAATAAGAAACTCCCACCTGTATTGTGACATTGCCACATGGTCCCTGGGATAAAATTCTTCCCCAGTTGAGCACCTCTGAGTTAGCCTAAAATAACCAATTTTTAGCGACTCACTTGCCCTTAATAATAAAATGAAATATGATGATAATGCTGACAAAACAGATTCATTTTAATATGTCAGAGTGAAACCTATTCTAGATGTTAGTCATAATGATTTTGAGGAAGTGTATTATTATATGTATGGATAGCTAGTATATTGGGAAGTAGCCATTTTGCCTTCAATGCAGATGTTTCTGGAACATATGCAATTCATCCTCTAACATCAAAATCTTATATGTGCATAGTATTAAAAAAATTACATACTTTAGTTCTACAAGGATTATAACAAAAAACAGCAATCCCCTCTCTACCTTATCCACTCTGAAAACCCTACCCAAAACTTTGAACTTTTTAACTGTTTCCATTAATAGAGATCTTCATATTTAGTTTTTATGTGCATATCTGCTATTGTACATCTTGATTTTTCCATTTGTAGATATAGAAGAGGATTTAGCTCTAATACACTAATAACACATATACTTTTCTTTTCTTTTCTTTTCTTTTCTTTTGAGATGGAGTCTTGCTCTGTCGCCCGGGCTGGAGTGCAGTGGCGTGATCTTGGCTCACAGCAAGCTCCGCCTCCCGGGTTCACGCCATTCTCCTGCCTCAGCCTCCTGAGTAGCTGGGACTACAGGTGCCCGCCACCACTCTCGGCTAATTTTTTTTTTTTTTTTTTTGGCATTTTTAGTAGAGACGGGGTTTCACTGTGTTAGCCAGGATGGTCTCAATCTCCCGACCTCGTGATCCACCTGCCTCGGCCTCCCAAAGTGCTGGGATTACAGGCGTGAGCCACCGTGCCCGGCCACACATATACTTTTCATACTCCTACACGCCCACTATATATCATGATTTTTATTGAATAAACATTCAATGTTTATAGTATTATGACTATACAAATACTGTTCATAGCTGAGTCATGTGGTGTACTATGACTGCATTTCTTTTTTATACGACTGTTTTTCCTTGTTGCACAACTATACCTTTTGTCTTTACCATTTTTCTGCAGTTAAAACTTGCCTCTTATTTTTTCTTTAATCATCGGCTTATTTTTTTATACACCAGTCAGGAGTATATACTCAAATTTTCCTCCTCTCAGTGAAGTTAATCACATTGGGTAAGCTATCAGTTCTATTCTCTTTTTGGAAACATCTCTTCTGGAGCCCTCCATCCCCTGCTTTAATATGGATTGATTTTGTTTGTTTGTTTGAAGATGGAGTCTCGCTCTGTTGGTGAGGCTGTAGTGCAGTGGCGCAGTCTTGGCTCACTGCAACCTCCACCTCCTGGGTTCAAGCAATTCTCCTGTGTCAGCCTCCAGAGTAGCTGGGAATACAGGCACATGCCACCACACCTGGCTAATTTTTTGTATTTTAGTAGAGATGGGGTTTCACCATGTTGCCCAGACTGGTCTCGAACTTCTGAGTTCAGGCAACCCGCCTGCTTTGGCCTCCCGAAGTGCTGGGATTACAGGTGTGAGCCACCGCACCTGGCCTAATCTGGATTGATTTTAAGGCTTGTTGCTTGTGGTCATCCTGGGATTATGCTCCTCTAACATCTTGAGAATCATTTTCTCTGTAGACTTCTTGTTTCCTGAATTGCATACTTTTCTCTTTTTGTTTCTCCCCTTCATTTTAGTAGGGTATATCCTCAGTATATTCTGAAGATAGTATAACTCCTTCTTAGAGACCTTACATATTGGAAAATGTTTTAAATTTATCTTCACACTTGATTAATAGTTTGGTGGAGCATAGAACTCTAGGTTAGAAATCATTTTCCTTCATAATTTTGAAGGCATTGCTTTATTATCATCTAGTTTCCAGAGTTGCTGTTTAGAAGACCAGTGGCATTCTGATTGCATTGTATTTTCTGTCTCAAAATTTTTGGATCTTCTTACTTAGATCCTCTGAAATATCTTGAAGATATGCTCTGATTTGGTCTTTTATCATTATTATGTTATGCAGTCAGTGGACCCTTTTAATCAGCTGTCTGCCCTCCAGTTGGGAAATTTTCTCATCCTCTTTCTTTTTCTTTGACATGGAGTCTCGCTGTGTCGCCCAGGCCGAAGTGCAGTGGCCTGATCTAGGCTCACAGCAGCCTTTACCTTTTGGGTTCAAGCGATTCTCCTGCCTCAGCCTCCTGAGTAGCTGGGATTACAGGTGCACACACCTGGCTAGTTTTTGTATTTTTAGTAGAGACGGAGTTTCACCATGTTGGTCAGGCTGATCTTGAACTCCTGACCTCATGATCCACCTGCCTCAGCCTCCCGAAATGCTGGGATTACAGGCGTGAGCCACCGTGCCAGGCCTATTCTCTTTCTTTTACAAGACTTTCCTTCTACTTTCTCTGTTCTCGCCTTCTGGAGTTCCTGTTAAGTACGTGTTGGAATGCTAGAAGTTCTCTAACACATTTTTTATCTTTTCTCTTTTATTTTTCATTTCCTTGGCATGTTATTCTACTTTTAGTGAAATTTCCTTCACTTTATGTGCCAGTTCTTCTATAGGATTTTCTGTTTCTGACACTATTTCTAATATCTCTTTCTTGTTCTCTAAATATTTTTTTCTGTAGCATCTTGTTATGATACATATTGAGCATTTTTTCCTCTCTCTAAGCAAATTGCCTACATTTTTTTGTTTGTTTTAATCTTCATCTTTCATGTTAGAGCACTTCCTCATCAGTCTGCTGTTTATTCATATTTAAGATTGAAGCACTGCAAAGCTGATTGAAAGCTCTTATGTGAAAAGGAAGACCTTGTTGGACTGATGGGCCTCATTTAGGGAGCCGGTGTTTGGCCCCAGACGTTTTCTGGAGGCTGTGTCAAATTCAGCATCTATGGAGCTTCTCTTTTTGCCCAATAATTTTCCTTGAGTAAAACTATTTCTGCTTGTGTTGTCAGTTGCCAATTTTTTCAGGTGCCAAGTAGAGAAAGAAGACTGGAGGAGTCTCATTACTCAATACGCAGGTTTTCACTTAATCCCTATACTTACTATATCTGACGTACCCAATTTCAGTGCGTTTGTAATTCAACATCTGTGCAATGTGAAAACTTCCAGTCCTCTGCCAGGATCAGGAGAGATAGCCTCCTTGCTACAGAGCCCTGCAGAAGGGATTTGAGAATCTAACTGTTCCTTATGTAGATTTTCAACTAATCCTTCTGTTTTCATCCCCATCCTTCACTCCGTTTCAGAGGTATATGCTGCTGCCTCCAATTTCTGAACCTTTCTTCAGGGATCTGCAGGACAAAAAAAGATTACTTCTTATTGGCTTTGTCTCTTGCAGGTTGTTAGAATTTACCTGTCTCTGCTCTGCTAAAGTCTATCTGCTTTCTATCTTTCATCCTCCAAAATTTTGTTCTTACCGTTCATCCTCTTTGTTGTTACTGGTTTATCATTTTACTTTGGTTTTAGTTAAGTTACTTGAGGAAGTAAAGATAAACGTGTGTTCAACCTGTTATATATTTTTTTTTATTTTTTGAGGCGGAGTCTCCCTCTGTCACCCAGGCTGGATTGCAGTGGCACGATCTCGGCTCACTGCAAGCTCCGCCTCCCAGGTTCACACCATTCTCCTGCCTCAGACTCTCCGAGTAACTGGGACTACAGGCGCCCGCCACCACGCCTGGCTAATTTTTTTTTTTGTATTTTTAGTAGCGACGGGGTTTCACCGTGGTCTCAATCTCCTGACCTCGTGATCCGCCCGCCTCGGCCTCCCAAAGTGCTGGGATTACAAGCGTGAGCCACCGCGCCCGGCCTCAACCTGTTATGTTTAATAGGAAGTCCAATTCATCTGTTTTGCAGATTTCCAGATACTTTGCAATCTACTCCATAAGTCCAGATCAGCAGAGACGTCTACATCTTATTTCTATCCTCAGTGAGTTACATCATAAGCCCATATTGTTTGACACTATAAGAAAGAGCTCTAAAATTTTGTTTTATTTTCTATAGGCTTTTTTTTGAAGGTGTGGCCCATTATATTACATATATTCCTATTATCAAAAACCTAGAAAAAATTTTCTGACATCCATATTAAGAATAGATGTGGTTCTCTTTTGCAACTGTATTTTTAACCATATAGTAAAACTGTTTTTCATTTAGCTAGTGAATATTCTCTTTTCAATTGCCTGTAGATAATCTTAGACCAGATTTTTGGCCTATCCAGGGAAGACCTAGATTTTATGGTGCCTGAAGCTTACATAATTTGGTGGACTTGCTATAAGAAAAAGAATCCGTAAGAAAATAAATATTTAGAATAAGTGAGAAATTTTTTTAAATTACAAATTTTAACAAATTGAAAAATGCCATAAATATCACAAAAATCCAGGAAAAAACTCTATTCATTTACTCTCTGACATATTTCTATGCCATTTTGTATGCATTTTATTATTGATTTTATTACTTATTGATGCATAAAGTACATGTCTTTACATGCAGATGTATCCACTATTTGTAGTACAAGCATATAGGTTTATGCATCACAAACACAAGAACTCTTATAAATTGTACATCAAAAAAAATCTACTTCAAAAAGGAAAATAATATATAGGCCATTCATAATTTTATACTCAGCATTATATCATATATTCCTGATAGGAAAGAATATCTATTCCTGATAGGAAAGTATATCAAATGCCAATGAAAACCTAATTCTCTGCTTATTTTACCTGTCTCATGATTGGAAGAATTTCCCACAGACTGGCTTTAGTGCCATCAGACTATACTACTCTCTACAAGGAGGAACTCATTGTTGCTGTTGTCAGCCTACTTCCAAGTCACTCTTACTTACTGAGGACTTTAACTCCTAGCTGATCTTCTTTCTCCCCACTCCTCTTTATGTCCAGTTCTTAGTGATAACATCTACAAAGATAATTTATCCAGTCTCCTGGCATCTCAGATACTTGACCTCCTCACTCTAAATAACATTTTTCCTCTTTCCCCCCTCTTCAATTAGATGTCTCTTGACTTTGTCATTATCAGTACGTACATTTTCAAAATCTCAGTTCTGAGCATTCCATTTTTCAACCACTACCACCTAACCCTTCAGCACACTTCCTCTCATACCCCCACTTCAACCATTTTTTGATCTACTGATCCTACTAATTTTTCATTATCCTTCCTTTCCATGTCCTAACTTCCTTACTCGGCTTTAGTTCTAAAGTTTGTAATTATTAGCCTCTTCTGTGTGTACCTGCTCAGCTAAAGAAAGAGTTAAAAACACTATGGCATGCTTCCTAACCCTACTTTAATGCATGTCCACAGTCTTAACTAGGCAGTCCATACTATCTGGTAATCCTAGTAAGCTTGCTTTCCTGTACTCCAAAATGACGAGTTTATATCAGTCTTTTAAGCCTCCAATACCTCCTTATACCAACCTCACTCTCAGTTGATGAGCTTGCCTTCACACTTCACTGACTGTAAAATAGCACCACTTGGAGTAGGGCTTATCTTCCCAAGACAGCTTTACCCATCTTCCTGCATCTAGATCTACTCTCTGCCTTCTTAATTAAATGAAATTATCTACTCCTCTTAAAAGTTGTCCTGCCACCTGTGTCTTTCCCCTTTTGAGGGTTTTGCTTCTACAATTATACTCTGACGCATAATCGGTTTCTTCTCTATTAAATCATTCCCTTCAGCATACAAATGAGCTCTAGTAATTCCCTCTTTATTAGTTTTCTCTTTGTTGTCATAACAAAGTTCCACAGACTTAGCATCTTTAAATGAAAAAACCCACCTTTATCATCTTACAGTTCTGTAGGATAGAAGTGCTACCTGGATCCCACTGGGCTAAAACCAAGAAGCTGGCAAGGCTACGTTCCCTTGTGCAAGTTCTTGAGAACAATCCATGCTTCTTGCCCTTTCCACCCTCTAGAGGCCACCCACATTCCTGGCTGGTGGTCCTCTTCTCTCAAAGCAAATAATGGTGCATCTCTCTGCCTTACTTCCATAGACACGTCTCCCTAGGATTCTCTCTTTTGCCTCTATGTTCTACTTGTAAGGATCATTGGGACCACCTGAATAATCCAAGATAATCTCCTTATTTTAAGGTCAGGTGACTAGCAACAATAATTCTATCTTCAACCTTAATTTCCCTTTGCCATGTAGCTTAATGCATTCAGAAGTTCCAGAGATTATGGTCTGGAAGTTGTTGGAGGCCATTATCTACTTACTATGCCCACTTAAAGAAATAAACTTCCCTTGACTCCAGAATCTAATCTGGTCAATGTTATAATTCACTGTCAACATTTTTGGAAGGGTTATCTTTAGTCACTGCTGATATTTCCACCCTTACCATTCTTTCCATAATAATTTCCAAATGGTCATTAGTCCTCACCACTCCACTTATTATTCACCACTCCTGTCAAAATTATCGATAAGCTTCATATCTTTTTTCATCCTACCTAACCTTTCTGTATTATTCAGCACAAATGATTCCCTCATTTTTAAAATCTTTCTTCTTATAACTTTTTTAAAAATCACCAAAAAAGTTTTCTTTTGTCCTCCAACTTCATTGGATGCTCCTTCTCAGCCTCCTTTACCCACTCCTCCCCATCTGCTTAATCTGTGAAAACTAAAGTCTTCTCAGTAGTTAATCACTGACCCTCTTTTCTTCTCATGCAACACTTTATCCCTAGGTGATTCCATGGAATACCATGGCTTTAGGAGTCACTCTCATATCCCATTTGCCAATTTGACATCTGCAAATGTCAAAGATGACAATAGGCCATCTGCAAGCTGAGGTGCAGGGAAGACAGTCTGAGTCCCAAAACCTCAAAAGTAGGGAAGCCAACAGTGCAGCCTTCAGTCTGTGGCCAAAGGCTCGAGAGCCCCTGGCAAATCACTGGTATAATTCTAAGAGTCCAAAAGCTGAAGAACTTGGAGTCTGATGTTCAAGGGCAGGAAGCATCCAGGACGTGAGAGAGATGAAGGCTGGAAGACCCAGCAAGTCTGCTCTTCCATCTTCTCCTGCTTGCTTTATTCTAGCAGCAGCTGATTAGATGGTGCCCACCCAGCTCAAGATGCGGCCTGCCTCTCCCAGTCCACTGACTCAAATGTTAATCTCCTTTGGCAGCACCATCACAGACACACCCAGGAGCGATACTTTGCATCCTTCAATCCAGTCAAGTTGACATTCCATATTAACCATCAAAATATCTTCATATGGATGTCTTCTCAAAATGAACATGACCCAAAAAAACTTCCATCCATTTCTCCATCTGCCCCCACCTTATTTCTCTTTCATTTCTTTCCCATCTTGGTAAATGGTCTCACCATCCATCCAACTGTTCAAGCAAAAACCTACAAGACTTCTTTGATTCATTGTCTTCCTTACCCCATAAATCCAATTCACCGTTCTGTCAGCTCCCATTCCAAAATATATTCAATCCTCACAACAACCAGAATGTTCTTCTCAAAATGTAATCAGACCATGTGACTCCCTTCTTCTCAGCCCTCTATAAGTCCCTATTTCACTTAAAATCCAAATTCCTTTCATTGGCCTTTAAGACCCTATATGATCTCGTTCCTGCTTTCACCTTTAATGTTGATTCTGATGACTCGCCCCCTTTTCATTAAACTCAGCTTTTTGTCTGTTCCTAAAATATTCAAAGCTCATTCCTGCCTTGGTGCTTCTGCACTGCTTAGAAGCATTTGCCCCCAGATCTAGCTATACCTATAATTGAGGTCTCAGTTTAACTGTCACCTCCCCAAAAAAAGTCTTCCCTGATCACCCAATCTAAAAAAGCCAAATTCTCCACCCTAAACCTCAATCACTATTTTATTGCCATTTTATAGTATTTATAATACTAGTCACCACTAGAAATTATTCATATGTTTATTGGCAGCCTTTCCCACTCTAGAATATAAACATACCGAAACAGACATCTTGCCTATTGCCTTCACAGCTGTATTCCCAGCACCAGTAACTCCCGAAAAACATTAGGCATTCAACTTAATCTGAGTTCTATGGATAGATTTAGAAAGGTCTACAAATCAAGTAAGGAAAGAAAAAGCTTAGTTTCCCCTTCAGTGTCTTCCTATTTGTTTTACAAAGAAAGTTATTTTCATTGTCAATTTATGACTTAATAGACTACTAATAGATACAGAGGCTGAGAAGGAGCATACAATTTTGATATCATGTTATCTGTCTGTTGTTAGGAATTTAACATATGCTGCTCTTAAAATAATGGGCATCTACCTTTGTTTACATCAAGTGTAGCTTAAGTTGGAAAATATCAAAGAAAAGAAGGTTCTACAAAGGCAAGTAGGATTATGGTGGTCTAAAGCAGTTCACATTGACTTCAGGCACTTCTAAGTTACATGACCCTGGGGAAATTACCGAATTTCTCTGCCACAATATTTACCTCACAGATTATTGGGGGCATTAAATGAAATGTATCCTTTGAGTTTGCTTTTTTTAAAAAAAAAAAAGAAAAAGAAACAGGGTTTTGCTCTATCACCCAGGCTGGAGTGCAGTAGCATGGTCATTGCCCACTGCAGCCTCAAACTCCTGGGCTAAACCAGTCCTCCTGCCTCAGCCTCCCAAGTAGCTAGGACCACAGGTGCATACCACTATGCCCAGCTAATTATTATTATAATTATTATTATTATTATTATTATTATTTATGGAGACAAGGTCTAGCTGTGCTGCCCAGTCTGGTCTCAAACTCCTGGCTTCAAGTGATCCTCCTGCCTCAGCCTCCCTTATTTAACTTTTGATATAACCACTGAACATACTGAGACACGAAAGCCATAGCATTTTTAATACAGAAAGATTCTTGCCAACAAAATCAGATTTCAACAAAGCTAAAAGATCATATTCCACCTTGTAAGTATACAGCCAAAGAAGAAAATAAGAGTTCCTTATGATACTAGAAAAAGGGGAAATGTCTTAAGGCATCAAAGCCAAGACTGAACAATTTGACTACTTTTTTTGTTTGTTTTTTGTTTTTGTTTTTGTTTTTTTTTGAGACAGAGTCTTACTTTATCACCCAGGCTGGAGTGCAGTGGTGTGATTTTGGCTCACCGCAACGTCCACCTCCCGAGTTCAAGCGATTCTCATACCTCAACCTCCTGAGTAGCTGGGACTACAGGTGTGCACCACCATGCCCAGCTAATTTTTGTATTTTTAGTAGAGATGGTTTCACCATATTGGCCAGGCTGGTCTTCAACTCCTGCCCTCAAGTGACCCGCCCACTGCAGCCTCCCAAAGTGCTTGGATTATAGGCGTGAGCCACCACACCTGGCCCTGACTACATTTTTAAAAGTGACAATAGGCAGGGCAGTGGTGGCTAACGCCTGTAATCCCAACACTTTGGGAGGCCGAGGTAGGAGAATTGTTGAGGCCAGGAGTTCAAGACCAGCTTGGTCAGCATAGCAAGACCCTGTTTCTACAAAAAAAAAAAAAGAAAGAGAGAGAGAAATTAGGTGGTGGTGTGCGCCTGTAGTTCCAGCTTCTTGGGAGGATTGCTCGAGCCTAGGAGTTTGAGAGTGCAGTGAGCCAAGATCACACCACTGCACTCACACCTGGGTGACACAACAAGACCTTGACTTAAAGAAAAAGTTGACAACAAACAAAGTAAAAAGACAAGTCACATGTTGAAAGTAGAAATTTGCCTGACATATAATATAAAGAGAATGATTAATATTGAAAGAACTGTAACAAATCATTGAGGGAAAAAAGCAACCATGTTTTAAAAATGGTCTAATCACACTTGTAATCCCAGTGACTCTGGTGGCTGAGGGAGAATTGCTTGAGGCCAGGAGTTTGAGACCAGCTTGGGCAACATAGCAAGACCTCATTCCCAAAAATAACAATTTTAAAAATTAGTTGGGTAGTGTAGCACATGCCTGTAGTCCCAGCTACTTGGGAGGCTGAGGCAGGAGGATCGCTTGAGCCAGGGAGTTGAAGGCTACAGTGATGAGCTATGATTGCACCACTGCACTCCAGCCTGAGTGACAGAGTAAGACCCTGACTCTTAAAAAAAAAAAAAAAAAAAATGACCTAAGAATATGAATAGTCCATTCATAGGAGAAGAAACTGAGTGGCCGATAAATACAGGAAAATACACACAAAAAATGTCAAAATAAAACAAAAAGTACCCTTTTATACCTATTGTATTATCCGAAGTTAATGTCTGATAATGCCAAGTGATGCTGGGCAAATGGAGGGAAAACTCAGCACTGAGTATAAATTGATTCAACTATTTTGGAAACCTTTTGGCAATACTTAAGCTGAAGGTATAATTTTCCAACAACTCAGCAACTGCATACTTAGATGTCTACCCTAGAGAAATCCTGATATATACACAAGGACACATGGACATAAATATTTATTGTGGCCAGGCACAGTGGCTCATGCTTGTAATCCTAGCACTTTGGAAGCCCAAAGCGGGAGAATTGCTTGAACCCAGGAGTTCAAGACTAGCCTGGGCATCATGGCAAAACCCCATCTCTACAAAAAGATAAAAAATTAGGCAGGAGTGATGGTGCACCCCTGTAGTCCCAGCCACTCGGGAGGCTGAAGCAGGAGGATCACTTGAGCCTGGGAGGTGGAGGTTGCCGTGAACCGTGATCATGCCACTGCACTCCAGCCTGGGTGAAAGAGTGAGACTCCATCTCAAAAAAAAAAAAAAAAAAAAAAAAAAGTAGCACGAATTTTCAACTTTTAGTTTTAGAATGGATATATACAGTTTTTTAAAATAGAACATGTTATAGCATCTCAGAAACATGTTTAAAAACTAGTTTCAAGTGTATATGGAAAGTATGATACCATTCATATAAATTTCTAAAATGTGCAAACAATGTATATTGTTGACAGATACATATTTTTGTAATAACACAAACACACAAAATTCAGTTTATTAGTTGCTTCTTAGGACAGATGGAGAGAAAAAGCTATAGGAGCTATAATGTTTCTATTGTTTATAATGTTTATTTCTTTAAAAAGAAAGCTCTAAGATAAATGTAAAATGTTAACATTTGTTCAATTTGAATAGGGCGAGTACGTAAACTTATATTATCTTTGTACTTTTGTATGTTTGAAACTTATATTATCTTCCGTACTTTTGTATGTTTAAAATATAGGATTCAAAGTAATGTTTAAAAGAAAAGACCTGGCCAGGCGCGATGGTTTACGCCTGTAATCCCAGCACTTTGGGAGGCTGAGGCAGGCGGATCACCCGAGGTCAGGAGTTCAAGACCAGCCTGGCAAATGTGGTGAAACCCCGTCTCTACTAAAAATGCAAAAATTAGCTGGGCATGGTGGCGTGTGCCTGTAGTCCCAGCTACTCGAGAGGCTGAGGCAGGAGAATTGCTTGAACCCGGGAGGCAGAGGTTGCAGTGAGCTGAGATCACGCCACTGCACTGGAGCCTGGGTGACAGAGCGAGACTGTGTCTCAAAAAAATAATAATAAATAAATAATAAAAGAAAATACCTGGACTTACAATAATCATTTCATAAGAAAACATTGTATTATAAAAGGCTGCAACTTTAACAAAATTAAACTTGTCCCAACTTGTCTTGGGGCCAACTTAAAATGTCAGTATTTTTCTAACAAGCAAAAAAAAAAAAAAAAAAAAAAAAAACTGGAGAAAATTTAATGAAACCACATGCCCTGGAAATATTTGAATTGGTTTGTGGCTGGACACAAAAGAAGAAAACTGAAGCCATGCCAATTTTAAAGGCATAACCTCTTTTTGCATAACTGATCTTTCTTCTAATATTTGGAAACAGATTCCTAAACTGGCTCCTAAACTGCTTTACTTCAACAGGCATAAGCTGGGCAAAACTGCGATGCCTCTCATTTTAACCAGCTCTTGATTGTCACCTTTTATTTGTGCACTGGTGCCACTAAAGAAGTATTCCAATTGTTCTGATTTCCTTTTGGAAACTTGACAAGCCACTGCCATTTTCTTTCTTCTTTTTTTTTAGACAGAGTCTTGTTCTTGTCGCCCAGGCTGGAGTGCAATGGCACAATCTCGGCTCACTGCAACCTCGGCCTCCTGGGTTCAAGCAATTCTCCTGCCTCAGCCTCCAGAATAGCTGGGTTTACAGGCGCCTGCCACCACGCCTGGCTAATTTTTATATTTTTAGTAGAGGCGGGGTTTTGCCATGTTTGCCAGGTTGGTCTCAGACTCCTGACCTCGTGATCCGCCCGCCTTGGCCTCCCGAAGTGCTGAGATTACAGGCGTGAGCCACTGCGCCCAGCCGCCACTGCCATTTTCAAAATGGTGAAAACATGTCTTTGTCAAGGAAGATGTTGTAGACGGAATGTTTTGGTTTTCTGGGCACAGATTGAGCGCCTGAGAGTCTCAGTAACACACCTGGTTTTGGCTTTGCTGAAGACACTCCATACATTGTGACTTGTTGCTCTCACCATCAACAGGAATTGAGCTGTGCAAGCAATTCTGAAAGAAGTCTTGTCTACTGCTGTGAAAGTCATCAACTTTATCAGAGCCCAGTCCTGACCCCAGCCTTTTCAAGAAATTTTGTCTAGAAAAAAGATCACAGTAGAAAATTATTCTCTATTGCACATAGTTTACTGACTTTCCAAGGAACAAATGGTAAAGTATGTAACTGAACTTCATGGGGGCAGAGGGAAAGGAGGTAACTGATCAGAACGGTTTAGGAGTTCTTTCATGGTTTTGTTACATCATAGATGTTTTTGGTCATAAGACTCAGATAAATTTGATTCAAGATCGTAGAGCATTATGTATGCTGCTAAAAGAACCAACTCTTATAGCTCAGCTATCGTTTCTTTAGTTCCTACCTAATGGAGATGGGTTATAAACTTCCCAGCATGAAGGAAGGACTTTCTATTGTCTGAAGCCCATTGAGAAAGTCTTATTCATTTCTCTGCAAGCAGATGTCTTCAACACCTGAAACACCACAGAATTCTTTTGAATGTTACTTGTGCTCAGATGATTCATGTTTAATGAGTACCTCACCAAAGATGGCTCCATTGATTTACAATGGTTATGATGAGATATGAATTCAATTCAGTCTTGGAGTTTTGACCTATATGAGTCAATGTGTTCAGTACTTCTTGCCATGCAAACAAAAAAACAACTGGATGACATAGATGATGTAACATCTAGATTTTAATCTAAAACATAGATTCAAATCAGAAGCAATTTTTCACTGGAATTCACTATTGAGCAAAGTAAAGGTTGCCTTTTATTGACACACTTGAATTTAATTTAAATTACTGAAGATAATATTTTGCATAAAATAATTTATAGCAGTAATTTTTTGATTACTACAAGCAGGACACTATGCTAATCACTGCATATATAGTGTATTAGTTCATTCTTACATTGCTATAAAGAAATACCTGAGGCTGGGTAATTTATAAAGAAAAAATGTTTCATTGGCTCATGGTTTTGCAAGCTGTACAGGAAGCATGGTGCCAGCATATGCTGGGTTTCTGGTGGGGGCCTCAGGGAGCTCTTACTCATGGCAGAAGGTGACGGAGATACAGCATGTCACATGGTGAGAGTGGAAGTAAGAGAGAGAAGGGGGAGGTCTCAGACTCTTAAGTGGATCTCACATGATTTAACTGAGCAAGAACTCACTTATAACTAGGGAAAGATGCTAAGCCATTCATGAGGGATCCTACCCCAAGATCCAATACCCTCCCACCAGGCTCCACCTCCAACATTGGGAATCACGTTTCAACATGATATTTAGAGAGGACAAACATCCAAACTATATCCACGTTTAACCCTGTAACAGTCCTATGAGAGGAGCATTAGTATTACTTTTCTTGGACTGATCAGAGCAGTGAGACATAGAGAGATTAAGTAACTTGTCCTGTGTTACACAGCTAATACATGATAAAGCCAAATATTTCAGCACATCTGTGTGATTCCAGAGCCCATCTTTAGATTATACATAAAAGAAATCAATTTTCTAGGCAATAAAATACACCAAATGCAAACACCACGGTTTCTGTACATTTTTCTCTAAAAGATTTGCTTTGATTTCATCAAAATTTTAGGGCTTCATAATCAGCAAAAGACAGAATCACTCATCTAGACAAACCACATAATTTGGGCTCCTTAAAGAGTCTTTCTCTCTTTTTTTTTCTCCTCCCTCTTTTTGCATCACAGTGTCTGGAGTACAGCAGGTGCTCTATGTATAAATATTTGTCAAATGGCATACAATCAGGATGGCTGTCCTGAGGTGGCCCCAGAAACAAGCTCACTGTCTCCTAGGGCTGTACTTGGGATGTCAGGGCAGTTTGTAGTGGGGAAGTATTCCTTGGTATATGTACTATAGCCGGTGTTTGACCTTCAGTCTTGCAGCTTCAGAACTTTTGATTTTATCCATTTGAAGAGCCTATTATTGATGGCTCAGGGACACAGTTACATTAATATTGACAATTTGCCTGATATACCAAGAAGGCAGACCTACATGGGAATGAAAGCATAACTGGAGTTTACTTGGTAAATATGAAGAATGAACAAGAGGGGTTGATTAGAGGATTCCAGTGTTTACTGGACTCAGCTAAGAGAGCCTAAGGCATCCATCTCCATAAATAAGGAGAGCCCTGCCAAAGTGCATAGAGCAGAATTGCTCTCCCCAAGACCTTTGCCATCCAACTGTTTGCTAAGGAGGCCAACTAATGCTGCTATGATGAACATATTCATTCTTTGTATATGCAAATTATTTTAGTCTGGTTATGGTCATGTTTTATTGGTCAGATCTCTTTCAGGTGAATTTGCATATCTCTGTAAAATCAATTTTTTCAACTTTTCAAAGCTCAATTCTTCCAAGGCAATTTTATTGGTGGGTGTTCTACTATAACTTTAGTGTACTAATGACTAACATTTTTGAAGGCCGCTCAAAAGAGGTCTAGTCCCTTTATCTTCCATTGAAAATTGCTCCTAATTTTAAAGTCAATATGTAAACCACATGAAGAAAATAATTACAGTCCTTCACTCAATAAACATTTTGGGGGCATACTTACTATGTGCCAGCCTTGCTCTATGCAAGTTACTGTTCTAGGCAATGACATACTAAGATGAATGATAGCTCCACCTTCAAGGAACTTGCAGGTGTGTAAACATATATGTAAATAAAAACAGGATCATAAAAGAATATCTATACAAAAAAAGACTTGTAAACAAAATGATATTCAGTTCTAAACAGAAATATGAACAAATTACTGTGGGAAGCACAGAATGAAAAAAGAGATGGCTTCACCAAGAATAAATAGATTTTTCAAATAGACAAGATAGGGAAATGCTTCTGACAGACGAAACCATTTATGCAAGCGCACAAAGATGTAAAGTGCCTACAAGGAATGGGGAAGGTGGTGCCCTGGAAGGCCAGAAGTGGGGACAAAGATGGGTTAGAGGAGACACAGGCATAAGGATGAGACTAAATTCTTCAAGGCCAGAGGCACAGGAGACCTTTCCTACCTCCCTGGAATACTCAACTCTCCTTACTTGCCTCCTGTACCTCTGGCTATTAATTTTCTGTCTCTCTCAGAAGCTTCAGTTTTCCTCAGTTCATTCTTTAAATCAGCAATTTAAAAAATAAGTTTTTGAATGCATAATGCATGTATGTGGCACAATATTCAAAAGCTATAAGGGCAAAGTGGAAAAAATCTATTCCTGATAGCTAGCCACGCAGTTCTGCCCTCCTGCTCCCTGAGACAATCACTGGACCAGCTTCCTGCACATCCTCCCAAAAAATCTCTACATAGGCAAGCATATACGTGTATGCATGTGTGTATGTGTCTGTGCACAGGTCTGTATGTATGTAATTTTTTCATATATAATTATTCACATGGAGAATAGAATATTAATATATCTTGAATTCTTCACTCTAAAATAGATTTTGAAGATCTTTCCATATTGATTCATTATTTTATTCATTTATTCGACAAGTATTTACTCAATGCCTACCATGTGCCAGGCACTCATGTGGTGAAGATACAGCAGAAGACAAAATAGGCTAAATCTCTGCCTTATGGAACTGACATTCTAGTAGAAAAGGTGCAGGAAAAACAGACAAAAACTGAATAAGCAATGAAATATATATAGTAAGCCAGGTGGTGATAAGAGCTGTGGAGAAAAATAAAGCTGGGACAGTAAAAGTTGAAGAGTGGCTGTGAGGATCTAAAGGATGCAGACAGTGAGCGAGAGACTTTACTCCTTTATTGGTCCAGTAGCATTCTATGATTATACCACAATTTGTATAATCAGTCTCCTTCTGATAAACATTTACATTGTTTCTAATATTTTGCTGTTCCAGTGATAAATTTGTATGTAAGTCATTGGATACATTTGAGAGTATATTTGTAGATTAAAATCCTAGAGGTGGAATTGCCATTTCAAAGGGTCTGTGCAAATTGATCGATTGATTGATTTTTGAAACAGAGTCTCGCTCTGTCACCCAGGCTTGAGTGCAGTGACACAATCTCGGCTTACTGCAGCATCCACCTCCTGGGTTCAAGCAATTCTCCTGCCTCAGCCTCCCAAGTAGCTGAGGCTACCAGCATGCACCACCACACCAGGCTAATTTTTATATTTTTAGTAGAGACAGGGTTTCACCATGTCGGTCAGGCTGGTCTTGAACTCCTGACCTCAGGTGATCCACCCACCTCGCCCTCCCAAAGTGCTGGGATTACAGGCGTGAGCTACCACATTCAGCCTGCAGTTGTCATTTTAACAGATATTGACAAATTGCTCTTTATTTTCTGTAAGCTTTCTGTTCATATTCTTTAAAAAACAAAAATAGTTCAAATTTTTGCATGCGTGTGTGTGTGTGTGTGTTAGGGGATTGCTCTTGTTTGCTTTTTTTTTTCATTTTTGATTTGTAGAAATTCTACTTAGTAAGGAATTTAGCTCTTTGTCTGAGATGTGGGTAGTAAATATTTTACCCAATTTGTCAGTTCTCTTAACTAGGTTTACAATGCATGAAGAAAACGTTTATTGTCTTGTGGTTCAATTAAACAATCTTTTTATGGCTTCATAATTTTTTTAATCTACAACATTTTCTTCTAGTACTTTCACAGTTAGTTTTTAACACTTATGTGCTTAATTCATCTGAAATTCATTCTGTATGAGGTGTGAGGCATGGCTCCTGATATGGTTTGGCTCTGTGTCCCCACCCAAACCTCATCTGGTATTGTAATCCCCATGTGTTGAGGGAAGGACCTGGTGGGAGGTGACTGTATCATGGGGGCAGTTTTCCCCATGCAGTTCTCGTGATAATGAAGGAGTTTTCATGAGATATTGCGAGGTTACAGCGTGCCGGCAGCCCTTGCAGCCCTCGCTCACTCTGGGTGCCTCCTTGGCCTTGGCGCCCACTCTGGCTGCGCTTGAGGAACCCTTCAGCCCGCCGCTGCACCTTGGGAGCCCTTCTCTGGGCTGGCCGAAGCCAGAGCCCGCTCCCTCAGCTTGCAAGGAGGTGTGGAGGGAAAGGCACGGGCGGGAACTGGGGCCCCACACGGTGCTTGCCGGCCAGCTAGAGTTCCGGGTGGGCGTAGGCTTGGTGGGCCCTGCACTCTGAGCGGCTGGCTGGCCCTGCCAGCCCCAGACAGTGAGGGGCTTAGCACCCGAGCCAGCAGCTGCAGAGGGTGCACCAGGTCCCCCAGCAGTGCTGGCCCACCGACCCTGCGCTCAATTTATCGCCAGCCTTAGCTGCCTCCTTGCAGGGCAGGGCTCGGGACCTGCAGCCCGCCATGTCTGAGTCTCCCCCCACCCCCAACGCCGTGGGCTCCTGCGCTGCCTGAGCCTCCCCGAGGAGCACTGCCCCTGCTCCACAGCACCGGTTCCATTGACCACCCAAGGGCTGAGGAGTGCGGACACACCGCGACAGACTGGCAGGCAGCTCCACCTGCAGTCTCGATGCGGGATCCACTGGATGAAGCCAGCTGGGCTCCTGATTTTAGTGGGGACTTGGAGAACCTTTATGTCTAGCTAAGGGATTGTTAATACACCAATGTGCACTCTGTGTCTAGTTCAAGGTTTGTAAATGCACCAATTAGTGCTCTGTGTCTAGCTGATCTGGTGGGGACTTGGGAGAATCTTTATGTCTAGCTAAGGGATTGTGAATACACCAATCGGTACTCTGTGTCTACCTCAGGGTTTGTAAATGCACCAATCAGCACTCTGTATCTAGCTAATCTAGTGGGGAGGTGGAGAACATTTTTGTCTAGCTCAGGGATTGTAAACGCACCAATCAGTACCCTGTCAAAAAGGACCAATCAGCTCTCTGTAAAACAGACCAATCAGCTCTCTGTAAAATGAACCAATCAGCAGGATGTGGGTGGGGCCAGACAAGGGAATAAAAGCAGGCTGTGCGAGCCAGCAGTGGCAATCTGCTCTGGTTTCCTTTCACACTGTGGAAGCATTGTATTTTCACTCTTTGCAATAAATCTTGCTGCTGCTCACTCTTTGGGTCCACACTGTCTTTATGAGCTATAACACTCACCGCGAAGGTCTGCAGCTTCACTCTGGAAGCCAGTGAGACCACGAACCCACCGGGAGGAATGAACAACTCCAGACGTGCTGCCTTAAGAGCTGTGACATTCACTGCCAAGGTCTGCAGCTTCACTCTTGAAGCCAGTGAGACCACGAACCGTGACATTCACTGCCAAGGTCTGCAGCTTCACTCTTGAAGCCAGTGAGACCACGAACCCACCAGAAGGAAGAAACTCCAAACACATCCGAGCAGCAGAAGGAACAAACTCCAGACACGCTGCCTTTAAGAACTGTAACACTCACTGCAAGGGTCGGCGGCTTCATTCTTTAAGTCAGTGAGACCAAGAACCCACCAACTCCAGACACAATATGATGGTTTTAAAACTGGCAGTTTTTCCTGCTCACTCACTCTCCTGTCTCCAGGTAAGACGTACCCTGTTTCCCCTTTACCTTCTGCCATGATTTTAAGTTTCCTGAGGTCTCTCCAGCCATGCGGAACTGTAAGTCAATTAAACCTCTTTTATTTATACATTACCAAGTTTCAGGTAGTATCTTTATAGCAGTGTGAGAATGGAATAATACAGCTCCAATTCTTTTTTTTCCAACTGCTACCCAGTTGTCCCAACCCGATTTATAGAACAATTTATCCTTTCTCTACAATTTTGAAGTCCTACTTTTTTCATCTGCCAAATTCCAATAAGCATTTTGGTCCAATTTGGACTTTTTATTTAACTCTATTGATATGACTACTCAGTTATGCAACAAATATGTATTAAATGTGTCAGGCATTGTTCTATACATTATCAGTACCACATTTTGCAATGTTTTAGCTTATAAAACATATTTTACTGTGTGGTAGAGAAATGCATCTCGTTTTATTTGTTTTTAAAGACTTTTCCTGGCTCTTCTTTGTTTTCCGTTTGAACTTTAGAATCGGTTTGTCTGGTTCCCAGATAATTTGGTATTTTTATTGGGATTACACTACATTTATAGATTGATTTAGGGAGATTGACATCTTTGTCATGCTAAAATTTCCTGAACGAGAACAATATGGGTCATTTGAAACATCTTTTTTGTGTTTCCTTCAGTAGTGTTTTAATTTTCTTCACACGAATCTTTCACATTTACTATTTTATTTTTTTCAGTTTTTTTTTTTTGAGACAGGGTCTCACTCGTCACCAGCCTGTGCAATGGCGTGATTTCGGCTCACTGCAACCTCCGCCTCCCTGGTTCAAGTGATTCTCCTGCCTCAGCCTCCCAAGTAGCTGGGATTACAGGCGTGTGCACCACTGTGGCCAGCTAATTTTTGTATTTTTATTATTTATTTATTTATTTTGAGACAGAGTCTCACTCTGTCACCAGGTGGGAGTGCAGTGGCACAATCTTGGCTCACTGCAACCTTTGCCTCCTGGGTTCCAGCAATTCTCCTGCCTCAGGCTCCCGAGTAGCTGGGACTATAGGCTTGCACCGCCATGCTCAAGCTAATTTCTGTCTTTTTAGTAGAGACAGGGTTTCACCATGTTGGCCAGGATGGTCTCGATCTCTTGACCTCGTGATCTGCCCACCTTGGCGTCCCAAAGTACTGGAATTACAGGCGTGAGCCGCTGCACCTGGCCTTTTTGTATTTTTAATAGAGACGGGGTTTTGCCATGTTGGCCAGGCTGGTCTCAAACTCCTAGCTTCAAGTGATCTGAAGTCCTCGGCTTCCCAAGGTGCTGGGATTACAGGGATGAGCCACCATGCTCAGCCCTGTCTTTTTTTCAGCTTTTTAAAAATTATTTTATTGTTTCTGACAGTTTTTCATTTGATTCTTTTTCGTTTTCCAGATAATCATAGCATCAGCAAATGACAATTTTGCTTTACTTTTTCCAATTTCAATTTTATTTATTTCTGTTATCTAATTGTGTTGGCTGAATAACAATAAAGAAGCTCCTTTGCTTATTATTGATATTAATGGGAATGCTACTCTGCTACAAGCTTCTTTGTTGTAGTTAGAAACAAAAGTCTCTGGCCAGGTGCAGTAGCTCATGCCTGTAATCCCAACACTTTGGGAGGCTGAGATGGGAGGACTGCTTAGCTCAGGAGTTCAAGACCCACCTGGGCAACATAGAAAGATCTCATCTCTACTAGAAATTAAAAAAAAAAAAAATAGCCAGACATGGTGGCATGCACTTGTAGTCCCAGCAACTTGGGAGGCTGAGGTGGGAGAATTGCTTGAGCCCAGGAAGTTGAGGCTGCAGTGAGCTGTGATCATGCCACTGTTACTCCAGCTTGGGCAACAGAGCGAGACCCTGTCCAGAGAAAGAGAGAGAGGGAGAAATCTCCAATGAAAAGTTTTTAAGTCGTCAAACGTGGGGTGCTTATCAAGGACCAAAGTCTTTCAACATAAAAGGTTTATATATAGGCATTTTCTGGTGATGGGGATTTATTATAAGAACGTTTGGGAAAGTGAGGGGGATAAAAAGCCTTGGCAGCATAATTGCTAATTACTCTTCATCTCACTCTTTTTTGCCATCCTAACACTACAGTATCCTCACATTTTTACACACATAAGGTAGTCTGAAATACACTTCCTCAAGGGTTACAGGAAAGGAAACTTAATTGATAGAAATTACACTTTCTTGCTTTGAAATTACTCATTCCTGAATGGATGTACTGGTGAATAATGAAATTCCCGGACAACAAGAATAGGAAAACACTACGAGATCCAAGTGACCTGGTAGTACCCTAACTCATCAGTCTTTAATTAGCCAAAATTTGGCCTTGGAGACTTTTTCCTCAAACATACAAAAATTTGCCCCCACTTGTCTAATCTATCAATACTCAAGATTTCTTGTCTAATTATATATGGCAGTAGCCAGTGTGCAAAGCTCTTTCAGGTTGCCAGGGAGAGCTTTATACTCAGGGTCTGTCTGTATGGTGATGGAGATTTATTGAAAGGATATGAGAAAGGAAGAAAAGAAACCATGGTAGCAATTGAAAGAATAGGCCTCGGGAACCAAAGCCTAGTGTAAAATATAACAGTGGATTCAGTAATCTTCCATTCTCATGACTTACCAGCTCCTCTCTTTCTCTCTCCACTTTTCCATCCTAGTTCACTACTCCCTGTCTCCTGGTATATTGTATTAAAAATCCAGAAGGAAAATATTCGATTGATTCAATTGTCACAATATAGAATCACTTTCCTTCATAGGTTAATTCTCACCTCAGATTCCTGGCTATTCTGGGGATCAGCATTTATCAGGTATTTTGACCACAACCTGCAGCAATAAATATATTTTACATGTGATCTTATGCATGCATGCATATACTTTTTTTTTTTTTTTCCATTCTGGAGTGCAGTGGCACGATCTTAGCTCACTGCAACCTCTGCCTCCCAGATTCAAGCAATGCTCCTATCTCAGCCTCCCAAGTAGCTGGGACTACAGGCGCATGCCACCGCGCTTGGCTAATTTTTGTGTTTTTAGTAGAGATGGAGTTTCACCATGTTGGCCAGGCTTGTCTCAACCTCCTGACCTCAGGTGATCCACCTGCCTCGGCTTCCCAAAATGCTGGGATTACTGGCATGAGCCACCGTGCCTAGCCATTTATACTTTCTTAAGGTGATACTTAGCCAAACTATGTTTTACACTCTGATAATTTCTGTTCTTAATCAGTTCTATCCTGTCCCATTCTACTCTATTCATTTAGCTAGTTATGCCATGCTGAATTGATTTCATAACTGCAAGTTTGTACAACAATGCTATAGATCAGTGTTTCTCAAACTTCAACGTATACACAAGTCACCTGGGGATCTCATTAAAGATGCGGATTCTGATTCAGTAAGTCTGAGATACTGCGTTTCTAACAGACCTCAGTGATGCTGACATTGCCAGTCTGTGTCCCACACTTTGAGAAGTAAGCCTTTAGGGAGTTTGTCTTTGGTTCTTGCGGCCCAATCCCTGGTTTAATCAGCCAAGGCCAGAGGCTTAGAATCTCATCATAAAGTGGCTGGGCGCGGTGGCTCACGCCTGTAATCCCAACACTTTGGGAGGCCAAAACAGGTGGATCACCTGAGGTCAGGAGTTTGAGACTAGCCTGACCAACATGATGAAACCCCATCTCTACTAAAAATACAAAAATTAGCTGGGCGTGGTGGTGCGCGCCTATAATCCCAGCTACTCAGAAGGCTGAAGCAGGAAAACCACTTGAACCTGGGAGGTGGAGGTTGCAGTGAGCCAAGATCATGCCACTGCACTCCAGCCTGCGCAACAAGAGAAAAACTCTGTCTCAAATAATAATAATAATCTTAGTATAAAGTATGGAGATCTATGCACAAAGATCCTTGGCCATTTTGTTGAGAAAGAGCTGTGGCCATGATAGGCATTCAGAACAGCAGAGACTCTTACCAAGTACAGTGACATTTAGTTCAGATCTTAAACGTGATCATGTTCATTTAATGAGTATTTATTTATAGAAAATTTACTATGTGCCAGGCCCAGTTCCAGGATAAGACAAAGTATTTCTTTTGCATTTTACATGTTAATGGAGTGAACAATTACATCTGTAATTTCAGGTTATGGTAAGTGAAATGAAGAGAAATGAAGCAGGGTGAAGGGAAAGATCATGGCAATGTGAAGTGTTTGAAGTGTTAGATTAGGTGTTTAGGCAATGCCTTACAAGGCCAGTGACATTTGACAGAGACCCAAATGAAGAAAGACAACCTTGGGAAGATCTAGAGGAAGGACAGCCCAGGCAGAGAGAACAGCAAGGGCACAGGTACTCAGGTGGGAAAAAAGTGATGTTGGAGGGTTCAGCAAGAAGGTGGGGCTGACTAGAGAGGAGTAAGACAGGAAAGATGAGGTCAGTTAGGGAAGCAGCCCTGATCAGGGAGGACGTTACAGGCTGAGCTAAGTTTGGATTTTATTCTGAAGGTGACTGGAAACACTGAAGGGTTTTGAGCAGGGAAATGACATGAAATTGCAGTTTTAAATGACCACTCTGGTGAATTTGTGGAGAATACTCTATAGAACAAGCTTGTCCAACCCACAGCCCATGGGCCACATGTGGCTCAGGATGGCTTTGAATGTGGCCCAACACAAATTTGTAAACTTTCTTAAAATATTATGATTTTTTGTGATTTTTTTTAGCTCATCTGCTGTCATTGGTGTTAACTTATTTTATGTGTGGCCCAAGACAATTCTTCTTCCAATGTGGCCCAGGGAAGCCAAAAGATTGGACACCTCTGCTTAGGTCAGGAGTAGAAGTATGAAGACTAGTTAAAGCGTTATAGTAATAGATCATATTGACTCATTGTGTCCACTGATTGGATTGTGCCAATTTGTTTTTTTAGAATTGGGGATAGATTGAATTATTTAGCACTGCTGAAAGACTATAAGATTGAAAATGTAAAGATACTCATTTATATTAAGAGCTTTGTTGATAATTGACATCTAGCAATGCAGGATGCAAAATTCAACAAAGGATAGTAAAAAAATATAATAGATTTCCCTATTTTTCCATAAACCCAGATTTCTAGGTAAGCTCCAAGCCTGCACAGCATCAGCCTGACCTCCATTCCCCAATGTCCAGATACCAGAGTAGAAAATTTCATCTGCCTAGAATAATCAAGTGTTCAATGTCCTGAGACTGACTTATATAACAGGAAATGATATGGTTTTTGTTTTACACAATAAAGTAATGAATATTGGTTAAAGGCACCATCACCCTCATCTCTCATCGGTGGTAACCTTCTCCCTCTGGGCCATCTTGTTCAAAACTGATTTTGCTGCTCTTATTTCTCATACTAAATCTAAGATGTCATCATGTGGAGAATGATGTGCCATTATTTAGTATAACACAGAGAAAGAAAAAGATACCAACACTGCCAATTAAGTAGACATACTATCACATATAAGATGAACTTCAATTTCAGAGGTGTCAAAATGTGAAAAATATGTCCTTCTTAAAAGTTATGAGGTATGTATTTTTATCATTATCCAGCTACTCAGAAACCTAGAGGTCATTGTAGGCTACCCTCTCTCAACCCCCATATCCTATCAATAACCAGGCACTAGAATTTCTACTTCCCAAATCTCACAAATTCTTGCCTTATCTTTCACCTTGGAAAGCTCTTATCTGTTCTAGCCTGAACAACTTTATTAACTACCAAGTCACTCTCCACATTAAAAGCAGAGTGATAATCCAAAATACAGATCTGATAGTTACACTACTAGATTAAAAACTTCATTATTCTCTAGTTTGCTTCTGGGTCAAGTCTAATCTTTTCATAATCTAAACATACTTTGTGACCTTGATCTTGTCTCTACCTTTTTTTTTTTTTTTTTTTGAGATGGAGTTTTGCTCCTATTGCACAGGCTGGAGTGCAATGGCGCAATTTCGGCTCACTGTAACCTCTGCCTCCTGGGTTCAAGTGATTCTCCTGCCTCAGCCTCCCAAGTAGCTGGGATTACAGGTGCCCACACCACACCCAGCTAATTTTTGTATTTTTAGTAGAGACAGGGTTTCATCACGTTGGCCACACTGGTCTTGAACTCCTGACCTCAGGTGATCTGCCTGCCTTGGCCTCCCAAAGTGCTGGGATACCAGGCATGAGCCACCGCACCCAGCCTCTACCTCCTTTTTAAGTAGGTTCAGGAACATACAAACAAACTAGCATGTAAAAAATGTATTACCACCTTCTGTAGTGGCTTCCCCTTCTCCTTTAATTTTTTCCTTCCTTGAGACAGGGCCTCAATCTGTCACTCAGGCTGGAGTGTAGTGGTGCAATTATGGTTCACTGTGGCCTCGACTTCCCAGGCTCAAGCAATCCTCCCAGCTCAGTATCCCAAGTAGCTGAGACTACAAGTGCATGCCACCACACCTGGCTAATTTTTGTATTTTTTGTAGAGATGGGGTTTTGCCCTGTTGCTAAGGCTGGTCTCAAACTCCTGAGCTCAAGTGATCCTCCCACCTCGGCCTCCCAAACTGTTGGGATTACAAGTATGAGCCACCTTGCCTAGCCCCTTCTGCCTTTTCTGCCTTAAGAATGTGTACTTATCCTTCAATAATTGGTTTAAATGTTGCCTCCTTAGTAAACGTTTTTGGTGCCCTCTGTGCCTACTCTCCAAGGATCTGTTTTTTTCTTCTATAGTAGTTGACTTATAGGCCCCACTTTAGCCTCTATCCAATGTTATAATTGCTGGCCCTTCTGCACTGTGAGCCCCTTAAGGTCAACAAACATAATCTGTATATCATTACATCCTCAACACACAGCATTGGTCCTGGCACACAAGTAGGCCCTTACCAAATGTTTGCCATTAATAAGGAAATAGTGTGGCCATGCATGGTGGCTCACACCTGTAATCCCAGCACTTTGGGAGGCCGAGGCGGGCGGATCACCTGAGGTTGGTAGTTCGAGACCAGCCCGACCAACATGGAGAAACCCTGTCTCTACTAAAAACACAAAATTAGCCAGGCATGGTGGCACATGCCTGTAATCCCGGCTGCTCGGGAGGTGGAGGTTGCAGTGAGCTGAGATCGCGCCATTGCACTCCAGCCTGGACAACAAGAGCAAAACTCCGTCTCAAAAAAAAAAAAAAAAAAAAAAGGAAATGATGTGAAGCTGAAAAAAAAAATCACCCTTAATAAATAATATGAGGTCTAAAGCTTAAAAATATCAATTACTCCAACTTTGAAGGGGGGGTCAGGGCTGAAGGAAAGACATGGTCCCTCTTGCCTTTCTCAGTCCCCATTGTAAAGTCCACTGCTCTTGCATGGAATCCAGAGTACTATGGGGCCCTGATCCTGGAACCCTGTGTGGCTACAGTGGTCCCTGAAGTAAGTTTGTGAGGCAAAGCAACCTGGGTGACCATAGAATGTAGGGGTGCCTTTTTGTCAGCCACCATTGCATTCAACAAAAGTAGTTTAGATTTATAATCAGTTGATCCATGTGGCTTATCACTAGAAATTATGAAATGAATCAATCAACATTTCAAAAAATCATAATTGGTAATTTTCAAAGTTATTCACCCATATTGTGAAAGGGCAATAGCCCCTGTAAACCTTTTCTCTATAACTCTGCCTTAAGAATAGTTGTCAAAAATCAGAAAATTCCAAGGAAAACTGAATAGTTCAATGGATAAATTGTTCTTTAAATTCTTCTAAGGCCAAGGTGATGATTTTCTTTCCATTTCACATCTTTCTACACCATAGCACTTCATAGAGTGCCAGTACCTTGTGAGTACTTAATACATGTTGATTGAAAAATGTTGAAAGAAAAATCTTACTTTGAAAAATTTTGTAACTTTAATTTTGCCTTGGGCTTGTTTCTTTCAAACTTGGATAAATAACAGGGAAAAACATAATCAATCTCTAAACCACTAAAATCATGACTGGCTTCCTTATACCCCTATATTACTACAATATAAATATCACAATAAATATTCAAAGTGATGTTCAAGCAGTAGAAGGTCAGAAAGCAGTAGGACTATACTACAGGGAAGGCATGAGGACCCAAATTTCTTCTTATGTGGTATTACTCTAATTGTGTGGTCTACAGAGTTGTGAGAGGTTTGAACAATAAGAGGGAGTATAAGGACTATTCAAGAAGTAAAGGGAGGAATAAGAAAATAATTATTTTGAGAAAGACAATTTATATTACATCAAGCCATTTTAAAAATGCCATTTTGTAGTAAAAAGTGGCTGAAGGTGTGAACCTGTAATTCCAGCTACTCAGGAGGTTGAGGTGGGAGGATTGAGTGAGCTCCAGACTTCAACCCTGTCTCACACACACAACAAAAAAAGGTGAAAAGAAAGTATATATTTTTTTTCTTTTTGAGATGGAGTCTTGCTCTGTCGCCCAGGCTGGAGTGCAGTGGCATGATCTCGGCTCACTGCAAGCTCTGCCTTCTGTGTTCACGCCATTCTCCTGCCTCAGCCTCCCGAGTAGCTGGGACTACAGGCGCCCGTCACCACACCCAGCTAATTTTTTGTATTTTTAGTAGACAGGGTTTCACCGTGTTAGCCAGGATGGTCTTGATCTCCTGACCTGATAATCCACTTGCCTCGGCCTCCCAAAGTGTTGGGATTACAGGCATGAGCCACCGCATCTGGCCGCCAAAAGTATTTTTTAAAATAAGAGATGCGTTCATGCAATGTTAGTGCCCTGAAGGCCTCAAAAGAAATGAAAACAGCCCTTCAGCATCTGTATCAGCCAGAGACTATGTAGCATACTGGTTAAGATATGAATTTTTTAAGCTGTTGGTTCTTTTCTCGAGAGTTTAAAATATTTTTTAATTAACAAAAATTGTATATATTTATCACATGCAACATGTTTGAAACATGTACACACTGTGGAATGACTACATTGAGCTACTTAATATATGCATTGCCGAACATACTTATCATTTTATATGAGAACACTTAAAATCCACTCTCTTAGCAACTTTCAAGACTATAATACATTGTTATTTACTATGGTCTCCATGTGGTACAATAGATCTCTTGAACTTATTCCTCCTACCTAACTGAAATTTTGTCTCCTTTGACCAATATTTCCCCGACACCCGCCCCCCCCCCATCTCTCTCCAGCCCCTGGTAACCAGCATGCTACTCTCTACTTTTATGATTCTGACTTCTGACTTTTTAAAATTCCACAAATGGGTGAGATCTTCCTCTGCCTGGCTTATTTCACTTAACATAATGTTCTCCAGGTTCATCCATGTAGTTCCAAATGACAACCCGGTCGTCCTTCCTTTTTAAGGATGGATTTTCTTGCTTTTAAGGCTGAATGTTATTCCATTGTGTATACATTTTCTTTATTCATTCATCTGTTGATAGACACTTAGGTTGATTCCATATCTTGGCTATTGTGAAAAATGCTGCAATGAACATGGGAGTGCAGATATCTCTTCGACATACAAATTTCATTTCCTTTGTATAAATATCCAGTAATGCGATTGCTAGATCATGTGGTAATTCTTTTAAGATATGAGTTTTAAGGTCAGACTTCCTTTAATTGAATCTTGCCTATACTACTTACTGTATGATCTTTGTCAAATTCCTTCATTTCTACTGCCTCAGTTTCTTCACCTGCAAAAGAGGAAAATAATATTATTTACTTTATTAGATTTTTATAAAGTTTAAATCGGATAAAGCTATAATGAACTTAGAATGGTGCCTGGCACATACCAAGTTTCTACTAGATGAATGATGTTACTTCAGTCAGTCCTCTTCAGTCAGAAAGGAAACTATGAAGTTAGCATTTATATGGGGGCAAATAAGAATTTTGAGTTCCTAATTATTTTTATAGACTATTAGGAGAGATGAAGCTTTGGGGTCAAACACATCTGGGTTTCTCTTTGGGGAAATTTATTTACCTTTTCTAACATCATCTTTTTCATCTGTAAAATAAGCAAAAGATTATAACTAAGTCATATATTTGTTGTGAAAAGTAAATGAAATTAATTATGTAAAATCCTCAACAGAAAGCTCACAGAGTGCTTAATAAGTGGCAGCTCTTGCTATCAGTAATAATTAATTACATTGACCTGTATTTTACAGATATATCTTCTTAGTTTCCTAAAATTACCCAATTCAAAAAAGAGCTTAAAATGTTTATTACACAAACGTATTCTTGAATATTCTGTAATAACCATTGCCTACTTAATTTTTAGAGTTAATTAAAATTATTAAAAATATATACATTTTGAAGGTATACTCTATTTTATAATATATGAACAATGTTGAGATTTCAAAATGAGGACCACATAGGAACATTAAAACAATTATATTACTTAACCTGTTTAAAAAAAATCACAGTTTCTAGTTGTGAAGTTCTATGTGCAAAAATGAAAAAGAAAAAAAATCAAAACAAAAATACTGGTAAACAGGCCAGGCATGGTAGCTCACACGTGTAATCCTAGCACTTTGGGAAGTCAAGGCAGAAGGCTCACTTGAGGCCAGGTGTTCGAGACCTGCCTGGCCAACATGATGAAACCCCATTTCTACTAAAAGTACAAAAATTAGCTGGACATGGTGGCACACACCTGTAATCCCAACTACTTGGGAGGTTGAGGCATGAGAATCGCTTGAACCTGGGAGACGGGGGTGGCAGTGATCCAAGATCATGCCACTGTACTCCAGACTGGGTGACAGAGTGAGACTCTGTCTCAAAAACAAACAAACAAAAACAACAAACTGGTACACAAAGGCATATTTTGTTGATCAGTGCAATGAAGAGGAGGCAACACAAGGTTGATAGAAGCCTAGTAAAGGGGGTGCAATACATTTGAAGGGATAGGTCGTGTTTTATTTCCCTTTTCATAACCCTATATGGCCTTGACACAGTGGTGTTCTGATTCATAGGCCTCAATTCTAAGGAGATATTCTTCCAACCAGCGTATTCTTATAAATGATATAATTTAAATGATGGTAATAAAAAATCAATGGTAGTTGCTGAAATCGACTTGGGAGAGAAGCAGATAGAACATGAACAAGAAAAGATCAGCTCAGATTGAGTCTTCAAATAATTTTAAGAGGCATTTGTTTAGAAAGACACTCCTAGGGATCTATATGTTCAAAGAGAAAAAGAATGAATTTAAAGATGATGTCATGGCTATGCATTAGTTTAATGGAAGGGACAACATTAATGGTTATAGAAAATGTGCTTTTATATAACTTGAAAAGTTAGAAATTCATACACAACCTCAAAACACTCCATTGACTAGGAATGTATTTTCCCCTGAGGCTCGAGAACTTTAAAGCCACATGAAATATTTCATTGTCTTGTGATTCATAATGCTGGCACATCTTACATCACACTCAATTAAAGAACAGGACCTGTTTTTATACATCATCTTCCCAGAGAGAAACTAAGGAACATGAAGGCAAGTTACATTGTCAGAAATAAGATCTTCACTCCTATATTAGACATTTTTGTTCATTTCTTCTATGATATCTCCATACCTGACTTTTAAGTTTCTGCTTCCAATATACCATATGCTCATATGTTTTTCAATTTCTACCAGTCTGCAACAGTTTCATTTTGGTTGAAATTAGGCAGGTGGTACCTGAAGGCCTTCTACATACATTTGTTCTGATTTCAAAAGGAATGAGTCAGTATAGCGAAGTGGTTAAAATTCGTTATTAGGTTTCAGACAGACCCAGTTCAAATCCAGATCTGACTTATGTACTTCAAGTCTCTAAGCTTCAGTTTTCTCATTTGTAAAAAAAGTATAATAATAATAATATTGATTCCACTTGATTGTTGAGAGCATTAATTGTATGGAAGGAACTACAGTAAAAACTAAAGGCATGATAACTATTTTTGAGCTCTTTATTATATAATGTTTAGAGAATTATAGGACTTAGAGGATGGCATTTACTTATTAAGATGGGAACTCAAGTCTTTCTTGCTTCATGGAGTATCCTTAAGCAATAACAGTCTCTTCGGCATTTAATATTAATTGCATACTTTGAAATACCTTTATTATTATTTTCTATGGCAGATTATTATCTCAATGAATGGAATAAAAAGACTTGAAATGCAACTTCTGCTTCTGGTAAGATGGAGTAGATGTAATTTTCCCTATTCCTTCCATTAAGTACAACTTAAAATTCTAGATATTATCTATAAAACAAACATAAATAGACTATGAAAGGTGGAGGGAAGAAGGCAGACCAGCTAGGGACCTTGGAACCCAAGGAATGACATGGTAGTGAATTATTTAGGTTTTCTTTTTGTTTCATATATCCTGAATTGGGTGCCGGAGAAGGCTGTAATCCAAATCCCAACAAGCACAGACCAAAAAGTTAAAGCCCCTCAAGAAGCCTGCTTTCTCTAACTAAAAACCAGGAATAGGGCGACCTAAAAGGACAGAAAACTTTGAGATAATAACCAATCTATTTCAACCAGACACTATAGAAAAAACTGGCCCCATCCTTCTCCACACCAGGAAAGGCCAAATGGGAGGCTTAGACCTCCATCCTTTCCAGGCTGAAATAAAGCACCCCAACTACCCCACCAGTGTGGTGTCGGAGAAGACTAAGTAGGGAGCTGGAACTTTTGTGCCCGTAGGCAGCAGTGAGCCCCCAGCTGCCATGCTTCATAATGACAGTATAAACCATGTGGGGGGCCTGGTCTTCCACTCCCACCAAGTAATAATGAGATGTCCTCCCTCCCTACTGTGGTGGTGTAGAGGAGGGTAGGTGGAGAGACAGGACTTCCGCTACTGCCCAGCAGTAATGAGACCACACTCCATCCCTCTGTGATGTCAGTAGAAACATACAAAAAGGAGTGTTGAGACACTCCTACTCCTCTAAGCCAAGGAGGCCTAGGGTGAAGCCAGAACACATAGCCTTTCCCAGAAAGAACAAGGAGTCCCTGACCTGAGCTGTCAATGAAGGCTGAGTACTGAACTCACCACCCCACTTTCCCTGCTAGAGTGGTATCAGAGAAAGCCAGCTAAAACAAAGTTTAAATAAGATTCAGAGTCTCATAACATAATGCTTCAAAAATCCCCATTTCAATAGTAAATCACTTGTCATGCCAAGAACTAGGAAGATCTCAAACTGAATGAAAAAAGATGATATCAACTCCTAGATGACAAGAGAGTTTAGAATTATCTGGAAAATATTGTAAGTGAGCCACCAGAAAGATGTTTAAATGAGCAATTACAAACATGCCTGAAATAAATTTTAAAAAATAGTAAGTTTCAGCAAATAGAAAGTCTCAGTAAAGAAATAGAAGACATGAAGAAGAATCAAAGGGAAATTTTACAACAAAAAATATATCTGGTGTAAAAATGAAAAAGCAGAATAGAGAAGACAAAGCAAAGAATCAGTAAACTAGAAGACAGAGCAATAGAAATTACCCAATCTGAACAACAGAGTTAAAAACAGACTGGGAAAAAGAAAAATGAACATAGCCTTAGCAACCTAAGGAACTATAACAAAAGATCTAACTTTTATGTTATTAGAGTGCCAGAAGGAGAGGATAAAGAGGTACTAAAAGAAAGAAGACTGAAAACTTCCCAAGTTTTACAAAAGACATAAACCTACAGATTCTAGAAACTGAGTGAATGTGATAAACCTAAAGAAATCTGTAACAAGACATATGATAATCAAACTTCTAAAAATTGAAGACAATCTTGAAAGCAATGACAAAAAAATGACACTTTACCCAACATTACTGGGGATAAACAATTCAAATAAGAGTGGATTTCTCACTATAAAGCATGGAAGCAGAAGGAAGTGGCACAACATTTTTCAAGTGATGAAAGCAAAGAATCATCAACTCAGAATTCAGCAAAAATATCCTTCAGGAATGAAAGAACAATAAAGACATTCTCAGATGAAGGAATATCAAGAGAACTTGTTGCCAGCTGACTTACCCTTAAAAAATGGCTAATGAAAATGTTCTAAACAAAAAGAAAATGATAAAAGAAGGAATCTTGGAACATCAGAAAAGAAGAAAGAACAATACAAGAAAGATAAGCAAAACTATAGGTAAATACAATAGGTTTCTTTCTCTTTTTGAGTTTTCTAAATTATGTTTGATGGTTGAATTAAAAAGTTACTGTATGATGTGGTTTTAAATGCAGTTAGAGAAAATATTTAAGGTAATATAATATAAATGGGGGATATGTAAAAGGATATAAAGGGAGATAAATTTCCATATTTTACTCTAACTATTAAAGCAACACCACCAGTAGACTGCGATAAGTTATGTATGTGTAGTGTAATACCTAGAGCAACCAGTACAAAAATAAACATTTTCATTTTAAAACAGTGTAGATAAATAAAAATGGAATTCTAAAAAATGTTAAGTAACCTACAGAAAGAAAGGAAAAAAACAGAGAAATTAAAAGGAGAGAACAAACAAGAAAAGTAAAACAAAATAGCATACTTATGCCCCCAAATAACAATAATTACATTGAATATAAATGGTGTAAACACACCAATTAAAAGACAGATATTATGTAGAATGGATTAAAAATATGACCCAAATATATACTTTCACAAGAAATTCATTTCAAATATAATATAGGTAGATTGTAAGTGAAGAATAGAAAAAGATATATCATGTAGACATTAGTGAAAAACAATCAGTGGTAGCTATATTAATATCAGATAAGGTCGACTTCAGAACAAAGAAAATTACCAGACAGAGAAGAACAACATAAATGAAAAAATGTCAGTTCACCAAGAGGACTTAGCAATCCTAGATGATTATGCACTCTACAACAAAGCTGCAAAATATGTGAAGAAAAAACTGATTGATAGATCAGAAAGAAGAAACAGGCAAATTCATGATTATAGTTGTGGAGAATACAACACCTTTCTCAATAATGGACAGAAAAACTGGACAGAAAATCAGCAAAGATATAGAAGAACTCAACAACAGCATTGACAGACAGTATCTGATCAACATTTATAGAACATTCCATCAGACAACAACAAAATACCCATTCTTTCCAAGTGCCCATGGAACTTGATACCAAAACAGATGATATCCTGAGCCACAAAACAAACTTCAATAATTTAAAATAGTTGAAATTATATGGAATATGTTCTCTGACCACAGTGGAATCAAACTAGAAATAAACAATGGAAGGATAACAGGAAAATCTTCAAACACTTGAAAACTAAACAATGCATTTCTAAATAATCAGTGAGTCAATGAGGAAGTCACAAAAGCATTTTATTTTATTTTTATATTTATTTATTTATTTATTTATTTATTTATTTATTTATTTATTTATTTTTGAGACAGGGTCTCTTTATCACTCAGGCTGGAGTGCAGTGGTGCGATCTTGGCTCACTGCAAACTTCGCCTCCCAGTTCAAGAGATTCTCCTGCCTCAGCCTCCCAAGTAGCTGGGATTACAGGCACCTGCCACCACGCCTGGCTAATTTTTGCATTTTTAGTAGAGACAGGGTTTCACCATTTTGGCCAGGCTGGTGTTGAACTCCTGGCCTCCCAGTGATCTGCCCGCCTTGGCCTCCCAAAGTGCTGGGATTACAGGTGTGAGCCACCATGCCTTGTTTTTCAAGGAATTCTTTTATTTCATCTAAGCTGTGGAGTTTATATGTGTAGAGAAAATTTAAAAAAAATTTTTTTTAAACTTTTGAAAAAATAAGCTGAGCAGAATGAAAATTTTTTTTAAAATAAGCTGAGCAGAATGAAAATGACAAAACAATATATCAAAATGTGTATGACACAGCTAAAGCAGTACTAAAAAAATTTTAAGCACTAAGTGCATACATTATGAAACAGAAAAAGCCTAAAATCAATAATTGAATCTCTTGAGAGCTTAGAAAGAAAGCAAAATAAAACCAAAGCAAGCAGAAGGAAATAATAAAGATAAAAACAGAAATCAATAAAATCAAAAGTAGTAAAACAATAGAGAACAACTATTTTAGATTCTTCCTTTGAGTGAGATCATGTGGTATTTGCCTTTCTGTTTGGCTTTTTTCACTTAACATAATGTCCTCCAGTATCATCCATGTTGTTGCACATGACAGAATTTCATTCATTTTTGTGGCTGAATGATATTCCATTTTGTATATATACTACATTTTCTTTATCCATTCATCCATTAATGGACACTTAAGTTGATTCCATGTCTTGGCTCTTGTGAATAGTGCTGTCATAAATACAGCACTATTGCTGTATGACAAGGAGTGCAGGTACACCTTTGACATACTGATTGCAATTCCTTTGGATATATATCCAATAGTGGAATTGCTGGATTGTATGGTAGTACTATTTGTAATTTTTTGAAGAATCTGCATAGTGTTTTCCACAACAGCAGTACTAATTTACATTTCTACCAGCAGTGTATAAGTTTCCTTTTCTCCACATGGTGGATACCAGAGGCTGGGGCTGCTGCAGGGAAGGGGAGAATGGGGAGATATTGGTCAAAGCATACATAATTACAGTTAGCAGGATTAAGTTCAAGAGATCTATTGTACAGCAAGGTGACTACAGTTAGTGATGATATAGTGTACTCTTGAAAACGTAAAGAGAGTAGATATTATGTGCTCTTACCACAAACAAGTGATACCTGTGAGGTAATACATTTGTTAATTAGCAAGATTTAACCATCCAATAATGTGTCTGTACTTCAGAATATCATGTACATAATAAAAATGTACAATGTTATCTGTCAATTTAAAAATGTAATAGTAAAAAGAAAACAATAGAGAAAATGATGAAATTGGAAGCAAAAAAACAATAGAGGAAATCAATGAAACAAAGAGCTGATTCCTTAGATCAATCAAACCTCTGGCTAGACTGAAAAAGAAAAAAAAGAGGAAACATGAATTATTAATATATTGGATATATTTGTTTAAATGTTAATATCATGAATGAAATAGGGATATCACTATAGACTTTGCAGACATGAAAAAGACAGTAAGAGAATAATTTGAAGAACTCTATACATATAAACTCCACAGCTTAGATGAAATAAAAGAATTCCTTGAAAAACAAACTATCACAACTCACCTAACATGAAAGAGATACTTTGAATAGACCTATAACCATTAAGGAAATTGAATTTGTTATTCAACAACTTACAAAAAAGAAACATCCAAGCCTAAATGCTTTCACTGGAGAATTCCAACCAACATTTAAATAATTAATGCCAAGTATACATTTTCTCTTACCTCTTCCAGAACATAGAAGAGAAACACTTCCTAATTCATTTATGAAGCTAGTATTACCCTGATGCCAAAAGCAGACAAAGACAGTACAAAGAGAGAAAACTACAGACCAATATCCTCCATGAATACAGATGCA
Organism: Symphalangus syndactylus; assembly: GCF_028878055.3. Classification (NCBI taxonomy): domain Eukaryota; kingdom Metazoa; phylum Chordata; class Mammalia; order Primates; family Hylobatidae; genus Symphalangus; species Symphalangus syndactylus. The sequence goes on from NC_072435.2 coordinate 75,105,357, forward strand.
AAGATCCTTAACAAATATTAGCAAATAGAATTCAAGCATACACACATACATACATATGTATATGTATCCACAAAGAATTATAAATCATACCAAGGGGTTTTATTGTTGGGGTGTTCAGTTGATTTAATATTTGAAAATCAATCAATGTAATTCACCATATTAATAGGCTAAAAATTAATCATATGATTGTATCAATCAGTGCAGAAAAAAATCGGTACAAAATTCAGTACTTATACATGATTTTTACAACTCTCAGAGGGCTGGATGTGGTAGCTGACACCTGTAATTCCAGCACTTTGTGAGGCTGAGGTGGAAGGATTGCTTGAGGCCAGAGTTCAAGACCAGCCTAGGCAACATAGTGAGACTTATCTCTACAAAACATTTTTTAAAAATTAGCTGGGCATGGTGGCATGCTCCTGTAGTCCTAGCTACGTGGAAGGCTGAGATGGGAGGATTGCTTGAGCCCAGGGTTTGAGGCTGCAGTGAGCTATGATCACACCACTGCACACCAGCCTGGGTGACAGTTTTTGTTTGTTTGTTTATTTGTTTAAAAGACAAACAAATATATACTTGATTTATGTGAGCTTACATAATAAAAATTCTCAGAGATATAGGAATAGCAGAGAAATCCCTCAATTTGATCAAGACCATCTACCAGAAAAACTATAGATCACATTATACTCAACGGTGAATGCTTTCCCACTAGGATCAGGAACAAGTCAAGGATGTCTGCTGTCACCCTTATTCAACATAGTGTTAGAAGTCCTAGCAAGTGCAATAAAACAAGGAAAGAAAGTAAAAAGCATACAAATCACAAAGAAAGAAAGAAAATTGTCACTATTTGCAAATTACATAACTATCTAAATAGAAAATGCCAAGGAGTCTACAAAAAAACTCCTACAACTAGTAGATGAATTCATCAAGGTCATAGGATAAGCTTACATAAATCAATTATATTTTTATCAATTGTCACATGGACACCAATATTAAAAGTACAATACCATTTATGATTGTTCAAAAAATTGAAATATTTAGGTGTAACCATCACAAAACAGGTACAGGAGTTTAATGCTGAAAACTAGAAAACACTGCTGAAAAAAATGAAAGCCCTAAATAAACACCATGATCATGGATTGGAAGACTCAACATAGTAAGAATATCAGTTTTCACTGATTTGATAGACATTTAATCCATTTGCTACCAAAATCTCAGCAAAATTTTTGTAAATATAGATGAGACTATTCTAAAACTTATGTGAAAAAACCAAAAGAAGTCGACAAAACTATTTTTAAAAAAAGAATTAAGTGGGAATCTATCCAATTTCAAGGTTTATTATATAGCTTCATTATGAAGTCTGTGGTATTGGTGGACAGACACACATAGATCAATGAGATAGGATAGAGCCCAGGAATAGACCCACACGAGTATGTCCAATTGTTTTTGTTTTTGTTTTTGTTTTTTTTGAGAAAGGGTCTCACTCTGTCACCCATGCTGGAGTGCAGTGGTGTAATCTCAGCTCACTGCAACCACTGCCTCCTGGGTTCAAGCAATTTCCGTGCCTCAGCTACTGAATAGCTGGGATTACAGGTGTGTGCCACCATGCCTGGCTAATTTTGTAGTTTTAGTAGAAATAGGGTTTTGCCATGTTGGCCAGGCTGGTCTCTAACTCCTGGCCTCCCAGTGATCCACCTGCCTCGGCCTCCCAAAGTACTGGGATTACAGGCATAATCCACTGTGCCCGGCCTCCAACGGATTTTTGACAAAGGCACAAACGCAATTCAATGGAAGAAAGATAGCCTTTAAAAAATAGTGCTAGAGCAATTGGACATTCATTTTAAAAAGCAAATCTCAACCCAAACCTCAGACCTTATCCAAAAATTAACTTAAAATGGTACAGGGATATAAATGTAAAATATAAAAGTATAAAACTTTCAGAAATAATAGAGGAAAATGTTTGAGATCTAGAGATAGACAAAGAGTTCTTAGACTTGACAAGAAAAACCTGATCCATTAAAGGAAAAACAGACACACTGAACTTTATCAAAATTAAAAACATTTGCCATGTGAAAAATTCTATTAAAAAGATGAAAGGACAAGGAGTAATGTTCAGAATATATAAAGAACTCAACAGTTAAAAAAAATCCAGAAAGTCAAGTACTGCATGTTCTCATTTATAAGTGGTAGCTAAATAATGTGTACACATGAACATAAAGGAAAGAATAATAGACACCTAAGACTTGGAAGAGGAGGAGGGCGGGGGAGGGGAGATGGGGTCGAGGAATGAGAAATTACTTAACAGGTACAATGTATATTATTTGGGTGATAGTTACACTAAAAGCTCAAACTTCACCACTATGCAATATATCCATGTATTAAAACTGCACTCACACCCCTTAAATTTATAGAAATAAAAAATTAATTACTTAAAAATACATAAATAAAAAATAAAATTTAAAAATCCAGTTATAAAATGGATAAAATAAATTTTACCAAAGAGAATATACAGATATCAAAAAAGCATATACAAAGATGTTTAACATCATTAGAAATTAGGGAAATGCAAATTAAAACCACAATGCATAATACTACACACCTATGAGAACAGCTAAAATTTTTTAAAAATTTGAAAAATTAGTGAAAACACCAAATTCTGGTGAGGATGGGGAAAAAAAACTGTATCACTCCTACATTGCTGGTGAGAATACAAAATGATACACCTACTCTGGAAAATAGTTTCTTTTAAAACTAAACATGTGAAGGTACCAAGAACATACATTGGGAAAGAACAATAGTGCTTGGAAACTGGATATTAATATGCAGAAGGAGAAAATTAAACCCCTATCTCATATTATATACAAAAACCAAATCTGAATTGAATAGAAATTTAAATGGAAGACCTGAAACTATGAACCTACTATAAGATAACATTAGGGAAATTATCTAAAACATTGATTTGTGCCAAGATTTCTTAAGACTGCAAAAGCACAGGCAACTAAAGCAAAAAATGGACAAATGGGATCACAGCAGAGGAAACAGTAAACAAAATGAAGAGACAACCCCACAGCATGGGAGAAAATATTTGCCAACTACCTATCTGACATGGGATTAATAACCAGAATATATAAGGAGCTCAGACAACTCAACAGAAAAAATCCAAATTGAAAATGGGTGAAAGATATGAATAGACATTTCTCAAAAGAAGACGTACAAATGGCTGACAGGTATATTACAAAATGCTCAGCATCACCAATCATCAGAGAAATGCAAATCAAAGCTATGAGATATTATCTCAGTCCAGTCGAAATGACTTTTATAAAAAAGGCAATAACAGATGCTAGCGCAGATAGGGAGAAAGTGGAACCCTCCAACACTGTTGGTGGGAATGTAAATTAGCACAGTCACTATGGAGAACAGTATGGAGGCTTCTCAAATAACTAAAAAAATAACTATCCAATGATCCAGCAATCCTACTGCTGGGTATAGGATCCATATAAAAGGAAATCAGTATTTTGAAGAAGTAGCTGCACTCCCATGTTTATTGCAGCAGTATTCACAATAGCCAAGATATGAAATCAACCTAAGTATCCATCAATGGATAAATGGACAAAGAAAATGTGGTACATATCTACAATAGAAAATTATTCAGCCACAAAAAAGAATGAAATTCTGTTATTTTAAACAATATGGATGGAACTGAAAGGCATTATGTTAAGTGAAATAAGCCAGGCGCAGAAAGACAAATATCACATGTTCTCACTTATATGTGGGAGCTAAATGTGTTGATCTCATGAAGATACAGGGTAGAATGATCATTACCAGAGGCTGGGAAGGATACCAGAGGTGGGGAAAGGGGGATAAAAAGGGATTGGTTAATGGGTACAAAAATACAGATAGAAGGAATCTGATATAATGTTTGGTAGCACAATAAGGTGACCATAGTTAACAATAATTTATTCTGTATTTCACAATAGCAGAGTAGAATTGGAATGTCCCTAACACAAAGAAATGATAAATGTTCAAGAAATGTTCAAGATGATGATATCCCAATTACCCTGAGTTGATCATTACACATTTAATGCTTATATCAAAATATTACTTCTACCCTATAAATATGTGCAACTATTATGTATCCATAAAAATTAAAAACAAGAAAAACCTAAACATGCAACTACACAGTGACCCAGTAATTGCACTCCTGGGCATTTATCCCAGAGAAATAAAAATTTATATTCACATAAAAAGCTGTACACAAATATTTATAGCAGCTTTACTCATAAGAGGCAAAAATTGGAGGGCCATATGCGGTGGGCAGATCTCTTGAGCTCAGAAGTTAGAAACCAGGTTGGGCAACATGGTGAAACCTCATTTCTACAAAAAAAAAAAAAAAAAAATACAAAAATTGGCCAAGTGTGGTGGTGCACGCCTGTGGTCCCAACTACTCAGGAGGCTGAGGTAGAAGGATGGCTTGAGCCCCATAGGCGGTGGTTGCAGTGAGCTGAGATTGTGCCACTGCACTCCAGCCTGGACAACAGACTGAGACCTTGTCTCAAAAACAAACAAGCAAACAAACAAACACCTGGAAACAGTTTAGATGTTCTTCAATCCTTCAATGGGTGAATGCTTAAAAATCTGTGACACAGGCCGAGTGTGGTGGCTCATGCCTGTAATCTCAGCACTTTGGGAGGCCTAGGCGGGCGGATCACTTGAGGTCGAGAGTTCAAGACCAGCCTGACCAACATGGAGAAACCCCTTCTAAAATACAAAATTAGTCAGGTGTGGTGGTGCATGCCTGTAATCCCAGCTACTCGGGAGGCTGAGGCAGGAGAATCACTTGAACCCGGAAGGTGGAGGTTGTGGTGAGCCGAGATCGCACCATTGCACTCCAGCCTGGGCAACAAGAGCAAAACACTTGTCTCCAAAAAAAAAAAATCTGTGACATATCCACACCATGAACTTCTCCTTAGCAATAAAAAGGAATGCATTATTGATACATGCAGCAACCTGAATGAATCTTCAGAGAATTATGCCTAATGAAAAAATAAATCCTGAAAGCTTACATACATACGATTTCATTTACATAACATTCTTGAAATAACAAAAATCGTAGAAATGGAGAACAAATTAGAGGTTTCCAGGGGCTAAGTAAAGAGTCAAGGTAGGAGTAAAATGTGTGCAGCTATAAATGGGAAACACAGGGATTCTTGTGGTGTTGGAATTGTTCTGTATCTTGACTGTATTGATGTGACTATCCTAGTTGTGATATTATACTATAATTTTGGAAAATGTTACCATTAGAGGAAACTGGGTAAATTTTACATGGGATTTCTGCTTGTTTTTCTTTTTTTTTTTTTTTTTTTTTTACAACTGCAAGTGAATCTCAAAGGAGACTTTTAGAAAACTATTAAATTACCCATCCTTAGTTTACTATTTATTTGTAAAATGGAGAAAATAATAGCTATACTATATCCTGGAATTGGGCCACTAAAGTTGGAAAATGCTTAAGAACTTGGACATAGTGCTACATACTTGGATTTACAGACGTCTGGATCACAGAGTTATTAGTAATTTTCTATTTCATTGGTATCCAAATTATTTTTTTTTCTGGACCACAGGTTGGACACTGAGGAGACTGGTGGGAAGCAGAGCAAAAGGTGCTTCTTATACCTTCTTCTCTTTGCAACATCCAACCACACTTCCCTCCCTTCTCAGTCTTGCTTTCGTCTGTTTTCCATATTAGAATTCTGAGGGATTTTGTAGAAGAAAAGAGGCTTTTACTTACATTTTGAAACCAACTCATCTAGTCCCAGTCTTTCACTTTACTGATCAGGAGATAGAAACCAGAGGGGTTTAGTGACTACTCAAGACACTGAGGTAGTTGGTGGTGAAGCTGAGAACAGAACAAGGACTATTGACCCTCACTCCAGTGTTTTTTCCACTAAATCATGGTGACTTGTATTTTGATTGCTTTCTCAATATTTTTGTCAGCGATCAAATAGCAACACCATTTATTGTTGTCTAGAGGCATAACTTTGTGCAGTAATTCTCAAGTATATGGGTAGAATTTTTAAGCATTTTGGTAGTCATGGTATGGGATATTGTTCAAGGAGTGCCTTAAACATAGGTACATTTATTGTACATATCAGAAAAGCTTATTGGTGCCACCTAGTGGTTTGAGTGACAGGTATTGGTAGCAATTAAGAAGACATTTCAATGCCCCACCCCGCTTTTGTTTATGCTTTATCAATAGATATACTAAAAGTAATTGCCAACTACCTCAGCCGCTTTTTTTTTTCTATAACATTTTAGGTGAAAAATGCTTTTCAGAATACAAAAGAAGAGACTTGGTTTTGGGTTAGCTGTAAAGTTTATCTCTGCTAATTAAAAACTTTCTTCTTAATAGAGCAAATTATTTAGATAAATTATTTTCAAACTCAAATTACCTGCTAATTACAGTTCATTCTTAAATCAGAAAAACAGACACTTAGCACAGATCCTTAGGGTTCCCGTAAAATGAACAGTTGGGTTCAGTAGGTGCTTAGAAGTACTAAATTTTTTTTAAATTCTGTGATTCAGATTTTTTCCTAAATCAGGTATTTTTCTGTGTTTAAAAAAAATCTTGTGACCATATAAAGACTATTGTCATAAGGGCTACAATTAGAATTAAGTACTCAATTTAATCATTAGAAGGTTTTAACCATGTGAAGTTTTCTAATGAGCATATATTTCTTTCAATGAAAACTTACACTGAACAGATACAATCCTTGTCCTAACATCAAAGCAATTATTTGCAGACCAAACCCATCAGTAAAACTATCGAATACCTAAAACACTTAATTACATCTTTATTCTCACCATACAATTTTTTTCTCTAATGAGGGGTCATGAAAGGAGTGAATCATGAAATAATTTGTTTGCCCAAGGTGTTATTAACTTTAGAAATTGCTGGTCTTCTGGGCTGGCCCACTTATCAAAGCCATTTTCAGAACAATTATGACAATGATGACTAAATACTTAAGTAGACAAAAGATGTTTGGCAGACAAGGAAAAGGGATGTTGTTAACTAGTCTGTAAAAGGAACCTGAATAAACCCAAGAATTGTAGGGTACAAAGGTGACCACTGAGAGGAATGGGACCAGTGACAGGAAGAGAACAGAAAACGGTTTTAAGAAAAAAATGGCCAGGAGTGGTGGCTCACACCTGTAATTCCAGCACTTTAGGAGGCTGAGGTGGGCAGATCACTTGAGGTCAGGAGTTTGAGACCAGCCTGGCCAACATGGTGAAACCCCGTCTCTACTAAAAATACAAAAACTAGCTGGGCATGGTGGTGGGTGCCTGTAATCCCAGCTACTCGGGAGGCTGAGGCAGGAGAATCACTTGAGCCTGGGAGGCGGAGGTTGCAGTGAGCCAAAAGGTTGCAGTGAGCCAGCCTGGGTGACAGAGCAAGGCTCTGTCTCAAAAAAAAAAAAAAACAAGAAAAAGAAAAAAGAAAGAAAAAAGAAAAACATGAGATACCACCATCACCACCAGAAAAGAGAAAAAGGTCTGAGATAATACTTAACAGGGCTGAAAAAGTTTAACTAATGGGAGGAATTTGGAAAACATATTTAAGTGTCCATTTAAAACTCTCAACCCGTGCAAATTATGCTTTCAGGTGTCTGAGACTTTTTTTTTCTTTTTTTTTTTTTTTGAGACAGAGTCTCACTCTGTAGCCCAGGCTCTGGAGTGCAGTGGCATGATCACAGCTCACTGCAGCCTTGACCTCCTGTGCTTAAGCCATCCTCCCACGTCAGCCTCCTGAGTACCTTGGACCACAGGCGCATACCATCACACCCAGCTAATTTTTGTATTTTTTTGTAGAGACGGGGTTTCGCCATGTTGCCTGGGCTGGTGTCCCAATTCCTGGGCTCAAGCGATCCTCTTGCTTCAACCTCCCAAAGTGGCCTAAGCCGCTGTGCCTGGCTAGATATATTTTAATAATTGAGAAGTTTTAAACCATTGACTAGATTCATATTTTCAGACTAACAATTCAAAAAGATTTACTAAGAAAACATGATGCAAATGTAGTCCACTTTCAAGGGCAAGGATCAGACATGAAGTTTGTGGGTAGCAGTCATCACTCATGTCAGAAAATACTCCTTAAAGAAACTCTGAACATTGGAACACCGTCAGAATTCTTTAGTTCAGTGGTTTAGATTGAATGTTGAAGACATAGGAGAAAACGGCAGGTTTTGAAGGAAAAGTACATGAGAACTTTGGTGTTGATTTGAAATTACATGAAGTAGAATGGGTACTAAGTAAGATATTGTTCAGCTCCTGGCTTCATTGCTCATGCCTTAAGCTCATGAATTCAATTTCTTCCTCTTACCTCAGTCAACTGAAAAATCAGACTGCCTCTTATGGTTGTTGTGAGGATTAAATGATATACTGTGCATAAAGTGCTTATCAATGCTTGGTACATAGTAAGGTATCCAGAAATGTTAATTTCTTTTTTTATTTATGACTAAACATACCAGATAATATTTAGCAAAGCAATCAGCAAAGCCTTCAAAGTTCCTTCCCATAGTTTTTTGGTTTCACTGGTTGCATAGACTTGCAATGGTAAAAAGTCACAAGTTTTTAACAATACTCACATAAAATTCTTAATACCCAAAAAATCTGTTACCACACCTAATTATAACAAGTAGATTTTGTGCCTAGTGACACATATTTTTTAATTTTTGAATAATACAAGTTGGAAAACTAACATGTTCCATTTTGACTTGAGGTTGCAAATTTCTTAGTCTGGAGCCAACATGGAACTTGTTAAAGAATAAGGCAATAATAAGCATGTAGGCTACAAAAAGAACATTTTTATTTTTAGGATCAGTTTCAAATAAATGTGAAATATTGGTGATTTCTTTTTTCTTTTCTTTTCTTTTTTTTTTTTTTTAGATGGAGTCTCGCTCTGTCACCAGGATGGAGTGCAATGGCGTGATCTCGGCTCACTGCAACCTCCGCCTCCTGGGTTCAAGCAATTCTTCTGCCTCAGCCTCCCAAGTAGCTGCGACTACAGGTGCGCACCACCATACCCAGCTAATTTTTGTATTTTTAGTAGAGACAGGGTTTCACCATGTTTAACCTTAGCTATTAACATAATTTTTGTCAGATTCCATGAGTATCTTGTTCTATATTGCTGGACTAGTTGTGCTGCGTGTTATACATATTGTTCTTTTGTACTGAAAATGGCCTCTAAAATAGATTTAATTTGTACAGGGATAAAGGGGAAAATATGACTCATTTCAGGGCCTTAGACAAAAATAAGATGTGCTGACTTACGGTCTTGTGGGAGGAACTGATTGATGTACTCGAAGCCAATTATAACCACTATGGCAGGGGCACAAAGTAGTGCCATGAGAATCCAAAGAAAACCCAGCGTCACAAAAGGGGTGCCATGTTAGCTGGCTCTTGACAGCTGCATTGGAAACAAGGTAGATTATAGGTAAAGGCATGGAAAGTTAGAGGCCTGCTCTGAGAGTAAAATATGGATGGAGCATAGAGGGGGGCAAATCAAAGTGTGATTGATTTTAAGAAACAGACCTGGCACAGTGCCTGGCTTATAAGAAATGCCCAGTCGATGTTGAAAGAAAAGAAGATGGATTATGTGACTCTTCTGCTCAAAATCTTCCCATCACATTTGGAATAAAACCTTATGACCATATCCTGGTTCATAAGCCCCTATAATCCCTGCCCCCTTCCCCTCTCACCTTATGTCTTACTATTCTTCACCCTGGTTAGTTCTGCTCTGGCCCACTGTCTGGTGAAACCTATTTCTGCCTCAGAAAGCATCTGCAGTTCCTTCTGCTAATCCCATTCTCCTTTCAGATATACACGCAGCTCCACCTCTCACCTCCCTCAGGTTCCTGGTCAAATATCTCCTCCTCAGAGATGTCTTTTTTTCTGTCCAACCTACCTGGAATAGTCACCTTCTGTTATATACTAAATGTTTATGTCCCCCCGCCCCTAAATTCATATGTTGAAATCCTACCCACCCCCCAAAGTGATAGTAGTAGGACGTAGGGGCTTTGGTAGGTGATTGGGTCGTGAGGACAGAGCCCTCATGAATGGGATTCATGCTCTTATAAAAGAGAATCTGAAAGGCTCCTGCATCAGTGGTTGTCTGTGAACCAGGAAACAGGCTCTCACCAGACACTGAATTTGCTAGTGCCTTGATCTTGGGCTTCCCAGCCAAGAACTGTGAGAAATAAATTTCTGTTGCTTCTAAGCCACCCAGTGGCTATGGCAATTTGTTATAGCAGCCTGAACTGACTAACACATCCTCATACCCAGTTATTACCACTTTCCTCTACTTTGATTTTTTTTTTTTTTTTTTTTGTAATGGAGTCTACCTCTGTCACCCAGGCTGAAGTACAGTGGCACCATCTCAGCTCACTGCACCCTCCACCTCCTGGGTTCAAGCAATTCTCCTGCCTCAGCCTCTGGAGTAGCTGGGATGATAGGCACGCACCACCAAGCCTGGCTATTTTTTTTTTTTTTTTTTTTGAAACGGAGTTTCACCCTTGCTGCCCAGGCTGGAGTGCAATGGCGTGATCTTGGCTCATCGCAACCTCCACCTCCCAGGTTCAAATGATTCTCCTGCCTCAGCCTCCCGAGTAGCTGGGATACAGGCATGCAGCACCATGCCTCGCTAATTTTGTATTTTTAGTAGAAATGAGGTTTCTCCATGTTGGTCAGGCTGGTCTCAAACTCCCAATCTCCGGTGACCCGCCCGCTTTGGCCTCCCAAAGTGCTGGGATTACAGCTGTGAGCCACTGTGCCTGGCCTAGCCCTGCTAACTTTTGTATTTTTAGTAGAGACAGGGTTTCAACATGTTGGCCAGGCTGGTCTCGAACTCCTGACCTCAGGTGATACACCTGACTCAGCCTCCTAAAGTGCTGGGATTACAGGAGTGAGCCACCATGCCTGGCTTACTTTGATTTTTTAATAGCACTTATCACTGCCCAATATTGCATCCTTTATTGATTTGTCAATACTCTATCTCCTTCACTAGGCTATATGTTAAGTCATCAAGCATAGGGATTTCACTTAGCTTACCACTGTTATCTCCAGTGCCTAGTACATAGTAGGTCTCAATAAATTATTTGGAAAAGGAAAGGAGAGAGCAAGGGGCTAGTTGGTGGGCTTTGAATTCAATGTCCAATTATTCTGAAGGACACTGTCTTCCAGTCACACCTGTTTACTCATTTCCCAGCTTACAAATAAACACTTCATGAATCATCTTTTCCTTGATTCAATGGGACTATATTAAGTACTTAGCATGTAGATAGTATACTATTATGCATGAAGTAGAGACAAAAGAAATAAGTAGATATTCTTTCAGTCAACAAACATTTGTTGGGTACATCTTATTGCCAGGTGCTAGTCTAGGTGCTGGGAATATGGCAATGAATAGGACAGATATACTGTCACAGAGCTTATAGTTCAACAGGGAGAGTTAGAATGAAGCATGATGAGCATATTATATAAGGGAAAAGAGTAGGTACTCTAGTAGATGAAAGTTTATTAGAGGAAAGGCTGCTCAAACTCAGGCCTGAGAGTTGAGATGGCCAAACAGAAGAGGAAAGATGAAGAGTATCTCGGAACAAGGAAACAGAATGTGCAAAAGGAAATGTGAGGAAATCAGAGAAGTTGTATATGGTGGAAAGCTGAAGTTCTCAGTCTTCCAGATGCTTACAATCCAGGTGGGGAGATAAGACATGGACATGTGAAAGAGTTAGATAAGAATGCAAGCAACACGGATGGAACTGAACATCATTTTCTTAAGTGAAATAAGCCAGGTACAAAAAGACAAATATTGCATGTTCTCATTTATATGTAGCAGCAAAAAAATTGGATGAGATGGAGGTAGAAAGTGGAAAGAGAGATAACAGAGACTGGAAAGGATGAGAAGGGTTGGGGAGGAGGATGAAGGGACGTGTGTTAAAGGGTACAAACATGGTAAGATAGAAGGAATAAATTTAATGTTTGACAGCAAAGTGACTATAATCAACAAAAATGTATTGAACTGGGGTGACAGACACCCCTAAATACCCTGACTTGATCACTATGTATTACATACATGTAACAAAATTTCACATGTACCCCATACATTCGTACAAATAATAAATAAGTAAATATGGGCCAGGCACAGTGGCTCACGCCTGTAATCCCAGCACTTCGGGAGGCTGAAGTAGAAGGACTACTTAAGTCTAGGAGTCCAAGACCAGTCTCACAAAACTCCATCTCTACAAAAAAATACAAAAATTAGCCGGGTGTGGTGGTGCACTTGTAGTCCTAGCTACTCAGGAGGGTGAGGCAGTGGAATCACTTGAGCCCGGGAGGCAGAGGTTGCAGTGAGCCAAGATCATACGCCTCTGCACTCCAGCCTGGGTGACAGAGTGAAACCCCATCTCAAAAAAGTAAAAATAAGTAAATATGAATGCAAGTACCTGTAAGAAAAAGATCACTGGTTATAGTACTGAGTGAAACAGATTGTGAGTCCTGTAGAAGAGACAAGAGAGGACAGTGTGGGCTGAAGGTGCCTACATGTCCACAAGAAGCAGATAACATGCAGGCAGAATATGGAAAAGGTATCTGGAACGTGGCTAGATAAACAGAGGTAAGAAGCCTTCTAATCAGGAGAATCGGTATTTTGGAGAATAGGATGGGCTACGACTGCTTAGAGTGTTAACATGGGAATAGAGGGAATAATAAAGTTTGGTAGCAAGGTTACAAAAGGCGGCCCTTGAAAATAAGCCTGAAGAATTTAGACTATCTTGAGGAGGATTAGGAGAGAGTGAAAGTAAAATGTCAGTGAATAACTGACTCCATAACAAATGCTTATTGAGTACCTATTATATGCCAGGTACTACACTGTGCCAATACAGCAGTGAAAAAAACACATCCCTGCCTTCATGGAGGTTATAAAGAAAACACATTAGATGATAAAGACATGTAGGATAAAATGGGCAGGAAGATACGCCCTTACCAAGAGAAAGGGATGCACATGGAATATATTTGCAAAATAGGAAAAAAAGGAATTGGACAATGAATGAATACAGAGAACAAAGGCAAGACAAGAGTTTTGGGTCTTTCGCTTTACTTTCCTACCTGCCATTCTGTTTATCCTCACAATTGAGAAATTAGCCTGAATTTAAGACTTTTAAAGAACTGAGTGTTGACTGACACCTACTAGATTATTAAAATTTTTGATTTTTACAAACGGCTTTACAATAATCTAAATTATTTAAAATACAGATTCTCTCAGTCTCTCTGTTGTCTTATATAGGTGGCTTACCTAAACCAGTCAGAAACTGTGTAATAAGTAATTTGCAATAATGGTTGAAATACAAATGGTGTATTGCACATAGTAGGCATTCAGTAAGTATCTGTAAATGAATGAATGAAGTTTTCTAATTATTTACTTTAATAAGTTAGAGCAGAATCAGGGTTTTCTGATAAGAATGTTTTTCTTACTTACCTGAGTTCTAATATACTTCCCTGATTGTGTAGAGAAAAAGAAGGGTGGTGAGTAACATATTGTAGTCAGAAGGGGAATCTCCCATAATCTCCAGTTTGTCTTATCTATGCCAGAGGCCACCATTTAGTAGAAAACAATGGAATGTGATAGTCATCCAGTATGTGTGTCCCAGGGGGAAAAAGTATTTGAGATCTTCTGCCTTAAAAATCATCCTCAAATGTCATCATTCTACAAATTAGTTGTTTTCCTTTTTTCATATCCCTTTCTGATTTGCTCTAATGCATGCATATTAGTTGTATATGTATAGTATATTCATTTTTATTTAATATTAAGCTAGAAATTTAAAATGAAACATTAAAGGTCATCTATGGCAGATTCTTCTACTATGTAAGGAAATCCGGTAGATTTATAACCCAGGCATTTGGCAATGAGTTGTGGCTAATTGCCTTTGTATATGGTAGAGTTTCCTTGCTGCTGCTTTTATTTCTTTTTTCTTTTTTTTTTTGAGATGGAGTCTCACTCTGTTGCCCAGGCTGGAGTGCAGTGGTGTGCTCTCGGCTCACTGCAACCTCTGCCTCCTGGGTTCAAGCAACTGTCTGCCTCAGCCTCCAGAGGATCTGGGGTTACAGGCGCCTGCCACCACACCTGGCTATTTTTTTTTGTATTTTTAGTAGAGACAGGGTTTCACCATCTTGGCCAGGTTGGTCTTGAACTCCTGACCTTGTGATCCACCTGCCTCGGCCTCCCAAAGTGCTGGGATTACAGGTGTGAGCCACTGTGCCTGGCCAGTTTCCTTGCTTCTTTAAACTTCTCCACCCCTGCAAAACCATCCTCCCTCACCCAACAGATAACCTGAAGATGACTCATGTTCTTCACACACAAACACACCTTTTACTTTAACTTACACACTTTCTACTCTCTGGGCTGCCTTCGCAGCCCAGAGAGTAGAAAGTGTGTAAGTTAATTTTCAATGCAGATTTCATTCATTGAGAAAAGTTTAATGAAAAAAAAAATCGCTGGCTGTGGTGGCTAACGCTTGTAATCTCAACACTTTGGGAAGCTGAAGTAGGCAGATTGCTTGAGTCCAGGAGTTCAAGGCCAGCCTGGGCAACACGGTGAAACCCCATCTCTACAAAAAACACTAAAGTTAGCCAGGCATGGTCGTGCATGCCTGTAGTCTCAGCTACTTGGGAGGCTGAGGCAGGAGCATCATTTGAGCCTGGGATGCGGAGGTGCAGTGAGCCGAGATCACACCATTCCATTCCAGCCTAGGTGACAGAGAGAGGAGAGAGACCCTGTCTCAAAAAAAAAAAAAAAAAAAAAAAAAAAAAAAAAAAAAAAAAAACCAATTACATTACAGAAAATTTGGAATATAAAGAAAAAAATTACCTATAAAGCTAATCATTAATATAAAAGATTGATTTTTAGTCCATCTGTTTTAGCCCTTTGTAAAGCTAGTTTTTAAATTATAAAAGGAATAAAGTAATACAGAAGTTTTGTTTTCAGTAATGGCACAGTAGCTTATATTGGACTGTTTTCCACAGATAACAATTTTGGACCCTGGACAAAATTTTTTAGAAAACCAAAACACTGGAAAGTTACCAAAAGTAGTCACAAAGTGAAAAAGACTCCACCCTGGTACTGTGGTTTGAATGTGTCCCCCAGATTTCATGCTTTGTAAACTTAATCCCCTAATTTATATGTTGATAGTATTTGAAGGTGAGGCTTTCGGGAGCTAATTAGGATTAGATAAAGTCATCAGGATGGGGCCCCTGTGATGGGAGAAGAGGAAGGGAGACCTGGGCTGGCACACTCCTGCCCTCTCGCCATGTGATGCCCTCTGCCATGTTATGACACAGTATGAGGTCACAGCCAGATGCGGCTGCCTGATCTTGAATTTTCCAGCCTCTAGAACGATGAGTTAAATCAACCTCTTTTCTTTATAAATTACCTAGTCTCAGGTATTCTGTTATAGCAACAGAAAATGGACTAATACACCTGGAAAGAAGGGAACACCACTTAGTAAAATCCATGTTTAAACAGATTAATCCCCGAAGGCATTTTCCAGTTAGTGCTGTGGAAGCTAGAACTCAAGCTGAAGTCTGATTGGCTTTAAGTATGAGAGGACAGAGTTTGGGGCTGCCACAACAGCTGGCAATTGAGGAAGAAAGTTCTGAAAACGAGAGCCATGAAGATGGGATTTCCAAACCTGTGTATTAATTTTCCATCAAAATCCTTGGATGATCTCTGAATTGCACATGCATGGTCTCAAAAAAAGTCCATTGTAAAGTAATAGCTTAAAAATGCTCAGCAGAGGCCAAGCGCAGTGGCTTATGTTTGTAATCCCGGCACTTTGGGAGGTTTAGGTGGGTAGATCACCTGAGGTCAGAAGTTCAAGATCAGCCTGGCCAACATGGTGCAACCCTGTCTCTACTACAAATACAAAAAATCAGATGGGTGTGGTGGCACATGCCTGTAATCCCACCTACTTGGGAGGCTGAGGCAAGAGAATCGCTTGAACCCAGGAGGCAGAGGTTGCATTGAGCTGAGATCATGCCATTGCACTCCAGCCTGGGTGACAAGAGTGAGACTCTGTCTCAAAAACAAACAAAAATGCTGAGCAGAGATTTCAGTTGTTGCTCACCATAAGAGAGATAGATTTCGGAGTTTGAAGGCTACAAAGTCAAAAAGGGGCTTAGTAAACACCTCAAGCTTTCAATAGAAACTTGAGAGGAGCCGCACCTTGGAGAGAAGACTTTCCTAGGACAAAGGATTTATTCTAAAACTAAGGATAAAATTGAAATAGATATATCTTAAAATTATAAAAACCAAGCTTACACAAGTTCAAAGTCATTAGCCAAAAACTTGGCTGCCTGCTAGAATGAAAATCAGCATTCTTCAGAGGAAGATAATGTTTTATCCACAATATCTAGTATAAAAAAATTAAACGTAATGAAACAGAAAAATGAGACTCAAGATCAAGAGAAAGAGTAGTCAACACAAATAAATCCTGACATGACCTACATTAGCAAGAATTTTAAAGCAGTTATAAATCTTTTCAAAGACTTAAAGGAAAATGTAGCCATAGTGAGTGAACAGGTGAAGGAATCTCAGGAGATACATTATACTATTAAAAAAAGAACTAAAATGAAATTCTAGAACTGAAAAGTATAATATCTGAAATTTAAAAAAATCTCTGCATGGGTCTACCACCAGAGTGAAGGTGGCAAAAGGGTCAGTGAATGTGAAGAGAAATCAACAGAAAATGTCTAATCTGAAGAACAGAAAAGAAAAGGATGAAGAAAAAATGAACAAAGCTTTAGTGAGCATTTGGGCAATATTAAGTGTTCGAATTAGATGTGCATGCAGTTGAAGTCTAAGGAGAGGAGAGAAATAATGTAATGACTGAAATTTTCTCAAATTTGGTGAAAATGTCAACTGAAAATCCAAAAATCTCACCTTTTGCCTAGCAGCAAAAAGACAAAGAAAACCACACTATGTACTACCAAAAATAAAGAGATGGTCTTAAAACAATGAAAGGAAAAAATTACATATAGGAAAACAATTAATTATAACTGAATTCTCATCAAAAACAATGGAGACCAGAAGACAGTGGTATGACAAGTTTAAAAGGCCGAATACAAAAAGGGATACAAAAAGATGTCGAAGGCAAATGACATGGTATGACAATTTGGATCTACAGGAGCAAAAGGTAAATAGAAAAGACCATCTATATTAGTTTCTTGTTGCTGCTGTAACAAATTACTACAAAGTTAGTGGCTTAAAACAAGACAAATTCATCCTATGACTCTGGAGGTCAGAATTCTGAAATGGGTCTTACTTGGGCTAAAATTAAGGGGTTAGCAGAGCAGTGTTACTTCTGGAGGCTTTAGGGTGAAATAAATGTCCTTGCTTTTTCCAACTTTTAGAGGCCACCTGCATTCCTTGCTCATAGTTCCATTTCTCTATCTTCAAAGCCACCAATGGCTTTGAAGTCAAGCCCTTTTCATGCTACCATTTCTATTGGTCCTCTGCTGCATCCTTCTTTTCATTTTAAGGATCCTTATGATTACATTGAGACCTTCTGGGTAATTCAGAATGTCCTCCCTATCCTAACAGCAGTTGATTAGCAAGTGTAATTCTATCTGCTACCTTAATTTCCCTTTACCATAGGACCTAACATATTGAGAAATTCTAGAGATTAGGACCTGGACTTCTTATTGCACGGGGAGGGCATAATTCTGCCTACTACACCAACTTTTTTTCCTCTTAATTTCTTAAGTATAACTGTTATTGCACAAATCATAACATAGTATTTTGGCATTAATAAATAAGTATATATAAAATGTATGATAGCAATAGCACAAGGGGTGAAGGGTGGTAAATAGGATAAACTGCTGTAAGTTTACATGAAGTGGTATCATACTAACTTGTAGTAGACTATATTAGGGATGCATACTATCATCCCTAGAGCAAAGTTTCTTAAATAGAGTTCTATGGAATCTAGGTTTCTGCAAGATGTTGCTAGTTTTGAATTACCTCTTGAATTACCTTCTCTAATCTTCTATTTCATGCCACACACTGACTTACATTAGTGAACAAGCTCTGTCAGTGAAATAGCAAATAGGAAGTTTTCCTTCTAAAAAAGGAATTTTATTTGATAAGATTTACTTGCACCCTGGCCACTCCACTGTTATAAATGTTGAAAACATAAATTATGTAGGCTAGAAGTAAATTGCATTGTGAAAATTTTGGCATTTTTTTGTGATTTACACACTTAGTTATCATACCCTTTTATTATGTATTTTATTAGAGTTTATGCTTTATAAAAATGCCTGATGATCTAGTATGGTGACTTTTGAAGAAGAGGTGTGATAAGGATGAGAAGTATTTTAGGCCAACACTTATTTAAAATTCTAATATGTTAGTAATGAATAATTATAATCTTCAGAGTCATTTCATTACACAAGTGCAACAAAGGACATAAAGTCTGTCTTTACAATAATGTTCTTTATCAGTAGGTTTTACATGAACTAGGAATCCAAGTTTTCCCATTCCATTGTGTATCATTGGCATTCGCCAATTTCTAAATGTAACAGTAGTTCCACCAAAAATGAAAAGACACTTAAAAATTACTACCATTTGACGACCAGAGATGCTGATTATTTTATATGGCAAGTTCAACCTCAAAACATAATGAAACTTTTACTTTTTAAAAAAAGTCACATTCTATGAAAAGTCTCAGCAAGTTATTTAATAAGAGAACTTATTGCTCAGAAAAGGAAAAGTCACACATTTGGTGAGAACATAATAATGCATCATTCAAAATTGTAGTGAGTTAAATGCTAGAACAAGATGCAGCATAAGAAATTGAAAAGTTCCATTCTCAAATAGTACAATAAGTTGACATATTGATAACATGTCTCATGATGGTAAAGAAATGTTCTATAATAAATTGAAAATTAATAACTTCTCTATCTAGGTTTATGAGGCAACAGATGTCATTAATATACGTCATACTGTACCATTTGTAAGATTTGTAATTAATGGTAAAATATTAAACTTTTTTTTCTGCTGCAAAGAGCTGCCTGCAATAAGCAAAGCCCAAGATACATTTAATGTTTTGTCCTCATAACTGGAAACAAATGGCCAGTCTTAAAGAAACTATTGGTATCTGTACTAATGATGCCCCATCAGTGGTTGGCTGTAGCCTCTTGTTAAAACAAAACAAAAAACAAAAAACACACGCACACACAAAAAGGAAAGAAAATCCTGTTTTTGATGTCACAGTACTCTGTTTTCTTCACAGATAGATGCTAGTGTCAAAAACTCTTAGAGATGAACGCGGTGGCTCATGCCTGTAATCCCAGCACATTGGGAGGCTGAGGCAGGCA
This sequence comes from Symphalangus syndactylus, assembly GCF_028878055.3. Classification (NCBI taxonomy): domain Eukaryota; kingdom Metazoa; phylum Chordata; class Mammalia; order Primates; family Hylobatidae; genus Symphalangus; species Symphalangus syndactylus. Next base: position 75,124,767 of record NC_072435.2, read on the forward strand.
GATCACGAGGTCAGGAGATCAAGACCATCCTGGACAACATGATGAAACCCTGTCTCTACTAAAAATACAAAAATTAGCCAGCTGTAGTGGTGCGTGCCTGCAGTTTCAGCTACTTGGGAGCTGAGGCAGGAGAATTGTTTGAATCTGGGAGGCGGAGGTTGCAGTGGGCCGAGCTCGCACCGCTGCACTCCAGCCTGGCGACAGAGCAAGACTCCATCTCAAAAAAAAAAAAAAAGAAATTTGAAAATTCAGATGATGCTACCAAAAAATGGTTAACTGTGTTAAACAAAGATCAAGTCACTCAAGAATGTTTTTAAAAACTGCATGAAAATCTGGAAAATCAGTGAGTAAATCACTTGCTACATACAGAAATCTAGGGGCTTAGTAGAGGAAGAGTTCTCAATAGAGTGCTTGAACTTAAAACCTTGCAGGAGGTTTTTTTGTTTGTTTGTTTTTGAGGCAGGGTCTCACTCTGTCACCCAGTCTGGCATGAAGTGGCACAATCTCAGCTCACTGCAACCTCCACTTCCCAGGCTTAAGCATTCCTCCAGCCTCAGCCTCCTGAATAGCTGGGACTACACGCATGAGCCACCAAGCCCAGCAAATTTTTTTTTTTTTTTTAGAGATGGGGTTTAGTCATGTTGCCCAGGCAGGTCTTGAACTCCTGAGCTCAAAGGGATCAGCCTGACTCAGCCTCCCAAAGTACTGGGATTACAGACATGAGCCACTGTACCCGGCCGCAGAAGTACTTTTAAGAAAATAAAGTGCCAGAGTTTGCTCAGTGCTTTGAAATGCAGAACAGCTGCAGAAATGAACCTGCTTAGCAAACATCTTTTATCGCATGAAACAGTTGACCAAATCTCTACAAGACCTTGTAGAAAAGGTTTTTATTTCAATTGACAAAATACTTAGACTTTCAAGGGAATTGAATCTTTGGGAAAATCATGTTGCAGAAGGAAATTTTGAACTGTTTCCACTACTGCTTGATTATGTACGTGAGGTGAGATATCACTAAGTAGGCTTTTTATTGAAACCACCTGGAAGAACTTCAGTATACAGCTAAACAGTATTCTCCCTCCCTTCTAATACAGGAGGAGGGTCCCTTTAAGATCTGCTCAGGTTGAGAACTTTGAGCTGCAGTCTGATTGTACACTCAAGATGAGAGCTACTGATATGCCTCTAGACAACTTCTGGCTTTCTATTTAAAAGAGAGAGAGAGAGAGAGAATATCCTGTCATTCATGGAAAAATAATGAATATCTGGCCAGGCGCAGTGGCTTGCACCTGTAATCACAGCACTTTAGGAGGCTGAGGTGGGTGGATCACCTGAGGTCAGGAGTTCAAGACCAGCCTGAGCAACATGGTGAAACCCCATCTCTACTAAAAATACAAAAAAATTAGCCTGGCGTGGTGACATGTGCCTGTAGTCCCGGCTACTTAGGAGGCTGAGACAGGACAATCGTTTGAACCCAGGAGGCAGAGGTTGCAGTGAGCCGAGATTGCACCACTGCACTCTAGCCTGGGCGACAGTGTGAGACTCCGTCTCAAAAAACAGAAAGAAAAATAATGAATATCTTGCTGGAGTTTTCATTTCCTTGTATGTGTGAATAGGCTTTTTTACTTCAGGTGAAAATGAAGTCTGTGTACTTACCCTAACCTATACCCAGAATTGAGCACCCATTAAAGCACATTATAACCAATATAGGCATAGTCTAACAATGATATGCTTTCAATTCTTCCCTTCAATCTTCTGTGCTATTGTTGTTATACAGTTACATTTAAATATATTATACTCTCAGTATACTGTTCCTATTTTTTATTTAGCCATTTATTTTAAGAGCTATTAAGTATGCAAAAAGTCCTTTATATTTACCTATATCTTAAGCATTTCCACAAAGCTTCTCTTCTTTGCATAGTTCCAAATTAGTTTGATCTCCTATTCCTTCTGCCTAACTTCTTTTAACATTTTTTTGTAGCATAAATCTGCTGCTATTGAATTTCCCATTTTTCTCTTAAAAAACATTTGTCATTCATTTTTCAAAAATACTTTCCTGGCTGGGCACGGTGGCTCATGCCTGTAATCCCAGCACTTTGGGAGGCCGAGGCGGGTGGATCACCTGAGGTCAGGAATTCGAGACCAGCCTGGCCAACGTGGCTAAACCCCGTCTCTACTAAAAATACAAAAATTAGCCAGGTGTGGTGATGGGTGCCTGTAATCCCAGCTACTCAGGAGGCTGAGGCAGGAGAATCACTTGAACCTGGGAGGCGGAGGTTGCAGTGAGCTGAGAACGTGCCACTGCACTCCAGCCTGGGTGACGGGGCGGGACTCTGTCTCAAAAAAAAAAAAAAAAAAAAAAAAATTTTGCTGTGTATATTATTCAGAGCCAACAGTTCTTTTTTCTTTAAAGATGCCATCCCACAGTTCTTTGGCTTGCATAGTTTCTGAAGAGGAGTCTGCTATATTCTTACCATCTTTTTCTGTATGTAATGTCTTCTTTTTTTTCTCCACTGATTATCTACAAGATTTTATCTGTATCTTTGGTTTTCAGCAGTTTGAACATGGTGAATCTAGTTTTTTGTTTTTAAATTCTTCTTGGCATTTTCTGAGCTTTTTGAAACTCTTTCATCATTTTTGAAAAATTCTCAACAATTGTCTCTTTCTAGGATTAAAATTACACGTTAGACCATATGATATTGTTCAACAGCTCTTGAATCCTATTTGTTTTCTTTTGCTTTTGCCACTTATTTTTCTTTTTGATCATTTCATTGACCTATCTTTAACTTCACTGTTTCTTTCCTTGATTGTGTCAAATGATGCATGGATGTGTCTGTATAAGTCACTTTTTATATCTGTTACCATGATTTTAAATTCTACCACTTGACTATCTTTTACCTTCTATCTCTCTGCCGATTTTCCTTATCTGTCCATGCATGTTCTCCCTCTGTTCCATTAAAGGCTAACAATTTAATCATAATTATTTAAAATTTCATATCTGATAGTTCCAACATCAATGTCATCTCCAAATCTGGTTCTGTTGATTGCTTTGTCTCTTGAAAATGGGTTTAAACTTTTTTTGTTGTTTTTTTTGTATCTTGTACTTTTAAATTTCTTGCTGCACAGAGTAGGTAGAACAGTAGAAATTGAGATAAATAGTAGTAAATACTATTTATTACTGGAAATGACATTTCTCCTGTTGGCTTCTAGAGGGTTGAGTCAGTATAGTCAGGAATTGAGCTGGGTTTATCTTTTGCTGTTGCTATGTTTATGTTCCATGTACCACCAGTTTTAGATTTCACTAGATATACCTTGTGCATAGGGTGGGATTTGGTTCCCAGAGGCTTTTTCCTCAATGTCCTGCTTCTTCCTTAACTTTATACCTTCTCTATAAATGTGTGCCTCAGAGTTCTCCATGTTCTTGCCTCTTCCCCAAAAGTAGACTTCAGTTGCTTGTTACCTGGTGCTTGTTAGTTGGCACTTGCTAGAGGGTAGGATGGGGAGAGAGAGGGCAGGATAACTTTCTGTGGTCCTTCTCCAGCCTCAGTCTTAGTCAGACCCTATATCTCTGGGTCTAGGAGTGGAGTTTTCTCAGTGATTGTATCCCTCACCCAAAGGCAGGAAACCTCTCTTGGACTGGATCCAGAATAGTTTCTTTCCCCTCCTCCAGAGTTGCAGGGTTTTGTTCTTGGTATTTCTCCCAGATAAAATGGTATGTCACCTGTGCTCTGGGGGAGATAAGTTTACTGCCCTTACCCTAACAACATAAGTATTTTGTTTCTTAGGGGAGAAGGGTCTGAGTGGAGCTTTGTGTGTTTACCACAGAACTGGCCCTTCTCCTCTCCAGGCCTATACTACAAAAGGAGGCTTCTTATGAAATCCCACCCTGACTCCTGTCTTTCTCATCTGTATCCAGTGAAGTTGGTGAAAACAAACCAGCAAAAGGATGCAAACCATCTTTGGGTCTATGGCTCTCAAGGGTTCCATGATTTCATGCTAGAACAAACTCAGCCTTTAGCAATTTGTTAAATATTTTAGCTTCTTACCTGCTTGTATGGTGGGCTTGCCTTCCTCTTATGCTCTGCCACAGGTAAATCAATGCTTTCATCTTCTCTCCTCTTGAAGGTGCCTATTTTTCCTTAGAATGTCAGGCTATTTTGGTGCCTTACCTCAGTTCTTGAGTGGGGGTGGTTCAAGACAAATTATGATTTTGTACATTATTTTTTCTTGTTGTTAGCAAAATTAAAAATTATTTCCAGCTTTCTAGATCTTAGGCAGAAGCTATAAGCATTCCTAAGGATTTGAAATGTCATGTTTATCATATTCTAAATTCTCATATGTATTTGGATTCACTTCTCAACTTTTTATTCTATTTCATTAATCTGTCAATCTATGCATGTACCAGTTACATGAATTGTAGCTTTATTGTAAACAATGATGAGGGACATTTCATCCATCCTCATTATTGTTATTTTTCAAAAATTTCTTAGATATTCTTGCTAAGTTAATTTGTAAATATAAAGTGTAACATAATTTTCACTTTAGAGCACTGAACTTAAAATAGCCTATGATTAGGACAGCACTCTACAGCTATAGCTCTAAAAGAGACCCTATTTCTAATTCTTTTAACAATTTAATAATGTTTTTCTCTTATTAAATCAAACTTATTCACTATAACAAAATAAAAAATAATAGATAGTTAAATAAAAAGAGTAAAATTACCTGCAATTCCACCATCCAACTATACCACTGTAGCTTTAGACTACAAAGTTCTTGTAACCTTGTTACAGAACTTTTACTACATAAGCAGACACATGTTACACCTATTACGTATAAATGGTTTCACACAGCATTATAATCTGCTTTTAAACTTAAAATTAAAAAAATTTAAATATTATTAAAATTATATATTAGTATATTATCAAAATATTTAATATTAAATATTCTTATTAACAATATTTTACAAATAGATACCCTTCTAGAACAGTGATTTTCAAATGTGCTGCTGGGAACTCTAAGGATTTAGAGCTCTAGATTTCTAGAACTCTAGAAAACTTTTCATGGGCTATTCTGTATGAGGTTGGAGAATAGAGATTGCCAAGCTGAACTTAACTCTGGCCCACTATTCTCTCTTCTAGTAGAACATTTACTTGTCTCTTTTAGTTCTTAGGATTCTACATAAGTTTTAATTTTAAAAAGGGCTCTGAAAAGAAAAACAAGTTTAAAAATCACCATTTTGCACCATCAATTTACTATGAACTACTTCAGGCATACAAAAAATAGAGTATAATATAAAACTTGAACATATATCACTAACCTCAAGAAATGGACATAATATTATTGAAGCTTTCTGGATGCCTCTTTTTCATTCTTCAGAAGCAAGCAATCACTATCCTTTGTTGTATCGTTCTCCTACAAGTTCTTTTGTATTTTTGCTACGTATGTTTCTATAAGTAAAATATGATATTATTTTGGGCCAGGAGTGGTGGCTCACGCCTGTAATCCCAGCACTTTGGGAGGCCCAGGCAGGCGGATTACCCGAGGTCAGGAGTTCGAGACCAGCCTGGCCAACATGGTGAAACCCCGTGTCTACTAAAAACATACAAAAAATTAGCCAGGCATGGTGGCAGGCATATGTAATCCCAGCTACTCAGGAGGCTGAGGCAGGAGAATCACTTAAACCCAGGAGGCAGAGGTTGCAGTGAGCCGAGATCCTGCCACTGCACTCCAGCCTGGGCAACAGAGCAAGACTCCATCTCAAAAAAAAAAAAAAAACCCAACAACAAAAAAACCCAGATTCCTTTCCAAAGAAGCGGGGGCAGTTTATATGCACATTAAGAATATATGAAGCCAGGCGCGGTGGCTCACACCTGTAATCCCAACACTTGGAGAGGCCGAGGCAGGTGGATCATGAGGTCAGGAGATCGAGACCATCCTGGCTAACATAGTGAAACCCCGTCTCTATTAAAAATACAAAAAAATAGCCAGGCATGGTGGCGGGCGCCTGTGGTCCCAGCTACTTGGGAGGCTGAGGTAGGAGAATGTCGTGAACCCGGGAGGCAGAGCTTGCAGTGAGCCGAGGTCGCACCACTGCACTCCAGCCTGGGCGACAGAGTGAGACTCCATCTCCTAAAAAAAAAAAAAAAAAGAATATATGAAAATTCCAGTTGCTTCACAGCCTCACAGTTATATCCTTTGTGGAAATTCCGTTTTTTTTTAATTATACTTTAAGTTCTAGGTTGCATGTGCACAACGTGCAGGTTTGTTACATATGTATATATGTGCTATGTTGGTGTGCTGCACCCATTAACTAGTCATTTACATTAGGTATATCTCCTAATGCTATCCCTCCCCACTCTCCCCACCCCACAACAGGCCCCAGTATGTGATGTTCCCCACCCTGTGTCCAAGTGTTCTCATTGTTCAATTCCCACCTATGAGTGACAGCATGCGGTGTTTGGTTTTCTGTCCTTGCGATAGTTTGCTCAGAATGATGGTTTCCAGCTTCATCCTTGTCCCTAAAAAGGACATGAACTCATCCTTTTTATGGCTGCGTAGTATTCCATTGTGTATATGTGCCACATTTTCTTAATCCAGTCTATCACTGATGGAGATTTGGTTTGGTTCCAAGTCTTTGCTATTGTGAGTAGTGCCACAATAAACATACGTGTGCATGTGTCTTTCTCGCAGCATGATTTATAGTCCTTTGGGTATATACCCAGTAATGGGATGGCTGGGACAAATGGTATTTCTAGTTCTGTATCCTTGAGGAATCGCCACACTGTCTTCCACAATGGTTGAACTAGTTTACACTCCCACCAACAGTGTAAAAGTGTTCCTATTTCTCCACATCCTCTCCAGCACCTGTTGTTTCCTGACTTTTTAATAATCGCCATTCTAATTGGTGTGAGATGGTATCTCATTGTGGTTTTGATTTGCATTTCTCTGACAGCCAGTGATGAAGAGTATTTTTTCACGTGTCTGTTGGCTGCATAAATGTCTTCTTTTGAGAAGTGTCTGTTCATATCCTTTGCCCACTTTTTGATGGGGTTGTTTGATTTTTTCTTGTAAATTTAAGTTCTTTGTAGATTCTGGATATTAGCCTTTTATCAGATGGGTAGATTGCAAAAATTTTCTCCCATTCTGTAGGTTGCCTGTTCACTCTGATGGTAGTTTCTTTTGCTGTGCAGAAACTCTTTAGTTTAATTAGATGCCATTTGTCAATTTTGGCTTTTGTTGCCATTGCTTTTGGTGTTTTAGACATGAAGTCCTTGTCCATGCCTATGTCCTGAATGGTATTGCCTAGGTTTTCTTGTAGGATTTTAATGGTTTTAGGTCTAACATATAAGTCTTTAATCCATCTTGAATTAATTTTTGTATAAGGTGTAAAGAAGGGATCCGGTTTCAGCTTTCTACATGTGGTTATCCAATTTCAGACTTTGTGATGGCTTACTTATTTTGGGTTTATGCTTTTCTTCTTTTAGGGAATAGCCCTTCAAGGATCCCCACTTAAAAAAAAAAGCTGGTATTTAATGCAGTTCCTCCCATTTGGCAGGCAGGCCATGAACTAAATATTTTGAATCCCCTACCCTGTGTGAGTGATAATATAGCTGCTCAGTTTTTCAGTCTCTTGGCCACTAGTTATAAATTGTCTTTGGGGAAAAGTGGTGCTGAATGTGTGGTTCACTTTTTTTGTGCTCCTCTTCTTTTTAGGATCCTGGTCCCGCAAGGCCTTGCTGCAAAACATTGGAAAAAATTATCTATATTAAACCCAGTTATTTCCCTCTCATTCTCATCTAAACAGGATTTCACCCCTATCACTGTAGTTAAATTGCCTATATTGCAATATCCAGTTGACAGTTCTCAGTGCTTATCTGGTAACAGCAATCATTGCTTCCTAGAAACATTTTCTTCACTCTTTAGGGCCTCAGTCTCCTTATTTTATTCCTATTTCATTGGCTAACCTTCATTATTTTTTGTTGGGTTCCTCTCTTCCTGATCTCTTAACATTAGACGACCCAGGCCCCAATCCTGGGACTTTTTTTTTTTTTTTTTGAGATGGGGTCTCACTCTGTCGCCAGGCTGGAGTGCAGTGGCGCGATCTCGGCTCACTGCAACCTCTACCTCCCAGGTTCAAGCGATTCTCCTGCCTCAGCCTCCAGAGTAGCTGGGACTACAGGTGCGCACCACCACACCCAGCTAATTTTTGTATTTTTAGTAAAGACAGGGTTTCACCATGTTGGCCAGGATGGTCTCGATCTCTTGACTCCGTGATCCACCCACCTTGGCCTCCCAAAGTGCTGGGATTACAGGCGTGAGCCACCGTGCCCAGCCCTTTACTCTCATTCAGTCTCATGAATTTCCCTATCATGCATATGCTCAGGCTCCAGATTTCTATCTCCGGCTTCTCTCTTCTGAACTCAACATCTTGACTTGGATGTTTAACAAATATGCACACTGATAAGCATCTCAAACTTAACACGTCCAAAACATAACTTCACACTTTCTACCACAAACTTGTTCTACTGTCTTCTAAGCTAATTGCAATTCCATCCTAGTTACCAGGGCTATACTCCTGAACTCTCCTACTTCAAATCCAATCGTGTGGGCTCTACCTGCAAAATAGATTTAGAATCCTACCACTTCTCAGCACCTTCACTGTTATCTCCCTGGGCCAAGACACTATTATCTCCCATATGGATTACAGTAATAGTCTCCTAAGTAGTCTAAGGGAGATTCCTTAAAAACCTAAGTCAGATTATATTATTTTCTCAAATCCTTCAAATGGCTTCCAGTCTCAGATTAAAAACTTCAAGTACTTACGATGGTTTATAAGACCATACATAATCTTGCCTCCAAGTATTCCTCTGGCCTCATCTCTCATACACTTGTCCTTGTTTACTTGGCTTCAGCTACATTGGCTTTCTTGCTATTTCTTAAAAATGCTTCTGCCCCCTGCCTTTGGGCGTGCTGTTCCAAACAGACATACTTGGAATGCTTTTTCCCAGAAATCTTGATGGATCACACTACCATTTCCTTCAGTCGTATCAGTGATGCTTTCCTTAACCTATTTAAAACCAAAACCCTCCTCCCTAATATGCCTTTCCCCAACATTCCTTAGGCTTTTTCTTATCCCTCCTTTTTCTCCAAGGACTTGTAATTCTCTCTATAATTATTTTGTTTTTCTGCCTACATCCAATAGCATATAAGCTTCATTATGGTGGAGTTTTGTCAATTTTGTTCACTGCTTTATCCCTTGCACCTAGAATAGCACCTGACACATAGTAGCACTCAATATTTGAATAACTCATCAATTTTCAATGGATTCTGATTAAATTTACAAGTCAATTCTAAACAAGTGGTGACATTTCAAGGTTTAAACTTCAGTGATCAGGTTCCTCTTAGGTGCTATTCCTGTCATTGATTTTTTGCTTGCTTTTTGTCCTTCTTCTGGTTATAGCCCCCTTCTTTTTTTGGGGGGACTGTACATCCTTTATATCTTCTGGTAATGCTGCTAACCATAAAACTTTACTTCTCCCTTGCTTAGAGTGGTAAATAGAGATCCAGGACTGATCAATCAGTACTCCATCTCCATGGAAAAACGGATTAGTTCAAGGGATGAAAATGGCTCATTTCCTGGGATTTCATATATTAGGTGTTGGAGTAAGAAATTACTTCTTTCCTCTGCAGTTGTTAGTCATTCATAATCATAAGTTTTCTCCATTTTAGTAGGACAGATGAGGTCACTGCACAGAAGAGAGGTGACACCCAATGGATTCTGTCTTGTCTAAGGACAGCTAGACCTCTGAACTTCCTGGTAACTTGAGCCAATATATTTTATCTATCCTCCCACCCCTAAATTTCTAGGCAATTTGAGTTTCTTCACTTGTAACTTGATAAGCACTGAATAATATACTCCTCATTTTAATAGTATAACCTTATCTCTCCCCAAACAAAAATCTCTTGTTCGGTTTCTTCTGCAGGGATTCCCTAAAAAAGATTTTTGAAGTGAATCTGCTCAACTTAAAATGAATTCATCTGATTAGGAACTTCTCCAATCCAGTTTTAGAGATTAAGGTCTTCCCTAACATTTTTCAGATGGTGGGAGTGGTATCAGCAGTACATTCCAATATAGCTAGAGATTTTTTACCCCACTGATAATTCTTTTCACTCCTCACTAAAAGCCTTGAGAATTTTTTTTTTTCAACCCTTAGTTCTACTTCAGCCCAGGTGATCTAGATTTGAAACCTATAGGCAAGTAGTTCTCAAACTTTAGCTTGCATCATAATCCCTTGGCAAGGTTGCTGAAAAAGACTGTTGGGGCCAGGTACAGAGGCTTATGCCTGTAATCCCAGCACTTTGGGAGGGAGTCCTCAAGCAAGAGGACTGCTTGAGCCCAGGAGTTCGAGACCAGTCTAGGCAACATAGGGAGACTCTGTCTCTACAAAAAATAAAAAATTAGCTGGGTGTGATGATGTACGCCTGGTAGTCCCAGCTACTCGGGAGGTTGAGACCTGGGTGGAGGATCCCTTGAGCCCAGGAGGCCAAGGCTGCAGTGAGCCATGTTCACACCATTGCACACTACTTCAGCCTGGTAGAGGAAGACTCCATCTCAAAAACAAACAAACAAACAAAAAACAGTTGTGCTTCATCCTCAGTTTTTGATTCTGTAGGTTTGGGGTGTGGTCTGATAATTTGTATTTCTAACAAATTCCCAGATGATGCTGATACTATTGGTCCCAAGATGACATTTTGAGAATTACTGATAGATTCATATGTTAATAATAAAGTAGTTATTTTCCTTTAATCCAAGTACTCAAGTAACTAGCAGTCCTGGCATATTTAGCTGCATAAGTCATGCAGAAAATGGATGCATATTTTACAAGTAGTAGAGGGCCTACATCATGCTGTGCCATGGTAATGATGCATTTTATAGAATGCAGAAAGCTTGGGCCTCAAAGATAAGCAGCAGATGTATTGGTTTTCCTAAGAATTTAACCTTGCAAGAGAGCTAGATTGTAGGACGTTTGCCTCCCCACTTGGAATTTTTGGCTTTCTCTCTCTCTCTAAAAGCAGAGAAGAGATGTAGGAGATTGGCTACTCTTCTGATCAAATGTTAAGGGACTATCATTCAGCTACTTGTCTCATATGAAAAAATCTTTTTCTAATTTGATTTCCCAATACACTAGATTAGATTTGTTTGGAGGTGTATTTTTCCTCTGCCAGGGAATATGTAGTATGATTGAACACATGATCTTTTATTTTTTAACTATTACTCGTGTTACCCAAGGTTTGATATCTATATGATCTCTTTTTTAACTACTAACATAGAATACCTACATTTTAAGTTCTCACAAGTGATTTTACTAATGAACTGTATTTCCATTCAGAAAAAAAGACAATTGATAGTGCAGGTTTCTAAATACAGTTTCTGGACCAACAATATCAACATCATCAGAGAACTTGATGGAAATGCAAATTCATGGGCCCCACTCCAGACACTCAATACTGACTTAGAAACAGGAGCAACCAAAATTGTGTCTGAACACGCTTGCCAGGTGATTGAAGTTTGAAAACCACTGTTGTAGAGGAATAATTAAGCTAAACACTCCTAGGACAAGAAAGATGGTGAATATTACACACTGGGATGATATTACTATGATCCCTGTTGGAACGATAGCACATTTATGGAAGCACACCTCAATATTCTAGCTGAGACAATGCAGAGACAAATGAGGACAGTCTACGTTAAGTGTACAGACCAATAGTAAAATCCATGAGAAAAATCATTTTCTGAGAACTGCTCTAAAAATGTTTATTTTGCCCAATGAGCTGATATGATTTTTTAATATAACAATGACATTTATAATGATCAATTTTCCTATTCCTAGCTTGGTTGCTTGGAGACTTTGAAAATGTTTTATATTTAAATGAGTGTTTCCTCTAGGTGATTTAGCTTAGTTTTCTAGTATAATTATCCTTATTAACAACTTATATAATTCTTTTATTAAAAAAATTTACAGTTATACAGTATTTGTGGGTTTTATTAAGAATCACAAATTCTTCTTGGGGAAAGGATATATAGATTAAGGTTTTTGAGGGAGCAAGTCTAGCATATGGTCAATAAATATCTAAATGAAGTCCTGAATTGAGCTCTCCTGTTGCCTCTCTGACCTTCTCTCCTATTACTCTACTTCTTGCTCACTCCAATATAACCATATTAACCTTGCTGTTTCTCCAACATATGAGAATATCTGCACCTCAAGGCCTTTGCTTTTGTTCCTCTGCATGGAAATGCTGGTCTCCTAGACATCTGCATAATTTTTGCCCAACGTTTCTTGCAGTTTTGGCTCAGATACTACATCCTCAGTGAGGCCTTCTCTAATTAGTTCTCCCTTCACTCCTGAATTCCTTTCCTGGCCTAGTTTTGGCGCGATCTCAGCTCACTGCAACCTCTGCCTCCCGGGTTCAAGCGATTCTCCTGCCTCAGCCTCTTGAGTAGCTGGGACTACAAGCACCCACCACCACGCCCAGCTAATTTTTGTATTTTTAGTAGAGACGGGGTTTCACCACGTTGGCCAGATGGTCTCGATCTCTTGACCTCGTGATCCGCCCGCTGGCCTCCCAAAGTGCTGAGATTACAGGCATGAGCCACCGCGCCCAGCCCGTTTTTCTCTAGTTAGCTATTATCTTGTAAGGTAACATGTAATGGATTATTTTCAATCTTTCTGCTATTTGAAAGTAGCCTCCACAAGGCAAGGATTTTATTTTTGCCTGTTTTGCTTTTGGATGTATGCCCATCACCTACAGCAGTGCTTGGCATTTAAGTGCTAACAGGAGCTTGTGAGTGACTGAGACAAAGTATGCAAGAATCTGAATGTTTATATTTAATAGCTTTAAAAAGCTTTTTTAAAAATCAAGATGCTAGCCTAGATTTTTTCTTCCACAACATGTACCACAACTATTCAGATTTACTCTTTCCTCCAAAACATTTAGTAAACACCTACTACGTACCAGGCTCTGTGCTAAGTGTTGAGAACAAAGATGAATGAGATTCTGATGTTTCCTGGGGCTCATAGTAAAATAAAGGAAACGACTTTAAAAAAAAAACACAAATACAAGATATGTGTATGCGTTTGTACACAGAAAATACTAAAATTTAGGTCCTTTCCCCTCTGGTTTTTCTACTACTAGTCTCAGTAAAGCAAATACTAGACACTAGAGGGACAGTAAAGCACAAAGAATGAGATAGGCAGGACTAAAGCTTCAGACAAAAGAACAAATCACAGATTATAACATTCTTATGCAGAATAGCATTATGTAACAAGGTTAGTCTGACCTGAAGGCTGACAAATGGCCCAGATGACCTCAGGATATTTTGAGAAGCATAACGTAAACTTTAAGTATCCACAATTAGTGTTAATCCTGACATTCCAACAAATAAAATTATAATTATTTTCTTAACAATTATTAGCTATTATCAAGTATTGATTAAAACATTTTCTAGCCCACACCACCTGTCTTTTCTATGGCAAACACATTTTGCATATGACACCTATAAACATCCTGCCACTTTTCCCTAGCTTTCCTTCTCTGGTAACAGCAACTAGGGTTCATAAAGCAGATTCATGAGTAGCAGGTCAGTGTCCATGGAGTCCTTTAGGACAGATGTGGTGGCATAGTTACAGAGGTTTACTTTGTTCTTTCCAATGGTACAAGGAAGTCCTCTGAAACCCACCTCTTAAACCTTTCTCCCTTACTGGTCTGAGTAAAAAATTAGGTGTTTATGGTAACCAAGTAAATTATTCCAAAATTTTGCTATAAGGTATTTTAAGAAGAAACAATAACATTACGTTTTTAAAAACAAGATGCTTTGGATATATGTAATTGACTTTTATCAAATGAAGCTGAGATTTATTATCTAGATGTGATTGATCCAAAGGACCATGTCAAAGGTTTACAGATCAGTGTCCCCGTAGGGTTTGCAAAGGTATTTGATGGATTTTACCAAATTTAAATTCAAATTTTGCTAAAATGCTTTTTTAGAAATCATAAAAATAATGTTTAGATATAGGCAAAATTTGGGCAATATTGAATACTAATGCACTAACTTGTACTGCGAGGTTATCTTTGTGTGGGGCTTCTACTCGGTACCTGTATTTGTTTTTCACTGTTGAGGAAATTAATAGCACACTCACTCACATAAACTTGTATACTACTAGAGCATGTGTATAGTATATATATTATAAAAGTTTAAGTCAGATGCATCTGCTCAGCAATGCTGTGGTCACAATCTAAGAATTGTGCAGTAACAAGTGAAGGAGTCAAGCTGCTGTCATAAAACTGTTTTATAGCGGCCCATTTTGGCTACTGTTTTGGGAGGTGGGGAAGTTCGTATCTATGAGTTTATATAAATACAATTTTTATGTTTTACATATTTGGTATTCCACACATTTTTCACTGGAAAAGTCTGTTAAAACTGTAGCACTAATAACGTTGCTTATCTTACTAGGGAATAAAAAAGGAATTAAACTCTGAGCACCAATTTTTTAAAAATCTATTTTTGAAGAATGCAAAGGAAATTTTTCATGCAGGCATGTTAAATCTTTTATAAACTTATAATGGACTACTGGCCATTATTAGAATTTGCACCAGAAAATCAACTAACTGCTTGAGCATTATAGCATTCCTCTGTCTAAAACAAAAACAAAAACAAAAACCAATTATAGGGCAAAGTGGTATTAACTAAGAAGCCCTAAGAAAGGAAGAATTTAGCAGGTGTGGGGGTGAGGATGTGAGATTAGAGAATGAGGAGAAAACAAAAAAAATCAAGAGCCCAGGCACGGTGGCTCATGCCTGTAATCCCAACACTTTGGGAGGCCCAGGCGGGCGGATCACAAGGTCAGGAAATCGAGACCATCCTGGCTAACACGGTGAAACCCCGTCTTTACTAAAAATACAAAAAATTAGCTGGATGTGGTGGTGGGCACCTGTAGTCCCAGCTACTTGGGAGGCTGAGGCAGGAGAATGGCGTGAACCTGGGAGGTGCAGCTTGCAGTGAGCCAAGATCACTGGACTCCAGCCTGGGCGACAGAGTGAGACTCTGTCTCAAAAAAGAAAAAAAAAAAAAAATCAAGAAATGCCATCCTCAAAGATAATCAAATATTTCAAGCCTAAGTATATAGACTCAAGAAATGTATGCAATTACATGAAAATAAACTATGCAACTAACTGGTATATGAAAAAGAAGTCCTGGATTCAGAGTTGGGAAAAACCACCACCGCAAAGTATCAGTTAAGAGTTTTGTGTTGTACCAGGCTTTGGATGCTGAACCAATAAAGAATCCATAAACCTCAGCTTTCTCACCTGTAAAATGGAGCACTTTAAGGATCAAATGAGATATCCTATTGAAACAGACCTGTAAGAAAAACTGAGAGTGAGAAAGGGGGGAGAAAACAAATCTCTTCTTTTCCACTATCACTCTTCCAGACCTACAACCACCAAGTACATGTTCTATTAGTTATATATTGTTGAGGACAGAATCTGCTAATATCCTTCATTTCTTCAAACTTTTCCCCTTTTCCTTCAGCTTTTTAAAAATGAAAATGCAGTTGGTTTATGAGACCCAGACATTTACTGGAATTTAAGCAGGGACGTGTTGGGATAGCTTGGCTCAAAAGATCTTATTTCTAATAACCTTTAGACAACTTTTAATAATAAAACTTTGAAGTTACAGTAATAAGGCAGAATCCACTATTTATGTTACCTTATTATAGAAATAAATCTCACACTTCTGACTCCTGTATTTTTATTTTAAATTTAGTACTTTTGTAATCTGGTTACTTTATAGGCAAGGAACAGCAATATGATATTCTCCACATCACTTACCTAAGAGAAGGAACACTTGTTTGTATGACAATTAACGCCAGAGAACCTTTCCAAAATCAAAGTCAAGAAATGGATTTAAAGAGATTAATAAAATATGAAAATAATCAATATTTCACTCTAAACCCAATACTTTGAGAGTTCTCATGTATATTATCCCTGCTGAACATCATATTCAGATACAGAGACCACACACATACAGTGTAAACATGGAACATCAAAGCAGACTTCATCAGCCAGCTTTCATCTTTGCAAACAAAGGTTATCATTAGCAAGATAGAGCTAATGAATAGTTAATAATTTTTAGTGGAGTTTGCTCTGTGTTCTGCTTATAATGTCAAAGTGAAGGACAATCTACAAAGCCATTTATTATGGCCTATGGGAAATGTGTTGGGATTGGGAGTCATGACTGTCTCAGACTAGCCAGGGAAGATTAAATAGTAATATATTTTTAAGGAAAAGAATAAAGTTAGCCTAATGGATTAGAAAATATCTACTTTACTTTTTTATATGAATACTCCTCTAGAGTTCTATAGTAGCTTATATTTGGCTTTCAAGTATTTGCATGTAAAAGGCTTGTTTTATTTTTTTATGGAGAACAAATAACAGTAAAACCTACCATTCTGAGCATGAATAGGTGAACTACTGGAAATAGAAATAATAGAATTCAATCCTTGTTGTATTAGTCAATATTAATTTAGTCAATTGTATTAATTTAGGCATACTACCAGTCCTCTATCAAACTTCCAAAATCAAAAGTGCCTTTTTTGTGTTTTTTTGAGACAGAGTCTCACTCTGTAGCCCAGGCTAAAGTGCAGTGGCACGATCTTGGCTCACTGCAACCTCTGCCTCCCTGGTTCAAGTGATTCTCCTGTCTCAGCCTCCTGAGTAGCTGGGACTACAGGCGAGTGCCATCACACCTGTCTAATTTTTTATTTTTAGTAGAAACGGGGTTTCGCCATGTTGGCCAGGCTGGTCTCAAACTCCTGACCTCAGGTGATCCTCCTGCCTGGGCCTCCCAACCATGCCTGGCTAAAAGTGCCTCTTATTTATAGATGTGTTAGCAGGTTGAACCTTGGACAAATCTAAATTGGAAAATGATCTAATACTAAAGTAAATTGTATGTTTCAATGGAATATTACCTTTATATGTATCACTAAGCCTATGTTTGCAGATAAGAAAAAGCACAGGTTTACTTTAAAAAAAAAAAAAAAAAGTGTTTATGGAAGCAAAATCTTGTGCTACAAAGCAACTACCCTGAAACTCACTGTTATTATTTTTTACCCACTTATTATCATAAAAAAACTAGTTCTCAGATTCTGCATACAGACAGCTTTATGTAAAATATATAAACATTTGTCCAAATTGGTACACAGATTGCATAAATATGGCAATTAAGATTGCATTTACAGATGTGCATGTACAATGCTGTGCAAATTATCACAATATTACAATTTCAGAAATTATTCAAATTGGTATCCAAGTAAAGCAATTAGTGAAAAAATACCCATGCAGAATTTAAATATCTCAGAACAAAATTTAAAATGTCTTCATTAAAAGTTCACACATTTAAAATAGTTTTATTCATTTTATTTGTATATGTCAAAATACATTTTTATTTCCAAAATAGTGGGTTTTGCAACTAGTTTCATGCAGAAACAAGGTCTGCTCAATACTACCAATAAAATCAATATAGCACAGTAGCTGTTCAGTTTTAGATACAAAGAATAAATAACCTAAATACAAAACACTAAAATATTAGAAACATGTATTTAATCATTCTTCACAGGCATCCAAACTTCACAAATATAAACCATAGCATGCCTAACTGTTGTGCAACCAGAACATGTTGCGGTCACTCAAACTGATCAGTTATCTGTATATTTTACCTCCACATAAGACCATGGAAATTCTCAATATTCAGACCTACCATTCATACAGTTCAAATATAACCAAAAATAAAACTCCCACAACTATCCTTGTACCTTTAAAATCAAGAATCCTGAGCTTGGTAGTAAGAGCATAACCTTATATCTTCATAAAACCAATCGAGAGAGAGAGGACTTAAAATCCTGCTTACCAAAACACCCTTCCCCAACCCCAAAGTAATCTAAAATAGGCAGTAGAACACAATGACCTTTTAAAATGATGGGGTACAAATTCACATTTAATATAGTATACAATACAATCAATAATACAATCAGCTACTATAAGCTTTACAATGTACAATTTATTCAAATGGCTGAACTGTTCAGTGGTTAAGGAGACAGTTATGTGCCAGAAAGATGTAGTATTTTTTGCATGGTTTAATGAAAATATAAAAGCTATTTGTCCAAATAAAAGCCATCTTCACTATGTACTTGGTTTTGCGCTTTTTTTTTCCTTAAAAAAAAGGCCACTGAAATGTATAAAATGGTCTGAACATGATGGTGGTATCAAAGTCGATGCCTCTTCACATGGCAATAACAGTGCATTTAACATTAACTCACGTTAATTCTGCAAATGATTTCATAGCATTACTTTGGCTAGCACAACAGTTTTAGACAGCACTCAGATAAATATAGGTATGTGAAATGTAAAGCAATGATCTTATGCAACTTTAATTATGGTTGAGTACTATCAAATGAAAACTGAAAATAAAAGCACTTTACAGTAGGAAACTTTTGTAAAGATAGGGCTCCACATAATGTGTAACTTTTAAAGTCTTTATATCACATTGTTAGCAAATTTTGTTTTTTAACACTATCATGGAGTAGCCTACTCTGCATTAGCAGACATTTGAAATAAGAAATAGTCAAGCATGCCATGTGGTGGTCTAAAAATCAAAACAATACACTTATTTGTATATACAGCATCACTCAGTACCTGCTAAAATGAATGTGAAGATTACAGAATCTAACATCTTATACTACAATAAAAAAAAAGTGACCAATGAAGCAGAAAATAGGAATTAAAAGATCTAATCTCAAATGACTTTAAAGCATTCATATAAGAAATAAATGCATATTGCACAAACAGTGAAAGCATATGTTCCACCAAGCAATTCAGTTCCAGGTGGGAGACAACATGGCATTAGCCTAATACATGACAATAATCACAGAAGAGCACGTGTTCTTTTCTGTAATGAAAAAGCTGTGAAAACATAGAAGACTCTGCCACATG
Organism: Symphalangus syndactylus; assembly: GCF_028878055.3. Lineage (NCBI taxonomy): Eukaryota > Metazoa > Chordata > Mammalia > Primates > Hylobatidae > Symphalangus > Symphalangus syndactylus. The sequence goes on from NC_072435.2 coordinate 75,143,808, forward strand.
AAGAGTTTAGAAGGAAAAAATACAAACCCAAACTTAGATGAAAAGCCAAAAAATTTAAATATCGAAAAACTGGAAACTGTGGCACATCAAAAAATGTTGAGTAACTGTCTTCTGTGAGAGCTGAAAGTTTTTGTTGACACAAAAGTATTTATGTACAACTAAGGCTTACTGGTTAAATATCTGAGGCATATCTGGCCTTGAACACTTTCCTTATATGCTGGAGCTGTAAACAAGTTTTCTCAGTCATTAAAAAAAAATCTTCTCAGCAGCTGCATTAACATGAAACAATGGTCTTGATTAAAAAAAAAAAAAAAAAAAACCAACAACAAAAACACCCCAGAAAATTAAACAAAATTCTAGATAAGAGGGCATTTGGCAGGATATCCGAAAATGACAGTCTCCAAGAATTCTTCCCAGACTTCCAGTGACTGCCAATTCTGGTCCACTGGGTTACTAATATGTGCAATTCCATTACTTGCTGCTTTTTTTTTCTTTTTTTTTTATTTGGAAAGTTTGCTTATAACTCTGATCAAGGCCCCATTTTCATCCTTTAGCCTCTGGTTGTCTGCTTTTAGGTCTGGTAACATCTATAAAGAGAAAAATTGAAGATCAAGTTTTACCTTCAACAGAAAGATAAAACATTATTCTTAATGTTATATTTTCACCACAAAACACATGATCATCAAGCTTTGTCAGTTATATATATTTCTAGTATCTAAAACATGTATCAGGAAGAAGGGAAAAAACCACACCTGGATTTGTAAAGCTAATTAATTTCATAAATGCTGGAATGAAAGGTTTATTCTCTCCACATTTTCCATTGAAATTTACTAAAGGATTTTATGACTCACAAGCACACCACATTCCAGCAGCCAAGACAATGAAGCCTGTTTTTGTTAGGATAGGCTCTTAAAAGAGGTTCCTGTCAGCACCTAAACCAAAGACTTTTGCTTTATGTATGTCAGACCTAAAATCATAATACTTAATGTTGTTCCACAAGAAAGCCAAACTACCTAGGAAAACATTGAGGAAGTTAGACTTGTTCTAAATTATTAAAATTCCTTAAAGGATTCACCTATAATACCTCAGTTTAAGATGCCTAAACAATGTCCAATCCCAGATAGATGCTTATTAAATGGTAACAAGCAATTACTATTATTAGAATAGTGTATCATGTTTAAGCTAAAGTAGTAAGTCTGTATCTATGATCCAACTATTACAAAAATAACCAATTTTGATACAAATAGCCTCGTATCTTCAAACAATGCATCTCAATTTTCTGTTGATTTACAGACAAATTGATGAAGGGGGTGAAAATATTACAAGTTAACTGAATATTCTACTAAGGATGATTAGAACTGTATGTTCTTTGCCAGTTTCACTAGGAAATGAAATAGCTCATATTTTTGGTCCTTAAACCATACTTTCCAAAATAGTCCTCTTTCCTCAGTTTTCAAAATGTATTAGATTATCTAACTTGATAAAAGTAAAACTTCTATTTGCAAAACTACCTTAAGCAAAATCTTTAGGAAGATTTAATTTTACATGGAACCAATATATTCTTATCTGTGTTCAGAATCTTTAAGATGTAAAAAAAATAGTAATCTTATGTTTATTCATTTGAACATTTGTAATAGAAAACTGAATGATTATAAACTAATGTGGTTCTGACTTCAAATGACATTATTTTGAAAAACAGATAATGTATGCTTAATCTTCAGCTTCAAAATATATGTAAAATGTTATATACTGTTTGTTTTCTCTCTAGTAAAGAACTGTAAATAATAGTCATATTTTAAGTCCTAAAATATCTGTATAGCTAAAAAATGTGCAAAAGCTTTACAAAAGTACAGATAAGTCTTTAACTTAAATTCCAAAATCATCCCTAATTTTACTGTAGCTCATCAATTGCCATATACAATTAGTGACAATTTCTAACATTCTAAGAAGCCATGCATAATTAGTTATATGATATGCTCCAGACACAATGGCATTAATTTGTAAAAGTGAGCTCTTACAAAACACGCCTACTAATATAAAAACACCTGCCTGGCTCTACCAAGAAGAAATGATGAAACTAAACATTATAGGTTCACAGACTGCAGTTGCCTACAGAACCCTGAGCGCTTGGCTACCACTCTTGTCAAGGCCCTATTCTCAGTCAGCAGTCGCTCATTTAACTCCCTCAGAGATTGAATTTGCTTTATTTGGTGCAGGTTCTGCAGGAATCAGAACATAAAGAAATAAGAATAAAAAATAAGAAAATGGAAAAGAGTATAATAAGAATATAGAGAATCACAGGTAATAATTTTTTAAAAATATTACATCTTAAAAGAATAAGATTCAGAAAGGTAAACACTGTATTCCTAAAATCCTATTTCAAACTAAATAATACATAAGCAAACAAAATACAAAAGATTTGTCTCCAATCTTCAAAGCCATTCAATAATAATGGTCTAATAATAAACCAAACAATTTAATAATGAAACATCTAAATCTTGAACTTCTAATTCTATGGGTACAATATACTATGCATTGGTTCATTAATTCACAATGTGATAAAGATTTTATGAAGGACAGTGTGGTAAGAGGTAATCAATTAACTATGCTACTTTTCTTGTGAAGACATTCAAAACATAATTATTTCTATAGGTAGTATGGAGTTTGATAAAATACAGCTCTGCCTGTTCACTCCCCTAATGTCCTTTACTTTCAAAGGAGAACATTTTATAGTAACCCCCTCTACTACTACTTACTCGCCAAAAAACATGAAAGTATACAGAAACATAAAGAATAAATAATAAATCCTACATCCTATTATTATTGTCTAACTTCTTCTATACCTGAACAGCAAAAGTGCTACACAAATTGATTATCAAAATAATTCGGGTTTTATTTTTTATTTTATTTTTGCTCCTTCTTTTCATAGGTGTTAAGATTTGGGTTTTAGACCCTCTTCTTGCTCACTAAAACCTGGATTCAGGAAGAAGAGAAGCACCAGATATAGACGGTTCACAAATTGGGTAATCAGCTTTGAGAACAATTAATGTAAACCATATCTATAATAGTATTTTAAACATTAATACATAAACAGCACTCTCTCTCATAAATAACATAGTTTACTTACTTTGAGCTCTTCTTCCATTTCAGATATTCTTCTTTCTAGAGCTCTTCGTTCCTAGATCGATTTAAGGTACCAACGTTATATAATTATTATATTCTTAAGTCTTCTTCTATACTGTGAAATAGTGATACTTCAGAATTAAAGGTCCAATCAGGAGCAGTGTAGAAAAGATGTGATGCCAGTGATATGTAAAGAGCTTTCCAAAATTTGACAAAAATAAAGATCTTTATCCTTAAGAGTACAAGCTCTTAATTTAAAGCTTTGACTTTCTGGGAAGATGCTATATAACATGTTCAAACTACTTTTTTAGTTCACGTAAAACTTAGAGTTAATCAATACTCAAGACTGAAGACTGTACAGAAAAGAAAAAACTCACACAAAGATGCAATCATATTATAGTGACAGAAGCAGAAAAGCAAGAAGCAAACATGCCTAAAACGTCTACTTTGCAATTTCAGAGGAATGTAAGAGAAGCTCATTTCCTCCACTCACAATGTGTACTAGCTATTGTTTATCCAACTGACTTTATAGCTTTGTATTTAGGTTGACATTATGTGTAGCATTAATGCGGTGAATGTAACAGAGAAGCAACTGCAGCATTTATTTTAAACTTGTTTCAAAGAGTGACAGGCAAAGCCAACACACAACACATTATTGCAGTGTACTGTTTTATTCTCCCTTAAATGATAAGCATTCTGGGGTGTTATGCAAAAAGCAAGCAGCAGTAATTGATGAGCTGTAAAACTGGTTAGGTCATACCGCCCAGAAGATACTGACTCTTGCCGGTCACCTTTCAGATACAAACCATTTAAATTTAGTTTAATCACACTGAAACTATTTCCAAGACATTCTTTCCCAGATTAATAACAAATGCTGGTATTTAGTCAAGCAGTACATTTACTGTAAATGTTAATGTTTTTAGGGTATGTGATTTTAAAAAGTAGACAGAATCCTACTGATCGTCTTTTAAGTACCATGTTATTCTAACATCAGCATGCCTAAACATTATTGTATAGACAAAAACATTATTTTCAATCATAGATCTTCTACTAAATAATACAGTCATGACAAATTCATACAAATCATCACACTTCTCAAAATACTAGCACATGAAGTGTCATATTTGATCTTTACCACTTCGCAAAACATCAGAAATAGAATATTTCTTCTGAGAGGTAATCTCCCTATGAGCCTCAATTTTATTAGGTGTCTTCAAGATTTTAACTTAGTGGTAAAGTAAGACAAGAAAACTACACCCAACTGCCTGATTCTATTAGCTCAATGAAATTGACATCTGTAAAATGGTATGAAATTTCTTCTGTTTGACAAACATATTAACATCAAAAAATAATTGGCCAGGCACAATGGCTCAAGCCTGTAATCCCAGCACTTTGGGAGGCCTAGGTGGAAGGATGGCATACAGCTAAGAGTTCAAGACCGGCCTGGGCAACAAAGTGAGACCTTGTCTCCAAAAAGAAATTAAAAAAATAGCTAGGTGTGCCGGGCGCGGTGGCTCACGCTTGTAATCCCAGCACTTTGGGAGGCCGAGGCGGGCGGATCACGAGGTCAGGAGATCGAGACCACGGTGAAACCCCGTCTCTACTAAAAAATACAAAAAATTAGCCGGGCGCGGTGGCAGGCGCCTGTAGTCCCAGCTACTCGGAGGCTGAGGCAGGAGAATGGCGTGAACCCGGGAGGCGGAGCTTGCAGTGAGCCGAGATTGCGCCACTGCACTCCAGCCCGGGCGACAGAGCGAGACTCTGTCTCAAAAAAAAAATAGCTAGGTGTGGAGGCATGCACCTGTAGTGCCAGCTATTCTGGAGGCTGATGTGGGAGGATTGCTTGAACCCAGGAATTGGAGGATGCAGTGATCCGTGACTGTGCCACTGTACTCCAGCCTGGGTGACAGGGCAATATCCTGTCTCTTTAAAAAACAAACAGACAAACAAAAAAAAAAAACAAGGAAAAAAATATGGTTGAGAGAAAATGCATGTAAAGTGTTTAATTTTGTGCCTGCTTGATATACAGAGAATGATGAATAAATGTTAGCAGTTACTATTAATACCATGATTATAGAGAGTGGATTAGCTACTTTGTAATTTATCTGCATTTGACAAGCAGAAAAAGGAGGTCAGGTGAGCTTGTCAGAGTATGAATGTGTCTGCACCATGTGTATGTTAGAAAAAAAAATATCAAAATATCAGCTATCTCTGCATGACAGATTACAGATAATTTAATATTTTCTTCTTTTACCGAAGTTTCTATAATAAACATGTATTACTTTCATAAGAAGAATTAAATATTTAAAATTGTGATTGTATTTGCAAAATAAATATTACTTTAAGTACAGTTTGTTATCCATGCCTTTCATCTCAACCGTTAGTGTAACAGAGAACTGATTTTATTATTTCTGCCTATCCTGGAGATAAAATTCAGTAACGGTTAAATATTCTAACAGGATATAATAATATTAAATTTATTAAAACAATATTTTAGCAATTATTATGTCCATTTTGAAAACATGACTCAGAACACTAATTTTTAAAACTTGCAGAAAGCATAATAAAATGGTAGCTATTGCAAGGTGCAACTAGCAAATGACACAGACATTAAAAGACTTTTTATATTCTTTTTTTTCAACCATTTCTTTTTTTGGTGAAAAAGGCAAATTGGTTATTTTAAAATAGAATGGAAGAAAAATGTTTTTATATCAATAGCTCCTAAGTATTTACTCTTTGACCATAGCTACCAGCATGTCATTTCTTCTCTGGTCGAAACCCTACCAAGTCTAGCTACTGCTCAGCTACACTGCAAACAATCTTTGGGCACTTTTCCTTTAACTTCTGGATCATTTATACATTTTCAGCTGATCAGGCTAAACTTGTACAGTTATTCCTATGACTACTCCTAGACCTTTGAGCAACAATAAGTGAAGAGAAATACAAGTGAATGTATTAATCAATAAAAACTTGCAGAAAGACATCAAGTGGCATAAGGATTTTCTTGTAATCATTTTTTTTTGTTTAAAATATCCTACTTAAGTTAAATATTTAAACTCAAAATTTTAAAAAATTATTAAATTAACTTTAAAAAGAATTTGAAAATTTGATGTTCCAGATTTAAAAACTTAAGTAATTTTAGGTTTATAAAGAATTAAAATAAATGTATTTATGATTAAAACGTTTTAGGTACAGACCATAAGAGATAAACGGCAATTCAAAAATATCAAATGTGTATAGTACATTTCAGAATCAAGGCAAGATAGTTTTTTAAAATTCATTAAAAGAATTATGTGGTAAATTAAATTTTATTTAACAAGGTCATTTCATACCTAGAGAAACCCCATAGAATTCTATAAAGAAGTTGCTGTAAAATACATTGATTCAATAAATATTTAAACTAATTAAAACTGTCATCCATAATAACAAAACAAAAACGAAAAACCTACCACTGTTTACCTAAAACAAGAAAGAAAAAAAAATTATTTAATAAGTGGGACACTTACCCTTTTTTCCATTTCCAACAGTGACCTATCAGCAAATCTTTCTTGTCTCTGCAACAAAGTAAGAAATTATAAGAGATAAGTGCAAAAAAGATTGAGGGGCGACCACAGTAATTTTCTTTTAATGGGTATTAAATCACAATATTCAAGTGGAGTAAAACACAGGTTCGTGAGTAAAGCAAAGAGAAAACAGGATTTGTATTAAAATAATAAAGAGTGAAATGAATGTTTAGAAATAGAATGGTAACCAGAGCTCTCATTTTATGTTCTCTATCACTTTTCCCCAGGAACTTTCGTAGTTTAGTTCGGCGTGAGGGTGAGTGAGTATGTAGAAGAAAAACAAAACTGTAGCTTTCCTTCTGAAGCCCAAATTCTTTCCTTTCCTACACCATCAGGAGTGGCTAATCAGAATGGTCAGATTCCAGGACCTTGATTGAAATATATTCATTAGCAGGTTGAATGACTCTGTATCCATGCGGCCAGACCAGTAAACTGGCCTTTTTATCTTCTCCCACAGCTATCTTGGTCTTGGCTCACACTGTAGGTTTCTTTTCCAATCATCCACGCTCCACAATTGGTTCACATCCACTTTCACTTATAAGAAATTCTAGCTGTACAGCTTTCTTTTGCTGGTGAGCTTAGGCCTTTCATTTTTTCCACTTCCTTTACTATCTGACCAGCTCAAAGTTGATAAAATCCTGAGATTTAAGCTTGGCTTTAAGGGATGGAAAAGCACCTTGGGTTTTAGCCACATGTTGTATCCTGTACTGGAGAGCTCTGGACATTGAGCACTGGCACAGTTTAAGAACAAAAAGAAAAAGAAAAAAACAGTGGCATCTTAGATTTTATTTACATTGATCTCTGTACAAACATCTCCCTTGGAATTCCTGGTCAATTTGGAAAATGAATTCCTCAAAAGCCAACTTGCTGAATAACCAATTTTACTAATTTACCAAAAATGGTTTTTGACCACTTTAACAAAAATGCTTTATGAGTACTAACCACAAAATATGCTTTAAAAACATATTGATTAAACACAATTTCACTGTTCAATGTGGTAATTTTAAAAATATTTCTTTACATAATTTTCTTTTATGCCAACCCCTTCAGTATTCATGTTTTAGTATCTCTAGGACTTGTAACCAAGTCACTTTTTGATCCCTCTTTCACAATTTTTACAGTTATGGTGTATAACATTTAAAGAACTAATCATGGCTAGGTTTTCTTACTACTTCTCTTATTTTAAATGGCTTCAAGCTTTTGTGCTTACTCTTTCTGGAAACATAAAGGTCAATATTCCAATTGGTTCTTGTGAGAAATTCAGTTCAGAGTTTCAAATATGAGGCTGGGTGTAGTGGCTCACACCTGTAATTCTAACACTTTGTGAGGCTGAGATGGGCGGATCACTTGAGCCCAGGAGTTCAAGACCAGCCTGGGCAACACGGTGAAACTCCATCTCTACAAAAAAAAAAAAAAAAAAGAAAAGAAAAGAAAAAAAAGAAAAATTAAACAGGTGTGGTGGCACTGCCTGTAGTCCTAACTATCCGGGAGGCTAAGGTGGGATGATTGCTTGAGCCAGGGATATTGAGGCTGCAGTGAGCCCTGATTGCACCACTGCACTCCAGCTTGAGTTACACAGTGAGATGCTGTATCCATTAAAAAAAATAATAATTCAAATATGAGACTGTTTAGTTAATTCTCATTTATTTTTGGTTTTGAATTTAAACATTTAATTGCTAGAAATATAAAACAAAGGCTGATACACCACTTGAGGATTTAAAAATAAATCATAGAAACTCTTTACAAGACCAAAAAAATTTTAAGTAACATTCAAAAGCACCTGAAAAAAATCAAATAGCCAAAATAATAACAACACATGTAAACTAACAAAACATAGAAAAATAGCATTTCATTGGGGATTTTTTCATATGGGAACATTTTAGCAATTATATGTGGTTTGCCAATTTCATTGATTAGAAAACATCAACATCAGTTTAGATAGTATGTTTACTTAGTTAACTTTCTTGTTAAACAATCCAGTTAAAGCTGTTAAACTCACAATGACTAAATCTGGTGAAAATGGTCATTTGGCAAAGTGGTATTCAGCAAACTGCTTCTGGTAAGTTGGCATATTTTTTCCCTTCCTTGGAGATATGGGAAGGAGGGTACCTGCGCTAGGGCAAGAGTCAAGGATTCCAGAGTCTCTTGGCTAAATACTATCAAACAGACCTAAACTTCAAGATTAATTTCATGCAACTATCAAAACTGCCACTGCTATTTGTGGCAAATATCTGATGCAAATATTTGTATATTTGTGAACAGTTATGAAGTCAATCAATGCCAAAAAAAAAAAAAAAAGAAAAAAAAAAAAAAAAGGTGCAAAAGTTCACAGTAGATTCGGGATAAATACCTGAAAGTTGAACCCCAAAAGTTACTTTAATGCGTATCGGTTTTACTTTTATGAATTATACTTCTCATTGTTAACTCAGCATACTGGACGCGATACTCAGAGTACCTGCCAACGCAGAAGCTGTGATATTTTTTAATCCTACTTCTCTTGCCAGGTAACAGAAATTGGTACCCGACCCACAGGCAACTTTCTGTCCAGTGACCTATGAAATGGTCACTAACAAAACAGGCTGCTCCTGGGTAGTAACAGGCTAATTCTATCAATTCCCCTCTCTTGCAGGGTTTGACAGAGAGACATACAGGAAGAATTACATGACAATGAAGTAGGCAGCAAAGCAGAACACAGAGAAGGCATTAAGTAGTGGAGACACATATGAGGTGAGTCACCATGACAGAACACTATAGTAGGGAGCAGTGGATATTTATTTATCTATTTATTTGAGATGGAGTCTTGCTCTGTCACCCAGGCTGGAGTGCAGTGGCACGATCTTGGCTCACTGCAACCTCCACCTCCCGGGTTCAAGCAATTCTCCTGCCTCAGCTCCCGAGTAGCTGGGACTACAGGCGCCCACCACCACACCCAGCTATTTTTTCTGTATTTTTAGTAGAGATGAGGTTTCACTATGTTGGCCAGGCTGGTCTCGAGCTCCTGACCTCAGGTGATCTGCCCAACTTGGACTCCCAAAGTGCTGGAATTACAGGCGTGAGCCACCGCACCCGGCTGCAGTGGACATCTTTACTTAGAACATTATAATGAAATCCCTAGATCTGAAGCTATGCTCAGAGAACTCATTATATTTTTATGTATGCAGGCTCACTAAGCTACTAATACAACCTGAAGGATGATGACAAGTTCACTGATTAAAAAACATCAACTTCAGTTTAGGTATTTTTACTTAGTTAACTTTTCTGCTAAACATTCCAGTTTACCATGAAGCCTAAATATAAGTCAGTAGTTTTAATGTGTATGACACTGTAAGTTTTTATGACATCTCACTATGAAACGTATTCATGTTCTGTTTCATTTTTCTGTTTATCTTTACAAAAACCTCCACTAACATGAAGGAATCTGAGGAGTGGTGAGGTTAGGCTGAACCCTGGAAGTTTGGCACAGTATCTACTGTGTACAGACAATCGCTTTACAACACAACAATGGTTAAAAAAAGGATCTGCTAACAAGTTTAAGTTCAACAAACAGAATGAACTTTTTTGGTTTTTGTTTTGTTGTTGTTTTTTTAGAATCAATTTTTAAAAATTAAGAAAAAGATCAGTGTAAAGACTGACCAAAAAAAGTACGTAGTCCCATTCACAGATCTGGATATGCTGTTTTTAGATCCATGCTTTCAGCTGGATTCTAAGAGTTGTGCTGCAGAAATATGTTTATGCTAGAAAGTCCCAGGTTAAAATTGAACACATTTGTTTTCTTAAAAATTACAGGATGCCTTAGAGCCTTTAGCATATAAATAGACCCTGTAAAGTCTCTAACATGTAAAATATGTAGTATTTCCCTAGTTTCTTTGATCACAAAGCTTTTTTTGTTTTTTGAAAGGAGGGAAATAAGGAGAAGATGTACCTATTCCTGTCTCCCAGAACTAATGTTCCATGGAAATGGAAAAGTGGCTTGTGAAACAATTGCTAGATCATATGTACAAGGTTGTGAGTTTTGCTTGGCTATCCCAATTTTATTGTCAAAATTTATCTTCTCTAGACTGCTGCATAGAAGGAACTTACAAAAGGAGTTATGATTAAAATTATCTTCTTCCAGCACTCTAATATAAAATAACCTTTACTTGAATAAACAGAAAATATTTGTAATAAACTAAACAGAAAATATTTGTAATAAACAAAAACTAATATAAAAATTTTTATATGGCTATAAGATGATTCTGTATAGATGCTTTTAATGTTTTAATGACTTGCTACATTTGGTATTCTGGAAATAAACATTTAAAACCTTGACATATCACAACATTGGTATTAAAAGGCTTTTTATATGTTGACTTTTGACTATAAGACTATTTTTTAAATTTACTCCAGAAAAAGTAAATAATCCATAAACAGCATTATCTTCTATTATCAATTATCAAACTTCTATTTAGAGTATTAGAAAAAATTTTAATACCATTTTTAGATGGGATAAATCACAACCATTACCTTGAGAGTAACAAAAAGAAAAGGGTACAAACCTGGGTGGCCTTTTCCAACTGTAATTTAAGATCTGTTAGTTCCATATTTGTATCATGTAGCTGTGCCTTCAGCTTTTCATTTTCAGCTAGAATTTGTTCATAAAGCTATAAAAATTAGGGTAAAAGAACAAATTACTTTTCTGCTCTCCTATTACTTTAAAATTTCTCATTGATTACTCTGCAATTTAAAACAGCTTAATGTAGCATATGAGCTATAAAGGCATACATTTAAAAAAATCCTTCATGGTTGCAAAGCACAGACTGTTGGTTATGCAAGTGTGTTTGTCCCATATAAAGTCTTAAAATTAGTTCCAGCATTCAAAAATCAAGACTTGACAGAAAAATCGGACTTTTCAGGTTACCTTAAAAAAGATTCAGTTATCTGATAAAGAGGGACCACATACCTGCACAGCAACTGCAGCTAGGGCTAAGGAGTCACTGTGATCTTTATTTGGAGTCCGTGAGATTTTCTGCCCATCACTGTCTCTTGAATTCCCAAAAATGAGATGGAGTACCAGCTGTATTTATCATTATACTTATACATTGCTTATAGTAAAGTTAAAAGGCAAATGACTTATTTCCTGAAATATTTCAAATCCAGGATAAAATCCAAGATCTTCCCCTTTTCTAATGCTTTACGTCTTTCTTAACACTGCTTCTTCCTTACCCCTGCTTTACTACTTCCACCATAATTCTGGCTATGATCATCTCTTACCTAAACTATTCTAATTCCCTGATCGCCCTCCAATCTGTTTTATATATAGGAGCTAAAATTAACTTTTCAAAATGAAAATCTCGTAATTTTCATAGGCCAACCATTCCATTTCCACCCACAAATTAAAAACTCTTGAATGGCTTCCCAGTGTTCTTAGCATACGAAAAATCTTACAATGGCCTATAAGGCACTGCATGATCTGGTCTCAGCCTACACAACTTCTGCCTCAAATGAATATTTCTTCCACTCTACTAGCCATAATTAAAATTTAATTATTCCAATGCATCATGTATTCTCCCCCCACCAGGTCTATGTGCTTGTAGTTCCACTCTATTTGGAGTAATTTTCTCACCCATTTTTGCCCGTTAACCATTAGTAATCCTTCCGTTTTTGGCTGAAACCACACTTCCTTTGGAAATCAATCCACTTTCTTTTTTTTTGAGGCAGTTTTCCTCTTGTTGCCCAGGCTGGAGTGCAATGGCATGATCTCAGTTCACTGCAACTTCTGCCTCCTGGGTTCAAGTGATTCTCCTGCCTCAGCCTCCCGAGTAGCTGGGATTATAGGCATGCACCACCACACCTGGGGTAATTTTGTGTTTTTAGTAGAGACAGGGTTTCTTCATGTTGGTCAGGCTGGTCTCGAACTCCCAACCTCAGGTGATGGCCTGCCGCAGCCTCCCAAAGTGCTGAGATTATAGGCGTGAGCCACTGCGCCCAGCCAAGGAAATCAATCTACTTTCTTTTGTTATACACTTTTATAAAATTGCTTTACTACTTCAGGTTAACTATCTCCATTATTTATTATACAGTCATTAGTATGACTGTGTAATAAGGTCTCTCTCCCCCACTCCATGGAAGATGCCCATGAGAGCAAGATAGTATCTTCATCTCCATTTGCCCATGAGTAGAATCTCTCTACTTAGCATAGCTCAGTTCTTTATTGAATAAATGATGAATCTTATTCATAATGTAAAATGATTCTTTCCCTCAGCCGTTCCCCTAACTTGGCTTTTAAAGAAGTGTGTAATTCAAATAGCTGCCAGATAACTGGGGACATGTACAAATGCCATAAGCTTTCTCCTTCTCCAACAGACTTTATGTTTACCATAAGCACAAAATAAGAAGATATAGTTTCCGGGATTTATTTATTAATTACTTCAATCCTTAATAGCACTTGAGCTGCCCCAAGTTTTTCAGTTACCTATGAAAAACTATCAATATATTCTCTTAGGAAAAGCCATCTTCTCTGTTTGGCTGCTTCCTAGTAACAAAGAAACAAAGTGTATATACATTTGTGTGCACCCATTTACTGAATGCTCCTTTCCAGCTCAGTCATAGCAATGACTTGAGATACTTCAATGTAAAATCATCTTGGATGATTTTCTCTTCCCTTTAATAAACAAACAGCTATTTACATTCTACTTAACCATCACTTGCTGAAAACTGAAAATGAAAATAAGTTATTTCAAAATACTCATTTCATTATGAGTTTTTAAAATATTTGAATGAGTATCTCAACATAAAAGATAACTTATTTTTTATTAAATATAACTGAATAACCCAAGTACCTTTTTAAAGTCAGTTGAGTCGTCCTTTTCTAGCCTGCTGCTGTAAGGTTTTCTTTCTTCTAAGTAACTGTATGATCCAGAGCGACCCAGCAAGGAATCGTATCGATCACCAGCTGATGTAGAACTGGTTTCATATCTTCAAAAGATTAATTTAAATAAAAAACCTTGTTATAGGCTTTTACAATTATAATAACATACATCCTAGTACACATATAACTTGACAGTTCAAAAGAGTAGGTCACAGTCTCCCTCTATTATCTGATTAATTTTTGTGATATATAACAAGTAGGAAGCTATTTTTTTTTTTGAAATAGGGTCTCACTCTGCTGCCCAGGTTGGAGTGCAGTGGCATGATCTCAGCTCACTGCAGACTTGACTTCTCGGGCTCAAGTGATTCTTCTACCTCAGCCTCCTGGGTTGCTGGGACTACAGGCATATGCCACCATGCCTAATTCTGTACTTTTGGTAGGGATGGGGTTTCACCATGTTGCCCAGGCTGGTCTTGAACTCCTGGGCTCAAGCAGTTCACATGCCTCAGCCTCCCAAAGTGCTGGGAGACTACAGGAATGAGCCACTGCACCTAGCCTATTTTTTAATACTACTAATTTCCATTAATTGAGGAAGAGAGTCAAAATTTCCATGTTTAAAAGCCAAAACTGGTTTCACATAATGATTAATATTTTAAATTGTACATCTCCTCCCACATTTTACTATTTCCAAAACCAGAAAACGGCTTACAATTGATGATGCATTATAGTTTAATTGGTAGCACCTTTCCTTTTTTTCAGTAGTAGGTAACACAATGGTGTTTTAAAATGAGTAACGTCTTAGATTTGATGAAATAAAGTATATCCAAAGTGACAGGTAATGGGTTTGTCCTAAGCAGGAAAAACATATCTTATTGGTAAAGGAGAATTCTGTTATTATCTGGTTCTGAAATTCAGGTTACCTTTTCTGATAGATGCCATTGGCTCTGCATTTCAATTCAATAGAATCATCAGTAGACAGAAATTTATTATTGGTCTTACAGGGCTGTGGTTAACAATGATAAGAGAAATGGAATGGAGATCAAAATCAAGGATATAGTGGAGGTTCTCTGAAAAGATGGATAATTTTGAATTAGGTGACACTTTCTTTTTTTTAAAGACACAGGGTCTCACTGTGTCCAGTGAGGAGTGCAGGCTGGAGTGCAGTGGCACAACCATAGCTCACTATAACCTTGAACTCCTGGGAGCTCAAGTGATCCTTCTGACTCAGCCTCCCCAGCAGCTAGGAATAGAGGAGCATGCAGTCATGCCTGGATAATTAAGAAATTTTTTTTTTTTTTGGTAGAGATGGAGTCTTGATGTTGTCCATGCTGGTCTTCAACTCCTGGACTCAAGTGATGCTCCTGCCTCAGCCTCCCCAAGTGCTAGGATTACAGGGTTGAGCTAGATGACACTTTTTTTAAAGTGTCTTCACTGGTTCTCTTTTGTCTAAAGCAGGGCTACAAAAGAAGATTCTGAATACTTAATCAAATACATTTCTGGCCAAGTGTGGGTTTTATCAGTCCCTGATGTTAATAATGAGATAGTTGAACTAACTTAAGAAACTTTGAATACCTTTGTTGTAGAGATTTCGGAAAAAAATCTTACTTGCTCTGACTAGTGATCTTGAAGTAAAGCCTTTAACAAAGAAAGCTAGTAACAATGATAAGGCCATTAAAATTTCTGTTATTTTTTTATTATCAAATAATTCTATAAACTTACAAAATCCATAAATTCCTAGCAACACATTTTTAACAAAGATAAAAATAAGAAAAAATGTCAGTTAAAAAATAAATAAAACATACCTAGAAATGGAATCCGTCTGTAAAGAAAGAGAAAAACATAGGCATACTAAATTTTTATGCTTTCATTGAACTATTAACCTATGATTATAAGTAAATTTAATGTAGTATCAATAGCATTTTCACACTATTAAACTAACATCTATTTTCTACATATGCTTTAATTTTACTGAGGTTTTTATGAAGAGGTTCTAGAATACAGAGTCACTGTATATTTTCACAGGCATATCATCATGCAATTACATGTGGCAATTTATGGATATCTCCTCTGACTTCCTACAATAACTACTTACAATATTTTTAATTAAAATAAAAAAGACTAAGAAACATATCTATTACATATACCCACTGAGCAGGAGGAGGTAATATATTTACATTAAGAAATGTCAAGTTTACTATGATATCTCAAAGCAGTCATTTTACTCATTTTTGTTTCTGAGGCAACAAGAAGCAAATGAATGAACACCTAAGGTTCTTTATGCATAACAGTATATACATATTTTGTTTAAAATTTACTTTCTCGAAATCTAGCTATATACCTTTAAGGTCAGCAATTAGGTGATAGGAAATTTAATTTTCTCAAGCAAGTGGTATGCTACACTGAAGTTCCAGAAAGTCTTATCTAAATCATGAAATGATTAATAAGATAAAACAGTCTTACTGGGGACCAAAGTAGTCTTTTTCAGTAGTCAAATTTAGCCTTTTCTTTTTCTATTGAAATACTCACTGATTCTATAATTTATTCAGAACGGTTTGTTAAACTTCTTAATTTAAATATTAGTGATTTCCCACTATATGTATCTTTGGAGATACTGTAAAATTACTAGGTCACTTTTGGGATTGTTTAAAGTCTATTTTGGACTAAAAATGTTCTACTAAAGTCTATGTAATGTCCTCTGCAAAACCAATTTTAACTTTGCTCCTTACATTGTTTTTTAAGGTAATGTTTTATTTTATTGATTTATTCTTTGGTTTAACAACCACTAACAATTTTAAAGAATAAATTTCAATTTTCAAGATAATCAAATTCAGTAAAATGGCCATTCATGAACTAAAATGTCTACATATCAAACAAAAATAATACATCTCACCTTATAGTCTGCACTTATATTCACTGATTTAAATTTTAAAAATAAAAAGTCTAGTCACAGAAATCACTCAAATTTCGTTTGTCTTTAAAAATCATGGTGTTATCACTGATTACTATTACTGTTTTTGAGATGAGGTGTCGCTCTGTTTCCCAGGCTGGAGTGCAGTGATATGATCACAGCTCACTACAGCCTCAACCTCCTGGCCCAAGTGATCCTTCTGCCTCAGCCTCCTAGTTAGCTGGCACTACAGGCATGCACCATCAAATCTGACTAATTTCTTAAATTTACTGTGGAGACAGTGTCTCCCTATGTTGCCCAGGTTGGTCTTGAACTCCTGGGCTCAAGCAGTCCTCCCACCTCAGCCTCCCAGAGTGTTGGGATTATAGGTGTGAGCTACCATGCCCGGCCTAGCATTATTTAAAAACTTTTAAGAATTGTGGTAAAAACCACATAATATAAAATTTACCATGGAAACCATTTTTTAGAGTATATAGTTCAGTATTTTTAACTATATTCATATTGTTGTGCAAAAGATCTCTAGAACTTTTTCATCTTGCAAAAATAAAACTCTATATCCACTGAACAAATTCCTTTGTCCTCCTCTTCCTAGCTCTGGCAACAAAGGTTCTACTTTCTGTTTCTATGATACCCAAATAAAATAAGTGGAATCACAGTTCTTGTCTTTTTGTAACTTGCTTATTTCATTTAGCATAATGCCCTTGTTCCGCAAATTTTAAGATTAATTTTCCAAAGTAAAAATATCTTTTTAAAGATAAAAAAGATTAAAACATATAGAAAGATATTCAGAAATATCTTTCTGGCTATGGTATTGAAAAGTTCATATAATGGTATACAAAGTTCCTGTGTAATTCCTCATATCTCCATTCTCTAGATAACCACTGTTACCTAACCAACCTTTTCTGGACACATAATATCTATGTGAATACAGAAAATATTGATCTATGCACATACATTGCACCTTATTTATCTACATCCATTCATTCTTCCTTTTTCTCATGGTGTAGCAGTTACTAGGTTTAGGTGAGATGACACATGGCCCATGTTGGTAGCAAAATGGCTGCAACAGTTCAGTGATAGGCTCTGTCTACCTTAAGCCAACTATAATCCCATCCCTATGAGGTACATCAGCCTGAGGATGAAGCTGACACAAAGGACTGCAGAATATAACTGGAGTACAATACATTCTCTTTGTTTAATCCAGTTTGACTTAGGTTTCATATTGTTATTTGTATTTGTTATATTTATTTATATGTTCATTACTTATAACTAAAAGAACTCTAAACAATCTGAAGTAAAAACTACTTAAATCGAAAATAAAAAAACTTTTCTTCTTAGAAACAATGTTCCTCTTCATCTTAACGTATCTCATATATAATTTTAACAGTAAAACTTAAAATACAATATACATCAATATGCTTCAAAATTACAATTTTAAAAGCCAGACAATCTCCCTTCCACTCCGGCCTGGTGGGGGTTGGAGTCTGCATGATAAGGCAATGAGAGGTGTCAGATGGGGATGGTTTACTAATTTCCTCCCCTCTTGTTTAATAAAGAAGGGACATAGGTAAATTGGAGAGTTCTGATAACTGATAAGCAAAATATTTAGGTAACAGTTAAAGCTTTAGGCCTGCAAATAATTTAACCTCAGAACCAATGCACTCCTCAGTGTCTGGCCACCTAAAGATAAAATAAAATTTTGGGGTCAAAATAGGCAAACTTGGCCCTAAAATAATGTTCACAGTCACCTAGCACAGGTAGCCAACTTTTGTTCACTTCACATTGCTGTAGATCCTTGCTGATTAAAAAGAAATGTAATAGCTCTATTAAGGAACTTCAACTCAAAATGAAGAAAATAATATTAATATGACCAGAATGCTATTTCAGGCTAGACAGTGCCAGGTTTAGACTCGTGTTGTTCAGCTCTATCCTCATATGAACAGAAATATTTTAAATATTTTTTAGCTTTCTACACAGCCAAACAATCAGGAAGGGAGTGGGGAGAACTTTCAACCCTTGCTGGCTATGCAGCCTTGTCATTCAAACTTGCTTTAGGTCCTTCATCAGTACTGAGAGGAAAAAAATGTCTTTTAGATTCTCAACATAAAAATCTGTTGGAGACTCTAAATTTCTAAATATATGTAAAAGAAAGTTAAAAGATGCCTATCTTCTCTAGAACATAACTTGAAATAAAATCTACAGAAATAAAATCTGAGCCTACTACTTCTGGATTTCCACTACTTCTGATTATCCTTTAGATATTTTCCTTTGGCCGAGGGTACTATTTCTTTTTTTGCCTTTTAACTCTGAAGGTTAAATGACATACAATAAATTACATCCACTTAGAGTGTACAATTTGGTGAGTTTTGGCAGTTCTGTATATCCATAAAACCACAGCTAGGATCAAGACCCAGAACATTTTCATCACCTCCAAAACATTATTTTGTGACCCTTCCCAGTCCTTTTAATCCTGACCCCAGGCAAACACTGATAATGCACACCCAGCATGTAGGGAGAGTATGCAATAACTGCTTTGCATGAATAAATATAATAAAACACAATTTAAAAGTAATTATTAAAAAATATGAATACTCTTCAATACAAAAAGTAATGGTATTTACCTGAGTTTCTTTCTTATTGGATCCCTCTTCTGTGTCTGATTGTTGTTCTTGTTCATTTTCATCACTCTAAAAATAGATTGCCAATTTATATTTTAGGAAATTTTACGAATAATTTCAAAAATTATTTTTTAAAATTATTTTTGGCAGTTCTTCTCTCTCAGAATATACATTGAGACATTTGTAGATAAAATGAGATGTCTCGGATTTTCTTCTAAATAATATGGGAGTTGGGGGATGGGGTGGGAATTTAGCTGAAAAAATGAATACTTGGGGTAGGGCTCATTATACAATTATGTTACTTCTATAAAGTATATGTTTAACTTTTCTATATTAAAAATCAAAAGAAAAATAGAAAACCATTTTCGATTTCCCCATCTGTTCTTCCCTTCTTTGTCATTTATGTATGATTTTCCCTTTTTAAACTTTTTTAAATGGACATATGCACTCTTGATTCATCAAGTTGAATATATATTTTGTCCACAGCATGGACAATGCAAAGATATTAAAACTCTTCAACTCCATTTAATACTTTCCCATATTTTTGTGCTATTGTTTTCATATGCCTTAGCTCTTTATATATTTTAAACTGCATATGACATTGTTTCATGTAATTAGGTAATTAGTAATTAAGTAAAATTAAAATGGACTAAAACACTGCAATTAAAAAAAAGTTCAGAAAAAGTTGACCTAAATATGTTGTTTATTTAAAAAAACACAAATAAATTGAAAATAACAGAAAAGATATATTATACAAAGATAATCAAAAGAAAGCTTTTCAAAAAAGCAGAATTTAAGGTCAGATATAATATTAGAGATAAAGAGGAACATATAGTGAGAGATGGGTCAGTTTAACAGGAAGACATGATTCCATGTTCTTTCAGTGAAAGAACAGATAGAAATTTTCTTTAAAAAAATATTTTGATAACAATAGAAGTAAATGTACTGCTACATACAATAGCATAGATATATCTTATAAACATAACACTGAGTTATAAAATTTATAGTTCTAGTCATATGCTCTTCAAAAACAGGCATAGTTAACTACGGTGCTAGAAATCAGGATACTAGCTGACTTTGAAAATGAAGATGATAGGGATTGAGAGGGAGAACATGGCCGCAATCTACACTGCTGTTTTTATTCATGATTCTGAGTAGTGATTACATAGATATGCTACTATTGTGCTAATCCATTAAGCTATATATGTATGAATTATGTTTCTAAACATGCCATACTTCAATAAAAGGTTTATATTTTAGAAAATGGAAACAAAATCAATGAATAGCAATGTCAGGCCTACAATCAAGGACCAGGAAAACACTAATTTTTACAAGACTGTTGTAATTTGATAAGCAAAGCACTGTCTCTATTTAGCATGCCTTGAGATGGAAGTAATCTGTAATGTAGATCTTATAATGATATTTATGAAAATGAAATTAAATAGACTCCTTAGAAATTCTTAAAAGATGTTTTTACAAGTACAGAAGCAGTTTACCTATTATAAAATAATCAATGTATGCACTCTTGAGCTTCAGACACTATTATTTCTATTCCATAATTAGGTCAGAACCACTCCTTTTAAGTAGTACCAACAATCTGAGTAGTTAACTATCCTTAAAAATAATTTTTCTTATTTAACAACTCAACTCAGAAAACACAGTGATAATTTAAGGAATATAAAATCTAAGGCATATAAGAAATTATTAGTATGTATTTTTGGACACATTAAGAATACTATCAAGAATACTATCAAATAATGTATTTTAATAGGTTCTCACATCTTGTGTCCAAAATGAAACTCCTGTAGATCTTCTTTTCTCTCTTGGTCGTCGTCGTTCTCTGATTGATTTAGGTTGTGATTTATCTTCTCCTTCTTTCTCCTCTTCTCTTTTTTCTCCCTCTGTTAAGGATTGCAGTGAACGACAATATAGCAATATATCTTGACAATATTTTGCAAGGTAATTATAAAAACAATGGGTAAAATGGGCCAGGGGACTATCTAGGGGGATGGAAGGTAGGCATCTGCTACAACTTAGCTCCAGCCAATTATTGGTATGTGAGAATTCAGATCCAGTGTTGCCAGATCTGCCAACTTTTCAAGAAATGGCAAAAATCTGAAGTTTGAAGTGAGTATCTCTAATTTTAAATGTTGGTTCAACATTTTTACAAACACGATGCAGGCCTCACACATAGCAGTTTAAAGAACTGAAATATCTCAATGATCAACATGAGAAAATATATAGCTGGAAATTGGGAAGAAACTTTATTTTCTGGTGTTTATTCTACATTACTACTGATATTATCATGACTAATACTGTAAGATTTAGTCTTTAAAACATGAAATGCCTATATTTAGTACTTATATCTGATTTAAAGTAGGAATTACTCAGAATTTAAATAGAAAGTTTATATAAAATAGGAAATGGTAATAATGAGTATCAATATGCCAATATATAGTTGAGAAAGAAATGTATTTTTTAATAAGCATAAAAATGTGTTTTAGTGAGAGCATTACATGTATTTAGTAATTTTAGTTTACAACAATTTCACAAAAAACATTTAAATGATACGATCTACACAGTAGGCAAGAAATAGCTTTAAAGCATCTGAGAAGTACTACACTAGTCAACTGCTTCTAGAAATAGTCACCCACCAGTTCAATATTAACTTTTCTTTGCAGGTGGACATGAAGATTTTTGTGAAGTATTAGGTTATAAAAATATTAGTATCAACTGCAGGCCATATTATTTTCTATTTCTGTTTTCTACTTTTCTCATTCTCAACCTTCATATTCTTTCTGTTTAGGTTCAGTGAATCACAAGTTAGGATGCTGTTCCTTTTCTGTTGAATTATTATTTAGGAAACCCTAATCCAAAGGATTATATGAAGAAAGCAAAGTGTTTTCAAAATTTGGTATTTCTTACCTCTTTCATTTTCTTTTGTTATTCCTCTGGAGTAAGCAGAAGTTATGCCTACAAGACTATTTGGCCTATTTAGTTGACTTGAAGCATAGAGTGAACCGCTCATAGTAGAAAGTGAAGAGGATGGAGTGGTTGAACTTGAAGTTGATACTGGCCTATAACGCTGGTAAGTCTGTGAAACATTAAGATCAAAACCCATTTGAAACATTAAACACAATTAAAAACATATAAAATACTTAAAAATTCATTTCAGAGAAAAGGTAGTGTACTAATCACACCAAAGTAACTCAAATTTCCAGCTAAAATCCTTTACAGTATTTTGTATATGGTTTGTTGGTATATAAATCTCTTGTATGTTCAGGATCATAAAGACTCTTCGTACCATTTGACTTAAATGTGTTTTTGATATATTGTTACCTCATCATATGTTCTGGAGTACTTTTGTTTATATTCGTCTTCTCTAGATGTTTCTGACTCCTTCTTTTCTTCTTGTTTCTCTTTATCTTGTTTTTCTTTTTCCTCTTTTTCTTTTTCTTCATTTTCTTGTTCTCTGGTTCGGGTAGAACGACTTCTTCCTATTGTTTTCTCAGCTTCTTGAAGATCAGTTAATGTCACTCCCTGCACACACAAAAAGACCAATATAATTATGAGATGCATTAAAGCTTGTTTCAAGGAATATTTTAAAAATAGATATATTACATACAAATGCATTAAAAGTCAAATATGCATGTTTAAAATTGGTTTGCAAATGGAAACAGCAAGTTACATTCATTCTATGAAGAATCACCATTAGCAAGCACGATAGGTACTGGATACTCTATGCATATAAATGTTCCCCACAAGTTCAAAGTAGAGAAGAATAGCCAATATATGTACTGTTTGTATATTATAAATATTTATGTTTATACATATGTCTGTGTGTGTATATATATGTGTATATGTATCTATATACACATGCATGATGATTGTTAGGGCTTAAAAGAGATTTTGATAAGTTTTTCAAGATCTGACCTTGAAGAACAGGTTAGATTTCAAGAAGTGAAAAGTATAAAGACAGAAAAAGTATATTAAGGCCCTAGCAAATAGTTCAGCTTGAAAGCTAAGTAATGGTAAGGACAGACAGCTGAGTCTGGACTGTGGAGCTTCTTAACTGTGGGAAAGCAGAAAGACACAAAAGTATACATCATATACAGCATAATTAGAATGACAAAACAGAGGTAAGGAGATCACCAGCCTGAATGACATTTTTTTCATACTTGCACATTAGTTGTTTATACCTAATATAAGAGCCTATTCTCTGCCCCCCACTTCCAAATATTCATAGAACTTTTAAATAGTTATTAGACATCATATATGATTAATTTATTCTAACCAAATACTCTGTGCCAGACACTGTATTAGGAATAAGGATTTTAAAAATACTCAAAAAGACACAAAGGCATATGTTAATTAGATGAAATACAATAGTAACAGTGTAACCATACAAAAGGCTATAAGCAACCTTTACCTTTTAAGGATTTACTCACACTAGAATTACTAGAATAACTACAGCAACTTTTACCTTTTAAGGATTTACTCACACTATATACTGACATCAATATTTTCACAACAAAATGAAAAAGAGAAAGGTAACTTGTTTTATGTCTGTGTGTATATTTTATATGCTACTTATGTAAGTTTTATATATTAATTACATTAACTATACCTGTGTTGATCTTCTAGATTGTCTTGCTTGTCTAGATCTTGCTTTTCTTTGGGATTCAGACTCTTCATCCCTAACAGGAGTGAGGTATGATCTACAGTAGTAAATCGAAAAATCGTTAGTTGTAAATGCAATACCTGTTAATGTAAATATCTATCAATGTATATGAATAAAACATACAGGTTTAATATCTTAGTAAGTTTTAAGGAAAAGTCTTCAGAAAATGGTCTTTGAAATTCAATAATGCAATCTGATAATTTCTTTTCAGATTGGAACTAGTTATATTTTAACAATTATATTTTCACATCACGTTTTAACTTCCTAACTACATTTTTAAAAATAATGTAATTTAATTTTAAGATGGAACCACATTTTTAAAAAGGATTTAGAGAACTGAAGATTAAAAATTTTAGCTCTATTGAAAAAAATAGAAGGATTTCATTTAGCCCAATTAGGCAGAATGGATAAGGAGTAAATTTTTTGTTTGTCTGTTTTTAACTGAGGAAGGTCCTCTTCTTCAGCCTGAAAACATCCCCCAAAAGTGATAATCTAAGCATCTTATTAAATGACCTACTAAAAGGGGCTTTAAATTCTTCTCTACCTACAGTATTTTCAAATATTGGAAGACAGGTATCAAATTCCTTTCTAAATCTTTTTTTTTTTTTGAGACAAAGTCTCGCTCTGTCGCCCAGGCTGGAGTGCAGTGGTGTGATCTCAGCTCACCATAACCTCTGCCTCCCGGGTTCAAGTGATTCTCTCACCTCAGCCTCCTGAGTAGCTGGGACTACCTGCGCATACCACCATGCCCGACTAATTTTTTTATTTTTAGTGGAGACGGGGTTTCAACCATGTTGGCCAGGTTGGTCTCGAACCCTGACCTTAAGTGATCTGCCTGCCTCGGCCTCACAGAGTGTTGGGATAAAAGGCGTGGGCCACCGCACCCGGTCTCCCTGCATTCTTGTCAGTGTGCTTTTACTAGTGACACGTCAGACAGCATATTATTGTTCATACTTTTGAGTGCTCTAAAAAATTCCAGTGTTTTTTTATATATAAACAGCTTCTAAATCAGCATGTTACTCCTGAGTAACTGATTTTCTGATATAAAGAACAGGACTTGGCATTTATCTTCACTAAATTTCTTCTTATAAATTTAAGCCTATGTTCCTCTTGTCACGAGGTATGCACCTTTTCAATAGCATGTAATCTGTGTCAAAAGTTAAGTAAGGCTGGGTGTGGTGGGTCATGCCTGTAATTCCAGCACACTGGAAGGCTGAAGCAGGCTGACTGCTTGAGCCCAGGAATTCGAGCCCAGCCTGGGAAACACGAGGAAACCTGTCGCTACAAAAAAATAGAAAAATTAGCCAGGCATGTGGTACATTGCCTGTAGTTACTCAGGAGGCTGAGATGAGAGGATCACCTGAGCCTAGAGATCAAGGCTGCAGTGAGCTGAGATTGTACCACCCCGCAGCCTGGGTGACAGAGTTGAGACTCAAAAAAAAAAGGTAAATAATTAAAGAGTCAAACAAGCAAAGATATGACAGAGCCCTGCAACACAACATAAAGACTTTCCTCTGATAATCAATATTTCTTGGGAAGTTCAATCATTAACGCTTCACTGAATTACACCACCTAGCTCACATTTCTCAGAGAACACTTACAGAAGTAGAGTACAGTTGACTGCTGAACAACACAAGTTTGAACTGTGCAGGTCCACTTATATGAAAGTTACACCAAGTGTGCCTCTGCCTCCTTCCACCTCCACCACCTCTGAGATAGTAAGACCAATCCCTCCTCTTCCTCTTCAATGTGAGGACAAAGAGAATTCTGATCTTAATGATGACCCACTTCCACTTAATGAGTAGTAAATATATTTTTCTTCCTTATGATTATCTTAATAACATTCTTTTCTCTAGCTAGCTTTATAGTAAGAATACAGTATATAATATATGTAACATACAATATATGTGCTAATCAACTGCTTATGTTATTGGTAAGGCTTGCAGTCAATGGTAGGCTATTAATTTAGACTTGGGGAACTCAAAAGTTACACACAAATTTTTGACTAAACAGGGAGTTAGCACCCCTAACCCTTGCATTGTTCAAGGGTCAACTGCATCTCTATCTTCTATGCTGTTTAAATTTATTAAGTTTATTCCACGTATCCCCCTCTCAAAACCCCAGGCAATGATCTAGTGAGTTTTCTTTTTTCAAATACTATTTTTTTTTTTTTTTTTTTGAGACGGAGTCTCGCTCTGTCGCCTAGGCTAGAGTGCAGTGGCGCGATCTCGGCTCACTGCAAGCTCTGCCTCCTGGGTTCACGCCATTCTCCTGCCTCAGCCT
Source organism: Symphalangus syndactylus (assembly GCF_028878055.3). Lineage (NCBI taxonomy): Eukaryota > Metazoa > Chordata > Mammalia > Primates > Hylobatidae > Symphalangus > Symphalangus syndactylus. The sequence continues at coordinate 75,169,831 of NC_072435.2, forward strand.
CCCGAGTAGTTGGGACTACAGGTGCCTGCCACCACACCTGGCTAATTTTTTGTATTTTTAGTAGAGACGGGGTTTCACCCTGTTAGCCAGGATGGTCTCGATCTCCTGACCTCGTGATCCGCCCACCTCAGCCTCCCAAAGTGCTGGGATTACAGGCATGAGCCACCGCGCCCGGCTCAAATGCTACTTTTAAAAAAGGCTCTTTCTTGGCTGGGCACGGTGGCTCATGCCTGTAATCTCAGTAGTTTGGGAGGCCGAGGCAGGTGGATCACCTGAGGTCAGGAGTTTGAGACCAGCCTGACCAACATGGAGAAACCCCATCTCTCTTAAAAATACAAAATTAGCCGGGCGTGGAGACGCATGCCTGTAATCCTAGCTACTCAGGAGGCTGAGGCAGGAGAACTGCTTGAACCCGGGAGGTGGAGGTTGCAGTGAGCTGAGATTGCACCATTGCACTCCAGCCTGGGCAACTAGAGCAAAACTCTGTCTCAAAAAAAAAAAAAAAGGCTCTTTCTTTTGTTAGCTTTAACATTCTTCTCAATTTGTAATTCATTTTTTTAGCCTAACACTATTCATACAATCATAACAAACCTCTGAATTTACTGTGAGTTTTATGCCTTTTCTCTGTGTCCTTTAAAGCTCTCAGTTCAGCGGGTATAGCACATCTTCAAACATCCTTAGAATCATCTACCATTTTTTCAAAATTGTTTTAAGACAGCCCTCATTCCTTTTATGTATATATAAGGAAATCATATTTCTTTCTACAACCCTGAAGTTTTTGGAATCTGTTTCTCTAAAACTAGAATATATGACACTATTCTCAGCATTTACCTCCTTAGATAATTAACCCTAAGATGACCAGGTAATTTCTCACGCAAGATCTTAGTTGCCTCAATTTCATCAATTAACTCTTACTTATTGCTTAAAATCAGTTCAGAAAACTGGTTCTTCTTGCTGTTTCTACATAATTACATTTGTAGCTAAGTCAAGAAATTCACAAGAGGGAGTTTTGCTTGAATGGGACATCCAACGTACTTATATTAAGATGAAAATTCCATCACTATTATACTTTGACTTTAATTTTATTTAGATATAACAAATACCATGTTTTTATAACTATTATAGTGAGTTTCCTGGGACAAGCAATTCAAAAGGAATAAGAGAATAACTAATAATCTTATTAAAATTTAAGAAACATTAATTCTGGGATAAAAGAGGGGCTTGTTATAGAAAATGATTGCATAAATTAGGGAAATGCTACACATTCTAACCTTCTCTAGGAAAATCACAACAACATATTGAAAGGTCTGTGATACAATGAGAGATGTAACCTGTATTAACTTGGCTTAACTCCGTACTTCCTAAGACCATTTAAATAGAGAATCCTCCACCCCTGACCCATTTTGTGGCATATCCAGTAAATACAGAAAAGTGCTCCTAAGAATATCAGCCTGGAAAATGTCCAATGGCTATTTTTTCCATTCATTCATTTAATTTATGTACCTACTGGCCCTATGCAAGTTATTACTTTTTGGACTTCTACCAAAGGAAGAGAAGAAAAAATAAAAGGAGATGAAACCTAAATGTGATAGTTAATCTGGTTAAACAAAGCTTATAGCAGGCTGGGAACAGTAGCTCATGCCTGTATTCCAGCACGTTGGGAGGTCAAGGTGGGAGGACTGCTTGAGGCCAGGAGTTTGAGACCAGCCTAGGCAACATAGCGAGACTCCATCTCTACAAAAATTTAAAAAATTAGCTGGGTGTGATGGCACACCTGTAGTCCCAGCTACTCAGGAGGCTGAGGTGAGAGGATCACTTGAGCCCAGGAGGTCATGGCTGCAGAAGCTATCATCACACCACCACACTACAGCCTGGGTGACAGAGATCCTGTCTTGGAAAAAAGAAGTTCATAGCAAGACAGATAGGGTGCATGCTATCACTTTAGCATTTCATGAGCTGCTCTGAAACTAAATATGAACGTGAACTACTGTCAAATTTGACTACAGTCAAATGTTTCATATTTAGTGTCTAACAGAGAAACTTGCATTGACACTTGGCTCTTTTTTAGTACCATGGCAAATAGTACTATCAACCGTTACACTCTCTCCCAATGAGCCTGGATTCCTTTTCAATAGTTTCAAATTGCCACGAAAGTCAATAAATCTATCATATCTGGTTTCACATATGAAGGTTAAGGGGATAAAAGTTACTAACTAAAAGACATAAAATCTGCACCTGCAGATAATTTTAATTTTCCATATGACATTCATCCCAAATTAGCATAAAAATAAAGCTTATCAATTTTTAATATAAACACATTTCCTTTATTTGATAATTACCATCTAATATTCAGTTCCTTTCTCCTCCTTTGGGGTACCTATCTAGAGCAGACCTCTAAGAATACGATGTAGAGAAGAAAAATAATTTATATTATTTTATGTACTTTTAATTGCAAAGAGCTGATCATTAAAAGATGATAGAATATACCCACCTAACCCCATTGTTGCCTTTATCATTGCTGTATCACACTGACCTACTGCATCTCTTTCTTAGAACTATATAGGGTATATAATTTTATTCCTTAGATGCTTACCATTTTCTGAGCAACCCAAAGGGTATACCTGTGTTGACTTTTTTTGTTTTAGCCACAGTATATTCTCAAATCACCATTTATACATTTTTTAGGCAAATTTTAAATCATACACATTTCAGAACCATTGACAAAATTTAAATAAAAGACAAAGAGAAGAGGCCAACAATGTATTCAAGATTGCAAACAATTATTTCACATGAACAAAACACAAACATTAATATCACTGCAAACATCATTGAAACAAGGTAAGACAAACAAAAAACCTCTATAATATAGACCAGAAAAAATGTCGCCAGACACATTTTTTTCTTATGCAATTAGAATCTGTTGTGTTTAAAAATATATCCAAGCATTTAATTTTCAATCTTCAGTGTCTTCCATTAAAACTAATTAGGACTAATTCTAAAAGTCAAAACTCAATTCTCTTTAGCAGAATAAACAATCTGTGGGTTAAGAATCATAATTTGTTCTGAAACAACTGATGATTCTGGGGAGACATTTATTAGGTTTTGTCACTGGAGAAATTTTCAAAAGCACTGAATCTCTATGCTAGAGATAGAAAAGATTCTAGAAGTTAAAAATAATATAAATCAAACACCTGATTTAACAGGAGAGTTTCTGACTCAAAGATAATTCTAACCTTAAGAATCAAGGCAGAGTAAGGAGTAAGAAACCAAGAACTTCTGATCCTTCTTCCTTTCAATAATCCCTCTCAACCCCACCACCAAAAAAAGCAAAGCCCTCAAACTTATTTAAGTTTGATTAAATGATGGATACTAATTTCTGTTGGCTCTGTGGTCTTACTGAGAAGCACTACAACAACCTAAAACTGACTTAAGTTTATAGGAAAAAAGGGAAGATAATTAAAATATAGTATGACCTATACTGGTACTCAAATCACAAAACACTAACCACTTGCAGTGGCATTATAAAAGTACCACTAAATTTCACCATAGAAATAGAAACAAAACCTAAATATAGGCAAAAACTAAAGATGCAATAATAGAAGAAAAAGTTAACACTAACTTATTACTTTTCATATATTCAAACACAAATATTACTGTGAGGCCATTACTACTACAGGCCAGGCACTTCACTAGGCAACAGAGAAAAAGAACTCTGTATGTAACTACTACGTGACAGAAATAAAACAAAGTTAATCTGATCAGTATTTTAGTAAAAAAAAAAAATTAGTTACATAGTTAATTTAATTTTGCAAGAATAAAATATAAAAATAAAGCTGACATTTGGTTTCCTAAGGTTTTATTTTTTTTTAAGAGGGAAAAAAAAAGCTAGGGATTATGCATAATATAGCAGAAAGAACTGAACTTCTTTTCCTGCAATCTTGGGGCTAGCCTCAGCCCTCACACCAATAAACCATACAAAAGTAAAATAGTCACATATTATCTCTGGGTCTCAGTTTCCTTCGGTAAAGCAAGGAAATCCCAAAAGATAGTTAGTAAGCTCCTTTGTACATCTATGATTCCATGCCAATAGGCGGCAACAGAAAGAAGTGAGCAATCTTTTAAAAATATTTAAGCACACAAAATAAATTCAGACTCTTTGAAAAAATCTAAATAATAAGTGCTTTCTATGTATCAGAGATAAAACTAAATGAATGTATTCAACATACTCAAAATTATTTGGCTTACACTTATGCACAGAAGTCTTTCCTTACCAAGAGAAGAAATTCTCCAAATCAACAGGAACAAAACAGTTCAACATCCTTCAAATTTCTTAATAATGGGAGGAAACAATGAGAAGAATGATAAAACCTGTTTTGTCATGTTTCATCTAATTTTCCCTAAGTGTGTGGTGTTTTCAGTTCTTCATCAAAAAAAATTTTTTGAAATAAAACCACCTTAGAAACTAAAATGTTTAAGAAAACAACTGTCTTGCTCACTGACTTTAAACAAAAAAACATTAATTCTGTCAGAGGTGAGTCACAAAGCCTAAATATAAATAATTGCTAGTTATATCAATTTACATAGTTCTGAGCTGACAGGGTATTTCATTTATTAGTCTACTGGAGAGATGGGCATCAACCTCACAAGAGCTTTTTTAAAACAAAAAACAACTTTGATCACTGGGCAAGATATATCAGCAGTACTGTTATGACCTTTACACACCTGCGTCTCTCCCTGACCTCTGTTGTGGAGGAGACAGTGCCAGCAGTAGTTGTAGTCAGGGTTGTGGTAGAAGCTGCAGCATTTACAACAGTTGGAGCAACAGGAATGGTCACTGCCGTAGGAATACTGTCCTTTTCTTTTTCAGTACTATCCTCAGCCCACAAACGATTTGAGGTACTATAGCATCATAAGCAGCAACACAAAAAAGAGAAAAGGAAAACAGCTAAACAGTGAAAGCACTTTCTAGCAGCTGAAAACACATGACTACAGGGATGGATTTTTTTAAAACGCAAGGTGAGACATCCTTAAATTATGAACCAAAAAGCTCACCCAGAGTTGTCAAAGAGAGAAATTTACATTTTAAGCAGTCTAATTCAAGGAAAGTTCATAGTTCAGGAACTTAAAATTTCCCCCAGACATGCATAATTGCCTCATTTTGGAACCAATTTTTGTCTGCAAATAAATTTAACAAGATAAATGAAAAAATCCAGAGCCCCACAATCTTCTAAACAAAAACGCATGCACATACATAAGCACACAGTAGACCTGAGCACAAAATATATCTGTGACTTACCTGCTTTGTGTGCCTGCTGAGGAAGAACCCGTTGTAATCTTTGTAGTAGTGCTTGTGCTGGAAAGCAGGCTTTTCTGAAGCCCAGCTGCAGAGGTAACTGTTGGTGTTGATGTGGTGCTTGGAACACTAGAACTAATCAAATCATCTTGTCTTCTACCAAAGGAGCAACTAAACAAAAGAGTCATATCTATATAGGATGTGTTTGTATGTGTATTCTATAGTTAATGTCTATACATTATACAAATTACAAGGCTAGAAAAAAAATTTAAAAACTGTGTTCCTAAATACACCACCAGCTCCAGCACCAAGAGTTGCATCTACAACTTGCTAGAGTTTAGACGATTTCACTAATTCGGTAGTGTATCATTTTAGTGTCTCCTCCCAACTTTCTCAACAAGACAAAGATGATCTGATATTTCACATTTTTGAAACTATTCCACACCATATGGTCATGCCAGGCTGAGCCTGAAAAACACACTTTGGTTTTGTATTACCCAGGGAAAACAAGACGTTGACATTTTTTTGAAGAAAATTATTTCAGCAATGGGTCAGATACCTCGGAAGTAACCAATGCCTACATGATACTTGTTCACATCTTATTCTTCTTTTTGGTTGCTTTTAGTAAAGAAATTGTTTATAGGGCTTTTTTTCCTCTTCAATATGATATTACCAACATTCCAATTGAAGGCATTTCCATAGCTCTGAGTTGTAGGGCAAGGCAAATCTTTCCAGATCAACAATGACAACTAGATCCATTAAGATACCGGCCTGTTTAAGTTGTTCTAGTCAAGGAGTTCCTTCTAAAGGAGTTCCTTTTAAATATGTAACGATCTAAAAAATATTTCATAATATTTGAAGCTTAATTATATAATAGGCATAAGAACAAATTATCACCTATCTTTAAATATATATCCTGTGTTTAGAGTAAGTTTTAAACAACAAAAACTCATACGTAATAAAAACATATTTGTTTAAAATGATGTTAAACTGAGGGCTCCAAACAAATTGCCTCATATTTTTATAAATGAATACACAGAAACCACTTAAGAATAATATTATTACCTTTTATGATAAGTTGATCCTTCATTAATTGAGCTATTTTTTTTAAGATCATCTTCCCATTTTCTCCTTGTATATGAACTACTTGTTCGCAAACTTGAAGAATCTCTGTTAAAAGAACACCCTTCAGATTCTGGTAGATAATTTTAAAATAGGATTAAGAAAGCTGTACACTAGTAAATATTAGTATAAGCTGAAACTAGAAAAAACCTTTGGGAGGACACTTGGGAATACTTATCAAGAAGATAAAGTAATTTCAGTACTAAGATTATACCCTAAGGTGTAATTTTTCCCCTAAGTATGGGGGAAAATTCAGATATTTATAGAAATATGCTTTTGGATCACAAAATATAAAGTAGGGGAGACGCTTAACCGCAGAAGATCTACTTTATAGTATGTTATGTGCCGATAAAAAAACGATGCTTATTAAAAATATATATTAACATATAAGACTGCTTATGAGATCTTAGGGGAAAAAAATAAAAAATTAGATAACATGATTACAAGCATATTAAAAAGTTATTGGCCGGGCGCAGTGGTTCACACCTGTAACCCAGCACTTTGAGATGCTGAGGCGGGTGGGTCACGAGGTCAGAAGTTCAAGACCAGCCTGGCCAAGATGGTGAAACCCCGTCTCTACTAAAAATAAAAAAATTAGCCGGGCATGGTGGCAGGTGCCTGTAATCCCAGCTACTCGAGAGGCTGAGGCAGAGAACTACTTGAACCCAAGAGGTGGAGGCTGCAGTGAGCCGAGATTGCGCCACTGCACTCCAGCATGGGTGACAGAGCGAGACGCTGTCTCAAAAAAAAAAAAAAATCAAATTCTATAAGCTGAAAAACAGGAAGAAACAAACGAAAATATTTAAAAAATATTTAAAACAAACTAAAATGATTAAGGCCTTTCCTTCCCTTCTTCTTTCCCCTTTCCTAAATGTTCCAAATATTTAGAGAACTCGTACTAGTTCGTGACCTTATCTCCTCCCACTTTCCCCTTACTCTGTTCCAGCCACATATTCTTTGCTATTATTTCATGAACATACCAAGCCTGCACCTCCTCAGGACTATGTACCTGGTATTTACTCGTTCAGGAATATCCTCCATCTCTTCCCACAATACATACCCGCACATAATTACAATGCTCACGTATTAACTCTAATGCTAGATAATAAAGATTTTATAGTGAATGCATAAAGCAAATCAAAATAAACTCACCTGTTTTCTTTCTCTTCAATGTCAGATGTACTGGCTAGTCGTCTTGGTATTGTAGGTGCAACATATGCAAGCCTAGTTCCTTTACTATCCTTCTCCTACACAACAGGGAAAAAAATAAGTAAAAATTAATTTGTGTACTAACTATAGGCAATGCTAAAAGTATTAAGAAAAGGTTATTCAATAATGTATAATTACATAGCTATCATAGTTTACAGTATTTCAACAATTCCTAGCTAAACTCTAAAATTAATGTCAATCAATAATCAGCCTGTTGAAATTAGTTTTTTTCCCCTTTTAGCCCAGAATCAGATAATATTTTCCTAAGAAAGGAAAAAAATTTCTCCAGATTTTAATGACTTTTTCTAAAACTTCCATAACAGATTAAAGTAATACTGTGTCATAAGCTGAAATATCTTTATTTCTTCCAGAGAAATAAACTTTCAAATACGGTTCACTGAGAGGTCTCAAGCATTTATATTATACAAGCTATTTAGAACCTTGATAATCAATGCTCTCAAATACATCAAAATAGTCAAAACAAATATTATTTAAATTATATTTATCCAAATATGGCTAAGAGTGTGTAGTGACAATGACACTCTGATACATTCCTAGTAAGCTGGCATAAAATACCTGGAAACCAACTGCACAATAAATTGATAAAAAAGCAAAAATATTAGAATTACTTGATGAGAAATTTCATCTGAATTTCTGATACAAGGAAATATTTCTAAGTAGAGAAAGAAAACTGTATAGACAAAAAACAGTCCAAGCACTGAATATGCTATAGAAATACTGGTATTGAATAAACGTGGTACATCCTATATAATGCAGTATTAATACCACCTCTCAAAATAGAGTCATTAAATTTACTCATTAAGACAAAGTTGCTTGTAATATGGTAGATGAAAAATCTGGCATTTTTTTTCAGATACTGAATAAATGTAACTTATGAGTATACTAACATTCTAGAATAAATGTGTTCCTATGTTTTTTAAACTTCAGAAAGCTTCTTGAATCATAACAAACAAAATAAGCCTGCTCCTTAATACAGTTCTATTATAAATTCTCAAGTAAGATAATAGATTCCTTTAACGGAGTATAGTCCCATAATTTATGTTTTAGGCAAATACATCTGATCTTTCCAGTATTTATAATTCTGTATAAATTACATTTGTCTTACATAATTCATTAAGGTTAATTAACTTGATACCTAGATCTAAAGATAACTAGCAGAAAATCTACCAGATTTAATGTTCCTGGAAAAGAAACCATAAGAGTTTTCATAGAAACCAGACTGTGAAACAGATTACCTTTTCTTTATTATCCAAAGAGGAGGAAAGTCTGGGACTTGAAGCTGAACGTGTAACACCTGCAGTATCTTTTTCTTTCTGACCCTCTTTAGATGCTGTGATTTCAGCAAGTGCACCATAGCTGCCCGTCTTTCTAAGTCCTAACCTCCAAGTTGCAGGAGACTCATCTTTCCTCTCTTCTTCTTTGGGAGAAATTTTTGTAGCTGTGGTTGGAAACTGTGTTTATTTTATTTTTTAGGAAAAGAAAAAAGAATTTTTAAAGCTGATCAGTCCTTAAATTGGAAACAATAATGTTACAGATAATATATTTAAAATTATGGTTTACAGTTTCAGGATAAAACACTTACTAAATAGGTTAATGTCTTAGTAAAAAATGTAAATATCTAAAAATTTTAAAGAAATAGACTACCTTCCTAGGGGTTAGACTTGAGAAAACACACTACACACTTTATATCACACAGAAAAATTATGATGCAAATACAGAAAACAGAAATGAGCACACCATAAGGACTTAAAACCATGCATCTTTGGAACCAATTTATATTAAACTTGTTATGTTGTAACCTAATATAAATTCTTGCACATAGAAATGCCTCACCATAGATTTTTCACCCTTACTGGGCACAAGAACAATGCCAGTTTTGCGCAAGCCCTGCCTCCATGATGCAGGATCTACTGATTCCACCACAGGCATGATAGGAGCAATGAAATCATACTAAAGCCAATTAAAATAAGACAGGTAAAGAGATAAAGATTGAAAGCATGAAAACAGAAAAGGGAAGTTATGAACAAAAAATATTTTCTTCATTTTAAAATAATTTTATAATAAATTAAACCCCAATAATTGGGTAATGATCCAATCTTTAAAAGTCACTGGGAACAAGTTCTAGTTTTAGCATGAGATAATCTGAAAAAAATCTAATAAACTTCTAAAGCAATTAAAGGCATATAGAGTAGATAATACAGCATGTGACTGAACAAACTACTGCACATGAATTTTGTTTTTAATCCATGTATACACTGGTTAAAAAATTTTATGTCCAATATAATCAACAAACACTAGTAACTGATATTTTTCCAATTATAATACTTTTTTTAACATCACAGCCTTAAATTTACTGATTTCCCCACCAAACATTAACTATTTCAACTATAATAAAAACTAATTTTACGTACAAATATTTATGCTGTTTTAAGGGCTTTCCAACAACCCTAAAAATGCAACCTCTGTTATCTTTAGATCACTTCATCAACTTCACTTCTAGAATTTCTATACTCAACCACAGTTAACTATATAGATTGGTGAATATAGCAACTAACTAGTTGCCACAAGCATAGGGTATTAATAATTTTTTAAAAATCATTTCTTTCATATCTATTGCCAACATTTGCTATAATAAGCAGGTTAACAGGGCTTGTTAAAGCTCCCATGATGATGCTTGAGGGCCACTTCATGGACAAAACTGTTATAAAGATATACCTCTGGTACTTCCAGTAATGAATTGCTATCAATAGGGTCTAAGCATTCCTCAGTTCCTAAAATGTGCACCAAAGTGCTCCAGAGTGTCACAACAAAATCACGGGGGGCTCTGTAGAATATTTTAGTTTTGAGAGAAGCACAGTGACATCTCACAGACACTGCACAAACTGCCATTTTGATCACACTTGCATCGAACTACTTAATGAGACAAACAGGCAATTCCTTTCGCCAGTGGCACTGTGAAAAAAACCTACCAAACACTAGGGGTTCCAATGACCAAGAAAGTTTGCGAACTCTAATATTCTGTGCAATATGATAGGTACTGAGACAGCTGCTTATTGATTGGTGAGTTTATAGGGCTACACTGTAAATGCTAGGCTTTGTGGAACACAGATAATATTAATACGCAAATGATTGAGTGTGGCTGTAACCAATAAAACTTTAGGGACAATGACTTTTTTTAAATTTTTTTCTCCAACTAGTTTGCTATACAAAAACAAGTAATAGGCCAGGTTTGCCTCACCAGCCATAGTTTGCCAACACCCACATTAGGTCTCCCACCTCCTCAAAAAACAGAAACAAAAACAAACAAAAAACCTGGAAACAAACGTTTTTCCCCCATTATAAAACAGCCAGAGATCAGATAACATTTATTGTTATAACTGAAGCTAACATTTAACAAATATTTACTAGTGTGTGACCCTCAGCTAAGTGCTTCACATGGGTTATCCTGTTTCAACCTTATAATTACCCAATGAAATACTACTATTACTGTTATTTTAGAGTTGAGAAAAATGAGGCAGTACTATCAATTTTGAAATGGGCATTTGTTACACTGTAATGGCTGATATACCTCCACTCTGCCCAACATGAATTTGGATTTAAGTACTGCTTTATATGTCTAAAGGCAACTTTTAATTTTACTTGATACATAAATAAACCCTTCCTGAAATACTTAACTATACCTCCTCCTCCATTAAACTCTCTTCTTTGGCTTTTTTTAACTGGACGCTATCTTGACCTTTGTCTTTTTACTCTGACCATTCCTTTTCTTGACTGACTGACTCTGTGTGTGTGTGTGTGTGTGTGTGTGTGTGTGTATACAATATTCCTTATACAGGCTGTGTGTGTGTGTGTGTGTTTGTGTACAACTTTCCTTGCGCTAGCCCTTCCAGAGCCTGCTCTTGGATCTCTCATATTCTCTTTCTACTTTCTTCTCCTGGGGGATTAGGAGGAGGGTCTTTACTTCCTCAGGCTAAATATTAATTGTGGTCAGCTTATTCTCAAATGTGTTATTCTCCAGTCCAGTCTCCTAAATTTCCAGTCCTAATTTTACCTGTAGAGTGGACAATCTAGAACTATAACTGAAAACTTGAAACTCAGTATGTCTAAAATAAAACACCTTTACTTCCAAACCATCTCTTCTTCAGTTCCCTAATTCTGTTAATGGCACTAAGGTTATCTCTTCAATCTCCTATGTTTCAAAATTCACAATTATGCTAGACCTTCTCTGTCATTTTCCTCCATCCATAAATTAGAGGTCAAGTCTCTAAATCTCCTCTCCTTTATAAGCCCAGAGTTACTTCTCTAGCTCATATTATTAACATTGTGGGCAACTTCAATGACTTTCTAATAAACCTTTTCTCAATAAGCCTCTCATCTTCAAATCTGTACAGTGCTGTCAGAATAATATTCTATAAAGAATAATTCTCTCATGGCATTGTTCAAACATCTTCCATGACTCTCTACTACTTATCAAATAAATTATAAAAGTGTTACCCTACAGTTGAAGACATCCTGCAATATGCCTCTACTTTTCCTATTTACTTTGTATATATGCACCCTATAAATCAATCAAATGGAACAATTCATTTTTCCTGCAAAAGTATTCTATATTATCCCCACTTGCTCATATTGTTTTTCTTCTCTCCCTTTCAACAAGTTTTATAAGCCCTTCTTCTCTCAGGTGGAGTACTACCTACTTTAAGATTTATCTAAAATGTCCTGATTCTATTACCTTAAGTCAATTATAATTTCTTCTCCTTTTAAATCATGCTACATCTGTACATTTCGATTGGAATACTTTATATACCCACAGCACATAGCAGTCTTTTGTTAAATTATTAGCTATTACATTGAATTCAATTAACCAGAACACTTAATTCCATAAAAATTCTGAATTTTTACCATCAAGTAAAGAAAATACCATTTACATTTTATTGGAATGTACACCCATATAGAAGAATAGACAATCTGCTTTAGAGATTCCCAACAATATTTATTTTGACTAGAGAGGCTTATATAAACTTATTGTTAGTTAACAATTTTAAGCACAAAATCAAACTGATGGTTTTATAGATAACATCTCCACAAATCATCAGCTTGATACAGAAACAGTTCTTTAATTTCAGTGGAAGGGTTAAGGAATTAAGGAAAGATCATTTAAAGTAAACACATCTATCTTTCACCAGTTACCCCAAGTTATTAAAAGAAATTAAGTGTGTAAAACTGTTTCGTGTGCTTCCATTTTTGTGATCTATCTTGCCATGAACACAAGTACACACACACATAGTGTAGGAAGCTGGAGAACTTGATAACTTTGTCTAAATATTAGAAGCGGAGTCATGACTGGGAACCTAAAAACAGATAATTGCAAAACCTTTTAAGATGCAATTAGAAATTGATCTGTTTAAGGGAATTTGTATGTTAGGTCACTAAAGTTACAGATAAACTTGAAAAAATTTTTAAAAATACTAATATGCTAAATTAAAGTAGATACAGGAGTATAAGAATCACTGAATATAAGAGGTTTTAAAAGTCATACAATATTGATAAGAAGACTCCCTCTTCGGCTGGGCACTGTGGCTCACGCCTGTAATCCCAGCACCTTGGGAGGCCGAGGCGGGTGGATCACAAGGTCAGGAGATCGAGATCATCCTGGCTAACACAGTGAAACCCCATCTCTACTAAAAATACAAAAAATTAGCCAGGCGTGGTGGTGGGTGCCTGTAGTCCCAGCTACTCGGGAGGCTGAGGCAGGAGAATGGCGTGAACCCGGGAGGCGGAGCTTGCAGTGAGCCGAGATGGTGCTACTGCACTCCAGCCTGGGCAACAGAGCAAGACTCCATCTCAAAAAAAAAAAAAAAAAGACGACTCCCTCTTCATTAAAAAAAAATATTTCAGGCCAGGCACGGTGGCTCATGCCTGTAATCCTAGCACTTTGGGAGGCTGAGACGGGTGAATCACCTGAGGTCAGGAGTTTGAGACCAACCTGGCCAACATGATGAAACCCCATCTCTATTGAAAATACAAAAATTAGCTAGGTGTGGTGGCAGGTGTCTGTAATTCAGCTACTCAGGAGGCTGAGGCAGGAGAATCGCTTGAATCCGGGAGGTGGAGGTTGCAGTGAGCCGAGATTGCGCCACTGCACTCCAACCTGGGTGACAAGAGTGAAACTGTCTCCAAAAAAAAAAAAAAAAAAAAATGCAAAATTTTTACACATGATTGTTTTGAATAAAATTTGGTTACAAAACTTTAAGAACAAAGAAACGATATAATCTTCAAAGTAAGTTATGGTGCTTGAAACTGAGGATAAAATAGTTTCTAAATATACAAATTTAGAAGATGTTATTATATTAGCTTAATTACAGAATCAAGAGTGATTTTGAATAAGAACTTTTACAGCAAAGAGATTACTGGCCCACTATACTAACAGAGGTTATAAAGTATTTCTTTTCAGTTAGGGCATTAGGTATAAATTGAGAACTAAATTGCCATAAATGTTGGCTATACGTGAGAAAAAGAAAATTGAACACAGGAAGTTTACCGTAATCATTTGACTGTAGTAGGAAAGGGATTACTTAGCCAAATACCCAAAACATAGAGAGCCAGTGCTGGGTGCAGTGGCTCATGCCTGTAACCCCAGTACTTTGGGTGGGCGGATCACAAGATCAGGAGTTCGAGAATACCCTGGCTAACATGGTGAAAACCCATCTCTACTAAAAATATAATTAGCCAGGTGTGGTGGAGGTGCCTGTGATCCCTGCTACTCAGTAGGCTGAGACAGGAGACTCGCTTAAACCTTGGAGGCAGATGTTGCAATGAGCCAAGATTGTGCCATTGCACTGCAGCCTGGGTGACAGAGCAAGATTCTGTCTCAAAAAGGAAAAAAAAAAAAAAAAAAAAAGCCAGTTTCTTGCCTAGGTATTCCAGGGAGATGGAATTTCTGATAACCTTATAGTCTAAACAGATCAAAAGATGCAGGCATGAATTTAGTATTCACTGAAGAAGTACATGGGGGTTGTTCTAGAAGTAAAATATACTTTAAAGCAGTTTATAGTGACGCTAGTTACAGGATGATTAACAGTCTTCAAAATTTTGCAGTCACACTGCTTTTAGAGAATTTCTTATTAAAGCATACATAATTATTATATGAACATGAGTTCTAACTGAATTCAAGAAGCCCTCAGTTTTGGAATATATAAGGTAAGTCATTCATACAGTTTCTCAATATTCAAACTATGTACCAATGAAACCAACACATTTCTACCACTAATAATTTACATTACTGCCTTGCTTGGGAAGTTTGACAGAAGGATTATTACTAACAGCAGGGATTTTTTTTTTTATTCTGTAGTTTATGATTTCAGAAAGATCTATATTTTGACCACCTAAAGCCAAATCCAAATATTGGCAAGACTAACAACACAACAGAAATGCTGTGAGGATTTAAAAACCAATCAGTTCTTAAACTCATGCAAATAATGTCAAACGAGCAACAAAATAAGAAGTTCAAAGGCAACTAAACACAATTTACAATCCAAGTGGACCCCTGATTTTAAAAAACAAACAGACTCAAAGGACAAATGGGAAAATCTGGGTATGTATATTAGTTATTAGTGACATAAATAATAGTATTATACCAAAGTTAAATTTCCTAAGTGTGATTATTTTGAGAATGAAGGATAATAGCCTTGTACTAGGAGATACATACTGACATATTTAGGCATGAAGTGTTATGATTACTGCAATCAATTTTTCAAGGGTTTGGTTAAAAAAAAAAGATGTGTGGACAGAGAGGGAAATGATTTAAAAAAAATTAAAAAAAGGATGGGTGAAGAGAAATTTTTGAAAAGAGACTAGTAGGTAAAACATAAACAAAAACTCTCAATCGTTAATTTGGGTTAAAAGAAAGATAGGTTCCAGAGAAGCAGGAAAACGTGAAGTCTTAAAAAGATCAACACACTAACTGGGAAACACTGCTTTGGTGGAGAGAAGAGACAAGAGGGATGGAGAACAGAAAGAGACAAGAGAAAGAAATGAAACTAACATTTTGAAAACACATTCAGTTTACTGGCCAGGCTATCTCAACCAATCCTTACAATATTAACTGTATTTCTCTTTATTTTATTTTGTTATACAAAAGGAAGATAGTAAGTAACTTGCTCAAGGTCATAACAACTAATAAGGTAGAGTCAGGAGCTCATCTCTGGTTTATCTGACCTCAGAGATCATGCTCCTACTGGCATACCGAAGTTGCCTGCCTAGTGCTTTGTACTATGAGTTTAAAAAATTTAGATTCTAGTTCTCTCATTGACTTGTGGTAGTAGTTTTTGCAACTTACCCATGTGTGAAATTATCAACATGCACACCTCTACTTAATAGAGATAAAGGATATAAAACCCGAGCTTCTCAAAATAAAAGTTCAATAGAAAAAAAAAACTAATACAATCATTGATTTTAATATTACAAAAATTTTTATCTTTCTGCCATTTATTATCAACTGTATGTAATATTTGTTAACTACCAACTATAATATCAACAGTAATATCAATTTCAAAAAGGATAAAAAAAACATGATTCAGAAGAAATCTCATTCAACTTAGAAACATAAATACATATTTATATTCTGAAATCTTACATATTTTTGGAAGAGACTATAAAAATTTAAATTACTTTAATGAGTTAGTCCAAGTGGTATATAAATAGAATACATGTATTTTGAGCAAATACAATTTTGGCTTACCTTTTTAACAGGTGATGTAGGTGTTGCTTGACCTGATGACACAGTAGGTGTTGTAACAGCTACAGGAGCTGCTTGTGTACTAGAAGTGTTGGCATTAGTTACAGAAGCCAGGGGTTTTGTCTTATCTATTAAAGACAAACAATTAAGAGTCAAGATTCCATATAAATTTGTTCTCAATGGCTGGGAAAAAATCATTTTATATTCCATTTTTGTTTAAGGTTTTGTTAACTAAAAGTCCTTCCCCACTGTGATTCCTTTATGCAAGTCAGTTTTTCAGGGAGCTTCTAGACTTGTCTCTATATATATGCTGAAATAAATAGTTAAGATAATAAAGATATACAACAAAACTTCTGACAATAAAACGCACAAATAGAATCTGACTTCTGTACTTTTAAAATGAAGAAAATAAAAAGAAATTTAAGATTTAAAATTTGAATGCATGAATGCAATGTAACTAAAAACTTAACAATAGCTATGCAATTTTTTAATGGATAAATAACTATTATTACTGATCTAAAACTGATGGTTCCTCTTTAATCAAGGAAATCCAAAAGTGCTTTTGTCAATAATTACCTTACGTTCCTGTCAAACAGTACAGTTAAATGTCCCAAAGAGCATGTCTTTCCACTCCTAAAAAGTCTAAAGTTAAATGGGCACAATATCATCTTCTTGGAAAATAATCCACCTAACTGTATAGAGAATCAATCAACAAATAGTAAGTGTCCCCATTCTTCAAGTAGTGCCCTAGGTACTAGGGATATATCAGCCAATGAAAAGACAAAATACCTTCACTTACAGTCTAGTAGGAGATATAAATAATAAATAAGATAAACCCCATGTACCACCATCCAACTTATTTATTTACTTTGAGACAGGGTCTTGTTCTGTTGCCCAGGTTGGGGTACAGTGGCATGATCTTGGCTCACTGAAGCCTGTTACCCAGGCTCAAGCGATCTTCCCACCTCAGCCTCTTGAGTAGCTGGGAACTATAGGTGTGCGCTACCACACCTACTAATTTTTGTATTTTTTTGTAAAGACAGGGCTTCCTCATGTTGCCCAGACTGGTCTTGAACTCGTGAGCTTAAGCAATCCTCCAGACTTGGACTCCCAAACTGCTGAGATTACTAGCATGATCCACAGCACCCAGCCCCACCATCCAACTTATTTTATAAATGTTATTAATATTGCTATAGTCTTTCTATCCATTTGATTCCAACAAAGAACAAAAAAATCCTAGAAGAAAGAACCCTAAAAGCAAAAAAATGGACTTCTCTTTCTCATTTTCTCAACTACCTTTCACATTTGTAAATTGTTTGAAAGGTAACTAAAACATATGGTTGCACTCTCATTTTTATCTGCTTTATGAGAAGAGAAAGAACACTGAAGAAAAACTGTTTTGGCAAATAATTTATTTCACAAAATCCAGCAAAATAGTTATTTTACGTCAAATAGTTTCCCACAGAAATAACCTTACAAAAAGTAGAAAGAACAAATGGTTTACAAATTGTCAAATTAAGCTGTAGCTCTACAGGGAAATGGCTGCTTTCTCAAGCTTTCCAAATAAAGTATGATAAAGCCTAGCTGATATTAAAAGAGTGAGAGGAAAGGAACCACACAGCGTTTACATGGATTAATTCTTGAGACAGAGTCAAATTTTCCTGGCACAACTGACCACTAGCAACAGGAAGAACAAAATTATCATAGTACAATGCTTCAGAGGAACATTTAAGGTTAGCTCAGTGAGAAACTGAGAGCAATTAGTACGTTTCAATTCCAAACTGGGAACAAATACAATGCAATTTGATGGTAATTAGTTATATTTAATAGAATACTAGAGTTTTAAGAACGATCCAGGTCATATAGCCCTATTTTTCTCATTTTATAGTCAAGGAAATTCAACCAAAAGATAGCAGAAGATTTGCTGGTTAGTGGTAAAACTGGCCTAAGGTCTCTTGTTTGTTTTAAATACTTCCTTGGTGTCTAACATTGAACAGTGACTTGTATACAAACAGGGCTAATGAAGAAAAAATTTAGTGAACAAAAACCTAGAAATCTTTGAAAGAGATGCCTGGACTTCTAGTTCTTGAATTATACTACATAAGTAGTAAAGACTTAAAATACAAGTTAGGAGGTCTGGGTGCAAGTCTTGACACTCTTGTGCACATAGTTTAATTTGTAATGATATACTTGACTACAGACTGAGAGCTAAGTAATGTCTCCCAGGGAAGAGATTAACTGCATAAAAATAACTTTAGGCTATAGGTTGAGCACAGTGGCTCATGCCTGTAATCCCAGCACTTTGGGAGGCTGAGGTGGGAGAATTGCTTGAGGACAGGAGTTCAAGACTAGCCTCAGCAAAATAGTTAACCCTACAAAAAACAAAAATAAAATTAGGTGTGCATGGTGACATGTGCCTGTTGTCCCAGCTACTAGAGAAGCTGAGGAGAATCACTTGAACCCAGGAGTTTGAGAATAAGGTAAATGTTCATCAGAATGGAAACAGACATATTTAATATAACATATACAATAGCTAAAAAAAAATGCAGATAAAGTTATAGAAATAGATTTATGGACAAATATAAAAAACAGAACTTTTGAGTGAAAAAAACAAGATGTATAATAATTCCTACCATATTAAAAAAAACAAAACAATATTATAACTGTTATATCTTACATATGAATACACATATGTAAGAGTATAAAAATGAACTAGAAGATTACAGGAAAAAACTCATGATAGTGATTGCCTTTGAAGGAAGGAAAGGGAAGCAGACTAGGGTGGGTGACTAAAAAAGACATCTATGTTTTAACTTTATTTTAAAAATTGAAGTAAATATGATTAAATGTCACAGTAGTTAAAGTCTTAAGTCTAGGTTGTTGGAATATGAATATTTGTTTATTATATTATACTTTTCTGTATCTTTAAAATTTCTCAAAACAAAGCAAATTCCCCCACACCCTCACAGGAAAGAGTTTTTACTCCATTCCTACTTTACTATTTCTTAGGGAAAATTTGGGATGCTGTTGGGACCGGCATCCTGGACGTTTGGACCTCCGAAGGAACAGGAGCATTTCTGAATTGCTGAGAACCCACTCACAACCTATCTGTACCTAAGGAGTCTTAGAAGCCTCTGCAACTTCTTTAAATATAGGTCCGCAAAATGCAGAGGTGAACAACAGCCTCCAGATAATTAAATAATAATAAATTATTATTCACTGAAAGATAATTTAGTAGCGTGGCAGGTATCTAAACAAGTAGCAAATCAGTCTGAAAAATTTAAAAATTACGTCTGATCTTGTCTTATTTTACACTCCCACAAAATTCAACGAAAATGCATTTATCTTTTAACTTTACCTGTTTCAGCTTCTGATTCCGAGTCATCTTCCTCATCTTCTTCACTAGAGCAGCTAGACTCATCCTTCTTTCCTTCTTCTTCTTCATCGACCTTTTCTTGTTCCAGAGATTCAATACGGGATGCGTTTTTCTCTGGTTCAATAATCAACGTCTCTTTGCTGTTAAAGGAAAACAGTGTTCAAATGATTAGAAACACAAAAGGTTAAAATATATTCATTCTTCCCAGATCCACAATAATCATGCCTGTGGCCACTATGCCAGCTCATTCACAAAAGTAACAAATGTACTTCAATATTTTACTCACTTTTTAAAGGTCTTCTGTGACTGATTATTGTCCATATTTGCTGTTGATTCAATTAGTGGAGATTTCTTGTCCCGTTTTTCACTATGGAGCTTTATACAAAGTTATGCAAAGGAAAATAAGAAAACTATTAAAATACTATTACTAAGACGCAGAGTTTAAAATAATAACAAAGTAGTTTTTCAGACATTAAATAAGACAAAACAAAGAAATAAATAAATTAAGTTTTACCTGAAAAGGAAAGAGCTTGAATAAAGAATGAAATAGACTAGACAATTAAAAAGCTCCATGCAGGACTAAGATGGATTTTTTACATCCCTCCAACTTTACTGAAAAAGTTGAGATAATCACTTAGGCTGGCTGAGGATATTTTACTTAAAAAACTGTTTCTGGCTGGGCGCAGTGGCTCACGCCTGTAATCCTAGCACTTTGGGAGGCCGAGGCGGGAGGATTGCATGAGCTCAGGAGTTCAAGACCAGCCTGGGCAACACGGTGAAACCCCATCTCTACTAAAACACAAAAAATTAGCCGGGCATGGTGGCGTGTACCTGTAGTCCGAGCTACTCAGGAGGCTGAGGCAGGAGAATTGCTCAGACCCGGGAGGTGGAGGTTGCAGTGAGTTGGAGGTCACGCCACTGTACTCTACCCTGGGACAGAGTGAGACTCCATCTCCAAAAAAAAAAAACTGTTTTCTAGTGACATAACTCCTTGCTTATCTAGGATCTGCTATTGGATATATGAGATTTTATAGATTCCATCTTTTAAGTAAAACCCTCTAATGAAATTATAAAAACATGTTATTCTTGAGGACATATGTAAGTATTCATTTTGAGAAGGGGAGGAAATAAAAATGGGGATAAGCAACACAAAAGGCTAAATATCACCACCCTTTGTTCTCTTTCACTATCATTTAGTGAAACTTAAGGATAACTCAAAACCAAAAAGTACAAAACATCACAAGAATACTTTTGTAATTGTCTCAAATTCAAAGTTATTGAGATAAGTAATATAGGCAATTATTAGACAGTCATCAAACATACCAGATTTTGTTTCTTTTGCAACTCTTCTAAATATCCTAAAATGTCTTCATCTGCTACATCAAAGGCTGTTTGGCCCTACGTAGGAAACAAGGGGGGATGGTGATGGTCAAAAGTCAATAAATCATAAAATGCCTTCAGTAATTCTGTATAATTTTATATAAAGAAGTTGGATAACATTTTTTACAGTGGTTATAAATGATACAATAACTACGGTAAAAACATACAACTCTAAGGCAATGTATGTGAAATTTATGTGAGACAGAAGCTGAGAATATTTCCCCTTATTTTTTTGGTAACAGCTTTATTGAGATATAATTCATATACAAATCACTCATTTAAAGTGTACAATTCAATGGTTTTATGGATATTCAGAGTTGTACAACTATCAAAATAATCAATTTCAAATATTTTTATCACCCTAAGAAGTAGGAACATACCCTTTAGTAGTCACTATCTGCATCCAGCCCAAGGCAACCACTAATCTACTTTCTGTCTCTATAAATCTGCCTATGCTAGACATTTCATATAAATGGAATCATACAATATATGGTTCTTTGTGACTGGCTTTCACTCTACATGTTTTCAAGGTTCATCTATGTTATAGCATGTATCACTTCATTTCTTTTGATGAATAATATTCCATTGCATGATATATACAGTTTGCTAATCTAGTCATCAGGTGGACATCTGCTTTTTTTTTTTTTTGCCTATGATGAATAATGCTATGAGCATTCATATACAACTTTTTGTTTGGACACCTGTTTTCATTTTCTTCAACATACAGTTAAGGACGAAATTACTGGGTAATTTAACCTTTTGATGCCTTTTTCTTTTTGATGACTTCCTAAAACTAAATTCTTGGTAGAGTAATAAAATTAAAAATATATATATATTTAAGCTGTTTAACATTCAGCCAGCCACAGGTATGGCTTAATTTTTAAAATTAGTCCAGATGAACATGTGTCAATCCATTTTAATTCACTATGAAAGAGAAAATTTCAAAGAGCTGTTGACTAAACATAGTAAGAATGTTTCCTGCTGCCTGCATTAGTCCTTATAATAGCCCTACTGTACAAGTTTCCAGGATGCTCACAAGTTCATTATTTAGAATATAGTCTTCTTTGTATGTTATCCAGTATATAATCCTTTCACAGAAAAAAAATGTTTCTAGCAACAAAAAATATAATTCTGAAAGAAAGTTAAAATTTCTTAATAGTATTCCTATATCCACAACAAGATCAGAATGGATAAGAAATAATAGCTTCTAAAATCACATTAATTTTTCCATTTAGAAACAACAACCCTCGTTTCTATACCAATATCAGGATGTAAACATCTATTCAGAAAGGAGCTAATTTCCAAACACTATAAAACAAACTATAAGCTAGCCAATATCTGAGCTAGTTTTCCCATTGTCTGTTAATAAAATAAAAAGCCATTGTCTATGAAAGACACCTTTTTTTTTTTTTTTTTTTTTAAAGATAGGATCTCGCTCTGTCACCAAGGTTGGAGTGCACCGGCACGATCGTGGCTCACTGCAGCCTCAACCTCCTGGGGCTCAGGTGATCCTCCCACTTCAGCCTCCTGAGTAGCTGGGACTACAGGTGCACACCTCCATGCCTGACTAATTTTTGTATTTTTCTGTAGAGATGGAGTTTCACCATGTTGCCCAGGCTGGTTTTGAACTCCAGGGCTCAGGCCCACCTCCACCTCCCAAAGTGCTGGGATTATAGGTATGAGCCACTGTGCCCAGCCCTATGAAGTATATATCTTCAAAGTATATAAAATACTGCTTTTTCAAAATAGGTGAGTATGTATATAAATTTACAAGATTCAAAAATACTTATCATACTTGCCTTTTCTTGCTAGAAATTCTTTCCAGTAGGAATTTAAGAGACAATCTATCCTTTCCCACTCAGTCCAAGATAAAAAGTTTTAGTTTTAATAAACTTTCCTCCCATTTCAATCTTGGGAAATAGAAGCCAAGATTTAAATTCCTGAAGAATAAATAGTTCTGAAATCAAATAACTGGCTCAAAACTTAAGGTGCCCTTTAAATTAGAAATACGTATTAATTCTAGTTTTGCTATATCATATGCTTTATATAATCAGTTATAAAATGATAATAATGCTATACATTTAACGTAAAGTGTGTTTAAGATTATGTTATGTGGAAATAATTCAGTGACTTCTTTTTAAATATCATTTTAAGCATTATCAACCCTTCTCATGAATGAACTACTCCACCTTGAAAATGTTTGAACTGTAATTAAATTTTTGTAGCAGTTAAATGCAATGGAGTCACTTTAATAATCAAGGAACTCTCCCCTTTAAGCATAAGAAATTGGATCACCCTGCTAACCTTTATTTTCACTTTCTCCCTTGAAAAATGAATCTACTTTGCAAACAGCAGCTGATACAGAATCAAACTAGAGTAAAATGTGGGCTATTAGAATTTCTAATTTCAAAAAAAGCACACTCATCAACTTAACTCAGCAACTTAAACATGCTCTTTAAACAATCTGCAGCACAATTATAAAGCTAACGGTCGTGAAGTTATAAACATTATTTGGTTCTTAACTACTATAAGGCTACTATGCTTCACTGATAAAACACATTATAGTATATAAGCAGTGTCACTTAAAGCAACCAGGCAACAAATGAGGACACAATGCTGAGGTATGAGAACATAAGAACTCTATCAAGAGAACTATCTTAAAAATAACTGCTTAAAAGAAAAATCAGTCCAATACATCTACTGAGTCACAAACACACTAGAGACATTATAAGTCTAACTTCATAGTTTCTTCATTTTTCTTTATTCACTTATTCTAACCAAATTTTTTTTTAGGTACAACCTCTTCATCTTCACAACAACGAATAACGTAGCCGGGACAAGTATTAGAATGATTCTCACTGTACAGATGAAGAAACTCAGTCTGAGTGCATGGTATTTGCCCAAGGTCATACAGGTCATTAAGAGAAAGTGGGAATACAATCTACGTCTCTACTAGTGTGTCATTCTGTCTTTATCAAAAATAAAAATAAATTCAGATGGAATTAGGGTAAAAAAAAATTCTTGTGTCCATTAATAGCAGAAATAGCTTTGTTATTCATTTAAATCTTTATAATGACAGTTATATTAATCTAAAAACTTGTCTGCTAACCACTGTATTAATTCGGTAAGAGAAATTCCAACCAGAAAAGCATTCTAGTCAATATTTAAAGAAAGAACAATATTTAGATACATTCTAGTAAAGCGATTATTTTAATAAAGAAAGCAAATAAAAACCTTTATATTTAAGGTCTGTATCACGTAATTTATAATAATGAATTAAAATGACAGTAAATATGTATTACAGTTTGCAAATAAAGAAATGAGACTGAAATCTCAAAATATTTTTAGACCATTTCTCCCACTTCCATGTAGAAAGAGTTTCAGATTTTCCATATATTTGTTACACTTACTATATTATACATTATTTTCCCAAATCATGTTTTCTATTACTAAATAATTCATCTAAACTCTGGTAGTACCTTAAGTGCACATCTTTAATATCATTTTTAAAACAATTTAGTAATAATCTTCAATCTGTAAGTACTAAGGAAGGTATCAAATGACAATGTATATTCACATAGGCAGGCTTACATAATTAAAGTAATTTATTTTGATTGAACATGATGTATGACATTTTTAAATGTAGACAATAAAAACAGTCTAATTCATACATGCAGTTATGAACTTAAAATTTTAAAAATCAAGGTCTTAAAATAGAACTTCTCAAATGAAAAAAAAGGCTTGTATTTGGATATATTTATGACACAAAGTCCTTTAGAATGCTGTAGACATTATGTAGCTCCTCACTATAAAAAGCAGTCTTTAAAATCTTGATTTTTAAAAGAAAAATAATATTTTGATTAAAATTTATATTTTTATAGCTTAATAGTATCTTGAAAAATAAAAGATGAAGAAACTAAAACGAAAAGAAGTTATAGAGGAACTTAGCAGAATAAAAAGAGAAAACAATTATCAGGGCTTTAGGAAAATATACTTGACTTCTCTGATCATGTTCCTGAACCCAAAAAACTTAATTTCACAGGGTCGTTAAAAGAATTGCATTAGGTAATATGTGTAAAAAAGGTTGAAAACCTTTAAATTCTATGTAAATATGCGGCACAACTGTTTCGGGTTTTTTTTTTTTTTTTTGAGCAGGGTCTCCTTCTGTTGCCCACTGCTGTGCAGTGGCACATCCATGACTCACTGCAGCCTTGAACTCCTGGACTCAAGCGATCCTTCTACCTCAGCCTCCCACGTAGCTGGGATTACAGGCGCACACCACAAGGCCTGGCTCACAATTCTTTTAAGATCACATAAAGATCTACTGAAATATCGAACGACAGATAAGAGAATAAATAAAATTTAGAGTGACATAAGGAGCTGCTACTATAGTAATGTTTTAAAAAAGGATATAAGGCAAAATAATTTTACATGCACTCCTTCTCTGATAGCAAAATTATGATAAATTGTATGGCACAGGAATTAGACAACTGTTGGCCAGATGCAAATAAAATAATTTTTCTCATACATACTATATATTGTGTATGTTTCACTAGAATACTGATTCAGTAGGGGAAACACACCATGTTTAAACTTGTAAGTGAAATAATCCTTTTTGGAAACCATTTCAATTAATAAGCTTCTCTCACCTAGTTCTTATCTGGAGGCTACTGTTACTAAATGAACCAATTATCAGCACTGCCCATATGAATGGACACGTGGTAAAAGGCTCTCCCACTGTTTGGGAGAGAAGAATGCAGACCAGAGTTCAGAGGCTAATAGATATCCGCTAATCTTTTCAGAAAAAAATTTCTGAAGGGGAATTTCTACATTGAAAGAGAGGTAACACGACTTGTGAAGCTAAAATTAGCTGGCCTTTTACTCAAATAGTATCAATATTTATTTGTCTTCTAATGCTGATTACAAAACAACTATTATGATGAAAAACAACAGAGAAAGTAAATTACTGAAAGTTTTAACTAAAAATTCAACCCAAAAAGATTTTTGTATTTGTATATAAGTGCAAACCAATCATTCCCCCAAATTTTTTTACTTTCCTTAAGACTTTTACCAATTCCTATGATTTTCATGCCTGCACATTTCTTATATAAAATATATTTTTAAATCAGTTAATGAAAATAAGATATTTAGAACTCTACTCCAAAAACAGCAGAAGAATTAGATAGCCCTATTTCGAATAAAGATGAGATCATTTTATGAATCTCTGCTACATAACCTATGATATTATCCTATAAAATGCAATATACAAGGAACATTCTATGGAAAGGTAATTAAACTCACTAGCGGAGACATGTTTTGAGTTCTCCATGATATTTATTATCTACCAACACAGAGCAGGAAGAGACTAGCAGGAATACTGGTGACTGGCTATTGACTGATAGTGTATCTAAAAAGGAGTAGAAGAGAGAAGTCTAGTTTAACAAGGAACTTGATAACTTGAATCTTTTCATGATTTTGTGAAAAACGCTTGTATGACATTTTCTCCCTCCCTCCTTCTACATAATTGTGGTATTAAGTATATCATTTACCTCACTCAACTGAACTATTTTCTCATCTACAAAACTAGAAGACTAGATGATGTTGCATCTCAATGATCACCTTTGGCATAAAACTTTATAGTTATATTCACTGTCATCACCTGCTGTAAGACCTCATTATTCATGTCACTTAAAGAATTCTATAAGCAAACTAAAAGACCATCAGCTAAACAATTAGAAACACACTTCTACATGTGTTCCAACTCAAAGGGGTGGCAGAAAACATTCACATAGGAATTCAACATTTTCTTAGCTTCTGAATTCCTAAGAACATAGTATCAATGCAAGTATCCAAATCTACTCTACATGTATGGCAATCTGATTACTGAAAGAGTAATACTTCTTTCTTTGCAGTACAAGGCCAGAACTACCTCATACAGTAGCTGAAAAGACTTAAACCATTAATTATTAAGTCAGTTGGCTGAAAAAATGTTTTACACAGTTGATAAAAATACAATTATATAATGTAATCCTTATAACCTTGAGACTATATTTCTAAATATACTTTCTAAAACTATTATTTCTAAAAGTTAAAGTATTAAAATACATTTAAAAGGCCTACCACTTTGTTGACCATCTCCATATCACACAGATTGTCCACTAAAATTCGACATGCTTCTTCTTTACCCCAATGAGCTGCAGCATGAAGAGGTGTCCAGCCATCATAGTCTTTAATATTAACATCATAGCCTGCCTGTATTAAAAGTCTAAAGAAATTACAGTGAATTAGATAATCATTAAAATCTAGAAATAAATGATCATGATCAAAAGCTATCTACCATGCAATTTAACTACAATTTTCAATTAATTTATTTTCAGAATTCACATCCTTCCCCCTCAATGAATTAACTATGGCAAATACAAAGTAGTTCTCAGAAAAAACTCGGAAAAAGAGGATCTTGAGTCATTGCCATAATAATGCAGTTTTAATTAATTCCTCATGACTCTAAGTCTTATGGTTTGGTGTGACACTGATTAATTCTTGTTAATATGACTTGTAAGTGAAATTTTCACAGAACAGCCCATAATTTTTCAATGTAAAATCGAAAAGTGATGAATCACTTTGTATGTAAAACTGATTTATTGCGGGAACTATCATCTTCAGGTTTCCATATAATATACAATCTCGGGCTAAATGTGTTCTAAGAATATACTGGAATCAAAGAAACTTGTTTTGTAATGTTTCTGTTGCCTTGAAATTAAGGAGCTGAAAATTTTCAAAGGAAAATGACAATCTTTAAGAACAAAACAAAGTAAAAAACATATTCCAAGGAGTTGGATCTATTTTTCTGAGCAGTAGAAAGCAGATACTCCAATCATCAACAAACTAAAACAGAAACACATTTTAATACAATGCAAAGAGTTGCATAAATTATGTTAGTATGCCCTTCTAACTACACATTGACAACAACCTTTATTTTATTTAGACATTAAGCTCACAGAGAGCAAGGATGGGTCTATAAATTGCACATAGCATAGCCCCACACAAACAGGTGAACGAACACTAAATACAACTCATGAAATCTAGTTAACCTTTACCTTACTTTCCAAGATGTTGAGCTTGAGAAGGACCTTCTTTTTACCTACAGGAGGTGGTAGTGACAGCTAATGTATAATCCCCCTTTATTTATTTCAGAACAAATCTGGTGTTTCCTAACAATAATACAGCTGTTTCTAATCCCACCTCCATAACGGAACCATCTGAAGGGCTTGTTTTTTAAAAATAGATTCCCCAGCTCACCCCAGTACTACTCAATCAGCATATGGGGAGATGGGCCCTGCTGATCTATATTCTTAATAAGTCCCCCACCCATATGATTTTCATATCATTGCCTGTCACCTGCCTGCAGACCAACATTTAAGAGCCATTATCTAAAGAAAAGCTGAAAGATATAAGTCCAAAGAAATATCTCCACTGACATATATTATCAGAAACCTTATTAATAGAGGCAGAAACAATACTGGAATATAAGAGAAAAATGCTGTTCCCATTAGGAAATATGAACTATAATAATGTAAAATATGCTGAGCAACATTTTTAAGTACTTAGAAGTCTGTGTGGAGAGAAAAAAGAGGTAAATTTTTTCAACATAAAGACAGTATCTATATTCAAGGAGCTTTTACTGGAAGTGAAACAACAACCAACTCTCAAGGATAGATTCTGTGAATAGACATGCAATGGGAGTACAAAACTGAAAAGCATCAAAATCAAATTGAAAGGAGTTGTGTGTGTTTGGGAGGGAGAGAAAATGTGAAGAAGGTTACATTTGAAACAGATCTTTTCTATTGATTTTTATTTCATATATGTTTTAATTAACTTTCATAAGTAATATGTTCAACGAAGTTAAAAAAAAAAAAAGAATGAAAGGATACATAGGGACATCACTCTCTCACTGCTGACCTTTAGCCAACTAGTTTGCCCTTCCTCAAAATAACCATACTATTAATTTTTATTGGATCCTTACACAACGATTTCATGCATATATAAGCAAATACAATTTTAATTTTTTTTACAATAAATACAAATGATACATACTTGGATCCTTGACTTTGACATTTCATAATATATTCTAGTGTTCTTTCTGTAACAGTATGTAAGGAGATTTCTCATTCTTGTTTTAATTGTTGCAGAATATGCCAGTGAAAGCGTATACCGTAATTTATTAAACCATTCTCTTATTCCTATTATAAACAATGCTGCTAGCATGTATCTTACTTCCTATGTGAGTGGGAGTATCTGTAAAAAACCAAATTCCTAGAGGTAGAATCAGGGAACTAAAGAATAACTGTTACTTTGATTGAATTTGCTCAATTGTCATTTCTACTAATAAGAGTGCCTTTTCCTACACCCTGCCAACAGGACGTCAAATGTTTTGATCTTTGCCACTTGACAGATGTAAAAGTGTAACTCATTGTAGCTTTATTTGCACTTAATTATGAATGAAGTTGAGCATTTTTTTTTTCATATGCTTAAGGGCCTTTAACTGATTCAAAGGATTGAGCAGAATTTGCCTCAAAGTTGAAGAGATGGTGCATAAAAGCATCTAGACAGAAACAAGGGAGGGCATTAAGACATCATGACAGAACTTCAATAGATATATATAACTGGCACAATTCATGCTTTAGGGGCAATGGTGGTAGCTTAGCTTAAAAGGGAAGACAGTGGCCAGATAATGAAGAATCTATGTGCTAAGTTGAGTAGTTTAAAATTTATCCTGATCCCCACTAAGAACTAATAAAGGATTTTGGGAGCTTGGATAACCTAATTACAAAGATCATTTGGAAGCCATCCAGAAACCTATTTTGCAATATAACCCAGTACTCATATACAGGTTTACAGAAACAAGTGCTTTAAGAAACAATTCTTACCTTTATGTAATACTCTTTAATACCTTCTATTCTCAAAAAAAAAAAAAAATGCTGTTTGCAACTCACAAAAGTTTTGGATTAGAGAGAAACAGGTGGACAAGAAAACTAATAAAAAGGCAACACTGCCATATTATTCTTAGGAAAAAGGCCTAAATTATTGAGGTTGAATAGAGATTGAAAAGAGAAGGCTGGGCAGTGATGGCTCACGTCTATAATCCCAACACTTTGGGAGGCTGAGGCAGGCAGATCACTTGAGCCCAGGAGTTCAAGACCAGCCTGGGAAATATGGTAGAACCCTGTCTCTACAAAAAATATGAAAATTAAGTGGGCGTAGTGGCACATGCTTGTAGTCCCAGCTACTAGAGAGGCTGAGGTGGGAGGACTGCCTGAGCCTCTGTCACCCAAGAGGAGGAAACTTGGGAAAGGTGACTCATATATTCTTTACTGCTTTTACTAATGAGTGGGAATAAGAAAGATTGATATTAGAAGCTCAAGTGTGGGAATAAGAAAGATTGATATTAGAAGCTCAAGTGAATTAGAAGCAATATATTAATAAAAGGTGCAGTAGATTTTGCTAACTGCTGGTCTTCCTTTCACATACATACAAGAATAATTTTATATATTGAATAATACACAGAATAATTTTCTTCATATAGTTGCCAATGTTTGCATTGCAGAAGTAAAAATATTATTGCAACATAAAGAAGCTTTGTTCCAAGCAAATTTGCTAAACAATATACAGCCCTGGAGAGTCAAAGTTGCTTATGGCTTAATATTTTATAGTGTGCTAATAGTACTAAGTTCCAGTGTTCATGTAGTAAAAAACAAAATTGTATTTAAGATAAGTTACATGTAAATAAATATTCTGCAGGAATCAAGCTCTCAAAATTGATAGTATGTTCACAGGACATTGTTCTTAGACTCACGAACCAGTTATCAATCTGGAACCTCAAAATGACTCTCTGTAGTGATTTATTAGGCCAAAAGGTAACAGAGAATAGGTAACTGACACTTAAATTCAACTTACTGGAAAATCACAACTGATTAAAAAAATAGTAATAATTAGAGAGTTGAAAGAATTTTAGAACAAAAGCAATCATATTCAAAGTAGTTTTTCTTCCTGAAAACAGGCATTAAAGAACTCTTTTATGTTGCTTCAAAATAACGTTTGCAGGTATTTTAAGAAAAGGAACAATGAATAAAGAAGACAAACTAAAATAGAAAAACAACTCTATAAAAAACAATACTTACTTTAAAACTTCCGTATAGCCTTTCGCAGCTGCAACGTGAAGTGCTGTACCTCCAGATTTTGCATGCCGGACATCATTTATATGACCACTATTTAGCCACTGCCTGGCATCTCTAAGCATGATCCGTTCTTCTTCCTTTCGAGCTGCTTCTATATCAACTCCTGATAAAATAAAAATAATTGTTTTTATTTTTGCTTAAAAATTGTTCTATGTTGGGAAATAAAATTATCCAAAACATGTCAAGTCTAAATAAAATTAAAAATGAAAGTATGTCTTTTTAAAATGGGCTGCTTATAACAAGTTGGTTAAACTAAAAAATGTGGGGATAATGTAGACATTGTATTAACTTTCTCTACTTATTACTTGGTTTTTGCTCCACAATACTATTTTGATCTTATTTTTCCTTTCTGATTATTCTTCTTGTTTTTTAAAAATTTGAACATTTCCTAAGGTATAAGCACCCTTTGGGCTAATTTTTTTTTTAACAATTATAATGAATAAGTCTCAAATTTCTATCTACTGTTTTGATCTGTTCTATGAAATCTAGCCTAGCAGGTACAAATGTTTACTGAATGCTTCAACTTGGAGGTCCTGTCTTCATCTAAAATATATCATACCTTAAAATAGATTATTTCTCTAGCAAACTCCCTTCATTTCCTTTTCCAACATAGTACATTCTTCATACCATTAAAGTTATTTTCACAATTTTAGTAAGTTATATAAATGTTCATTCATTTAAAAGCACTTACTCTAAGCACTACCCTAGGTTGAGGTGATAAAAGTGGAAAGAGGCCGGGAGAGGTGGCTCACACCTATAATCCCAGCTACTTGGGAGGCTGACGTGGAAGGATCACTTGATCCAGGAGGTCAAGGCTGCAGCGAGCCATGATCATGCCACTGCATTCCAGCCTGGGTGAGAGCAAAACCCTGTCTCAAAAAAATAAACAAAAAAAGGGAAGAATACAAAAATGAACAGGATCCTCTAATTCCTACCTTCAAAGAGCTCAACACCTTGGAAAAAAAATTAAAGAAAGATACTCTTGAAATTCCTGAATGATTTCATGTGGTCTTATGGCTTTGACTACTTGCTATTTAATAAACAGCACACACCACAATGCATTTACAATCTGCCTTACTCCACAAGTCTATGAGCCTTTTTATCTTTTATCCCCACTGTCTGGTAGAACACCTGATACAAAGCAAAGGGAGATCAGAGCCAGGTGCGTTGGCTCACACTTGTAATCCCAGCACTTTGAGAGGGTGAGATGGGCAGATCATTTGAGGTCAGCAGTTCAAGACCAGCCTGGCCAACATGGTGAAACCCCGTTTCTACTAAAAATACAAAAAAAAAAAAAAAAAAAAAAAAATTAGCCAGGCATAGTGGCAGGTGCCTGTAGTCTCAGCTACTTGGGAGGCTGAGTCAGGAGAACTACTTAAGTCCAGGAGATGGAGGATGCAGTGAGCCAAGATCACGCCACTGCACTCCAGCCTGGGCAACGGAGTGAGACTTTGCCTCAAAGAAAAGGGGAAAAAAAAAAAAAAAGCGAAGTACAGGGAGATCAGTAAATGTTCACTAAATGAACAATGAATGAACAAATATAAAACAAGAACACACACACACACACACACACACACACTTCCTCAGCTAAGATTCTCCTATAATCCATATCCATGTATACAACTGTTTGGTCAAGATTTTTCATTCATCCATCCACACATTTAATATATACTGAGCACCTACTATTTTGCCAGGTATATCATTAGATGCTACGGGTATAGATGTGAACTTATTATATGGCAGAAGATGATTCATTTGTGAAGAAAAAGCAAGGAAAGGAAACAGAAAGGGTAATGAGAAGGGGTGTTATTTTATATAGGTTGGTAAAAAATAGTTTCTTTGATGATATTACAACAAGAAATAAAGTGAGTGATAGCCATACTACTGGGAGAACATTCCAGCCAGAGGGAAGTACCAGTAGGCTCTAAAGTGGGAGCCTGCTAGGAATGTTCTGTTTAGAAGGACAGAGTCTCTACAGAGTAGTAAGGACAATGAGCGTGGTGACACGATCTGACTTAAGAGGATCACTTAGGATGAAAAGTTGAGTAGATATTGAGATACCCACTTGGAGGCTACTGCAATAATCTAGGCAAGCAATTATGGTAACTTGGACAAGGGCGGTAGCAGTGAAGACAGTAAAGTGGTTGAATTCTGGGTTTTTCAAGGCTTACCAAGAGAATTTGCTGTTAGTTTAGATACAGAAGAAAAAGAGAGGTCGAGAATCAATCAGAGGTTTTCAGTCTGAGCAACTGGAAAAATTAAAGCTTCAATTTCGGAAATGTGAAGTTTAAGATGCCTAACAAATATCTAGTCAGAGATATCAAGTAATCAGTTGGATATCTAAGCCTGTAGGAGAGAGAACTAGGGAAATAATAAAATAATATGCCATGGGCATCTCAAACTCAATGCTAAAATCTTAACCAAATTTTTCCCCAACCATTCTATTTGCTGCCTGTTTTGTTTTCCTACACTAAGTGCCCTCACTTACCTAGCAACCTGAAAGTCATCTGAATTTCTCCCTTTACCTTACTCTCACCCCATCTGTGACTGTTAATTGTGTCAACTTAACTAGACTGAGAGATGCCTAGATGGCTGGTGAAGCACCGTCTCTGGGTGCAGTTGAGGATGTTTCCAGAGGAGACTGACACGGGAGTCAGTGGCCTGGGAGAGGAAGACCCATCCTCAATGTACACAGGCAAAATCCAATCACCTGGGAGAAATGGGCTGAAAAAGGAGGATTTGCTCTTTCTGCTTGCTCTCTCCCTTCAGGAGGAGGATACCTTTTTTCCTCCTGCTTTTGGATATCAGACTACAGGTTCTTCAACTTTTGGACTCTGGGACTTGCACCAGTGGCTCCTTGGGGGGCTGTCAGGCCTGACAGGGACTGCGGTGTCAGTTTCCCAGCTTCTAGGGCTTTGAACTTGGACAGAGACATGCTACTGGCTTTCAGCCAGCCAGATAACCAGCTTCTCTGGTTCTTCATTTTGCAGGTGACCTATTGTGGGACTTTGCAGTGATTCTGTGTCAGTTGCTCCTAATAAATCCCCTTCCATATATCCTACAGGTTCTGTCTCTATGGAGAAGCCTGACTAATACACCATCCTATTAGTTACCAGATTTGGAGTTGCCACTTCTAGACTGTCTTCTAAATGGCCCCTGTCACTATCCTAGTTCATAGCTTATGTCTCACACTTTGACTACTACTACCAGCCCTTAACTCATTCAGTCTTTAGTCCCTTCTAATTCATCCCTCAATCGACTGCTGGACTCGAAAAAATAAAATATGATGTCATTTCTTTATATAAAATTTGTCAATGACTGCTTCTGTAAGACAAAGCTCAAGCTCTTTAGTATACAAGACAAAGCCTTTTATGACTTGGTCTCAGTGCATTTTTAACTTCATCTATAGTCTTTCTCTCTTACCATCATCTAGTGTTCTAACCATCTAGACCTCCACATAGGTCCCCAAGTACATCATGGTCTGTGCTGTCGTGCCAGCTACTATCTTCTACCTGAACTGTGTCTTTATTTTGCCTGCTTATTAGCACATTATCATTTTTTCCAAGACAACTAAACTGCTCATTACTCAACTGAAGCTCAGCTTTTAAAAAGCAGGCAATAATTCAGAAATATTTTTAAAACTCCAAGATTACACATGTATAGAAAAAGTCATCTTCAAAGTAGAGATTATAATATCCCATTACTGCATTTGAAGGAAACTTGCAATAAGATTTTCCAAATAGACCTTATGAAAACAATAAATTGTATAAACTATATATGTAATGAACACAAACTATAATTTGTATAAAAATCAAATGACACCATTTCTATAGTAAATCAGTTTTACATGTATCAAAAATTTCCTACCAAAAGATAATCAGCCCATTTTATTTAAGATATGCCTAACGTTAATAACCTTTCTATTAAGTGATTTATCTTAGATTTGCTTTTTTAATGTTATTCTCTTACTGTCTTTTAAAACAGGTAGATTTTCATTATTTTTATCCCTCCTTTCATTATAATCTTAAACATTCTGATTTTTATTGTCTTTTACTATTGTTTCCTTTGAACTTCAAGTTAAAAAAAAACCCACTTCTTTTGTATTTATCTAATTTCATGCTATCTTTATCTAATGACAAAGCAATTACCCTCTTTAGCTTCCAAATCGTGCTCACATCTGATTCATATATAAAAACAATCCAAGTGTAAAGTTAACGTGAAGGGCAATTCCTTATGCTTAAGAAAATTAAATTAGAAAAGAAAAACCTTTCTTTTGTTCTTAAATTTTAAAAATACTACCGATTAGAGTATGTAGACCGTGCTTAGCTCATCAAAAACTTGAGGAAAAAAAATCTAATTGTACTATGTATTAGGAGACTTGCTTTCTAATTTCAGTGCTTTGACTAACTACCAGTGATCCTGAGAAAGCCATAGCTTCTTTGGATATTAGTAAGATAGGTTAAGAAAACAGATACTGAACCGAGACTGGCTGGATTTGAATCTCTGATCCACCACTTACTAGCTGTACTACCTCAGGGTAGACAATCTATGCTATGCTCTGGTTTCATTTGTAAGATGGGAGTGATGACAGTATCTATCCTATATGGTTGTTCTGAAAACTAAATTAATTAATACATATAAAGTGTTTAGATCAGGGATAAACACTAAGGTGTTAATTATCACTATCAGTTTGAAAAGTCTATGATTCTGCTTCCCTTTTCTTGATTTCTGTTTTAAATGAAAAAAAATCTAATAATGCATTTAACTGGTCCTTAACCCACCTACTATACCTGCAAGGTTTTTAAACAATGAAAATAGTACATAATAAAACTAAATTGGATATAATAAAGTGATTAGACTAACATCTGTCACTATGATTTAAGAGCAGTAAATATTAGATTAAAATGTAACCAAATCTCTTAGATTAAAATAAATAAAATTAGATTGGAATTTAGTCAGCAACAGATTCAAAAATTAATTTGTCCCTAGATAAAGAAAATTATTACAGCTACTGTTCAATTATTACTACTTTCAAAGGCAATTTACTTAAGCATAACTAGTTACTGATCAAATGTACTAGAATAAGAAAAGCCAAAAGAATGATTAAAAAACTTAAAAATATTAAACAATAATTTTCATACCTAGATAATTTGAGAAATGTTACCACTACTAATGATATGGTTTGGCTGTGTTCTCACCCAAATCTCATCTTGAATTGTAGTTCCCATAATCCCTACATGTGGTGGGAAGGACCCAGTGGGAGGCAACTAAATCATGGGGACAGTTACCCCTATGCTACTGTTCTTGTGACAGTGACTGAGTTCTCACAAGATCTTATGGTTTAGGGGCTTTTTCCTCTTTGTTCGGCATGTCTCTCTCCAGCCACCATGTGAAGAAGGACGTGTTTGCTTCTCCTTCCACTATGATTGTGCTTCCCTTTCCACTATGATTGTAAGTTTCCTGAGGACCCCCAGCCATGTGGAACTGTGAGTCAAACCTCTTTCCTTTATAAATTACCCACTCTCAGGTACTTTTTCATAGCAGCATGAGAATGGACTAATACAGTAATTTGGTATCGGGTAGTGGGGCACAGTTGTAAAGACACCCAAAAAATGTGGAAGCAATTTTGAAACTGGGTAACAGGCAGAAACTGGAACAATTTAGAGGGCTCAGAGGAAGATAGGAAGATGTAGGAAAGTTTCAAACTTCCTAGAGACTTATCGAATGGCTTTGACCAAAATGCTGATAGTGATATGGACAATGAAGTCCAGGCTGAGTTGGTCTCAGATGGAGATGAGAAACTTGTTGGGAACTGAAGCAAAGGTCACTCTTGTTATGCTTTGGCAAAGAGACTAGGGGCATTCTGCCCCCTGCCCTAGAGATCTGTGGAACTCTGAACTTGAGGGAGGTAATTTAGGGTATCTGATGAAAGAAATTTAAGCAGCAAAGTGTTCAAAAGGAAGCAGAGCATAAAAGTATGAAAAATTTGCAGCCTGATAATGTGAAAGAAAACCCAATTTTCTGGGGAGAAATTCAAGCTGGCTGCAGAAATCTGCATAAGTAACGAGTAACCAAATGTTAATCACCAAGACAAAGGGGAAAAGGTCCCCAGAGCATGTCAAAGACTTTCAGGGCAGCCCTCCCCATCACAGGCCTGGAGGCCTGGGAGGGAAAAATGGTTTCATGGGCCAGGTCCAGGGCCCCCTTGCTGCGTGCAGCCTTGGGACTTGGTGCTCTGTGTCCCAGCTACTCCAGCCCTGGCTAAAGGGGGTCAATGTACAGCTCAGGCCATCGCTTCAGAGGATGCAAGCCCCAAGCCTTTGTGGCTTCCATGTGGTGTTGGGACTGTGGGTGTGCAGAAGTCAAGAACTGAGGTTTGGGAACCTCTGCCTAGATTTCAGAGGATGTATGGAAAGGCCTGGATGTCCAGGCAGAAGTCTGCTGCAGAGGTGGAGCCCTCATGGAGAACTTCAGCTAGGGCAGTGTGGAAGGGAAATGTGAGGTCAGAGACTCCACACAGAGTCCCCACTGGGGTACTGCCTAGTGCAGCCATGAGAAGAGGGCCACCATCTTCCAGAGCCCAGAATGATAGATCCACTGACAGCTTGCACTGTGTGCCTAGAAAAGCCAGAGACACTCAACACTGGCCCATGAAAGAAGCCAGGAGTGGGGC
Source organism: Symphalangus syndactylus (assembly GCF_028878055.3). Lineage (NCBI taxonomy): Eukaryota > Metazoa > Chordata > Mammalia > Primates > Hylobatidae > Symphalangus > Symphalangus syndactylus. Next base: position 75,207,877 of record NC_072435.2, read on the forward strand.
TGTACCCTGCAAAGCTGTCCTACAAAGGGGCGGAGCTGTCCAAGGCTGTGGGAGCCCACCTCTTGCATCAGCATGACCTGGATGTGAGACATGAAGTCAAAGAAGATCATTTTGGAACTTTAATGTTTAATAATAGCCCTACTGGATTTCAGACTTGCATGGGGCTTATAGCCTCTTTGTTTTGGCCAACTTCTCCCATCTGGAACAGGTATATTTACCCAATGCCTGTACCCCCACTGTGTCTAGGAAGTAATTAACTTGCTTTCGATTTTACAGGCTCACAGGCAGAAGGGACTTACCTTGTCTCAGATGAGACTTTGGACTTGGACTTTTGGGTTAATGTTGGAATGAGTTAAGACTCTGGGGGACTGTTGGGAAGGTATGATTGTGTTTTGAAATGTGAAGACGTGAGATTTGGAAGGGGCCAGGAGTGGGATGATATGACTTGGCTGTGTTCCCACCCAAATCTCATCATGAATTGTAGTTCCCACAATCCACACAAGTCGCGGGAGGGACTCCGTGTGAGGTAACTGAATCATGGGGGCAGTTACCCCCAGTGCTGCTGTTCTTGTGACAGTGAGTTCCCACGAGATCTGATGGTTTTAAAAGGGACTTTGCTTGGCACTTCTCTCTCCTGCCACCGTGTGAAGGATGTGTTTGCTTTCCCATCTGTCATGACTGCATGATTGTTAAGTTTCCTGATGTGTTTGCTTTCTCTTCTGTCATGACTGAGGCCTCCCCAGCCCTATGGAACTATAAGTCAATTAAACCTCTTTCCTTTACAAATTACCCAGTCTTGGGTATTTCTTCATAGCATCATGAGAATGGACTAATACAACTAGAGATATATTTAGGGTGCTTTTTTATAATTATTAAAATCTGTTAGAGATGCCCCTATACTTTTGTTTCTTTGGAATTAAGATATGCTATATAAATTTATGCATTCCCATTATATGTATCAAATGAACATCATGAAGTATTTTCTAGGAGACATTTTAAATAAAATGCAGTATGGTACAGTGGTACAGAATGTGAGCTCAAGATATCTGTCATACTGTTTAGGACAGACCTATAGCACTACCACTTCCTACCTGTACGATCTTGGGTAAATCACTAAGCCTCAATTTTCTCATCTGGAAATGGGGTAACAGTAGTAAAAACCTCACAGAATTGCTATGAGGATGAAATGAAGAAATGCATGTGAAGCTCTTGGCTCAATGCCTGGCATATAATAAGCATTTAATAACAGTTAGCTATTGTCATTACTACTATTATCAGTGTTAGCACTTAGCTTTTCATCTCCAGGGTCATCTCATCTACTAGTTCCCAGAATTCCCCCTCCTTATGGTTCTCCTAGATTTACTTTTCACATCTTTACATATCCTAAGTTCTAACAATGCACCAACCACTGTCATCTAGATGTCCTTTAGTACTACAAACCCAATATATACTCATGTAGTCCCTCAGTCTGTTTCTGTCTCATCTCACACTTTCCTACATGAACTCATCTAATCATCACTTCTTCAACTGGAAACTTTAGTGAGTTAGCCTTAATTCTTCCTTCATATCTGCATTCAATTCTTTACCAAACTGTTCTAATTTTACTTCAACATTTCCTCAAGACAGCCTTGTTCTTCATTTCAAATGTAACAGGTTTTGGCTCTTATCATCTTTCACCTGGACTAATTTGAGAATCTTCTTCAAAGAATGCGTGTCACCATATATCCTACATTCTATTTCATCCTCCAAGTTGCCATCAGCTTTATACTAAAAACCAAATCCAATCAAATTAATTTATTGCTTGGAGATATTTGTTGCATCTATCCAATGCCTACAAAAATAGATATCCTTCACTATCTGGCTCTGACCTATCTTTTCAGGCCTCATCTCCTACAAATGCCGCCCTGACTTTGCATCTCAATTCCAGTCCAAAGGAATGTGTCTGTCTTCCAGTCCACATATGCTATGTATGTCTCCAAATCCTTTTTTTTTTTAAGTGATTTAAAAAAAAAAAAGAGAGAGACAAGGTCTCACTCTGTTGTCCAGGTTGGAGTGCAGTGATGCAATCGTAGCTCACAGTAACCTTGTACTCCTGGCCTCAAGCAAGCCTCTCATCTCAGCCCCCCAAAGCAATGGAATTATAGGCATGAGCCACTGTGCTTGGCCTTCCAACAACTTCTTTTCTTTGCACGTTTTGATACCCCACCTTTTCTGTCCACCAGTTCCCTTCTTTGCCAAGCCAACTCCCTCTAAATGTCATCACTCTGAAACCTTTCCTCACCACAGCTTTTTCTATTCTCACAACATTCTGTTCCTATATATTTTAATACATAGCACACTGTATTGTGAAGCTCTCTTCGTTTGACACTTCTGCTAGACTGTGAAATCCTTAAGAAGGATTGTCTTGCTTTTTTTATTGTTAACACCCAGCACATAGAACATTTGCTGGCACATTAATCAGTACTAAATGAATCATTAAAACTAAAATCAGCCCTGCTTATAGTTATGCTAACAACTTCCCTTATACAGAAGGAAACCAAACGCAAGAAATTTTCAGTACAACTCCATGCCTTTTCTAGTTTATAACAATTGCTAATATCAGATAAAAAATAGGAGCCTTAAACTTTTACTTTAAAGAGTTACCACTGTTTGACAGGAAACTGTTATCTGAGCTATCTGAGCACTCATCACAGCAAAATGGGCAGGGAAGTTCTTCTTGCTAGGTTGTGATGCTTTATACCTATTCTTTAGTTTACTCAACTCTAGAAGATCCCATGACTCTAAAACACTTGTCTAGAACATGGCTGTTGAAAGCTCTTCTATGTGCTTATTCAGGCTCCAGTTTATAACCACTTTTATACTGCATTTCTTGTTTTTCTTAGGCTCTAGTTATCTTCAATCACTTTTTATAACACCTCAATTCTATTTTAGGTATTTATTTTCTCAGTTTTCATGCTTAAGATCGTTTTTTTTAAAACAAACCCACAGTTGGCTAGATGCGGTTGCTCATGCCTGTAATATCAGAACTTTGGGAGACCAAGATAGGTGGACCGCTTCAGTTCAGGAGTTCAAGATCAGCCTGACCAACACAGTAAAACCCCATCTCTACTTAAATACAAAAATTAGCCAGGTGAGGTGGCATGCGCCTACAGTCCCAGCTCCTCAAGAGGCTAAGGTGGGAGGATCACTTGGGTCTGGGAGGTTGAGGCTGTAGTGAGCCATGATTGTGTCACTGCACTCCGGTCTGTCTCAAAACAAATAAAAACAAAACAAAACAAACCCGCAGTCATTAGGAGTTTTCCTAATCCCAAGGAATAAAAATCTCCTTTCATGGATTTATTTACCTTCTATTCCTTTCTAATCCTTAGTTTCTATTTTCTGATGAAGCACATTTCAGCAGGAGTCAGCCCTCTACATCAATATTTCATACCATTCCTCTATCATTTGACCTCAGTAAAACACAGCTCTAATAATACCTGTTTGGTCACTGCCTAATGGACTATAACAAAAATCACATGTGGCATTTTGTGTGTGTGTGTGTGTGTGTGTGTGTGAGTCCTGCCCAAAGGTACTGCAGAAGTAATCCACATATATACATTAATTTTTAATTGTAGTAAAATAAACATAAAAATAAAATTTACCATCTTAACTTTTTTTTGTTTTCAGAAAGGGTCTCACTCTGTCATGCAGGCTGGAGCACAGTGATGTGATCAGATCACTGCAGCCTGGAACACCCAGGCTAAAGCGATCCTCCCCCCTTAGCTGGGATTACAGGTCTTAACTATTTTTAAGTGTACAGTTCTTAAGTACATTCACATTGTTGTGTAACACATCTACAGAGCTTTTTTCATCTTGCAAAAGAAAAACTCTGCCATTAAACAACTCCCTTTTCTCTCCTCCTTCCAGACCCTGGCAGCCATCATTCTATTTTCTCTATGAATTTGACTATTCTAGGTGCCTCATATATGTAGAATCATTTGTTTTTGTTTTTTTTTTTTTATCACTGGCTTATGTCACTTACCATAAAGTCCTCCATGCTGTAGCATATGTTTGATTTCCTTCCTTAAAGCTGAATAATATTTCACTGTATATATATTCCACATTTTGTTTATTTATTCATCTATCAATGGACACTTGGTTTGCTTTCATCTTTTGCCTAACATGAATAATCTGTACACCCATGTTTGTACAAATTATTCAGTTTCAAAGAGTTGAGTCGTTTTAAATTCTTTTGGGTAGGCTGGGAGTGCTGGCTCATGCCTGTAATCCCAGCACTTTGGGAGGCCCAGGCAGGAGGATCACCTGAGGTCAGGAGGTGGAGACCAGCCTGGCCAACACGGTGAAACCCCATCTCTACTAAAAATACAAAAATATTAGCCAGGCACGGTGGCAGGCGCCTGTAATCCTAGCTACTCGGGAGGCTGAGGCAAGGAGAATCGCTTGAACCCGAGAGGCAGAGGTTGCAGTGAACCCAGATTGCAGAGGTTGCAGCGAACCCAGATTGCGCCACTGCACTCCAGCCTGGGTGACAGAGCAAGACTCTGTCTCAAAAAAAAAAAAAATATATATATATATATATATATATATATTTTGGGTATATTTCTAGAAGAGGAGTTGCTGGATTTTTTTTTTTTTAGACGGAGTCTCACTCTGTTGCCAAGGCTGGAGTGCAGTGGTGCAATCTCGGCTTACTGCGACCTCCGCCTCTCGGGTTCAAGCAATTCTCCTGCCTCAGCCTCCTGAGTAGCTGGGTTACAGGTGCCCGACACCACGCCCAGCTAATTTTTGTATTTTTAGTAGAGACAGGGTTTCACCATGTTGGTCAGGCTGGTCTCAAACTCCTGACCTCGTGATCCGCCCGCCTTGGCCTCCCAAAGTGCTGGGATTACAGGCATGAGCCACCGTGCCCAGCCTGGATCATATTTTATATATACACACAGGTATATACGGGCACACAGCCTTATTAAGATACAATTCACAGCATTTACATAGCATTTAAAGTGTAGAATTCAATGGTTTTTTTTAGTAAATGTGAGGAGTGGTGTAACCATCATCACAATCAACTTTAGAATACTCATCACTCTTGAGTAATGAAACTCTGTGCCCATTAGCAATCACTCTTATCTATAAATGAACACCTTCCAAATTTACATATCCATTTTGTAACTGCAGACTCGCATATTCAACAGTTTGGATATCTAACATGCAAAACAAATTTAACATACCTGAAAAAGCCCTAATATTTCCCTATAAAACCTACTCTTCTTACAATCTTCACATCTCAAACAGGAACTTCATCTATACATTTGTTCAAACCAAAAACCTTAGAATCTTCTTTTTTTCACACCTTCTAGCTAATGAATGACTCAATAATCCTCTTGGCCAAACCTTCAAAATATATCCATAATCCAATCTCTTCTCATCACTTCATCTACTACCAGTCAAAAATAAATCACCTTATTTTGTCTGGATTATGGCAATTATTTCCTAACCCTTCTCCTACTTCTGTCCTTGTCTTCCTAAAATCTATTTTCAACACAAGAGCCAGAGAGATCCTTTCTAAAAGTATATCAAATCATGTCAATCCTCTGCCTCAATCCCTCCATTGGCTTCCTATTTCACTCAGGTTAAAAGCCAAAGTCTTCCCAATGGCTCACAAGGCCTTATGTGATATGACCTCCTGCTACTTCTGTGACCTTATCTCCTTTCTGCCTCTTCCTCTGCTCTGCCTCTCGCTGCTTCTCTGCATATACAGGACACCCTCCCATTCTTGTATTCATTGCTCCCCTTGTCTGGAATGCTCTTTCCCCAGATCAACATGACTCATTCCTTCATTGTATTCACATCTCAGCTTAAATGACCCCCTATCAGTGAGCCTTCTTGACCACACTATTTAACTTTGCAATGTGCCACTTACCCTGTGCACTTTCTATCCCCTTTGCCTGCTTTATTTTGCTCCAAAACTTTTACTTCCACATAATTTTATGCCTGATCCTGCTGCTTCTAACATTTCTTTTAACTTTAAAAATACTTATAGAGTGGAGAATATTTTAGAAAACAGAATCATACTGTACTATTGTTTTGCAAGCTGAATTCACTTTTTTCATTAAATTATGATTGTCCTTCGATGTCAACAAATATTTTTGCTGGAAAAGTATCATATTCTTTCTAAAACATTTTTTCCATTTAGGTTGCTTTTTATTTTACCTTGCCGATTAACTTCATTTTGAAGTAGCTCTTCCATTGCCTCCTCCTCCGCAATATCTAAAGGTGTATCTCCTTCACTGTTGACAGCCCCTACATGTGCCCCTTGACCAATCAAAAACCTGTAAAACCAAAGGGAAAATAGTTAAGCAAAAGCTATTATCAATGAAATAAAACTAAATGCATAACCAATGAAGAAAGTTCCTATATAAAGCAGAAATAAAGGACAGTATACACATTATTTAAATTTTAAAAAACTATCAGGCCAGGCGCAGTGGCTCATGCCTGTAATCCCAGCACTTTGGGAGGCCAAGGCGGGCAGATCACGAGGTCAGATCAAGACCATCCTAACAAGGTGAAACCCTGTCTCTACTAAAAATACAAAAAATTAGCCAGGCGTGGTGGTGGGCACCTGTAGTCCCAGCTACTCAGGAGGCTGAGGCAGGAGAATGGCGAGAACCCAGGAGGTGGAGCTTGCAGTGAGCTGAGATCAAGCCAAAAAAAAAACAAAAAAAACAAAAAACAAAACTATCTAGAGCATGTTTCTTTTTTAAATTTATATTTCCTAATTTTTCTATAATGTACACATGTTGCTTTACCAATAAAAAAATTTTAATTTTTAATAATTAGAAAGTATTTCATAAAAATGTTAATTTTTAATAATAATTAGAAAGTCTCATAGGATCCACCTCCACTGAGACTTCTCATTATCTCCATATGGACTGGTTTCCTTACTGGCCTCTGTGCTCCCAATCTCATCCCACAAGCAAGAGTTCTTAAGCTGGGGTTCATGGGTAAAATTCAGAAGGTTCATAAAAAATTCAATTGACACAGATACATTAAATTATTGCTTATCATTATTTTAAAATTAGAGTAGTTATTAAACCCACCACTAGGTCTTTTTATTTAATATTTTACTAAAGAAGCAGAAAGATAATTATACTACAAATATATTTTTTAAATATTTTGATAAGTGCATTCCAATATAATTGCCTTCTGTGTACTCTGTATTTATTTTAAGCATCTAAAACACAATTCTAAGAAAGTATCTATAGGCTTCATCAAACCTGCCAAAGGTATTCAGATACAAAAAGGTTATTCATCTCTTTAATCATGTCAACAGCACATCTCCCAGAGTCATCTACTGAACGATGTAACTAACCATCTATTATCCAAGTCAATTTCTTTTTTCTTTTTGTTTTTTTTGAGACAGTCTCACTTTGTCACCCAGGCTAGAGTGCAGTGGCGTGATCTCTGCTCACTGCAAGCTCCGCCTCCCGGGTTCATGCCATTCTCCTGCCTCAGCCTCCCAAGTAGCTGGGACTACAGGCGCCCGCCACTGCGTCTGGCTCTTTTTTTTTTTTTCTTTTGTATTCTTAGTAGAGACGAGGTTTCACCGTGGTCTCAGTCTCCTGACCTCGTGATCCGCCTGCCTCGGCCTCCCAAAATGCTGGGATTATAGGAGTGAGCCACCACGCCCGGCCTACCCAAGTCAATTTCTAACTTAAAAAATGTTTGGATGGCTCTACCATGCTAGGAGAAAAGATAACGTACAGCCCTCAGTGATCTGGCCTTGTCTTCTTTTTCAGCCTCCTTCTTCTTCTGGCATCACACTTTAGGTGCCAACAATTTAGAACTACTTGTAGTTCTAGATTAAACCATTTTCTTTGGGTATCCCTGGTTTTATTTTTCCATATATAAAGAATGGGTCTTTTTCTTTATGTTCCTAACCAATTTAGCTCCTTCATATTTAGACTACATAAAAATATTCTAATTATAAAATAATTTTTTTAAAAAAGTACACGTTCACAGAGGGAAAAAAGAACTCCTTTATTCCTCTCCTACTATTATGTTCCCTCCCCTCAGAGATAAAAACACTATCAACAGTAGGGCAAAAATCTTTCCAGTACCTCTGCCATAAATTTATATGTGTGTAAACATATATACACCATCACTTTTGGGGTTCTTTTTGTAGAGCACAAATTAATGAGATTATTCTAAATGAAGTATAATGTAACTCTTCCCTTCTAACACCTGAAAAATATTCCGTAGTATGTCTGGTTCATACCTTCATTTAATACTATTCTCTTAATAGATGTGCACTTAAATAGACAGGTGAAATTAACAATTTTTAAAAAATTTTCCCAACATCATGAAGATAAAATATGTTGTCATTGCTTTAATTTATATTTCCTGATTACACATGAGACTGAAAATATTTAGATATATTTACTGGCATTTGTATTTCTCCTTTTGTGAACTGCTTATGTACATTCTTTGCTGGTATTTCAAACGTATTCATTAATTCAACCAATATTTATGGAGTGTCTAGTATGCATCTGGCACTATGTTACATACCAGGAATACAAAGGTAAACAAAAAGAAACACAGAACTTCCCTTCAAAAAGTTTATAGTCTAGTAAGACAGTCAGATTAAATGTAAAGCTGTGGTAGGTCCTGAAACAGAATTAGGTGGTGTCTAGGATTAACAGGAAAAATGGATTTAGTGAAGTCAGAAAAGGATTCTCTGATGATTATGTAGGTGCTAACAGAAGAGAACAGAAGGGCAATGTGCTGTAGGTGAGAAAGAACAAAATAAAGTCCTGTGATAGGAAGTATGTATAGCTAGATGGAGGCCCAGTTCATTTTCCTTAGAATAAACGAAATAATTGATCAATCTCTATATCTTTTACACACACACACACCCCCTCCCTCTAACAGTGGTTACCTCTAAGAGATAGAGGAAGAGAGATTTGTATTGGTTGTTTTGTGTGTTAACCAAGTTTTCTGTCATAAGTTTGTTCTGGACATGTGTATCTCATCATAAAAATGGCTACTGTATAATTTTGTAGTTTCATGTTTTATATTTAAAAATATGTTGTAAAAGTTTTATCATCTTTATGAAAATTCTACAAACAGAAGTTAGACTTGAGGTAATTTTTTCTGTTTTCTTAGTTTTGAAAATGTATATAAAACTAAAAAAAATTTCCTCATATACTACAAATAAATAAATGAGTCTAAAGCAGAAAGGTAAGATATAGTGGAGTCTTGCTGTGCTATGCTCTGAGAGAGTATGTAATTATTCTCCTAGGCAAAATTCCAAACAATTAGGAATATTTACATAAAAATACATCTATTCTGCTTGGGTATCACAAATCATTCAAAGGACACAAAGATTGAGAATAAAAGGAATATCTCAGACTAGCTGCAGCTTGAAGTACAGGAAGCAGAGTTTCAAGGAAATACCAGGTCAAAGCCAAATACAGACAATACAGAATTTATATAAACAGGAAGGATGTTAAGAGAAACTAACAGAGTAAAGTACCAAAACTGCTGGCAGGAAGCAGGGCCCAAAGCAATCCTTGAGCCAAAAGATTAGGTATGTGTGTATGTACGTATGTATGTATGTATTTATGCATGCAAACACACAATTCACAAACTTCTCCTGCACTCTAGAACTATTACTTGCAAATGTAAATGTTACAAAGGCACATTTGAAAAAATAATAATAAATAATAATAAACAAAATCTCACGGATTGATTAATCCTATGGTGGATTAATTCTTAGCTACCATAAATAGTCTCCAAAAGCAATTCAAAGGTTGGATGGGTGAAAAAAGCAGAAACTTTTATGCTCTGCAGACTTCGGGTTCAGTTCCCACCTCTGCCTGTTGACACCTGTATGACATTCAAAGATATAGTTGAGTATAATACATTGTAGTTATATATTATTTAGTTATAAGTTATATATATATATAACTTAAACAACTAAAATCTAATTTATAAAATAACTTTACAGGGCAATGTGGTTTAAATGAGTTAAAAATAAAATTAAAGTACTATCTGTTGTCATATGCAAAATTATCACATTTAGAAAGCAATGTTTCACTCTGGTAGGCCAAGGTGGGCAGATCACCTGAGGTCAGAAGTTCGAGACCAGCCTGGCCAGCATAGCAAAACCCCAACTCTACCAAAAAAATACAAAAAAATTAGCTGGGTGTGGTGGTGCATGCCTGTAATCCCAGCTACTTGGAGGCTAAGACAGGAGAATCACTTGAACCCAGAAGGTAGAAGTTGTAGTGAGCTGAGATTGTGCCATTGCATTCCAGCCTGGGTGACAGGGCTAGACTCCATTTCAAAGGGGGGAAAAAAAAAGAAAGAAAGCAATGTTTAAGATAATGTGAAACAAACTACAGGCTATCTGGAATATGAGAATTTCACTTTGAAAGACCCTGGAGATACTGAAAACAGACATCTAGATTTCCTTCAGAACAAAAGCTGGGGTATTAGAAGCTACTTGTGTGGCTGTTAATTAGGAAAAATATGCCATACTTATTCTAAGATTCCTTGGAAGAAAAAAAAAAAACAGATTTTCCACATAGGCGTTCCAAACTGAAAGTTAGAAGATTGGGCTACTTTTCAAATGCACAACCCTATTGAGTGCTTCAGGGTAAAGAAAATCAGGCCTATATTTTCTTAACAATAGTTAACAATTTCCTTAAGCAATTCAAAGGTAGTCAACATAAGAGATGCCACCTAGTACAGGATGAAATTCTTTTTTATCTTTATTTTTGAAGAGACAGTCTCATTCTGTTGCCCAGGCTGGAGTGCAGTAGTGCAATCATAGTTCATTGTAACCTTGAACTCTTAGGCTCAAGCCATCCTAACTGCCTCAGCCTCCCTAGTTGCTAGGAATACAGGAACATACTACGACACCCAGCTAAATTAAAAAAAAAAAATTTTAGGGATGGGGTCTCCCTATGTTGCCCAGGCTGTTCCCAAACTCCGGGCATTATGCAATCCTCCTACCTTGGCCTCTCAAAGTGCTGGGATTACAGGTGTGAGCCACCGGGCCCAGCCATGAAATTCTTAACAGACTGTAGAAACGAACAACGGTAATCTGACAGATTTAATTGAGATTTGTAATACTCTAGAAACTCTGATTTGATAATTTTAGATAGATAAATGAGTAAGCTTCCAAATCAAGACATGATCCAAAAGGATTTTTACAAAATTATTTATGTGCTAACTGGAAAATCTAACAAAAGGTGTAAAGTTAACAAAGCTATTGGTTGCAATGTGAATATGGTATATTAGATAAACGGTGAGATTTTGGGTTAACTGACTTTGGAAGACAAATTTTGATAGTCTCCACTATCTTCTGAGTTTTGTCAAAAACCAAACCACAGAAGCAGATATTTAAGAAAAGGAAACAGCTCATTTAAAAATTTTGATCTTTTAAGAAAAAATTTAAGAAAAACTTTGTCTTTAAATTAGAAGCTAATGAGAACTTAGTGAAGAGAGACAAAGAAAGCAATTATCAGCAAGAGCTAAATATATTTAGTGTCCAAATTTAATGTATATTTTCTTATTCAGTTGATATGGTTTGGCTCTATGTCCCCACCCAAATCTGATACTGAATTGCAATTCTCAGTGTTGCAGGTGGGGCCTGGTGGGAGGTGATTGGATCATGAGGGTGGTTTCTAACGGTTTAGCACCATCCTCTTAGTGCTGTCTTTGTGCTGATAGAGTTCTCACGAGATATGGCTGTTTGAAGTGTGTAGCACCTCCCTCTTTGCTGTCTTTCTCTCTTCTTGCTGGCCATACGAAGATGTGCACACTTCCCCTTTGCCTTCTGCCATAATTCTAAGTTTCCTGAGGCTTCCCCTGCCATGCTTCCTGTACAGCCTGTGGAACTGTGAGTCAATTATATCTCTTTTCTTCATAAATTACCCAGTCTCAGGTAGTTCTTCATAGCAGTGTGAGACTGGACTAATACATTATTGTAGAAAAAGTAGTATCAAAAAGTTATTTTAACCAATATACAAAGTTTTAAAAATCAGAAGGTCAGCAAAATAGCATTGTAATAGTTATGCTTCTTGAAAATCTGAATAAATTACTCAAAGCCATCCTAGGAGAAATTATGAAAACTAAACTATCTAAACTATTCAAAGATTAAGCAGAACATTATACTATTCAGAAATAAATGCTATTTTCATTAGCAAGTCTCTGAGCAACAAAATGCAAAATAGTAAATAATCTTATGATTATTTCTCATTAGTAGAAATGCACTTTCCCATTTTCTTTTGAAAGTTCTATATCCCAATGAAAGATACTATGTAACATTATGAATACAAACAAAAGTTCTGACCTCAGACCTTTGAAAGTTTTCTTAAAAATAACAGTTATTTTCTATCAGTACTTAATAAATGTGACATGTGGTCTCCATGATTTCTGATGAGAAATCTGCTGTCATTCAAACTATTTATCCCCCCTCTGGTATAGTTTCTAATTTCTTTCAAGATTTTTTAATCTTCAATTTTCAAAAGTCTGCATATGGCATATCTTGGTGTGGACTGCTTTGGTTTACCCTGTTAGGAGTTTGCTAGGTTTCTTAAGCCTGCAGGTTTATGTCTTTTGCCAAATTTGGGAAAAGTTTTCAATGATCATTTCTTTTAATACTTTTCCAGCCATGCCCTCTTTCTCCACTTCTTCCGAGAGATCTGATGGCATAGATGTTTGCTCTTTAGTTACAGTCCCTGAGGCTCTGTTCATTTTTAGCCTATTTTCTCTCTGCTGTTCAGATTTGGCAGTTTCTATTGTTCTATCAGTTTACTGATTCATTCTTCTATTTCCTCCATTCTGCTAGTGAGCCTATCATCCATTGAAGTTTTTAATTTAGTTACTGGATTTTTCAGCTCTAAAATTTCTATTTGGTTCTTCTATTTATTTCTTTGCTAAGACTTTCTATTTTTTCATTTGTTTCAGGCATGCTCATTCATAATTGCTTGTTGAGGCATTTTAAGATAGCTGGCTTTATAATCTTTGTCAGATAATTTTAATATCTGTTATTCTGGTGTTCACCTCTATGAATTGTCTTTTTTCACTCAATTTGAGATCTTCTGGGTTCCTAGTATGACAATTTTTTTTTTTTTTTTTTGAGACAGGGTCTCACTCTGTTGCCCAGGTTGGAGTGCAGTGGCATGATCACAGCTCACTACAGCCATGACCTCCCCAGCTCAAGTGATCCTCCCACCTAAGCCTTCCGAGTAGCTGGCATTACAGGCATGTGCCATCACGCCTGCCTAATTTTTTTTTTTTTTTTGGTAGAGATGAGGTTTTGCCATGTTGCGCAGGCTGGTCTCAAACTCCTAGACTCAGGCGATCCACGCACCTTGGCCTCCCAAAGTGCTAGGATTATAGTTGTGAGCCACCACACTCAGCCAGACAATTTTTAATTAAAATCTGCACACTTTGGGTATTATAAGACTCTAGATCTTACTTAAATTTTCCGTGTTAGTTGGCTTTGTTTGATCTTGCTCCAGCAGATGAAGATAGGGAGGTGCCATCTCATTTCAGCAAGTTGGGGGTAGATGTTCAGGTTCCCCACTTGTCCTCCATTTACACTACAGATGGGGCAGCTTCTTGATTCCCCTGGGCTGGGTAGGAATCCTGACTCTCCACTCTGCCTCCACTGACATGTCTCTGGCTGAGAAGCTACTGCTCCCATGTAGCCTCTACTAATACCCCTGGGTGCTGGGGGTTGGGGTGCGTAGGTAGAGAAAGGCTTTTTTAGTGCTTAGAAGTGGTGGAAGTATTCATTCTCCAATAGGACTCCTCTGATGCCACTTAGCAGGGAAGGATAGAAGCTCCTCTTTACTCCCAAATAATCGTAGAAGTTTTGGCTTCCCACATGGTCTCCAGTAACACTACAAGTTGGGGAAAGGCTAGTTAACCATTCTATGGGAATTAAAGTCCCAACTCTGTACCTGGCCTAATCTGACACAATTCCAGTGGAGGAGGTGTTAGGGTGCCTCATAACAGCTTGGTGAGGATGGAAATCTAGGATCCCTACTTGGCCTTTGCAGGTATGAGTGTGACCAAGGTTTTTTTCCGTGGTGTTTGGTTGAAGTAGAATGGTTATTCTCAAAAAGTTTTCTGTCTTGCTAGGGTGTCCCTCTACTAGTATTTAAAAGATTGGGCTTTTGCTGGTGCTTTCCTTGTCTGTGGCCATCGCACTTCTGGGTTATCAGCTTCTTCAGCTCTAATTATGGAATATATAAGGCTAAAAGAAAAGGCAGGGAACTACTGCTGTGTCATTATTTGGGTCCTGAGATCCCTAGCTCCTCTGCCTTATTCTCTCCACCTTGCAGTGTCTTCTTGTGTTTTACATATAATATTCAGAGTTTTTAGTTGTACTCAGCATACAGTATAATTAATTTTACCAGTAACAAAGACCAGGCTAACACTTATGAGAGAAATTAATCTATTTGTGATATGTAGCACCCAGATTGTCATTTATAAAAGACAAATTCACAATTAGGGTAAGTATTTACATTTTCTTCATAAAGTAACTCTTAAACATAGGAAACGCTCAAGACAGAATCTTTCTCTTAGTTTTTCCCTAGAGAATTGATTCTAAACCTTTTCAATCATGTATTAACCTTGAAAACCACGTATTTATTAAAAACACTTACATGCCTTAGCATCTTACTTTATTACTGCAACTTCCAATTCTCAGAGGCAAAAGTACTACTTATTGTTTAACAATTCTAAGATGCACATTTCCTACACATTTTAATGTCACTGAAATCTTCTACAATCAATGAATCTTAAAATCAATGACTTTGTATAATTGATGTTGGCCAGGTGGCAGACATGACTGGGTTGTCATTATCATCCACATGTGACACCAGTCACAGCTATTTATATTGTTTTCACTTCAGTTGAGTTATGTGTGTTGTTGGAATCATATTTGTTGACCTTAACTATTATACAAAATTTCTTCTGGATGTTGTCTGAAAACTTTATGTTGATACTTTATGGTAAGATCAATAAAGTGCCAAAATCAAAGCTTGCAGAATGCCTATCAGTGATGCAGAAGAAAATCCCAAGCAAGCAATGTTATATACTCTAAGCAGCACAGAGAATGGCACTGTGTGTGTGTGGCTGGGGGGGCGGGGGCAACTTATGGGATAAAAATAAATACTGCATCATAATTTTATTTAATTTTTAAAATCGGTATTTATGATGTTACAACGATGGCACCTTAGATCTGCTGAAATCCAATATGTGCATTATAAGTATATCCAAAATATTTCTGGCTTCCTACTGTACTTTTTCCATTGATAGCTCAAATTAGACCAATCTAAATTAATATTCTACTACACTGTCTCCCTCTTCTTCAGCTTCCCCTAATTCTGCTCTTTAGATCCCTTAATAAGTTTAATGGTATCATTTTCCCAATGACAAAGGCTAGAAAGAGAGGCAGAATAGTGTAGTGTCTAAAATGCACAATTGAAAAGTTAAGACTGTGTAGGTTCAAACTCTAGCTCTGACACATATTTTGTGTGATTTCTCTCTATGACTCAGTCTCTTCATCTATAATTTTATTTTTTTTTTTATTTTAGAGATGAGGTCTCATTCTGTAGCTCAGGCTAAAGTGAACAGGTGCAATCATAGTTTACTGCAGCCTCAAACTCCTGGGCTCAAACGATCCTCCCACCTCAGCCTCCCAAGTAAGTAGGCCTACTGGCATGCACCCCCAGGCCCAGCTGATTTTTTTGTTGTTGTTGGTAGAGATGGGGTAGTTATGTTGCTGAAGCTGGTCTACAACTCTTGGCCTCAAGCAATCCTCCCACCTAGGCCTCTCAAGGTGTTGGGATTATAGGTGTTGGCCATTGTGCCCAGCCAAATAACAATTATTATTATTATTATTATTATTTTGAGATGGACTCTAGCTCTGTCGCCCAGGCTAGAGTGCAGTGGTGCGATCTCTGCTCACTGTAAGCTCCACCTCCCGGGTTCACGCCATTCTCCTGCTTCAGCCTCCTGAGTAGCTGGGACTACAGGCACCCACCACCACGCCCGGCTAATTTTTTGTATTTTTAGTAGAGACGGGGTTTCACCGTGTTAGCCAGGATGGCCTCGATCTCCTGACCTCTTGATCCACCAGCCTCGGCCTCCCAAAGTGCTGGGATTACATGTGTGACCCACCGCGCCTGGCCCCCAAATAACAATTATTAATACAGGTCTATTATCTCTCACCTAAACCCAAATTTCAAAATTGTTCATATTTTTTTTCACTCTAAGAGGTCTGAGAAAAACAAACAGAAAGAAAATTCCATGCCTTTGTTACTGTGAATAGTGCTGTGATGAACATATATGTGCATGTATCTTTATGGTACAAATTTATTTTCCTTTGGGTATATAACCAATAATGGGATTGCTGGGTCAAATGGTAATTGTTTTAAGGTTTTGAGAAATCACCAAATTGCTTTCCACAATGGCTGATCTAACTTACATTTCCACCAGCAGAAGAAAAGTAAAAGTTTTTCATATTTTAGAAAGATAATATTATGGATTATGTAACAGTCCCACCAGGTCTGGGGCAGCACTCCATAACCAAACACAAAAATATTTCTGAAAAAAAAAAAAAAAAAAAAAAAAAAACGCATTTACAGTTAAGTGAGATAAAGACTACAAATAGCCTGCCATCAGTGCAGGTCATGATCTGTTGCCAAGTGTGCCTATAACAAACTTAAAATTTATGTTTTCATTTTTTGCAGTTTTGGAGGTTTATGCATAAGGACCTGTGGGTAGTAGTACATTTTTATGTGACTGTTAGAATGACTGAAATTATGTTATTTAAAGGACTTAGAACGGTAAAAAAAAAAAAAAAAAAAAAAAAAAAAAAAAAAACACACAGTAAGCACTTGGTAAATGTTAGCTATTTATCATCATTAGCACCACCTTTGATTTTTCTTCCTACCTTAGTACTTAGATCCAGTAAATCACACCAAGACTTATCAATTCTATTCTCCAAATTTCTTTCAGATCTGCTACACTTCCAATCTCACTGCCACTGCCCTAGTTTTCTTGCCCAATCTCTCTAATTTGTCAAGAATCTTCCAAAGAAAACAGTCTGAAAGGTCATCACTTCCCTAAAACTGCATCACCATCAAAGGACAAACTCAGCCTGGCATACAAATCCTTTACGTTGTAACCCCAGCACACTTTCCCAGTCTTATCTGCTACCCTCTCCATATTCCACTAATGCCTTCTCTCCAAGAAATTATGGCTCCAATAAGGCCCTTTTGTTTAATGCAATCAGAACCAGTATTTGCTTGGTTAACCAAAAAGGCTGACTGAAATAGGTAATCATAAAATATAACACATACACATAAATAATGCATTTATTTAATCATACAAGACATAAATGCATATTTATTTATCCATCCTTTAGTGAAGACTAGTCTATTTCTATGTCTTCATGACTATAAATCCATGCTGTCTTTCTTGCATAAATGATATCCGTGATGTGTTATCTAAGACTTCAAACTGTCTTTAGAGTGAACCAAAAACTTGAAGTCAACAACAAAGCAATTTGAGTACACAATCCTTTTATTTTTTTTTTTTCTTTCAGTCTTTGAGTTGTCTCACCCCCACCTAATTAAACAGCAACCATCCTTTTAGGGCATTGCCATTGAGTCTTTCCAAAGTATTCAACTTTGTTATCTTAGCAACAATATTCTGGTTTTGCATATGACAGGCATTAATAGGTAGAAAACACATACAAATAACTTTCGATAGGTCTGCAATTCAACGATGGAAACAGAACTGTGAGCTTAGTAGAAGTGGCCTATTAGCTGCAATGTTTAGGCATATGGATATCAGTCAATAAGTTTTAACAAAGAAATGGTAAGTATAAATACAGTGGTAGCCAGTTAAAAGAACTTTATCGTATATTATTTCTCATTCGTGAATGACATGACTTTCCTCAGGCAGCTCAACTCGCAGAAGCAAAAATTATGCTCATCATTTAAAATAAACGAATGTTACCTCCTCCAGAATCTTTCTTTAATTGGCCTAGACAGAACTAAGCACTTCTTCCTCAGAGTTCCTTATATACTGGTCCATTTAGTCTACCAAGTACTGTATACGTGAAGTATACAAGTGACTTCATGTGTATCGATCTATAAGCCTGAAGATGAGAATCTATGTTGCAGTCATTTTCAAATCTCACAGTGCCCAATGCTACTATCAGTTATGATATAATGGAAAAAATATCATCAGAATTTAAGTCTCAAGAATGAGAGTTCAGTTCTGACTGTGAAATAGGAGTAACAGTGAACATTCCCATAAATTTCCATGAAAAACCGAGTTAAGAATGTATATGGGAACATCTATAGCTTTTAGCAAATGTATCTCATTATCATTATACAAGGATATAAATACCCCCAAATAAAATTTTAATATTTTCCTAAGATCTTAATTTCTCCAAGACTTCTAATCAAAATACATGATATGCTTTGTACTAATAAAGTATTCTTGACAAGAAATATATAATAAAATTGAAATTCATGGATTTGCCAACTTTCCTATGGCCCACATAACAACATATGAATGAAAATATGACAAATTACTACTTCATTCTCCTCTGCTCCTCTTCTAGATAAGTTTGCCCTAAAACCAAGAGACAAAATGATAGTTTCCTTTGTTAAATAATCCGGGAAACCCAAGAGCTTACCTGTTTTTCACTGAAAAGTGGTAACCAAAAATTGTATTATAAACAATAACAACTAATTCAGCTAATATTTACTGAACAGAAATACTTGCCACATATTGTGTCAAGTGTCTTATACACATGATCTCATTTAATCTTCACAATCTTACGAATTAGGTACAAGTATTAATATTTCCATTTTATGGATGAAGAAATGGAGGCTTAGGGAAGCTGGTAATTCATTCAAAGTTGATGAGAATTACTTAACAGAATTAAGATTTAAACAGAGTTGCCTAACTCCTGAGCCTGAGCTCTTAACTCCTATACTATAATATTTCTTGCTGTGGGGAGGTAAGGTTTATTTTCTTAGATTTGGCAAGAATTTCTGAAATTCCTGAAATTTCTGTTTTCAAAGCACCAAAAATAACAGCATTATTGAATTCCAGACAGAGGAACCAGCAAATAGATGGAAAGGCCGTGAGGCAAGATGCCTAGTCTGTTTAAAGGCTCAACCAAGGGACAGTGTAGGTTTAGCACAAAGCCTAGAAAAGAGTGCAGGATGGAGTCAGAGAGGTGACAAGGCACCAAAGCATACTTCTGTAGGCCACCAGAACTCTGGCTTCTACCCTGAATGCAGCATAAACCCACTGATAGGCTTTCAATAAAACTGTCATGTTACCCAACACAAAATAATTTAAAACGATCATTATGGCTACAACGCAAAATAATTTAAAACGATCATTACGGCTACTGTGAAAAAAATAGATGTGGGAAAGATGACAGTTATGCCTACAAGGAGGCAACTGCAATAATTCCAGTGAAAAACAACAGTGGGAGGCCAAGGCGGGCAGATCACAAGGTCAGGAGATTGAGACCATCCTGGCTAACACGGTGAAATCCTGCCTCTACTAAAAATACAAAAAACATCAGCTGGGCATGATGGCACATGCCTGTAGTCCCAGCTACTTGGGAGGCAGAGGCAGGAGAATGGCATGAACCCGGCAGGTGGAGCCTGCGGTGAGCCAAGATCGCGCCACTGCACTCCAGCCTGGGCGACAGGGTGAGATTCTGTCTTAAAAAAAAAGAAAAAGAAAAAAAGAAAAACAACAGTGCTCAGGATCAAAGAGAGATGGAGAAAGGTAATGAGAAATAGATATTGGATATATTTTAAAGCTGAGCCAACAGAAATCTTAGGATTCTGTTGGATGTTTATAAAATAAAGGCTATAATGCAGAAGAAAAGCCAAGCCATAAGTAAGTCGCCACACATATTTCAAAGTTATATCCTTAAATAGCTAATTATTTAATGATCAAGTGACAAAGCTAATGAATTTTTTTCCATGCTGAAAACGTCACTGGGCCAGGCCTCATGGTTGATTCCTATAATCCCAACACTTAAGGAGGCCGAAGCAGAAGGATTACTTGAGGTCAGGAGTTTGAGACCACCCTGGAAAACACAGCGACACTCTGTCTCTACAAAAATAAAAAATAAAAATAAAAAAATTAGCTAGAAGCAGTGGTGCAAGTCTACAGTCCTAGCTACCCGTGCTGAGGCAGGAGGATTGCTTAAGCCCAGGAAGTCCAGGCTGCAGTATGTTATGATCACCCCACTGCACTCCAGCCTGGGCGACGGAGCAAGACACTGTCTCAAACAAACCAACAAAATTCTATGAGTATTTTACAATAAGATATGAAATCTCCAACAGCAATGTCTTTAAAATTACTCTAAACAAGAAGAAAAATGTGTTAAGTGCACCAATTAGTAGTCTACTCCATAAACTGTGAAGCCATATAATGCTAGGCTAATATAGGGCTAATTTCCCTCTTACATTGGAAAACTGAACACTAAAGCTATTCAAGATAAAAGTGTGCCTTAAGTATTTGTAGTGGAAGCCTAAAAAACAAATGTGGTGACAAAATTAAATAACAGAAAAGATTATATCCAAATAATTACACCAGAAACCAAAATGTTAATTAATCATTAGATTTTCTTATTCATATACAAAACATTTTACAGATAAACATAAAATTCCTATAACTTACAAGAATACAAAAAAAGGGACAAGTCCAAGACTAAAATTACAGTCATTCAATTAACCAACATTCATTGGTCAATTAAGAGGGACACACCAAATAAATGATAAACTATAATGAATACTACACAGTGGAGTACTACAACTGAAAAAAACAATGACGAGTATCTCTATACTCCACTAGATAGTGATCTCCAGAATAGACTGTTAAGTGAAAAAAGCAAAGTGGAGAAATACATGTGTGATATTCTATCATTTATTACAAAAGATGGGGGGGTTAATACTTTAATAAAAATAATAATTTTATTAGCAAACTAGAAGATAGTTTTTTAAACTTTTTTTATAGGGTATGGGATGAAACAGGGTGGTAGAGCAGGTATTGCCATTGGAACTAGTATTTTACATAAATTATAAAACAAAATTAAAATTTTTAAAAGTAAACTCAAGTGAATTCAACACATAGTAACCTGATGGTATATCCCAAGTTGAATATATTAAGGACAAAAAGATATGCCAACAAAACAAAACCCTCAAAAACAAAACTTTGAATGATTTCAGTAATCATACTGGTAGTGGTGGTGGTGGCATTATTATACTCAGTGTAATGTATGTGTAATACATGATGAGGCAAATTAGTAATTATGCGTTACTTTAATCCTGTGCTTCCCAGCAATGTATGAGAGGAAAAACAGTGACACAGGTTAGAAGTTAAAGAAAAAAACACTTTGGTGCTGATTTCGACCTGGAAACAATGATCAACCCAATAGCAATGAGCACTCTCAGTAGCCATCCTAAGGAAGAGGGTTTCTTGGAGAAATGAGGACTCCAGGCCTTGGGCAGGAATATAAAAGATTAGTCTGGAAAATCTTGCAATACCAGAGAGTAAGGAAACTTTTAAAGACCACTTTATTTGGTCATGTCCCAAGGTCTTAGGAAGCCAACTTCAAGAGCCTCTCAATGATCAAAGATGGTTCAATTTGCCAACTGATAAGGATAATAGCTACAATGGACTGAAACACATCAATATGTTCAAATGGGAGTCACTTCCAAGATGTCCAAATAGGAACAGTTCCAGTCTGCAGCTCCCAGCAAGATTGACACAGAAGACGGGTGATTTCTGCATTTCCAACTGAGGTACCTGCTTCATCTCACTGGGACTGGTTGGACAGTGGGTGCAGCCCACAGACAGCGAGCTGAAGCAGGGCGGGGTGTCTCCTCACCCAGGAAGCACAAGGGGTCATGGGATTTCCCTTTCCTAGCCAAGGGAAGCCGTGAGTGACCGTACCTGGAGGAGCAGTATACTCCTGCCCAAATACTGCACTTTTCCCATGGTTTTTGCAACCAGCAGACCAAAAGATCCCCCCACCGTGCTTGGCTTGGCAGGTCTCATGCCCTTGCTCGCTGCTAGCACAGCAGTCTGAGATCAATCTGCAATGCGGGAGCTTGGCGGGGGGAATGGGCATCTGCCATTGCAGAGGCTTGAGTAGGTGGTTCTAGGCTCACAGTGTAAACAAAGCGGCAGGGAAGCTAGAACTGGGCAGAGCTCAGCAAGGCCTACTGACTCTCTAGAATCCACTCTGGGGGCAGGGCATATTGGAACAAAAGGCAGCAGACAGCTTCTCCAGACTTAAACGTCCCTGCCTAACAGCTCTGAAGAGAGCAGTGGTTCTCCCAGCACAGCATTCAATCTCCGATAATGGACAGACTGCCTCCTCAACAGGGTCCCTGACCCCTGTGTAGCCTGGCTGGGAGACACCTCCCAGTAGAAGTCAACAGACACCTCATACAGGGGGGTGCCCTTCTGGGACAAAGCTTCCAGAGGAAGGATCAGGCAGCAATATTTGCTGTTCTGCAGCCTCCACTGGTGATGCCCAGGCAAACAGCGTCTGGAGTGGACCTCCAGCAAACTCCAACAGACCTGCATCTGAGAGGCCTGTTAGAAGGAAAACTAACAAACAAAAAGGAATAGCATCAACATCAACAAAAAGGACATCCACACCAAAACCCCATCTATAGGTCACCAACGTTAAAGACTAAAGGTAGATAAAACCACAAAGATGGGGGAAAACCAGAGCAGAAAGGCTGAAAATTCCAAAAACCAGAGCACCTCTAGTCCTCCAAAGGAACACAACTCACCAGCAAGGGAACAAAACTGGGCAGAGAATGAGTTTGACAAGTTGACGGAAGTTGGCTTCAGAAGCTCGGTAATAACAAACTTCTCCGAGCTAAAAGAGCATGTTCTAACCCATAGCAAGAAAGCTAAAAACCTTGAAGAAAGGTTAGACAAATGACTAGCTAGAATAACCAGTGTAGAGAAGAGCTAAATAACCTGATGGAGCTGAAAACCACAGTACGAGAACTTCGTGAAGCATGCGCAAGCTTTAATAGCCAATTCGATCAAGCAGAAGAAAGGATATCAGTGATGGAAGATCAAATTAATGAAATAAAGGAAGAAGAGAAGTTTAGAGAAAAAACAGTAAAAAGAAACGAATAAAGCCTCCAAGAAATATGGGACTATGTGAAAAAACAAAATCAACGTTTGATTGGTATACCTGAAAGTGACGGGGAGAATGGAACCAAGTTGGAAAACACTCTTCAGGATATTATCCAGGAGAACTTCCCCAATCTAGCAAGGCAGGCCAACATTCAAATTCAGGAAATACAGAAAACACCACAAAGATACTCCTCGAGAAAAGCAACCCCAAGACACACAATTGTCAGATTCACCAAGGTTGAAGTGAAGGAAAAAATGTTAAGAGCAGCCAGAGAGAAAGGCTGGATTACCCACAAAGGGAGGCCCATCAGACTAACAGCAGATCTCTTGGCAGAAACCCTACAAGCCAGAAGAGAGTGGGGGCCAATATTCAACATTCTTAAAGAAAAGAATTTTCAACCCAGAATTTCATATCCAGCCAAACTAAGCTTCATAAGGGAAGGAGAAACAAAATCCTTTACAGACAAGCAAATGCTGAGAGATTTTGTCACCACCAGGCCTGCCTTACAAGAGCTCCTGAAGGAAGCACTAAACATGGAAAGGAACAACTGGTAGCAGCCACTGCAAAAACATGCCAAACCGTAAAGACCATCAACACTATGAAGAAACTGCATCAATTAATGGGCAAATAACCAGCTGGCATCATGACAGGATTGAATTCACACCTAACAATATTAACCTTAAATGTAAATGGGCTAAATGCCCCAATTAAAGGACACAGACTGGCAAATTGGATAAAGACTCAAGACCTATCAGTGTGCTGTATTCAGGAGACCCATCTCACATGCAAAGACACACATAGGCTCAAAATAGAGGGATGGAGGAAGATCTACCAAGCAAATTGAAAGCAAAAAAAAAAAAAGAGCAGGGGTTGCAATCCTGGTCTCTGATAAAACAGACTTTAAACCAACAAAGATCAAAAGAGACAAAGAAGGCGATTACATAATGGTAAAGGGATCAATTCAACAAGAAGAGCTAACTATCTTAAATATATATGCACCCAATACTGGAGCACCCAGATACATAAAGCAGTTCTTAGAGACCAACAAAGAGACTTAGACTTCCACATAATAATGGTGGGAGACTTTAACACTCCACTGTCAATATTAAATGGATCAACGAGACAGAAAATTAACAAGGATATCCAGGACTTGAACTCAGCTCTGGACCAAGAAGACCTAATAGACATCTACAGAACTCTCCACCCCAAATCAACAGAATATACATTCTTCTCAGCACCACATGGCCCTTATTCTAAAACTGACCACATAACTGGAAGTAAAACACTTCTCAGCAAATGTAAAAGAACAGAAATCACAACAAACTGTCTCTCTGATCACAGTGCAATCAAATTAGAACTCAGGATTAAGAAACTCACTCAAAACCACACAACTACACGGAAACTGAACAACCTGCTCCTGAGTAACTACTAGGTAAATAACGAAATGAAGGCAGAAATAAAGATGTTCTTTGAAACCAATGAGAACAAAGACACAACGTACCAGAATCTCTAGGACACATTTAAAGCAATGTATAGAGGGAAATTTATAGCACTAAATGCCCACAAGAGAAAGCAGGAGTGATCTAAAACTGACACCCTAACATCACAATTAAAAGAACTAGAGAAACAAGAGCAAACAAATTCAAAAGCTAGCAGAAGACAAGAAATAACTAAGACCAGAGCAGAACTGAAGAAGACAGAGACAGAAAAAAAACCCTTCAAAAAAATCAATGGCTTTTCGAAAAGATCAACAAAATAGACAGACAGCTAGCAAGACTAATAAAGAGAGACGAATCCAATAGACACAATAAAAAATGATGAAGTGGTCATCACCACCAATCCCATA
Source organism: Symphalangus syndactylus (assembly GCF_028878055.3). Lineage (NCBI taxonomy): Eukaryota > Metazoa > Chordata > Mammalia > Primates > Hylobatidae > Symphalangus > Symphalangus syndactylus. The sequence goes on from NC_072435.2 coordinate 75,232,959, forward strand.
GAAATACAAACTACCATCAGAGAATACTATAAACACTTGTATGCAAATAAACTAGAAAATCTAGAAGAAATAGATAAATTCCTCGACACATACACCCTCCCAAGATTAAACCTGGAAGAAGTTCAATCTCTGAACAGGACAATCACAGGTTCTGAAATTGAGGCAATAATAGCCTACCAACCAAAAAAAGTCCAGGAACAGATGGATTCACAGCCGAATTCTACCACAGGTACAAAGAGGAGCTGGTACCATTCCTTCTGAAACTATTCTGATCAATACAAAAAGAGGCAATCCTCCCTAACTCATTTTATGAGGCCAGCATCATCCTGATACCAAAGCCTGGCAGAGACACAACAAAAAAAGAGAATTTCAGGCCAACATTCCTGATGAACATCGATGTGAAAATCCTCAATAAAATCCTGGCAAACCGAATCCAGCAGCACATCAAAAAGCTTATCCAACACGATCAAGTCGGCTTCAGCCCTGGGACGCAAGGCTGGTTCAACATACGCAAATCAATAAACGTAATCCATCACATAAACAGAACCAATGACAAAAACCACATGATTATCTCAATAGATGCAGAAAAGGCCTTCGATAAAATTCAACAGCCTTTCATGCCAAAAACTCTCAATAAACTAGGTATCGATGGGATGTATCTCAAAATAATAAAAGCTATTTATGACAAATCCACAGCCAATATCATATTGAATGGGCAAAAACTGGAAGCATTCCATTTGAAAACCGGCACAAGACAAGGATCCCCTCTCTCATCACTCCTTTTCAACATAGTATTGGAAGTTCTGGCCAGGGCAATCAGGCAAGAGAAAGCAATAAAACGTATTCAAATAGGAAGAGAGGAAGTCAAATTGTCACTGTTTACAGATAATAAGATTGTATATTTACAAAACCCCATCGTCTCAGCCCAGAATCTCCTTAACCTGATAAGCAACTTCAGCAAATTCTCAGGATACAAAATCAATGTACAAAAATCACAAGCATCCCTATACACCAAAACAGACAAACAGGAGCCAGATCATGAGTGAACTCCCATTCACAGTTGCTACTAAGAGAATAAAATACCTAGGAATACAACTTATAAGGGATGTGAAGGACCTCTTCAAGGAGAACTACAAACCACTGCTCAAGGAAATAAGAGAGGACACAAACAAATGGAAAAACATTCCATGCTCATGGACAGAAAGAATCAATATCGTGAAAATGGCCTTACTACCCAAAGTAATTTATAGATTCAATGCTACCCCCATCAAGCTACCACTGACTTTCTTCACAGAATTGGAAAAAATTACTTTAAACTTCATATGGAACCAAAAAAGAGGCAGCATAGCCAAGACAATCCTGGGCAAGAAGAACAAAGCTGGAAGCATCACACTACCTGACTTCAAACTTTACTAGAAGGCTACAGTAACCAAAACAGCATGGTACTGGTACCAAAACAGATATACAGACCAGTGGAACAGAACAGAGGCCTCAGAAATAACACCACACATCTGTCAACATCTGATCTTTGACAAACCTGACACACACAAGCAATGGGGAAAAAGATTCCCTATTTAATAAATGGTGTTGGGAAAACTGGCTAGCCTTATGCAGAAAACTGAAACTAGACCCTTCTTTACAACTTATACAAAAATCAACTCAAGATGGATCAAAGACTTAAACGTAAGACCTAAAACCATTAAAATTCTAGAAGAAAACCTGGGTAATACCATTTAGGACATAGGCATGGGCAAAGACTTCATGACTAAAACACCAAAAGCAATGGCAACAAAAGCCAAAATTGACAAATGGGATCTAATTAAACTAAAGATATTCTGCACAGCAAAAGAAACTATCATCAGAGTAAACAGACAACCTACAGAATGGGAGAAAATTTTTGCAATCTATCCATCTGACAAAGGGCTAATACCCAGAATCTACAAAGAACTTAAACAAATTTAAACAAAAAAGTAAACAACCCCATCAAAAAACGGGCAAAGGATATGAACAGACACTTCTCAAAAGAAGACATTTATGCAGCCAACAGATCTATGAAAAAATGCTCATCATCACTGGTCATTAGAGAAATGCAAATCAAAACCACAATGAGACACCATCTCACGCCAGTTAGAATGGCGATCACTAAAAAGTTAGGAAACAACAGATGCTGGAGAGGTTGTGGAAAAATAGGAATGCTTTTACACTGTTGGTGGGAGTGTAAATTAGTTCAACCATTATGGAAGACAGTGTGGCGATTCCTCAAGGATCTAGAACCAGAAATATCATTAGATCCAGCAATCTCATTACTGGGTAGATACCCAAAGGATTATAAATCATCCTGCAATAAAGACACAGGTACACATGTTTATTGCAGCACTATTCACAATAGAAAAGACTTGCAACCAACCAAAATGCCCATCAATGACAGACTGGATTAAGAAAATGTGGCACATATACACCATGGAATATTGTGCAGCCATAAAAAAGGATGAGTTCACGTCCTTTCAGGGACATGGATGAAGCTGGAAACCATCATTCTCAGCAAACTATCGCAAGATGAAAAAACCAAACACCGCATGTTCTCACTCATAAGTGGGAGTTGAACAATAAGAACACATGGACACAGGGATGGGAACATCACACACCAGGGCCTGTGGGGGGTGGGTTGTCAGGGGAACGGTAACATTAGGAGAAATACCTAACGTAGGTGACTGGTTGATGGGTGCGGCACACCATCATGGCATCTGTATTCCTATGTAACAAAACTGTACGTTCTGCACATGTAACCCAGAACTTAAAGTATAATACAAATAAAATAAAATAGAAAATATGTTCAAATGCATGAGCTCCTAGTATTATTTAAACTAGAAAAAAAAATTAGTCCTTACTGAAGGTAGATAGCAAGGAAATTCATTATTTAAAAAGCCAGTACATAAGGAGAAATAATAAAGAATATATTCGGTCTCCCCTATAAAAATTGTACTGAGGTAATATGGTTTGGCTGTGTCCTTACCCAAATCTCATCTTGAATTGTAGTTTCCATAATCCCCACGTGTTGTAGGAGGAACCCAGAGGGAGGTAACTGAATCATGGGGGTGGTTACCCCTATGCTTCTGTTCTTGTGACAGTGAGTGAGTTCTCATGAGAGTTGATGATTTTATAAGGGGCCTTTCCCCCTTTGCTTGGCACTTCTTCCTGCCGCCATGTGAAGAAGAATGTGTTTGCTTCCCCTTCCACCATGACTGTAAGTTTCCTGAGGCCTCCCCAGCCCTGTGGAACTGTGAGTCAATTAAACCTTGTTCCTTTATAAATTACCCAGTCTTGGGCAGTTTTTTACAACAGCGTGAGAATGGACTAATACAAAGGGTAACCAAATAGTAGACATGAGAAAGTTTCTTTTACAAAAATAGTCCAACTAATAAATAAAAAAGAATGACAATTAAAATGTTACCATTGTATAGTTCCTATGTGTTCATCTAATTATTTCTTCAGTCAGAGAACTTGGTTTTCAATGCTTTGCACATAGTAATTCAATTATAATTTATGCCACAGATGTATAACGAATTGATAATTCAAGATTGGAACAATAAATTGCATACATGGGTTCTTGGGCTCTAAAATCATTTGCCTTTTCTAGTATGTCCAAAGTTATACTGTTCCATTTTATTTTTGATCCATAGCCAATGATATTAACACTGTGATTTTTAAGGAAGAGTATGCCTTGATGTGATAGTGGAAAGTTTATACTGCTTATATTAGTTTGCTAGGACTACCATAATAAAATGCCACATACTGGGCGGCTTAAACAATAGAAATATTATTTTCTCACAGTTCTGGTGCCTAGAAGTCCAAGATCAATGTGTTAGCAGCTTTGGTTTCTTCATAGGCCTCTCTCCTTGGTTGGTAGATGGCTGTCTTCTTGTTTCTTCACATGGTTTCTTTCCTCTCTATGAGAGGGGCCCTGGTGTCTGTCTTCTTGTTTCTTCACATGGTTTCTTTCCTCTCTATGAGAGGGGCCCTGGTGTCTCTTTTTGTGTCCAAATGTCTTCCTCTTATAAGAAAACCAGCCAGACTGGATGAGAAACAACTCCATCAGCCTCATTTTAACTTAATCATCCATTTAAAGGCCCCTTCTCCAAATAGAGTCACATTCTGAAGTACTGGAGGTTAGGGTTTCAACTAAGAATTTTGGGTGACACTATTCTGCCCATAATACTGATTCAGCACCCCAAAGGAAAAGAATGATGTTAATGCATACATTTTAGTATCTGACCTGACATATACAGTAGGGGCTTAAATACTGACTGCATAATTTTTAAAACATGTTAATCAAAGTAATAATATTCTTAAGAATTAAAAACTCAAGGCAGTGAGTATTTATTAAAACAATGCATATGCTGAGCATAAAATCAGGCTCCACAAACTTACCTCATTTATTTGTCCTCCATTCCATTCTGGAGAAAGGACATTACTAAACAATCTCTATTTTTAGTTTACCCTAGGACTTCTACCTTGTTAAGAATAAGCAAAAGTTGAGGGTAATTATTTTGGTGAAAAGGTGAGATAATTGAGCCAGTGTATGAAGAGCCATCATTCATCTACCTATTCACTTGGCTTCTATTACGCTACAGACCAAATGCAAAATTGTTAAATGCCTGGAAATGAAACTGTAATCTGACATTCTTTGTTCTACTATTTCCAAAAGAGGTTAAAAATTTAGAACTCAATGTATCCTAATCATCCTCAAATCCTCAGAGTAAACTAATCTAGTCTTCACTGTACATATCAATAGGCATGAATTACTACTATTCTGTGCATAAATGCAGTTAGTAAAGAAGCATATAAACAAACAACTGATGTGTTAGAGATGATGATGAATTTGCCAAAAACATCAGAAACACTTCCTGGAAGAAATGACCCTTATACAAACTGCATCTTGAGAGTTTGGTAGAAGCTGTTCAAGTAATGCAACAGCAGGCAAATAAATTATTATGAAGAAAGACACACTGATGTAAACCAGTAGGGAATGTTGGGGAACTAAAAGTAGTTCAGTATTGACAGAGTGAAAAATGTGAAGTGGAATGCAATATGAGAAAAAAAGACTTAGGAAGAAACTAGATCTTTCCAATTTTATAAATAATCTTAAGTTACTGAGACTAAGTAGATTGGTCAAGCACGCAAAGCTAGTGAATGGCAGAACTAGGATTTGCAACAAATTTAACTCCAAAATACTCCAGTTACCACAGTGACCATATGCCCCAGTTTCCTATCCCCTGGTTTATAACTATTGTGTCCATTATTATTATATTAAGCGCTTTCTTTCATGCCTATAAAACATTGATCTGTGGACTATCTTCACCCTATCAGTTAGGCCACCAGACTATTATTTTTCTATACCCAAGAAAACTAGGGTTTCATTAATTTCACTTAATCATTAGTGAAATTAACTGCTGAAAGAGGTGTTTTTAATGTATTTCTTTTTTTTTATTATTATTATACTTTAGGTTTTAGGGTACATGTACACAATGTGCAGGTTTGTTACATATGTATCCATGTCCCATGTTGTTTTGCTGCACCCATTAACTCGTCATTTAGCATTAGGTATATCTCCTAATGCTGTCCCTCCCCCCACCCCCACCCCACAACAGTCCCCGGAGTGTGATGTTCCCCTTCCTGTGTCCATGAGTTCTCATTGTTCAGTTCCTACCTATGAGTGAGAACATGCGGTGTTTGGTTTTTTGTCCTTGCGATAGTTTACTGAGAATGATGGTTTCCAGTTTCATCCATGTCCCTACAAAGGACATGAACTCATCATTTTTTATGGCTGCGTAGTATTCCATGGTGTATATGTGCCACATTTTCTTAATCCAGTCTATCGTTGTTGGACATTTGGGTTGGTTCCAACTCTTTGCTATTGTGAATAGTGCCCCAATAAACATACGTGTGCATGTGTCTTTATAGCAGCATGATTTATAGTCCTTTGGGTATATACCCAGTAATGGGATGGCTGGGTCAAATGGTATTTCTAGTTCTAGATCCCTGAGGAATCGCCACACTGACTTCCACAATGGTTGAACTAGTTTACAGTCCCACCAACAGTGTAAAAGTGTTCCTATTTCTCCACATCCTCTCCAGCACCTGTTGTTTCCTGACTTTTTAATGATGGCCATTCTAACTGGTGTGAGATGGTATCTCACTGTGGTTTTGATTTGCATTTCTCTGATGGCCAGTGATGATGAGCATTTTTTCGTATGTTTTTTGGCTGCATAAATGTCTTCTTTTGAGAAGTGTCTGTTCATGTCCTTCACCCACTTTTTGATGGGGTTGTTTTTTTCTTGTAAATTTGTTTGAGTTCATTGTAGATTCTGGGTATTAGCCCTTTGTCAGATGAGTAGGTTGCAAAAATTTTCTCCCATTCTGTAGGTTGTATTTTTTTCTTTTTTTGAAACAGGGTTTCACTCGTCACCCAGGCTTAAGTGCAATGGTGCTATCTCAGCTCAATGCAACCTCTGCCTCCCAGGCTCAGGCAATTCTCTTGCCTTAGCCTCCAGAGTAGTTGGGACACATCATTGTGCCTGGCTAATTTTTTTGTATGTTTTGCAGATATGGGGTTTTGTCATGTTGCCCAGGCTGGTCTCGAACTCCTGAGCTCAAGTGAGGCCTCCCAAAGTGCTGGGATTACAGGCATGAGCCACCATGCCCAACCTGCTAAAAGAGATTATGCTGAATAACTGGGCATTTGGAAGGATTTTGGGCTATCATCACCTTAACAAATTATCCAGTACATGCTAGAGTTAAACTGCCTTTTATAAAAACAGTCATTATTTTAAAAAAGAATCTCGTGGCAGAAAGAATAAAAAGGAAAACTTATTCTTCTAATTTTAATCTGGTTCAAGGAAACTCCAGTTTATAGCACAGTCATAAATTCAAACTAAAGTAATGAGATTAGCAACTATTCTCAACCTTGGCCAAAAAAGGTCACTTTTGTTTGCACAAGTCCTGTAAAGCATATATTCCATATCCCACCCTCCAAAAACTGAAGTCACCCTACTGATAACACTAGCAACTGCAACAAACGGCTTGCCTCATACTTCTTATATACCAGCATGTAAAAGCTGAATATGCCAAGATATTTACTCTTCCTAGCTACAACATGGACAAATGACCAGGACCAGGCCAAAAGAAGTCCCACTGTAGGATATCTTCAGCAACTGGAGGGCTCTCTGGGAAAGGTTTTCCTCTTTGATGTACACAGAATACAGAGAGGATATTTTCTACTTGCAATCCATTTTTTTTATTTGCTTTTGGATGTGGATATGTAAAACACAATTCTAGAGTTGTGGCAATCATCTTGTAACCAAGAGGGGAGAAGGCTAAAAATAAAGTCCATTTTTGGGAAATTCAGAAGAAAAAACTGAAAGATCCCAGGTCCTTGCTGACATCACTGAGTGGCTTAATAAACCTAAATGTCCTTCCTCTAAATGATATTTTATCCTGTATAACAAGTACCATTATTCTTTGGGTCATTTTAAATTGGGTTTTCTATTACTTGCAGCTAAAAGCATTCCAACTGACACAATAGGTCTGTGACCTAATCAAGTCTATGCAAAGAAATTATTCAAGATAATTAATATTGTCTTTTCAAACTCAGAAACATGAATACAAAAAGGAAACATAAGAATTAAACATCTGAAGAAAGAGGTTGAGTTTTCATTTTCCCAGTGTAGACACAAAAGGTAATGGTCAAAAGTTAATATGTACTATTTCCTATGAGCCAGGTCCTACGTTTGATGAATTACTGCAGTTAATCCTCACAACAAACCTAGGAAATACTACTTTATAGAGGAGAAAACCAAAGCCTAGAAAAGTTAAACAACTTGTCAAGGTTATACTCCTTGATAGTGATTGAGGCAGCATTCATATTCCATATCAATTAACTCCAGAGCCTAATCATTAAGTATAGTTAAAGATAAATGCACAATTATCTGGTTTTTTTTTTTCTATGAAGAGATCTAAGTCTTCTGTTGAGGAGGAAAAGTCCAAAAAGGAAGTAAAGAACTTGAGCATCATGATTGTTAGGTTTGAACAACCACTGCTGTTTTGCAACGGGAAAAAGACTTCCTCAGTTTATATACAAAGAAATCATGGCAAAGAAAGAGGAAACAAATTATGGAAAGATGTCATATAATTAGTGGCAGAGTCAGTAATAAAATTCAGGTAATTCAGACCTTATCGTTCCCAGGCCAGAGCACTTTCCATCTCACCATACAGTTTCTGCCTTGAAATTGAGATATTGTATCTCCAGCACAAGTGGGGAAAAAAAGCAAAATGTATAGAGATAAAACTATGAAGGCTTACTAAGATATTTACAGAGTAGAATTCCCATATTCAATATTTATTCATTGATAAGCTTTCATATATAAGCAGAGAGACAACAAAACTGTTTACTGTGTGGATAGATAGTAGTAAGAAAAATAATTTAATGAAAAAATTATTTTTCAAGATATCTATACTTCCACTGCTAAATGCTTTAAAAAAATCAGAGGTTCTTAGTATGTATCCACACATTAAAGGTAGTAGAGAATACAATGACTATTTCTCATTGAATTTTCTAAAAAATATATTTTTTAAAAAAGACAATCTTCAGAAAAACTAAGTAAACAGGCTCACTGAAGAACTATGTATCATATTCTCCCTATAGCAATGTAAGCCAGTTGCCAAATTTATGATTACAAAGGAATGAGTTAGACTGCTAAGTATTGACCCTCAATCATTTGACAATGCTCTAGCTCTAGCTGTACTCAAAAGAAAAAACATGGAGACAGAGAATGTGTACAATTACTAATGTTAATACAAAGTACCAAAGGCCAAAGAGGGCGGGGAGACAGAAAGAAGATCTGATTCTGAAAATATATGGATTCCCAATAACCACTTATTTTCTTTCTTGGAAAGAATAATTTTCATGAATTAAAGTAATATAAGAGTTCACTCATTTATCTTTATCATTTCAATAAACACTCAGGTCTGTCAAACAGTATTAGAATAAAATTAAAACGCAGAACTGGCTTACTCTGCAATATCAAGATATCCACAGGAAGCTGCTGCATGTAGTGGTATCCAGCCTTCATTATCAGGTTGATTAATATTTGCTCCATTTTCTACCAGAAACTTCACCATATCAACATTGTCATCAATGCAAGCCTAAAAACAAAACAGAAAGCCAGATTGGAAAAAATACGAATTAACACTCCAAATAATACATCAATAGAATAAAATTCCTACTTTGTAGCTTTTATAATATAAATATTCTCTGTAAATAAATCTGCTGCTATCTTGACTATACTCCATCAAACACACTAATGACACTAAATTGTAAGGGTCCTTGCTTAGGTACACATATAACAGTAGTGTATGTGCCTAGACTCTTTATGGCAACCCAATTTGAATAACAAGTACCTATTGAAATGAAGACATTATAACTAAGTACTAATAATAATCTCTACAGCAGTGGTTCCCAAAAATGTTGTCTGCTGGGGGAAGGGGGAGTAGATTCTTTTAGGGAGTTGATTAGGGTAAAACTGTTTTCAAGATAAAACTAAGATGTCATTTCCCTTTTTTACCTTGTTGACATGTACACCTGACGGTATAAAAGTACCAGCTGTAAAACTGCATGCGCTTTAGCACAAATAACGGCAGTGGCCAAAAAAAAACCCGCCTCTATTAACAGTCACTGTTTTGACCACTTTGTACTCATAATTAAAAAAAAAAAAAAAATTGCCAAGCACAGTGGCTCATGCTTGTAATCCCATCTACTTGGGAGGCTGAGGCAGGAGGATCCCTTGAGCTTCAGTTCAAGGCTGCAATGAGCTATGATCACACCACTGCACTCCAACCTGGGCAACAGAGTGAGACCCTATCTCCAAAAAAAGTGGTGGTTGGGGGGCAGCAATTTTTACTCATACATGTCTTTGACAAAGCAGTACGTATTAAATCTTGGCCCTTGTATACAGGTCTTTTTTATATTCTCTGGAACAAGATGGGAAGTGTATGTTAAAGCACCTCTTCCAAGTATGATGGTTGTCTTGATGAAAAGCACTTGTGACACTGAGATGCAAGCTGACTTAGCCACTTTCCCATGCAACATTATGTCTACTTAAATGACAAACTACAGTTAGTCCAACTTTGATTTGTGGTAGATCTTTTCTTGCAAATGAACAAAATGAGCCTGTCACTTCAAGAAAAGCAATTAACGCCACGCGCGGTGGCTCACGCCTGTAATCCCAGCACTTTGGGAGGCCGAGGCGGGCAGATCACCTGAGGTCAGGAGTTCAAGACCATCCTGGCCAACATGGTGAAACCCCATCTCTACTAAAAGTACAAAAATTAGCCAGGTGTGGTGGAGCACGCCTAGTCCCAGCTACTTGGGAGGCCGAGGCAGGAGAACTGCCTGAACCCAGGAGGTAGAGGTTGCAGTGAGCCAAGATCACGCCATTGCCCTCCAGCATGGGCAACAGAGCAAGACTCCGTCTCCAAAAAAAAAAAAAAAAAAAAAAAGAAAGAAAAGAAAAGCAATTAACAGTATATTTGTTGCTAATGATAAACTGTCAAGAAAAAATGAATTAGTTATTTTAATTAAAAAATGTTATTTGGTAACATGGGTAAATCGCTATTATTTTTAAATAGTGTTTTAAATCCTCAGTTTTAAACTCTAAGACTGTAAATATTAATACATACAACCAAGAAAAAATGAATTAGTTATTTTAATTAAAAAATGTCATTTGGTAACAGGGGTAAATCATTGTTATTTTTAAATGAATTAATAGCATTTTAAATTCCTGGTTTTAAACTCTAAGACTACAAATATTAATACATATAACCTACAGAAACAAAAGCTCATGGAATCTTCAATAATTCTTAAGAGTATCAAGAAAATAAAAAAAGTGTATCAATAAAATAAAAAAAAAATTGAGAACTACAGTCCTAAAGTAAATAAGAAGGAACTTTTATCAAATGCTTGCTTTGTGCCAGGTAGTATGAGAGGTGATTTACATACATTATTCTCACAAAAACCCACTCCAAGGTACTCATTGTTCCCCACAACTGTTCCTAAAATCACTGTGTTCCAGCCACAATAGGGACCTTACTATTCCTTGACCAGGTACCTCAGAGCCTTTGTTCTTGCAGTTCTCACTGTCAGGAATGCTCTGCCCCCAGATCTAAGCATGCTGATTCCTTCTCATCAAACAAATCTCAATGCAGATGTTTCTTCTTCAGGAAGGCCCTCCTGGACATCCTTTTAAAGTAATTCCTAGTACTCTATCACATTATCAATAATATCAATAGCCACAATTTTCTTATTTATACCTATGTTCTACCACTACTAGAATGTAAACTCCATAATTTTCAGATTAGGGATATATCTGTACATGAATATAAGTACTTTATACCTGTCCTATGAGACAGGCTGTATTCATAAACACACTCCATTTACCCTGGGGAGGCTTTCTGGAATTGGCACTATTCATAATCATCATCATATTGTCCCTCCTGCGATGCAATCCCCATGTATTACCAGGACCCCTGCCCAAGAATGTAAAGTCTGTGCCATGTATTTGACTTGGGGGATTGGGAAGGTGGGATGAAATCCACTCAAGCAGCCTTTAACTTGGTGAAAGGTTTTTTCCCTCCTAATTCACACAAAGCCATTATTTGCCCAGAGGGCAAGTGACCTTTTTTTTCTAATGTGGGTAAAACTCAGTAAATGAACTAATTAGCTCCTATTTCCTATCTATGATAAACAACTAATACACAACTAGGAGTATGTGGGCTGATGACTATTATCTCTGTACTCTAAAAGTGTTTCTAATAAACTGATCAGTAGACATATTAATTTACACTGTCATCTTTGGTTTATTGCCAAAAGATCTTTGTTGGAAAATTCATGTGCTACTCATTTAAATGTATAAAAATCCCAAGTTTATTAAGAATCCGGAAGGATATTTTAAGTAGCTGTTGAAAGTAATAAATATTGATGTGTCATTTAAAAAGTGGTTCTAATACATTTTGCTATACATAGACCATTACCTTTATCTACCCATCCCCTTAAAAGAGGCTTAAACACCAAGACAGTACTTAACCACCAAAGGAAGTTCCTGTTTGTTCATATTTGGGGAAAAAAACTATTTTTCAGGACTGAAAACACATCAACAACAACAAAAAAGGATATTAATGTCAAACTATAACTCATGGAGAAAACGAAAGAGCTTCTTAAATGCCACTTCAACCTAAGAAAGAGCAGTTTGGGGCTGGCTGATGAGATATAATGGATCAGCATTATACATAAGCAATGAATAAATAAGGTATGACTGTATCCACATTTCATAAATGAAGTCTTTGCTCAACTCTCACCTTTTTGGTATCGCCTTTCTTGGACAGCATACTAAAATTACAACCCCTTCCCTACCATTTTATATCCTGGGTATCTACTTTATTTTTCTCCATACCATTTATTATAACATACTATATATACTTTGCTTATTTACCATCTGTTTACCCCACTCCCAGCATAAGCGTTTACTGAGAGCAGGAATTCTGCTGCATCCTCAATACCATGCACAGTTCTTGACATGCAGAATTCGGCTGCTTCCACAATACCTTAGTTCTTGGGCTCAATAAATGAATTAATGAATGTAGGAGGAAGCTAAGATTCAAAGAGATTAAGTAGCTTGAATAAGTCACACAGACAGGAAATGATAGGGCTGGGAATCTCACAGAGATGCTCAGGTTCCAGAAACTAAGCTTTTTCCACACTTAACACACTGCTTTCCACAGATGTTCCTAGTTTATCAACACATTTCTCACCTGCAACAGGATATCATGCATTCTAAGGGCTAAGTATTACTTGTATAAATGAAATAAATTTTCCTTAACTACCACAGAAACAAAAGAAATGCTTTTAGCAGCATTTCCCTAAGGAAGAAAATGACAAAGTGTCTATCAAGAAAAGCACTATACAGTGTACCTAAAAAGTTTTAAAGCGGGAGGCTGAGGCAGGTGAATCATGAGATCAGGAGATCAAGACCATCCTGAGAAACACGGTGAAACCCTGTCTCTACTAAAAATACAAAAAACTAGCCAGGCATGGTAGCACACATCTGTAGTCCCAGCTACTCAGGAGACTGAGACAGGAGAACCGCTTGACCCCGGGAGGTGGAGGCTGCAGTGAGCCGAGATCGTGCCACTGCACTTCAGCCTGGGTGACATAGCAAGACTTCATCTCAGAAAAAAAAAAGTGTAAAAGCATTGAGAGGGAATCACAGCTTTTGGTTTTAGGTTCTAGTTCTGGCTCTGCCACAAATTTTGTGGCTGTGAACAAGTAATTTAATCTTTTTGGACGTTGGTGTCTTCATATTTCAAGTGGAGGGAAGAAGTGTGAGGGGGTATTTATCTTAAAAATTCCCTATCATATTTAAAATTATTACGTATCTTCCCTCTAGAACAAGTTATAAGCAAGCTGACAGCAGTTTTCCAAAGTGCCTAGAACATATCTTACATATAAGAGATGATACAAGAATACATAGGCAATGTTGATATAGATATTGCTCAAGAAAAGAACTATTTTTCATAGAGCAGTGGTTAAAGAGGTTTGAGAATCACAGCTATTTAATGACGAAGAAACATAAAAAGTGTATTGTATTAGAAAGTAGTTTATAGAATGCTGAGATAAGAGAGTGACTTACTGTGACTTGCATAATCATTCACTTTCCTTGAGAAATCATACTGATTAAATTCTTTCTTTTCAGACAGAGTCTTGCTCTGTTGCCCAGGCTGGAGTGCAGTAGCGCAATCTCGGCTCAATGCAACCTCCGCCTTCCGGGTTCCACCGATCCTCTTGCATCAGCCTCCTGGGTAGCTGGAACTACAGGTGTGTGCCACCATGCCCAGCTAATTCTTGTATTTTTAGTAGAAATGGGGTTTCAACATGCTGACCTGGCTGGTCTCAAACTCCTGACCTCAAGTGATCCACTCAACTTGGCTTCCCAAAGTGCTGGGATCACAGGTGTGAGCCACCACATCTAGCTGATACTCATTAAATTCTATTCACCTTTTTTCCTCAACCTCTTTTAAATCCCATAGGCTCCAAAACTGTATCCTGATTTTTATCCTCAGTATAAAAATATAAAACCCTACTTGATAATTATATGTAATACAAATATGATTATTCTTTTAAACTGAAAAATATCAACAAGCAAATAAGAAATGATTCTTTATAAAAGAATATGGGGAAATGCCCAAAATATATTAAGAGGGTTTTTTTTTTTTTTTTTTAAGCCTACAACACTACAAAATTACACATCTTTGTTGGGGTGTTTTTTACAAAGGGATATACATATGTGAAATTTCACTGAATTGTATACTTAAGAGTTGTATACTTTACCAACGTAAATTATGCCTCAAGTTAAAAAGTTTAAAAAAAAAAGGCTACCATTTGAGACTACTATGTATCACTTAAAATATGTATTCCTTTAACTTCTATGCCTTGCCTCCTCAAACTCCACATACCAAATGCAGTTGGTATTCCTAGTAGTCTCCCATCCAAGTACTAACCAGATCCAACCCTGCTTAGCTTCCTAGATGAGACGAGACCAGGTGTTTTCAAGGTGGTATAGCAAGTTAAAAAGGATGCAAATATGGAAATGGAAAAGGATAAAAGAATATAGGAGAAAACACACAATGTATTTTTTTAATGCCTAATATGATTTAAAGTTTTATATTAGTCCATTCTTATGCTGCTAATAAAGACATACCAGAGACTGAGTAATTTATAAAGGAAAGAGGTTTAATTGACACAGTTCCACACAGCTGGGGTGGCCTCACGAAACTTACCATCATGGTGGAAGGAGAGGCAAACACCTCCTCCTTCACATGGCAGCGGCAAGGAGAAGCGCCGAGCAAAACAGGAAAAGTCCCTTATAAAACCATCAGATCTTGTGAGAACTCACTCACTATCATGAGAACAGCAGCATGGGGGTAACTGCCCCCATGATTCATTCAATTACCTCCCACTGGGTCCCTCCCATAATACATGGGGATTATGGGAACTACAATTCAAGATGAGAGTTGGGTGGGAACACAGCCAAAACATACCAACTTTACTAAAAAAAATTCACTCAAGACTAAAAGAATACATCCTGAAGGTTAAAAATAATGGTTGTGAGACCCACTTTTATTTTCTTCCTTAATTTTTCCTTTCTTTTCAAAATGTCTACAATGAATAGACAGTGTTTCAAGAAAAAAATTCAAGAAGTTATTTCTTAAATAAAAAGCATTAAATGGTAATGTGGAAAAACAACCAAGGCTGGGTGTGGCAGCTCATGCCTATAACCCCAAAACTTTGGGAGGCTGAGGTAGGAGGATCACTTGAGGTCAGGAGTTCAAGACCAGCCTGGCCAACATGGCAAAACCCCGTCTCTACTAAAAATACAAAAATTAGCCAGGCACGGTGGCACATGCTACTTGAGAGGCTGAAGCATGAGAATTGCTTGAACCTGGGAGGCGGAGGTTGCAGTGAGCCAAGATCACGCTACTGAGCTCCAAGCCTGAGCAACAGAGCAAGACTGTCTCAAAAAAAAGAAAACAACCGAATTGCTGGTGAAAGTATGAAATTCACACAACCACTTCAGAAAACTATCTAATAGCATCTACTAAAGTTATGTGGAATGGATAAATATACAGGGTGGGGTGAGGTGTAGGAAGGGAGATCCTATTCACATAACAGAATCCTATAAATTGATAAAAACAAAAAGAACATTGAACAAAAAGAACAAAATACTGCTATCTTCAACAACATGAATGAAATACATAAATGAGTAAAGAAGGCAGGTACAAAAGGATATATACTGCAGGTTTCCCGATAAAATAAGATCTGGTGGTAAGACTCAGAACCAGGGTTAAATCTGTGGGAGAATGACAGGAGGGGCATAAGGGGGCTTTCTGGACAGTTGGAAATGTCCCTATCTTTGTTGAGGTGATTTTTACATAGAGATATACATATGTGAAATTTCACTGAATTGTCTACTTCAGAGTTGTATACTTTACCACTGTAAATTATACTTCAAGTTAAAAAGTTAAAAAAAAAAAAGCAGGCTACCATTTGAGACTATTATGTATCTATCACTTAAAATACGTATTCCTTTAACTTCTATGTCTTGCCTCCTCAAGCTCCACATACCAAATGCAATCCGTCTTTTAACTGATAACCTCTAAATACTCTGAAAACATTTCTTCCCCAAGAATTCTAGCATATTCTCTGTTTATGGCTAAATATCACTAATTCCTTTAGCTACTCTTCATATTATATATACTAAAAAGTATACATGCCAAGATCGTATGAAAAAGATCACATTAAAATATACTTGGATAGTCCATAAATAACAATGATCACATAAGGGCCATAATAGCAGTGGGTAGAAAGTACTAAAATATCACTGAGAACATAAAGAGATCTTTTTGTGACTAAGAGGGTCCATACGGGTCCCTACATATTTGAGCATAGTTTTGAAGATTCTGTAAGAGTTCAAGTACCAAATCAACTGGCAGGAACCTCACTGAGCAAAGACACTGCTGATTTTAAAAGTTCATGGAATAAATAAACAGTAAGTCAACCAGTGGTAGACAGTATCTGTAAGTTATAAAACAGGATAAGGCTAAGTGGTAAAAGATCTGAATATAATGCAAAGACTGTAGTTGTACTGCAGATGATTTTCAACCTCTTTTTACTTCAACACACGAACAGAATCTGCTATGTTCCCATCAGTAATGGTGGCTCAAGTAAGCAGCAGGAGAAACTAGAAAAAAACACTTTAGAATTTCAAGATGATGCTTGAAAAAGCTATTTAGAGTTTTTAGGAAGAGGGGTGACATGATCAGATCAGTATTTCAGAAAGATCATAGAAGCAATAAGAAGAGGAAAGAGCCTGAACTAAACAACAGCAGATATCGGCATACCTAGTTTTACTGTGCCTCGTGGATACTGCATTTTTTTGTTTGTTTGTTTACAATTTGAAGGTGTGTGGCAACCCTGTGTCAGGCAAGTGTATTGGTGCTACTTTTCTAAACACGTGCTTACTTCATGTCTGTGTCACATTTTGGTAATTCTCACAATATTTTAAATTTTTTCATTATTACTAGATCTGTTATGGTGATTCGTGATCAGTGATCTCTGATGTTACTATTGTTTTGGGGCGCCATGAACCATATTCATAGAAGACGGTGAACTTAATTGATAAATGTTATATATATGCTTTGACCACTCCACAAACCGGCAGTTCCCCATCTCTCTTTCCTGAGGCCTCCCTATTTCCTTAGAAATAACAATATTAAAATTAGACCAATGAATAACCCTACAATCACCTCTAAGTACTCAAGTGAAAGGAAGAGTCATGTGTCTCTCATTTTAAATCAAAAGCTAGAAATGATTAAGCTTGGTGAGAAAGGTACGCTGAAAGCCGAGGTAAGCCAAAAGCTAGGCCTCTCGTGCCAAACAGCCAAGTTGTTAACGCAAAGGAAAAGTTCTTGAAGGAAATTAAAAGTGCTACTCCGGTGAACACACAAATGGTAAGAAAGCAAAGCAGCCTTACTGCGGACATGGAGAAAGTGTTAGTGACCTGGACAGGTCAAACTAGCTGCAACATTCCCTTAAGTCAAAGCCTAACCCAGAGTAAGGCCCCAACTCTCCTGAATTCTACGAAGCCCAAGAGAGGTGAGGAAGCTGGAGAAGAAAAGTCTGAAGCTAACAGGAAGTTGATTCATGAGGTTTAAGGTAAGAAGCCATCTCCATATCATACAAGTGCAAGGTGAAGCAGCAAGTGCTGATGGAGAAACTGCATCTGGAAGATGCAGCTAAAATCACTGATGAAGGTGGCTACAACTAAACAATAGCGTTTCACTGCAGACAAGGCAGCCTTCTACTGGAAGAAGATGACATGTAGCACTTTTATAGCTTGAAAAGAGAAATCAATGCCTGGCTTCAAAGTTTCCACGGACAGGTTGAATCTCTTTTCAGGGGCTAATGCAGCTGGTGACCTTAAGTTTGAAGCCAGTGCTCATTACCCATTCCAAAAATCCTAGGTCCCTTAAGAATTACACTAAATCTACTCTGCCAGTGCTCTATAAATGGAACAACAAAGCCTGGATGGCAGCATATCTGTTTATAGCATGGTTTACTAAGTATTTTAAGCTCACTATTGAGACCTGTTACTCAGAAAAAAAAGATTCCTTTCAAAATATTGCTGCTAACAACAATGAACCTGGTCACCCAAGGGGTCTGATGGGAGGTGTACAGGATTAATGTTGTTTTCATGCCTGCTAACAAAACATCCATTCTGCAGCTCAAGGAGTAATCTCCACTTTTATGTCTTATTTAAAAAATACATTTTGTAATGCTATAGTTGCCACAGATAGTGATTCCTCTGATGGATCTGGGCAAAGTAAATTGAAACTTTTTGGAAAGAATTCACTATTCTACATGCTATTAAGAACATTGGTGATTCAGGGAAGGAGGTCAAAATATCAACATCAATGGGAGTCTGAAAGTTGATTCCAACCCTCATGGATGACTTTGAGGGATTCAAGACTTCAGTGAAGGAAGTAACTGCAGATGTGGTATAAACGGCAAGAGAACAAGAATTAGAAGTGGAGCCTGAGGATGTGACTGAATTGCTGCAATCTCATGATAAAACTTGAATAGATAAGGAGTTATTTCTCAATGACAAGCAAAGCAAGTGGTTTCTTGAGAGGGAATCTACTCCTGGTGAAGACGCTGTGAACATTGTTGAAATAGCAATAAAAGGTTTAGAAAATGACATAAACTTGGTTGATACAGTGGCAGGGTCTGAGAGGATCGACTCCAATTCTGAAAGAAGTTCTACTGGGGGTAAAATGCTATCAAATAGCATCACATACTACAGAGAGATTTTTCATGAGAGGAAGAGTCAGTTGATGAGGCAAACTTGTCTTATTTTATGAAATTGTCACAGCCACTCCAACCTTCAGCAACCACCGCCCTGATTAATCAGCAGCCAACATCAAGTCAAGACCCTCCACCAGGCCAGGTGCGGTGGCTCACGCCTGTAATCCTGGCACTTTGAGAGGCCAAGGCGGGCGGATCATGAGGTCAGGAGTATGGGACCAGCCTGACCAACATGGTGAAACCCTGTCTCTACTAAAAATACAAAAATTAGTTGGGTATGGTGGCACGCACCTATAATCCCAGCTACTCGGGAGGTGGAGGCAGGAGAATTGCTTGAATCTGGGAGGTGGAGTTTATCATGAGCCGAGATTGTGCCACGGCACTCCAGTCTCAGCGACAGAGCAAGACTCCATCAAAACAAAAACAAAAACAAAAACAAACAAAAAAAAACCCTCCACCAGCAAAAAGACTATGACTGGCTGAAGGCTCATATAATCACTAGCATTTGTTTTTAGCAATAAAGCATTTTTAAATTAAGGTATGTACTACAGCATTATGATTTTTTAAAGATATAATGCTACATTATACTTAATAGACTGGTATAGCATAAACACAACTTTTATATGCACTGAGAAACCAAAAAAATTTGTGTGACTCGCTTTTTTGTGGTAGTCTGGAACCAAACCCACAATATCTCCAAGGTATGCCTGTACTCATGAAACTGTATTAAGGAAGCTTAGGAGGAAATATGCAAGGTTTAATGAAAGACACGAAGAGTGAAGATGCAGGAAGAAGCCATTCATGAAGATAAACACCACAGATTTAAGGAGCAGACTGGTAATAGAAAGATGACGATTTTATTTGTTTGGGATATGCTGAATTTATAGGTGTCTGTACATCTATCTAACCATATAGATTTGGAGCTGTGAAAATAAATGTGGGAAGAAAATGTCAATTTGGGAATTATCTGCATTGAGGTAATAAAACAATGGGACTTGAAATCATTCAGGGAAAGAGTATAGAGAAGTGATTTTGAAAACAGTAAGGAAAGGGGTAAGATTAAATTATGATTAGGATATTCTGCTTGGAAAACAAACATCTGTGATACCTTAGTCGGTAAACAGCTAGAAATAGAAAGTTCAAGACACCATCTAGTACAGAAGACAAATACAAAAATAGATGATTATATCAAAAGGAATATGGTAAGACAATTTCAGATTATGTCCATTGGTTTTTATGAGAGCTGAGAAAAGGAGAATTAAGAAGGAATGGTGGTCGTCAGGGAATATTTCCTGGAGGTGACTCATATACTTGAGTTTAACGTAAGAACAAGTGAAAAACAGGTCTGGTATATAAAGATGCAAAGCCAAATACGGTGAGGTAAGCAAGATCCAGAATAGGGTCTTATCTGCCATCTGTTGAGCAATCCTTTGACACTTAAGATAAAAGACTTTCATGACAAATTGGTAATTTTTAAAGTTTCTCCATTTGAAGAAGGTGATTACACTGGCTCTTTGAAAGACATTAACACACAGAAATAGCTATTCTCCAATAAATGAAACACTGCTAATTTTGATTTTAAATGTATATACTTTTAAGTCGATATAAGAAAAACCAACAAAATATCAATACCAAAAGCAATTAATGTTAAATCTGCTTGTTCTTTTGTTTATAAATGTTTTTGAAATATTTTAATATAAATTAAATGCTAAAAGCATTGCCACAAAATATACATCATGTATCAATCTCAAGTTAGTGGTGTAAATTGTTCAAACTGTTGTCCTCAACATTTATAAAGTACATACAAGAAACTGGCAAAGCATGCCCATAAACATATTGTTGCTAAGAGAATCAAAAGCTAACACATGTAGCACATTAAGAAAAGCAAGACTTGCTGACTTAAATTTCTGACTAAATTTGGTCAGTTTATTGAACCATATAAGGAAAGAAGCAGAACGGCTCAAATACACTTTCAAAATCTTATCTGACATGGTTTACCTTCAAGTTTTTCTTAATGTAAATGCAGAAGAATTACCAATAATAAATGGCTGTGTGAAGACACTTTTGTCATTTAATTCTAGGTACAGGCAGCTTTGTCAACTTGAGTTGTAAACTAATTCAAGTACATAAAACTTTTGTTTTTATTGTTCCACACATGTTCATAAGGAAAAAATTGAGAAGCCTGCTAACAAAGAGTTAACAAGGTGTTTATACAATGCTCAAAGCAGACAGAGTCCATGACTTCAAGACAGATCTTGAGACATGTGTAGCTTGAAAAAACATTAAATTTCATTCCTAAAATAGAACAACTATGTTTAAACAAACATAATTAAATTGAGTAAACTTGCCATCACAAAACAAGTAGCATTTGAAATAAATTCTAACATTGTTATATTCCTTTTCTTGAAAGTATTTTTGTTAAAAGTACAAACTCTAGAGTCAGACTGTCTGAAATTAATCCAGTTCTGCCATTTACTGGTTGGGTGTTCTTGGGTAAACTCCCATCTTGTGTGCCACAGTCTCCTCCTGAAAATGAGGATAATAATAGAACCCACTGCCTCAAAAGTTTACTATGAAAAATACATAAATATATACAGCGCATAAAGTAGTACCTGTCAAAAAGTTAAACACTATTGTTTATATAGTCCATGCTAATTCTTCCCCATTTAAATTATTTTCTCCTTTTTATATTATTATTCTAGAATGCATTTTTATCCCACTATGAATTATGAAACAGTTAAATGGCAAAGAATTGTCAAATATTCCTTTTAGTGCCACTTTTGGTAAGAGTCCTACCTGCCAAAAGTTTCTAAGAGGATGGTTAAGTTTTAAAAGATGCCCTAAGAAAATCTTAGGGATTACAAACATCCTTCAAACAAACTTTTCTGCAAACTCATTCATGAGTTTACATACGATTCAGAAGAGCAAAGCAAAAGAAAAGAGTTGCATAAATGTAATTATAACAATTTAGGTGAAAATGAAATTACAGTCAATAACCCGAAATGCTTGCAATTTGTGCCTAATCATTAGGAACAGCTAATTATTGATAGGTAATAGGCAAATTAGTTTGAATTACTTTGAATACAGAAGTTCTCTTAGCCAATTTCCTCTTCACAGAAACAATTCCTTTTTGTTTGTTTGTTTGTTTGTTTTTTGTTAGAGATAGTGTCTCACTATGTTGCCCAGGCTGGTCTAGAACTCCTGGCCTCAAGCAATCCTCTTGCTTTGGCCTCCCAAAGTGCTGGCATTACAGGTGTGAGCCACCACATTCAGCCAAACAGAAACAATTCTTTATGACTCTTAGGACAAGCTCAACTGGTACAAGCAGAAATTTGTGTATATACTAGAAAATATTTCATGCCCCAAGCATTCAGGGCGACATAAACGTCAGTATGTTTAAAGAGGAACTGAACTGGATACTGTCCAAGCAATGTTTTTGTTCTATTTTAAAGAAAACTGAAGCGAGACATTTCAAAGGAGGAATTATGGGTGTGGTTTACACAAGAAAGACAAAGAAAAACTCCAAGCAGTACTCCTATACTAAATAATAAAAAAGAAAATCCTAGCTCTTGCATTAAAATACTGGCAAAGGAAAAGCAAGTACAATTTTAGGAGGCCATCTATATTTAGTTATGAAAACAAAGAGTCCAGCATTGCATTTAAATTGACCTTTTCTCACCTTTCTACTATCTCAGGTGTGAAAATCTAGATGTAAAAACAGAAATCTATCCACATAATAATTAAATATTCAAATGAGATTCAAATGACAAGATGACTAGAACAAGAAATCCAAAACATACACAATGGCTAGACCATAGGGAACTCTTCATTTGGAAAAACAAAAGTTGAGGCTTATATATAGTATCTTAGAGTAATTATAGAAGAACAGTGTCTGACAAAGAGAGATCACAATATATATTTGTTGACTGAATGAACTAGACATAGCAAATACAGGATATAAAAAATCTGACAAAAACAATTCAAGACAAAAACCCACAAAAGTTTCTGAAGAAAAAGTAATTTAATTACTGTATAAATATTCATTCAACAAATACTATATATTTGAATGAGAATGCCAAAAACTAGAACCACAAATATCCAAAGATTAAAATATGCTCTTTATCTATTCTTGTTACATAGCTCTGTTATTTCCTTCACTGACAAAAATCTATAAAGTAGTACATTGAACCTAGATTTTTAGAAGCCAACACTTTCATTTGGGGACTTAGTAAGGGAACAGCATTTCTTCTGGAGTTTAGTCATTAGGGATACAAAATAAATTGAACTTCAGGGTCATTCTTTCATGAATAATTTTTACTGATTGCCTACCACATACAACGTAATGCAGTAAGTCATGCATTTTGGTAGATACAAAGACCAACACTAGAGGGCATATTTTCCTTGCTTCCTTTGTGCACAATGCCTAGCATACAGCAAATACATAATACATACGTAGTGAACCAAAATACTAACTTCTTAATAAGGAGTAGGCATTTATGACCTACTGTGTGTATGTATACATAAAATTGTATTAAGTACTGTGTAAGGCATGCTGACTTTATTAGTATTTTATGTATTTCCACTCTTCTCCTGGCTAGATTATAGTTCCTTAAGAATAGAAACTGCCTTACACATTCCATAATTCCTAACAGTGCTATTTCAATAAATTTTTGTTGATGAACTAAAATAAACAATCTCGTCCACAGGATGCCCAATTAAGAAAAAAAGATAAGCAAGTAAGTAGAAAAATGCTATGAAATTTAACAGTGATACAGCAAAATAAAGGAAAACTCAGTATGTGAATGGAAATAAGTTAAAGAAAACTTTTTGGAGAAAATAAATGTTATGCAGGTCTCATTACTGTCTGAGCTCTGGAGATAGGGTGGAAGGCAGATACAGAGAAAGGTTTCCTTGCTGAATTCTATCGTTTATCAGATGCGGTTCACAAACTGAGCTAGAGGGGTTTAATCAATAAATACACTCAATAAATATACTAATGTGAAAATTTTAGTTTCAGGGAAACAAAAGCTTCTACTTACTATTTACTTAAAAAACAAGTTACAAAAGAATACTCATAAAATGACACAATTCTTGCTGTTGCAATGTCTAATGAAAAGTGTGGAAGAATACACACCAAAGCGTTAATTAACACTTTAAGTCATTAACATCTTAAAGTCACTGAGTTATTTCCCAAAAACATCTCTATAGTAAGGATATAAAATTGTTAGTCTTCCAAAACAAAACATTAACATAGTTAATACACACAGTTGTTAACTAACTGTTTCTTGATGAAACAGTGTTCAGCAAAACAACTGGGCCATAAAGAGAACAGATTAATAATTCAACAATTATTTACTGAGTGTCTGCTACAGCTAGACACTATGCTGGCTGGTAGGAATACAATGTTGAAGTATACAGACCAGATATCTGAATTCACACAGCTTAGAGTCCAGCACAAGACAGGTAACTAAACACACAAGAACAAAAAGAGCTATGATAAACACTATGGATTTAACTACTTAACCAGTATTTGGGGGAGAGGGGAAATCAAAATCTCTGAAGGTGGTGCCCAGAAATTTCCTCTTTAAAGAAGTTGCCCATTTAACTTGTAAAATACATTAGATTGTGAACCACTGATACTCACAGTAACCAAAGCTAGAGGAATAAATAACAAGGCACAAGCAGCATGTGTAAAAAGTGATCAGAGAAAGCTGTGTCAGAGCCCAGAGGGCATGAGTATTTAAGAAAGGGGAAACAACAGAGGGTTGAGAAGCAGTAACTTGAAGAGGCAGGAGGGAAAGAAATAAAGTGCAGTTACATAGAAGCAAGGGGAAAATGGAAAATAGAATTATAAGGAGTTAAGTTCTTCCTAGTAAAAATGGCAGAGTGAAGCCACATTTTACAGAATCCATGTCCTAAATAAACACTAACCCTTACTTACATAGCACTTTTATACGTGCCAGGGAACTGTTCCAGGTAGTTTACCTATACTAATTCATTTAATCTTCACAACAACCCAGTATGTAAGAACTATTTCTACCATTTAACAGATGATAACTGGCAAAATTCAAGATTTTAACCCAGCAGTCTGGCTTCAGCATCTGTACCCCTAACCAACAGGCTACACAACTAAACAGCAGCAGCAAAAGGTAAAGTAACACCCCAAAACAATTTGGTCCTATCAAAATTTCAAAGGCACATATCCCTTGATACTGCAATTTCATTCTAGGAATTTATTCTGCAGATA
This sequence comes from Symphalangus syndactylus, assembly GCF_028878055.3. Classification (NCBI taxonomy): domain Eukaryota; kingdom Metazoa; phylum Chordata; class Mammalia; order Primates; family Hylobatidae; genus Symphalangus; species Symphalangus syndactylus. Next base: position 75,258,176 of record NC_072435.2, read on the forward strand.
CAATCACACATGTGCAAAATGACATGTACAGAATTATTTGCTAAGTTCTGGTAAGTGTAAAACTGGAAACAATTTAAATGTCCATCAATAAAGAACTAATTTATGGACGAATATGAAACAAATTCCTGGATATTTTGCAAAGTGAAAAGAACAAATGTAAAACATGAGTAGTCTCTGACCAATGTGTTATATTTTGTGTGTGTATTTGTTCACATATGGATTATCTCTAAAAAGATACAGAATAAACACTATGGCAATTGTGACAGAACATGTCCAGTTCAACTGAAGGCCCTGTAAGGTAGTAGGAAATAGAGCCCTAGTAAATGAATGTCACAGCAAGGAATGGCCTACATAGTAACATGCAGAAGAGGAAGCTGATGGGCTCTCCCTTTGCTTCTTTCTCCACCAACCTAGTGATAGAAAAGACAACAAAATCTAGGCTCTGAGCTGCTCACCACTAGGTTCCTCATGCCAAGTGAGCCACAATGACCACCAACACATGAGGTAGGAAGACACTGACTGGGAAATAATATCTCCCATATCCCTGTATCTTTATCTGGTTTACAACATTTGTACTGTTCACTTGCTATTTCGATACAATTCTGTACTGGGTCTAAACTTTTCTTGCCAATCCCTGAATACAAATCAGCCCTCTGCAGTCTAACCTAATTCAGCAACTATGAACAACACATACTACAGGAAGAAAAAATAAAAAAGAAATGGTGGGGTGGGGGTTAATGTGCCTTGGTCTGTTTGAGCTGCTACTATTTTTAAAATATCATAAACTGGGGGACTTATAAGCAGCAAACATTTATTTCATAATTTTGGAGTCAGAAGTCCAAGATCAAGGCACTGGCAGATTCCACGTCCAGTGAAGGTCTGCTTCCTGACTCATATATGTATCCTCACATGGTGGAAGGGCAAGTAGCTCCCTTGGGCCTCTTTTATAAGAGCACTAATTTCAATTTAAAAGGATTCTGCCCTCATGACCTAACCACCTCCCAAAGGTCCCATCTTCTAATACCATCACCTTGGGGTAAGGAATCCAAGATATGAATTTTTAGGCATGACAGAAATATTCAAACCATAGCAGTACATAAGCATGTAAAACTTCAGATAGAGACAGCAGTGTGGAAGAGGACATAATTTGAAAAACCAAAGGAAATGCCCTACATTTCGAGGCTACTTAATAACATTCAATAAAATAAGAGATCAAAGGTGGATGATAAATCTTATTTAACAATAAAATCCAGTCAAAAGAACAAAATAAACTCAGAATTCAAAACAGGATGGTTGGAAAACTCATACAAAGTCAATTAGAAAGGATTTAAATATCATACATTCTAATAAGGTAGAAATAGTAACATGGCTAACAAAATGGGATGAAGATTAAAATGGATGAGTGCTGACTTCCTCATCTTCACCAGTAAGCAACCAATTGAGTATGTCTAAAATTGAAATGTAGTTAAAAATTATCCTACGCAAAAATATCCACTGAAATGTTTTCAGGCTTATCTTCTAAATCTTAAAGAAATCCTTAAGAAAATACTCTCTCTAGTTGTAAAGGAAAATTTACCCAAATTTGAATCGTTACTTCAGTCTTCTAACATTTTTTAATTAAAATAAGCATATGTAATATGCATCCTTTTTAACAAAAGTATATCAAAGGATTTGTATAAAGAGATTCTGAAAAGATGCTTTCTAATTAAACAATGGTTTGTTACGGACAATCAACATTCATTGAACAACTTACTTTTTAACATAAAGCACGGAGGCCTAGCTCAAAACCTTTTTAAAAGAGAGCCAAACCTTGCCTGCAATAAACTCATAGGCCATCAGACATAAGCATACACATAGATAAATTTCTAATATTAACTCTCTAATCTCAAATTCTCCTTACTCCAGTATACATGGGTAACTTCAGAAACCTCAAGAATACACACACACACACACACACACACACACTCTGTCTCTCTCTCTCTCTCTCTCTCTCTCTCTCTTTCTCTCTCTCTCTGAGAAAAAGGGGAAAGGTTTTGGAAGGGGAATTTTTTTTGTCATGCCATGACATGGAAAGAAAAAAAAAGTTGGAGGGCGGGGGGGAACTATATTCCTGAATCCTTTTCAGAAAGAAAGAGCAAAGATATGTCTAAGAGAGACTGAGAACCTAGTAATTGTTCAGTTATATTCAGATATGTTTTTAAAAAAATAAATAATGAAGTTAAGAATATATAATTCTAGGTCCTGGGGATGATGAAGGATTGAAAAAATCTTATATGGTTATCTTAACTAAATAATATTTTCCATTTTAGACAACCAAGTTACTCGCACTTCTGGGACCACTGATAAGGGGAGTTGAGGAAACAGGAGTCAATACTTCGAAGTCACAAAATAAGAGGGGCACTGAACATTCAGATGGAGGGCAGAGGGGAAAGAAGCAAAGATAAAATTGATTCAAGTATCTTTTTGAATAATGAGAAAGGGAGATAACAAGCAGCTCTTAAGCATAATAAACAGGAACCAACTGCTAAGTACATGGCAATATAAATTGAAGAATGTAAAATATCACAAATATTATATTAGTTTGCTTATAGTAGGTAGCCTCTAAGGTGGCAATGATCACTACCTCATGGTAGTCACACACTTGTGTAATTGCTTCCCCTAGACTGGGTGACTTGTTTCTTACAAACTTAATGAGACAGAAGTAATAAGATGTCACTTCTGAGATTACGTTATAAAAAGACCATGGCTTCCATCTTGGCATGCACCCTCCTCTCTTGCTCTCTCCTGGATCACTCACAACCTGGGATAAGCCAAATGTCATGCTGGAAGGCAGCCATGTTGAGAGACACATGTGGCAAGGAAGCAAGGCCTGCTAATAACTTAAGTGAACTTGGAAGCAGATCCCCACCCTACCCTACCCAAGCCTTCAGATGAGATGGCAGTCCCAGCCAATAGCTCGAGGAAAATATCATGAGAAACCTTTAGTCAGAAGCACCCAGCTAAGTCATATCCATTCCTGACCCACAGAAAGTGTGAGCTAATGTTTGGTATTTTAAGTTTGGGGGTAATCTACTATGTAGTGATAACTAATGGCCATACTATTGGATTTTGATGAAGGTATAAAGTATTCATACCAGTCTTCACTGCTTAAGCTTATGTGTATCCAAACATTATGTTCCCTTCTGCAACTTAAAATATCTGTCTTTTCTCCTGTATTTTCATCCTTCTTAAATGTCATCAAGTAAGAATTACCTAAACTTAGTCCTCTCTCTCCACTTCCACAAATTCAAAGCTCTAATAACACTAGACCACCCTCCATTTCTTAAACATGCCCAATCTGAAATTATAACTTGAGAACCAATAAATAATAATTGTCTGATGTGGCAGTACTCATGATTAACAAGTAAAAACTGTACAAAACAACAGTCTAACCAGAGTTATTCTAATAAATAATAAAAATTATTATTCCTTTAATATTTACTTTTGAGGAGACAGGGCAAATAGCAATAATTTTTTTAAAAAAGAAATGTCAACTTTTATACATTTGCATTGAGGGAAATATAAATTTTCTATTGCATAATTCATTCATTCAATCGTCTTCTTCAATGCTAGTACTTTTATATTTAAAATTTTAACACCTCTTCAAAGCAGATCACTATCCTGTCAAAAGGGGAAGTAATAGGGCAGAAATAAGAACACCTAAATTTTTAATCTGCCTCCTGAAACAACTGTCAGTATGGAGCCCTTCTGAGAGTAAAGTTATTTTAAAAAAAAATTATCACAGTATTTCCCAAACTGTTTCCATGAAACTACTGAACGAAAAATGTTAATAAATGCTCTTTGAGGTCAGGCGCGGTGGCTCATCCCTATAATCCCAGTACTTTGGAACGCCAAGGCGGGCGGATCACTTGAGGTTAAGAGTTCGAGACCAGCCTGACCAACGTGGTGAAACCCTGTCTCTACTAAAAATACAAAAATTAGATGGGAGTGGTGGCGAGTGCCTGTAATTCCAGCTATTCAGGAGGCTGAAGCAGGAGAACTGCTTGAACCTGGCAGGTGGGGTTGCCGTGAGCCAAGATTGCGCCACTGTACTCCCAGCCTGGGCGACAAGGGCAAGACTCCGTCTCAAAAAAAAAAAAGTAATTAACTACAGTAATTTAGGACTTTTAACTTCTCTGGAGGAAAATAAGGGGTTCCCTGAGTAATGGATGACACACTGTTAGACCCTACAGATTTCTCCTCAATGTAGTCTTTTACACCTTAAGTGTTTATTTCTAATGTCTTCTCCAACCTATGTTAATGTAGCTAAGGTTAAATAACTGCCTCCCACCATTTTCTGTGATATTATAACATACCTGTCCTAACATACTTTAAAAATTGTATAATTATCTACTCATATGTACTATCTTTACATTCATCCCTTTTCTCCCCCTTCTGCCTCCACTATACTATGGGCTCTCAAAAGCAAGAACCCATCTTAGTTGTTACTGTATGTACAGTATCTAGAACACATTAGACAGTAATCAAATGCTGAAGGAAAGAAACCTTGTCTACAAGGATGATTTAGCTTCATTAGTAGGACTAGGAAATAGTTTGCCAGTACTTTGTCACCTGTAAATCACTGTGATCAAAGAAATTTTTCTGTATCATAGCTGACTTACTACAGAATGGATACATTATAAAAACCTTTTCCAATTTTCTTTTGTTAAACAGGCAAATAACACTTTCCTTTTTCCTACATGAAAAATGTGTAATTGATACTAAAAATTTTCTACAAACTATTAAACCATCTTGGAGTTAAATGTATAAATAAGGGATACTCATGACCACTCAGAAAAATCATATCCTTCAAGGCAAAAAGATAACTGTACTTAGAGCTAAATAAGAACATACCAGAGTAGAAGTAAGTTATCCTAGCATCGCTTTGTCACTTATCATTGCTGCTCCTGAATGTTCACCTCATTATCATCTGTGCCCTCTATTCAGATAGCAGGAGTTCCATGGCAGAAAGAGGCCAAGGAAGTAATAATTTTGCTTTCACCTTCCCTAGTATCTACCATCAATGAAACCTACACTTCCTAGTTACACCACATGAAGATCTAACCCCTCTCTACCCTTATAGTGACATAAAATAATGAGACCGCTTTTAAGTTTCCTTTAAAAAATTACATAACCAATAGCATATAATGTTCTGTTAAAATAACAGCACTGTAGCATAAAACTACTGCCACAAAAGGAATTCCTCCCTCTAGTAAGACAGACTACCAATGCACAGAAGGTTCTTAGTAATTTAACTACTGTGGTAATAAAGGCAGGCAAAAAGACAGAACTGAAGACAGAGTAAAAGCCAGCTAGTTAGTTTTTTTTCTTTTCTTTCTTTTTTGGAGTGGTGCCTTGCATTTCACTAGAAATCTAAAAGCTAAGTCTTGACCATATAAGGCTTTGGGATTCCCATGGATGGAAAGATGAAGGAAAAAGTCAAATCTAATAATCTTAAAATACACACACACAGGTACTAAGCTGTCACCCGAGAATTCATATTTTTAAATTCTAGTTTCACTTAAACATACTGTCATAGATCCCAAAAATGTTTGTCATAGATCCCAAAAATGTTTCTATAAAATATTATGATCAAATTCACAAAAGGGAGTATGCATAAATCGTTGACACTGCCTTAAAAAAAGTCTTTTATTGGAAATCTTCCTAAAATCTATCACACACTCCTTTGTCATTTTAAACAAATACAAAAAATGTAATTTAACTTTTTTCTATTAACTCATTATTGCATCAGTTATTACACTCTGCTGTTACACAACAATGTCCTTATAACCAATAGTTTTATGCAGCTAAAATACCTAATACACTTTTTGGGAATTATGTTTGCTTTTAACAAGTTGTCTGCCTTTTGTCTTGCTTTCAGCTGTCTCCTCTTAAAACTATCTGACAACTTCTTATCTTCCATACTAATTTGCAGCTCTTAATTTGCCAAAATTTTTTTTTAAAGAGCCTAAAATAAGAGTACAAAAAAATCATGTGAGGACTTCTCCTTAGTAAAATAAAAGTCCTTATGCTTATGTGTGTGGATTCTACAACTTCTGTGTCAGTTCTATGAGTAATGATTATTTCCCAGATATTTTTAAGTCATAAAGTTTCCAATACGGGGGGGAAAGTTTATTAGAGAAATTATGCCCTGTAAAATGTAGAGGACTAGCCCATAAGCCAGTAATGTCGAAACTGACTACTGCTGAGAAAAAGAAAGCTAACATTATTGGCAATGTTTTCTTCACGTGGAGATAATTAAAAAGAGCAATCACATGAAGCAACTCCTGCAGATAATTTCAGGGCTCCTGGAAAAAAAAACAGGAGCAACTCTAAGAAAATGTAGAAAGATTATATGCTAATACTTTATCTTTGTATTATTTACATTTCATTTACAACTCTGCCTACTCATGACTTCAAAATTAAAATATACTAGTAAATCAGTGTATGATGTAATTTTTAAGCACTATAGAACCAAAAAAGGGGAGGGAAATAGAAGCAGCTCAGCTTACAAAATAGCAATGTATAAAGCTCAATGGAATAGTTATGTCTGATCCAAATGGAACACTATTTTCTGATACAGCTATTTCATGTTAAGAGAACAGACTGTATACATAAGACATAAAGGTATACCCCAAGCCTCTATTTTATTATAATAATAAACTTCCTCTTCCAGGGAATAGCTTTCAGAAAACCACAGTTTGACTTCAATGCCCTTCACCAGCACTGCTACACTGTTCAGATTTTGTCAACAATTACTATCATCTGTAAGGTACTATATGCTGGGAATACAAAAAAATGAATCATGACGAATACCGAGCCTTATTAAATATATGATTTTAACAGACTCAATGTGAAAACAAAATAATACAGCAAACGCTGTATTTTGTAGGAGCTCAGAGATTAGGGAGTAGCCTAAGTAGGAGCAAGGCTTCTAGGAGAAACCTGATCTATGTCATTAAGGATAAAGAAATGGTGAAGATTAAAACAATTTTTTTTCTTTAAAGAGGAGTAGTATATCAGATGGAGAACATTTAATATTGCTGAAGGGTCATAAAGTACAAGAAAGAATGGTAGGTGATTACAGAGAATTAAGGAGAGAGAAGAAGGAGGGGTTGTGACTGGCCTTACAAACCACACTAGGAGGACCTAAATTTATTCCGGTACAACAGAATTTTTCAAATATGAGTAACACAAGACCTTTCTAAAACGACATCCCTAATATTGACTAGAATTATTTTTGTTACAAAGTTACTTAAATAGCTAATAACATAAACCTAGGCCTTTATATATGTTTCAAGTGCATATCTAAACCAAAATAAATTTTATTTATTTATTTATTTTTGAGACAGGGTCTCACTTTTGTCACCCAGGCTGGAGTGCAGTGGCTCGAACATAGCTCACTGCAGCCTCAACTTCCCAGGCTCAGGTGATTCTTCCACCTCAGCCTCCCAAGCAGCTGCGACCACAGACGTGCCACCTTTCCCAGCTGTTTTTGTATTTTTTTGTAGAGACAGGTGTTTGCCACATTGCCCAGGCTGGTCTCAAACTCCTGGGCTTAAGTGATGCTCTCGTCTCAGCCTCCCAAAGTGCTGAGATTAAGGCGTAAGCCACTGAGGCCAGCGCAAAATATATTTAGACATTTTCTTGCCATTTTCTCTTTAGTTCGTAAAGGGGTGAGTGATGCCATTTCACTGGGAATTGGCCCCCACTTATTGCAAAGATGATTTAAATCCATCTTGATCTTTCCTCATTTGTGTATGACAATAAACCTATTCTATCTGGCACCAACTCACAGCATAAATGCAATTGTATGCAACTGAAATTAAGAAGGAGCGTATCAGTTCTAAAATAGTAATTTGTTCATCTATCTAGCTATCCATGCTCATATAGTTTAGATTATCCTCACAGCAAAAATTCAAAAATTAAAACAATCTTGTTGAGGTGGAGATGAAGAGAATAAGTTTCAAGAAGGCTTCCTAAAGACTTTGCAAGAACGATCCAGCAATCCCATTGCTGGGTCTATACCCCAAAGAAAACAAATTGTTCTACCAAAAAGACACAAGTACTTGCATGTCCATTGCTGCGCTATGTGCAACAGCAAAAACATGGAATCAACCTAGGTGCCCATTAATGATGGACTGGATAAAGAAAACGTGGTATGAAACATACACACCATGGAATTTTAGAGAGCCACAAAAAAATAACGAAATCATGTCTTCTGCAATAACATGGATGCAAGATGCAGGTGGAGGCCATTATCCTAACTGAATTAACGCAGGAACAGAAAACCAAATACCGTATGTTCTAACTTGTAAGCGTGAGCTAAATATTGGGCACTGTATTCATGGACATAAAGATGGTAACAACAGTGGGGAGTGGGGGAGGGAACAAGGGAGAGTGGGAAGAGTTGAAAAACTGTTGGGTACTTTGCTCAGTACCTGGGTAATAGATATATCACATCATATACCCAGGTAACAAACCTGCACATGTACCCTCTAAATCTAAAACAAAAGTTGAAAAAGAGAAAAAATAAAATCAGGTTACCAAAAAGCAAAACAAAGCAAAAGAAAAAAACAATAAGCCTCCTAAGTTCTAGGTTTATGTGATCAAGTGGAGGATGATGCCAATACTTCCAAATGTTTCACTGTGAAGACCTTAGAACTCTGAAATTCAGCAGAGAAGAACGTGGTACCATATTCTGCATCTCCTCCACCCTTTTTAAACTGAATCTTCTTTTGTCCTCATTGTGAATTCCTGACTCTTGACTCATTCCAACTCTTCCAGTCTACCACCATTCACAGGCTTTACTTGCCTCCTCTTTACTTCAACTACACATTCACTGCACCTCAGGATTCTTGGTAACCCTTGCCAATCTCTAGGACTGGGTAATACCATTAATTTGCTCTGTTCTCCCACACAGATGCTGTCAAACAATGCTAGGAGAATTTAGAAACTATGTGGATTTGGTCCTCAATGACTTCACACTAAACTCAGTGTAATACTCTACCAGCAGGTATTTTTTAAATGTCTACTGCCAGAATTCCTAACACATTCTATTTATCACCTCAAATCTCTGACAGTTGCCTTAAGATCTCATTGGTATCAAATCCCACTGATCCACAATCCCACTTATAATAAATATCCAATAGCTGGCCAGGCACGGTGGCTCACACCTGTAATCCTAGCACTTTGGGAGGCAGAGGTGGGCAGACTGCCCGAGCTCAGGAGTTCAAGACCAGCCTGGGCAACATGGTGAAACCCTGTCTCAACTAAAATACAGAAAGAAAAAATTAGCCAGGTGTGGCGGTGTACACCTGTAGTCCCAGCTACTTGGGAGGCTGAGGCAGGAGAACTGCTTGAACCCGGGACGCAGAGGTTGCAGTGAGCCGAGATGGTGCCACGGCACTCCAGCCTGATGACAGAGTGAGACTCCACCTCAAAAAACAAATATCCACTAGCTATACCCTTACACTACCAAGAAAATGGAAATGGTCAATGGCTATTATCTAAAGATTTCATTCTTTCCACATAAGTTTTTACAGTTTCACACTCCTCATCTTCCTTCCCCTTTGATGCAAAGGAAGAAATAGTCTACCACTCACAAAATGTATTTCTAATGATTTCTTACACAAATGCCTTCTACTTTTCCATCTTCATGTTGCAGTATTTTGCCCTGTACTTTAGCCAAACAAAACTAATCACTAGTCCAATTCTTAACCTGGTATTTCTCCTATTGCTACTCCCTCCTCCTATAATGCCTTTCCGACATCTCTCCCTATACCAACTCACACCCTCCCTCAACCAAAACAAATCTCTTCCATCCCTCTACATCCTAAGATCTGCTTAAATAAAAACATTTTTAAAATTTCCTTATGCTACCTTCCATATATATACTATTCCTCTTTTCCTTCACATTTTATTGTATGAAAATGTTCAAACATACAGCAAAGCTGAAAGAATTTTACAGTGAACACCTATATAATCACCATCTAGATTCTACTATTAACATGCTACTACTTGCTCAGCACACTTATCTATCCACAGTCATTTATTTACACATTAATACAGCTACTTTGAAAGTACCAAAAAAGTAAAACTGTAGAGTACATGTCTCCCTAAATAATTCAGCATGTTTGTCATTAAGTAGAGTTCAATATATTTCGTTTTCTTTTGATGCAAAATTTAGATACAATGAAGTGCAGAGATCTTAAATATATATATATACACACACACATATTCACTGTGTCTTACCAATGCATAAACCAGTACACACAACCTAACCTGTATCAAGATTCAGAACATACCATTACTACAGAAAGTTTTCCCATGTCCCTTTCTGGTCTATCTCTCCCATTCAGAGTCAACTACTGTTCTGGGTTTTTTTTTCCACCACAATAAATAAGACGAGTGGCCATTCTAAAACTTCACGTAAATGGAATCTTAGAACATATCTTTATTCTGTGAAAGGCTTCTTTTAGCAAAATGTTTATGAGATTCATTCATGTTGTGGTTATCAAGTAGTTCATTCCCTTTTATTGCTGCATAAATATTCCCTTATATATCTATACCATACATCATCCACACCACCACTGATAAATACCTAGGCTATTTCTATTTTTTGACTGCTAAGAATGAGTTGCTAAGTTGCTATGAATAAGACTTCTTAGAATATATGTTTTCTTTTTCTCTTGGGTAAACATAAGGAGTGGAATTTCTCAGCAGGTATATGCTGACTTTTATAAGAAAATATCAAACATCTTTACAAAGCAATTGTACCAATTTACATCACCAACAATGAGAGTTCCAATTGTGCCACATCATCGCAGGCATTTCATGATGCTCACATGAAAGGTTTTTTATTTTGGCCTTTCTGATTAGTGTAACATCTCCCCTTTTCGAATACAATAGGCATTGTGATGTACCATTCATGTTATTTTGCATATTATTCATGTATTTGTCTTGTCTCTATTAAACTATATGCTTCCTGAAGTTATGAACTGTGTATTAGCCATCCTTTCCACCCTGCAATATTTACAGCAGAATGCTCTGCACCTGCTAGAACAATAAATACAACTTTCATTCAATTGTTTAATAAAACTTCTTTGCCTTTCCTGTTTGGATAAGCCAGGGCAAAAAAATTCAAAACGCAGATCTGTGAAATAAGGTAACAGATAATGAAGAGTTAGTAATGGCCCTCCAATTTTATCCTAGTCCTCCACTAAAATACAAAACATCCTTAAAACAATTTATTATGCTGCCTGTCCTATAAGGATGTCATATCTACACGCACACATATAGAAACATACAGAGGCAGCAAATAAGCTCCATGTAAACCCTACCAGTGCAAGGATTTTTGTCTGCTTTGTGAATTCATTGATGGATTCTAGGGTTCACCACATAATAGGCACACAAATATTTGCTGAATAAATACACAGAAAATACACATTTCCATAAATGTGCCTTTGAAACAAATGGCAGGGAACTTAAATCATGAATAAACTTTTCAAGGCTATAACTTTTAACATCCTTAAACCTAATACCCATGAACATATATCCTTCGGATATACATTTCAGTTTCTGTCCAGGACTTTAAAGTATTTCCCAAGGTGTATCTTCACACCATCAGAATGGTAATTCTCTGTAATGTAATTACATGACTTTGGGGTGTACACACAATGAATTTTAAGAGAAGGAGAAGGCTCCTAAATAGTCACCCCAGATGTACCAAAATCAATGCAGCAATCAATGACGTCATAAACCATAGTATAGAAGGATTGTCCATCTATTAAAAATCTCAGTTTAACTATTCATCTGGGTTATCTATGCACCAAATAAATCAGGAGGAGAATTTCCAAGTGTCCATTCTCTTCAAGGCCCGAAGATGAAGTCCTTGAAACAGGTTACTGTGAAGAGAATCCTTCATACCATTAAACATTTCCTGAATATCTAGCAATCAATGTTCTAGGTACTATGTTAGGTGAGAAGGCTATAAAGACAAAATCAAGAAACTTCTATCTTGGGTGGAAGGAACAGTTAAGTAAATAAACAATTACAGAACCGTTACAGAAATATGTAAGAATGTAAGAACACACAATAGAGAGCTCTAACCAATTAGGATAAGCTTTTTGGCAGAAGTAACTGTTTGAGATGCCTGATTACATGAGCCAGCAAAGTAAGGATCAATTCCAAAGGAAAATTTTAGTAGTAATCACGCTCAAACACCAGCTTTCTCCAGACCAGCTGATCCCTTTCAGGAGGGCTCCTTTGATTACTGAAGGGCAGCTGAAGGACATTTGGGTTGTTGACATGACAGCTGAAGGGCATCTGAGTTGTTTTTGGTTCTTGGTTATTATAAATAAAGCCACTATAAAAATGTACATACAACTTTTTGTGTGAACATGTTTTCATTTCTCTGGAGGTAAAAAAGTAAGCTTACTGCAACTTAACTTGGTCCTTGTTTGTGAATGGTGTCATTACCAAAAAAAAAGTATGTAACAAGTGCACAGCTTCCTTAAAGGTAAACATTACCATGCAATAATCATAACCGTTATTAACTGAATATGCACCCCAAAAAGATAATGAAGGAAGCAAAAGCAAAGCAAAAATTAGATTAAGATCCAAAGAGAAGTTACTCAATATTTTAACTTAATTGCTCAACAATTATTTACTGAGAACTCACTATGCGCCAGGCACTAGGATAATGCTTGGGTTCACTGCTAGACAAATAAACAAACAAATAAATACATAATGACACCCTATGAGAAGAGGCATGAAAGAACAGGGTCCTAATAGGAAAAGACAGGTTTCTGGAGAATAAGACATGGAGTCAGGGAAAACTTTCCCTGTTTCCCTGTTACAAAACTTAAAGAACGAATAGGAGTTAAGAGAAGGTGAGGATAAGGGATGGAAAGACTGTTCCAGGCAAAGGGAAAATATAAGAGCTGGAGATATGAATGGGCTCAGGATATTTAAGGGTCTGAAGGGAAGTGTAGCTAGAATACAGATGAACAAGAGAAGAGACTACAAAAGTTAGCAGATCCTGATAAGTCTTGTTAAAGATATGAGATCTTATTCCCTAACAGCTTGGTTCAACTTAGAGTGTCAACTACTTCATATATCTCCAATTATTCTGAGAGATGTAGAATTCCAAAGCAGATTTCAGTATCAAATCTATAATAAGTGTTTCTAACAAACAACACCATTTCCTCTAAGCCTCAAGTGTTACTAATAATATCAGTACCGATGCTTAACCTGAAAATATGACATTTCTTCTTAAGCCCTTTCATTAGTACTGCATTTTATATATTATTTTATACATACAGTATTTCATCTAATCCCCACAATAAATTGGTCCAATTTTTCTAGCAATTTTATGCTAGAGTCTTGAAATCTTTGACACCTCAAATTGAAAATAAGTGATATTTTTATTTTAAAATTAAATGAGTTTCAGTTCAACAAACATTTACCTGATAGACAAGTTACCAGTTTTCAAAGAGATTTTTTAAATGGATATTGGCCTTTCAAACTTCAAAAAAATTTCAAACTTCAACAAACATTTACCTGATAGACAAGTTACCAGTTTTCAAAGAGATTTTTTAAATGGATATTGGCCTTTCAAACTTCAAAAAAATTTTTTTTCATTTTAATTTTTACAGGTACCTAGATGTATATATTAAACTCACTCCTTTTTAAAAGAAATTTCCTGCTTCCATGCTGTTTACCTCATAAAGTCATTTTTAACTAATTCTACCAAAAATAACAATCAAAGAGAAACCTACATTTTTATATTACAGGTTGAGCATCACTAATCTGAATCCCCAAAATACTCCCAAATCCAAAAATTTTTGAGGACCAACATGATGCCACAAGTGGAAAATTCCACACCTGACCTTATGTGACAGATCAAAGTTAAAATGTAGGTACACAACATATAATTTATATAGGATCCCCCTTTCTTTAGATGCAATTATCATTCCCGTGCATGCCCCAATTCCCCCATGCAGGCATACCCACAAAAGGTTAAAAAAAAAAAAATTCAACTACACACTGTCCACATGAGTGACTGAAATAGCGACATCTTTGCTTTCTGATGGTTCAAGGTACACAAACTTTGTTTCATGCACAAAATTATTAAAAACATCATATAGGCCGGGCATGGTGGCTCATGCCTGTAATCCCAACATTTTGGGAGGCCGAGGCGGGTGGATCACAAAGTCAAGAGTTCGAGCCCAGTCTGGCCAACATTGTGAAACCCCATCTCTACTAAAAATACAAAAATTAGCCAGGTGTGGTGGCGTGTGCCTGTAATCCCAGCTACTCGGGAGGCTGAGGCAGGAGAATTGCTTGAACCTGGGAGGCAGAGGTTGCAGTGAGCTGAGATCACGCCACTGCACTCCAGCCTAGGCGACAGAGCAAGACTCCATCTCAAAAAAAAAAAAAAAATCATATAAAATTACCTTCAGGCTATGTGTATAAGGTACACATGAAGCATAAATTAATTTCTTATTTAGACCTGGGACCCATCCCCAAGATACCTCATTAAATACATGCAAATATTCCAAAATTAGGAAAAAGGTGAAATCTGAAACTTTTCTGGTCCCAAGTATCTTGGATGAGGGACACTCAATCTGTATTCTATATAGCACAATCTGGATCTTGATACTGTAAGTCCATGTCTTGCTTTCTAGTTTCATGCATAAATGCTATCTTTTATCTATTTTGCTTATTACAATTAATTCTTTGAGAAAATAAAGGTAAATATAAATACAATGATGAATTCACAGCTCTTCAAAAAAAGAAATAAATGTAAAACCACATTATACAACTATTACTGTCTAGCTGACCCATTTTTCCCCCTACTCAATAACTCTACCTCTCCCTCCCAACACATTAGATATTTTCCTTGAAAATCTGCCTGTTGACATCATCTACAATCAAGAAAGTTTACTTTTATGTAAGAGTGTATCCCTTTTTCACCTGAGGTCAGGAGTTCAAGACCAGCCTGGCCAACATGGTGAAATCTCGTTTCTACTAAAAATACAAAAATTAGCCAGGCATGGTGATGTGCATCTGTAATCCCAGCTACTTGGGAGGCTGAAGCAGGAGAATCGCTTGAACGCAGGAGGTGGAAGTTGTGGTGAGCCAAGATTGCACCACTGCACTCCAGCCTGGGCAACAGAGTAAGACTCAGTCTCCAAAAAAAAAAGGAGTGTGCCCCTTTTTTCTCCCAATTCTGCTTGACCGGAATAAAATGATGGCACTTATATGTGGTGCTTAGTTAAACAGAAAAAAATGTTCTAAATGACTAAAGTCATTTCAGATCCATTCATTTTGTATCCCCGAACAGACTGGAAACTCAAAGGCAGATATTTTCTGTATGTGCCGCACTACCTAACAAAAAATTTTGAATGGAGTGGTTACTCAAATATTACCTCCCTTTTCCCTATAGTGGGAAAGGCTATGCTAGGTACTTTCACATATCCCTCTCATTTCATCCTCATGACGAAAACCTTGCTGCAGAATATTATTATCATTTAACAAGCTCTGAAGAGGAAAAGACTCTTATATAAAGAGTAGAAAGTAGCTCATTCCAGTGGTACAAGTTCCCTCTGCATTTTTTACTTGCTCTCTATTTCTTTGATACCTATAACACCCTACAATATAATGTTTTATTAAGCAATTGTCTGCTTAATATACGTGAAAGTATCTGCAGATTTCATTTGCTCCATATTCAACTCTGAAAGGCAACAGCAATAGGTGACTGCTTACAAGGGCCAAAAGGTGATCTACTCTCAGTGAAGGTGTGTGTGGTGTAGAAGTAAAGTGGAGACCAAGAGGGGAAAAGAACTGTTGTTCAATTATTCAAAACACACTGAAGCATGTTCAACTCGGAAGAGAATACCAAAACCACACAAAGGTAAATTTAAATATAAATACAAAAACATTTCTAAAACCTAAAATAGTGAAATTCATGTCTGAAAATCTATTTTAACACGTTATATTGTAATTCAATTCACGCATGGCTTGGTTAATCTTTCTTCCAGCTGCTATGTTACTAAAATACCTTTCTTCACTAATTCTATTCACGTTTTACTACAGCTATTATTTTCCTTCTTAGTATACCTAACAGCCTTCAAACAACTTTGTAAAGTCTATTCTGCAAAATTCTGTGTAAACATTCTAACAAAATAAAATTGAAAAGCCCATTAAACATAAAAATAGCACTACTAGAGCTTAACAACAAATTAATTTAATTAAATCTAATTAAATTAGAGCGTGAACCACTAAAGAAAAGTTGTTCAAATATCCTATTCTAGAATGTTTTGTTTTGCCCCCCCCCCACCCCCTTTTTTGAAGGAGAGGCATCCAAATCTGTTTCCCTGTCATTTCTGGCAATCATTTTACACTTATGCCATTCATATTTCACAAAAGAGTAAACAAACTCAAAGGGGTTAATAAAAACAACGAACTAGTAAGTGGCACAGAAGGATTTAAACCTAAGACACAGAACCAGTGTTCTTTTCAGTTGCCTTCCTGCTGAAGGCAGGATGCTGCAGATACTTTCTAATTTAAGGCTACTTATATATATAGCCTTAAATTTGAGTCATTTATTTGATATCATAACTATCGTTCCAATTAGGCATATTTTTATTTGTACATTTGATAGTCTTTGCTTCACTCTTAACCCATGTATGTATTTTTAATTATGATTTTGAATCAAGCATCTCCTGTAGAAGAAATCATTGAACTGTGGAACAAACTGACACGTATTTTTAAAATTAAATTTTAAAATTAAAATTTATATAATCCACCTGTAATACATTAAATGTGGAAAACTGTCCATATCTGTAATAAACTGAAAGAAGTAAATGATTGTGTACAGTGCAGGTGAGGACAGAGTAAAACAGACTCACATTCTTAGTGGTCAAACTGGTGTGAAACTTTGAAAACAATTTGGTAATGCTTATAATGAGTGGATTAATACATTCCTTCATTTTCACCCGAAGAGTCAGTTTGGAGATGCTCAGCTAAGGAAATCATCCTACTTTCACTGAAAAAAATCTTATGCATCAAAATATTAGCACCAAAGCAAGCATACAATAAATATTTACTATTTGAATGAATAAACAAATGAATGAATGAGTGAACTGCAAATAATAAAAACCTAGAAACAGAATTGGAATGGTTAATAAAATTATAAACATCCAAATTAATATTAATGATAAAAACTTTAAAAATCAGCTATATGATAAGTGGGATTAAAAAAACTGTATAGTACAATCACAAGAATGTTTTTAACCCACAAATATACAAAATACATTTAGAATACATACAAAGTGTATAAAAATACACACAAACACATAAAAGTTAGGCAAAAGGAGTATACCAATATATTAACATTGAGTAAAGGGCTGATAGTAATTTTTTCTCTTATTTCTTATTTTCTAAATGTTCTATACGGCAGATATATTACCATTAATATTTTTTAAAAAGCTAAAACACATCAGTATTATCAATATTTAGCCAATATCAGGAAAAAAGGCGGCTTGCTTTAAATTGCTTATTGTATACAAAGTGCTGGTTTATTTATCCATTTATTTACTTATTTATTTATTTATTTATTTTTGAGACAGAGTCCCACTCTGTCATCCAGGCTGGACAGGCTGGAGTACAGTGGCACGATCTCGGCTCACTGCAACCTCCGCCTCCCAGGTTCAGGCAATTCTCCTGCTTCAGCTTCCCAAGTAGCTGGGACTACAGGCGCCCACCACCACGCCCAGCTAATTTTTTGTATTTTTAGTAGAGAAAGGATTTCGCCATGTTGACCAGGCTGGTCTCGAACTCCTGACCTCAGGTGATTTGCCTGCCTCGGCCTCCCGAGGCAGGCAAATTACAGTGCCAGGATTACAGGTGTGAGCCACCGCATCCGGCCTACAAATTGCCCATTGTACTGATTCTACATAAATTATCTCAGTAAATCTGTTTACATCCATGCATAAATTTTTTAATGTACTTCATTAATATATAAATACAGATTATAATAACTCTATCTCCCCTCACTCAAAGGTCTCTTAGGTATATTAGTATGAGAGAGAGGCAGGTGGGAAAGGTACAGCTGTCATCTACAAGAAAGTCCCTGTGAAAAAGATTATAAGAAAATTAAAATGTCTTTTAATATATTTTCCAATCACCCTAAGATTATTAAGAACAGGCAGACCCTGTCCTTCTTTTAGCTCTACTAAAACTCATCTGCTCATGATTTCAATTTACAATAAACATATTTTAGCTTTCAAAGACAACTAGAAAGATACAACGGAATTCTGGAACTTCTTTAAAAATTGGGGGGGGAAAGCTTCTGAGTGTCCAAAGAGATTTAGCCTATACTATCATCAAGGTTAAAACATAGAAAAGTTAAACAAAATAAAAATTAAAGATCAAGTGGTATATTTTCTTGGTAGGGAACAAAAATTAAGAAATTGATAAACAGAGCAAGTGCCTACAAACATGAAAGTTCACTCTACTATTGCCTACTTTCACTATCTGGGCTTAACCTAACTTTATTACTGTTTATAAAAATAACTCTGTTCAGGCATGGTGGCTCACGCCTGTAATCCCAATGCTTTGGGAGGCCAAGGCAGGAGGATCACTTGAGGCCAGCAGTTCAAGACCTGCCTGGGCAACACAGCAAGACTCTTATCTCTACAAAAAATTTAAAAATTAGCCGAGGTGGTAGTGTGTGCCAGTAGTCCCAGCTACTCAGGAGGCTGAGGCAGGAGGGTTGCTTGAGCCAAGGTGTTCAAGATTATATTGAATTATGATCCTGCCGCTGTACTCCAGGCTGGGAGACAAAGCAAGACCTAGCCTCTATATATTAATCTATGTATCTATCTTTCTTTAAAAATTGGAAGACTGCTATACTGTATTCTGTGGTATATAATAGTGGTTCATAGTACTTTTAATGCAGTGACCTCCATTATTAGCCTAAGGAACAATCAGATGGCTTGCTACATACACTAAATTTCTGAAGAATAGATTTCTTCATAAGAATGGGTATCTGGGGTTGAAAACTTTTAGTTAGGATACTAACAATTGATCTTTCCCATATAAAGCTTTTTTTAAACAACGTTAACTCTTACAGTGTCTTGCACAGTAATTAAAGAGTAGAATCCTTTCTGAAAATTCACTTCTATTTAAAACAGGGTGAGGATCCAAAGCATTGTATTTAATTATTTCAGATCTTCAAGGAACACACTGTAGTAGTGGAAGCATCTATGATAACTACCATACCTAAACTAGACTCTAGCTTTACTTTTATTCCAAAATAGGAAGAGAGCAGTTAATAATAGAAGACCCAAATGCCTTTGAATTTTTTGCTGAAACTAGGAACTGCTTTTCTTGTAGTCTTTTCATTTTTTATCTCCCTGTCATCCACAGTCCTTTAAAACACAGAAGTTCTAAACTTGGAATCAGATTATCCAACAAAAACAAACAAGATTTCAGTAATGGAAGAAATGACTTAATATGAAAGCAGAAGCTAGGAGAAAAGCAGGTATATAATCTCATATAGTTAAATTGAAAATGAAACAGAAGCATTTAATAAGGCTTTTACACAATGTCTTCTGATATAGGAACATTTTAAAGAAGTTAATGGAAATATAAAATACTAACAGAAGACCTGTGACCAGCTAGTTTGGTGTTAGATTTTGGTCATTATATGTTAACAGTGTTCAGATAAAGGTATTCAAAATCAAAGGCTGATTAAATAACCATATGCCAATAGGATCCTCAATTTCTTGTTATTATAAACAGTGAGCCCTGGAGCAACAGAACACATTAGCTGGCAAGAGTAAGACCTTGGTGTATCCTGGATGCATCCAAGAAGTTTCTGGAACACCCCATTGGGGTAGCTTTAGGAGATAACTGACCTATCAGATTTGTTCTGGCCTATTAATTGTCCTATAATTAAGACCCAGGGATTCTTAAGGATACCATGAGGATGGAACCTGGTCATTCAAGTAGTCCAGAGGCACTATGGCATAGTGTTTGTGAGAACAGTGTTCAGTCAAACTTCTCAAGTTCAACTCCCAGCTCTGTAATTTATAAGCTTTGTTGTGATCTTGCAGTCACATCTGTATCTCATTTTCTTCACAGGTCTAATGGAATAATAAAATGAATAATACCTCAAATGATTAATGTGATAATGTAACCGCCTAAGGCATGTCTGTTATATCCTTAAATACTATTATGTAAGTGTTTACTATTTACTATTCCAACCAAATAGGTCCCTCTGAAGTCTCAAAGATGTTAATTCCCAAATAGGTCCTGCTGAAGACTCAGATATTAATTCCCACAACTGTTACTAGAATCTGTTACAGTATGAACTTAAAAGTTCTGCACCCCAGCTGGGCACAGTGGCTCATGCCTGTAATCCCAGCACTTTGGGAGGCCAAGGTGAGCAGATCTCGAGGTCAAGAGATGGAGACCATCCTGACCAACAAATACAGTGAAACCCCGTCTCTACTAAAAATACAAAAATTAGCTGGGTGTGTTGGTGGGCGCCTGTAGTCCCAGCTACTCAGGAGGCTGAGGCAGGAGAATCGTTGAACCCAGGAGGTGGAGGTTGCAGTGAGCTGAGATCGCGCCACTGTACTCCAGCCTGGTGACAGAGCTCCGTCTTAACAACAAAAAAATCTGCATCCCAACTAAAGCCTCTGCTTAATGTCATATTGGTTTGTTGTTGTTGTTGATGATGTTTTGAGACGGAGTCTCACCCTGTCGCCCAGGCACCATATCCGGCTAATTTTTGTATTTTTGTAGAGATAGAGTTTCACCACGTTGGCTACGCTTTTTTAACTCCTGACCTCAGGTGATCTGCCCTGCCCGCCTTAGCCTCCCAAAGTGCTGGGATTACAGGCCTGAGCCACCCCACCCAGCCTGTCATATTATTTTTATAATAAAAAAGGGGAAGAATCATTTTGTAAACTGACAACAAATAACATTTATCATTTAGATGGGGATAAAGAAGAAAGCAGTTTACTGGGTGAGAAAAGAGCCAATCTGAATTAGTCTAAAAGACCTAATTCAAACATAATGGGATGGGATAACTACAACATCTAATTAAAACCAGGCACAATGGTTCACGCCTGTAATCCCAGCACTTTAGGAGGATGAGGCGGGAGGATCACCTGAGGTCAGGACTTTGAAACCAGCCTGGCCAACATGGAGAAACCTTGACTCCACTAAAAATACAAAAATTAGCTGGGCTTGGTGCTAGGCGCTTGTAATCCCAGCTACTCGGGAGGCTGAGGCACAAGAATCGCTTGAACCTGGGAGGCGGAGGTTGCAGTGAGCCGACATGGCGCCACTGCCCGGGCAACAGAGCACGACTCCATCAAATAAATAAATAAATAAATAGAACCTTAAAAAGTATACTTCAAAGTATAATCCCCCTGACTTTATTCTAAAAAAAAAAAAAACAAAAAAAAAAAAACAAAAAACTTTTCCAATCTTATAAGAGCTATATTAAATTAAAATGTTCTAAATCTAGTTTATTCTACTATGATTTCACTCCTTAAAGTTAATGCATTATTAGAACATGCATGTATATATGTATACAAACACACATAAACACATCTAATTTCAAAGCCTAGTCATAACATAAAGATGAATACTAACAGTTCAAATCATTTAGTAATTTACTAGTTTAGTGTTAAGTATATGTAGCTATTAAAATACAGAATATAGCTAGTGGCTAGAAAGTTAGTATTACTGATTTAAAAAGGGAAAGTAGAAAGTAAAAAGCCCTAAATTCTTAATTTCTAACACAAATCACTTGAAACTTAAGCACAGAATTCTGAAGATTAATATAAATTACTGACCAAAAAACCCCCATAACTTCTTCGGTAAACAGAACACTTACAGCATCAAATAAAATCAGAGAATGGAAGGGATATTTTTATCTCTAAGGTGAACTACTGAAATGGCTTGCTAGCAGCCATGTCCTAACCTATTTACCCCTACTACCAAAGTAATCTTTATGCAGTAGCCCTTAGTTCATTTAATCTACTGTTAGAAATTCACAATTTATGAATTAAGTCTACACCTCCAGGCTTGCTACAATCCATCCTCTCACTCTTTTTTCACACAGCTTTTTTCCATTTCCTAAAACCAACAACCCTCCAGGCGCAACACCCTGAGATTCCATTTCTATCATTCGGCTTCAGCTCCTTCCTCAGCCTCTCTCCTCTTCAGTGCATTTTATCCTAAGCGAACTAACACAGGAACAACAAACCAAATACTGCATGTTCTCACGAGTGGAAGCTAAACAACAAAAACACATGGACACAAAGACGGCAACAAGAGACACTGGGGCCTACCTGAGGGTGGAGGGTGGGAGAAGGGAGAAGATCAGAAAAAATACCTATTGAGTACTAGCTTATTACCTGGATGACAAAATAATCTGAACACCAAACCCCCATGACACGCAGTTTTAACTATATAACAAACCTGCTCATGTACCCTGAAACCTGAAATAAAAGTTTTTTAAAGACTATTAAAAATTCTAGCAAAATCTGTTTTACCTTGTTTAATGGAGCATCTCCCAAACATATCATAATTTTTTTTTACTTAGCATGCCTTTTAACATCTTGTAAAGCACCAGCTTTCGACTGAAAAGCCATCTGAGAAAGAGCTCTTGACTCTACTCCTGTATTAGCCTCTGGAACTGGCCTCCAGGCACAACTCTCCTCTCCATCTCCCATTCCCCCCACCCAATCTGTTCTACAGCCAGCAGCTGTCTCTTAAAAATGCAAATCTGATTAGCACTAAAGCAATTAAAACACTTTAATGCATTTCTAGGGGTCTAGTGTGAAAATGAGTTTATCAAGGTCTCCTGGATCCTGCTAGATCTGACCTCAACCTATCTCTATACTGTTTGCTGTACCATTCTTCTCACCCACTGTGCTCCAGTCACACTGGCCTTCTAGTTCCTCAAAGGGCTCTGCTCTGACCAGAACCTATTTCTCCACCTTTCACCAAGACTCTATCTCTCCACCCTCAACCATCAACTCTTTACCAAGTTACAACTACTGGTCTTTCAGTTCTCACTTCGATCATGACTTTCACAGAGACTCCATCCAAACTCTCAAAACCTTCTGTTCTTGTATAACACTTTATACTTTTCCTTCAAAATACTTAATACAACTTCCATTGATACATTTAATGAGAAGAGGGTCTTGTTTTGCCAATCTCTGTATTCCCTAGCTCCCAGTATTATGACTGGCACACACAAGGCAGGCAAACATTTTTTAAATTAATGAAACACTGCCAGGCATGGTGACTCACACTGGTAATCCCCGCACTTTGGAAGGCCAAGGCGGGAGGATTGCTTGAGCCCAGTTCAGGACCAGCCTGGGCAACACAGCGAGACCCCCAACTACAAAAAGAAAAAAAAATTAGCTAGGCATGATGGCATGCACCTGTAGTCCCAACTGCTCAGGTGGCTGAGGTGGGAGGATTGCTTGAGCTCAGGAGGTCAAGGCTGCAGTGAGCCATGATTGTGCGATTGCACTCTAGCCTGGGTGACAGAGGAAAGCCTGATTTAAAAAAAAAAAAAAAAAGAAAGAAAAAAGAAATAAAATGAATGAATCTCTGATAATATAATTATCACCTAATCATAATAAGAGAATCCCTACTAACTATAAACATTTTTATAACCAATCACTTTAACAAAAACCTTCAGCAATCTCCTGTGGAATTTTAGCTTTAAAATGTGTATTTATCCATAGAGTACGTTTCCATTGCTACTGCATATGTACAACCAAGAAAGAGATAAACAAATTTTAAATATATTTGAATATATTTGAAACCTCACATACTTCTTACACTACCAGTGTATGAGAATTCTAGTTTCTCCACATCCCTTCCCAGCATTTGATATTATCAATCTTTTGTAATTTTAGCCATTCCAGTGGATATGTGCTGATATCTACTGTGCTCTTAATTTGCATTTCTGTGGTGAATGAGATTGAATAACTTTTTGTATGTTTATTACCAATGGAATATTTTCTTTTGTGATGCATCTGTGTATTTTTGTTGTTTAAAACACACATGTGCACACACCCGTGCACACACAATCTTTTCCTTTATGGGTAATAATCTTTTTGTGTCCTGTTTAAAAATCTTTTCCCTACCTGAAAGTTATGAAGATATTCTCATAGTTACCTTCTAGAGTATCTATTACTTTTGTATTTCACATTTAGATCTACAATCCACCTGGAATTTATTTTTGTGTATGGTATAAGGTACAGGGAGAGATCAAGATGAACTTTTTCCCCATACAGACAGGTTGACAAGACTCTCTTTTCCCCACTTTTCTGAAATGCCACCTTTATCATAAACCAAGTGTCCATATCTGTCTGGATCTTTTTCCAGACTCTATTCTGATCCATTAGTTTGTTGTCTAATTTTGCACTAACACCACGGTGTCTTAATTACTGTGGCTTTATAAGTCTTAATGTCCATCAGAGTCGGTCAGTCCTCTCACTTCCTTGTTCCTAGAGACTGACTTGGCTGTGCCTGGTCTTTTTCATTTTTATATCAATTTGCCATTTTTCACACATGCACACACAAACACACAATGCACACATATCTGGGATTTTGTTTGGACTTGTATTGAATCTGTGATTGGTTTCGGAAGAACATCTTTACAATATTCACAGTCTTTCAAGCCATGAACATAGTATATCCCCTCAATTATTTAGCTCAGTGTTTCTCTTAGCCCCTTACAGAAGTCTACAAGGTTAATGCTCTCATTCTCTTACAAGCATATGGTGGAGTTTTCCAGGAGCTTGTATGTGACATCACAATAGGCTAGATGCAGAAGTGGATATAAGAATCCACCTGTCTTAATTAAGACATTTTTAAAAATTTCCAAAAATGTAAAACGATGCCACTCTTTGTTTTGTAAAATACATCTATTTTTCATAAGCATAATATTTATGTTGGAATGTAATGGGTTATTATTTTAAAATAAATATTTAAAAGTTTTTTCAACTTTATTTTGTAATTTGGTAAATACAGACAGCCAACATAAACAAAAACCTCTTTTTTTAGCATTAAAATAACAGACAAAAAATTAAAAATAGTATTTTATTGCAGTAATGTGCATTCACATGAAGTTTTAAGAAATAATACCAAGATATCCCTTTGTCTAGTTTCTAATGGTAAAACTTTGCAAAACTATAATATAACCAGAATATTAACATTGATATAATATACCAATATTCATATTTACCCAGTTTTTATTTATTTGGATAGTGTGTCCTTGATTTTTAATATTATAAAGGGGGTCCTAAAACCAAAAAGCCTGATAACTGCTGATTTAAAATTTCTTTAACATTTGTTTGTACTTTTTTATTTGTACAGACTGTACAACTACAGGTTGGTCTAACACTGTGGGTAAGTATGCGGCTTTGAAAATTGATTCCTTTTTGTTTTTCAAGGGGCTCATAAGAAAATAATTGAATTGATGGAGTTCTGGAAATTTTAGGGCATTTTAAGACTCCAAGTACCATACTGTGAAGTATGTGTGCTTGCTTTTGTGTGAGAATGTATGCATGTTTATGTATAAATTTGTTAACAATTCTAGAAAAAAAAAATTGGAACACAGGTATGTTTTTCTCTGTAGAACTAACTTTGTTATATGAAGCCATTCCCTTGGCAGGTCATTGGTAAGATCTGCTGAACAGCAAACAAATCTAAAAACCTAGACACATTCTACAGATGTGATCTTACAATGCAGAAGAACAGATTTTTTTCTAAATCTAGGCTTAACACTATTTTTGCTTTACATTAAATTGGTATATTTTAAAATTATTATACTGTTGTCAGACACCAGGCTTGCTGTTAAACTTCCAGTGACTTATTTCTCATATGTCTGTCAAAAATGATCTCTACCAACCTACACTCATCCATTTTTAATGTGGAATTTTAAATTAATACCCATTATCTTTTCATCTTATTATTTAAAACTCATTATTTTATGCTTTTTGAAGTTCTCTCTCAGCTCCCACAGCTTTATCTGCTTAAATGTTACACAGGATAGGGTCAAGATTAAGAACACAAGGACCACTATGTTAGTCTTCCCTTTGGGTTGACACTGAGTGATCAATCAGCAGGCTGACATGTATACAGTAGTTCACCCAGCAGTTAGCCTAATCCTGATAATATTCATGCCAAATTTTTGTCATGTTAACCGTAAAGATATAACAAGAGTCTTTCCATGTGCTTTACAAAAAAAATCAAGCTATACTGTTTGCAACATTTCCCCCAGTTATGTTTCTAAACCTTGACCAAAAAGGAAGTAAAGATAAGTCAATATAACTTGTTTTCAGAAAACTCAAATTGGCATCTAGTGTTCAACACAGTCTCTTCCAGAACTATCTATTTAATAGTAGATATTAGAATTTTACCAGTGTAGAGTAGAAGACCATTTTAAACAAACGTACCTATAAACAACAAATGTGTATGTAAATTAAAAGCCATTCCATCAGTTGCCTTCCATCCTCCTATTCTTGTTCTGGTTTATAAATTTTAAAAGTCCTCTTTTCACTGCCTTCAAAAATATTTTCACAAAATTCACGTAACTATGGGCTTCAACATTCCTAATTCTAAGAGACTTGGGGCTGTTTTTTCAATTCATTCTTAGACGGATATTCATCGACAAATGCTTTATACATTCATAAAGAATGGGGCAAAAGAGCATACTGTATAAAACTGCTTTTCTAATTCTTCACATCTCCTATTGGAATTGTTTAAAATTCTAAAATCCAAATTTTATCTTTTAAAACCCCTTTGTCCTTCAAAAATGACTTGCCTTTTTGGTAATTATACTTAGGTTTTCTCTGAACTTTCTGTAGTCCACTTGTAAAAAGCTACAAAATACATCTAACCATATCCAGAATTCCATTATTTGCTTAAAATACTCTCTTCCCAAGGTGTTCATCACATCGTCAAGCAGTCATTCCTGATGAAATAAAAGGTTCAGAGAAAAGGCAAGTATAATACAGAAATACATACTGAACCATCAACACCAGCTTCTTTGAGTGGCCAAACACTAGCAAACTAAAATTCATTAGTTATATTGATGTTTCTATATTTAATCCATAAAATATTACTGGGAATAGCCATTTAGGCATTTTTCTCCAATTGAGATTTTTCTTTTTTTTTCTGCTTGTTGTAAAAGATCCAAAAGTGACATAATTGAAAATCTACATTTCCCTCTCAGAGACAACCATTGTTAACAGTTGAGGTATTTTACTAGATATTTTCCCTATGCAAATAACCCCCCAAAGGGCTCACATCATACATACTGTCTTGCAATTAACATTTTTTACATTTGAGTGTTTTTAAAGTGAGAAAAACTTATATAGTATTCCCAAATATAAAGACTGGCTGTAAATGTCAAGGATGGGTTGAAAAGGGAAAAAGATGCCATGTTATACAGAGTTAAGAGTTTAGGCCAGGCGCGGTGGCTCATGCCTGTAATCCCAGCACTTTGGGAGGCCGAGGCGGGTGGATCACGAGGTCACAAGATCGAGACCAGCCTGACCAACATGGTGAAACCCCGTCTCTACTAAAAATAGAAAAAATAGCTGGGCGTGGTGGCACATGCCTGTAATCCCAGCTACTCGGGAGGCTGAGGCAGGAGAATTGCTGGAACCTGGGAAGCGGAGGTTGCAGTGAGCCGAGATCGCGCCACTGCACTCCAGCCTGGTGACAGAGCAAGACTCCGTCTCAAAAAAAAAAAAAAAAAAAAAAAAAAAGAGTTTAACATATAACAATGATTTCCTATTTCATTTAAGCTGAAACAAATCTGCTGATGCTTACTCAAAGTCAAAACAACCCAACCTTTCTGTACACTATTACTTTCCTCGTTAACTGCAACTTTTAAAAATATTAAAACATGCAAAAAAAAAACCCTCAATCAAATACTCAAAGCAAGTCCTGTAATATTTTGAGCAAAAAAGAAAAAACATTAAATCTATTAGGCATAAAAAGTGTATAAAGGTGTTAAGTTTCTTAGTTGTAACTAATATTTTACCGTTATTTTCCCTGAAAAATACCATTTAGTAAATTTAGAAACTGAGAGAAGTTAGAGATTGTTAAAATTCTTTCACTATACAATTAGAAAAATCCAACATGCTCTGAGAAAGTGTACTCTCACCTATTTTAACCTGTGACTTTATTTTCATAGCGTACTATTTCAGTCAATAAAAGACTTGTAGATCGTTACTACTACCACTCCTTTATTCCTCTCCAACAGTTCTGCGATCCACTCCTCCCCATACAACTCTGCCACATACATAATATCATAAAAGTAAATTTGGCTTTACTTAGAAGTTCTTTACTAATTCTTCTGAACTGAAAAGTACAGAAAAACAAAATTTTGCATATTATTTGTAGGCAGTTCACTGAAACCTTAAAAAAAAAACATAACCACGAATCTGTATCCTGCGTTTTTCTGTATGTTCATAAATTGTTTTCTACTTGGTCTTCACATTCCCAGGGAATCAGAGGCACGTAAGAGAACAGACTAAATCCAAGGAAAAAATACACTCCAAGCATGATCTCCATGTATTAATTATAGTTAGGCCACCCCTCCTCCATGTGTGCACAACATCCCGTATAGATAGCCTTCAGCGTACACTTTACACTTGATTTTCATTTCTTGTTTACTTGACTGTCCCCTCCAGTATCATTCTGCAATATCAATACTCTGCTGCTGACCTATACAGTAAGCACACAATATTTACTGCATGCTGTGAAAAGCACCTTCATCACCTAGTTGTCCAAACCAGAAAACAGGTGCATGCACATCTTTAAATAATCCCTCAAGCCAATCCACCTCCAATTCCTACCAAGTCTATTTCGTATATATTTTAAGTCCATCTACTATTTTCCAACCCTCCTGCCACTAGGCTAGTTCATCTCATAGTCATCTCTCTCAGACTACTCAACTTCCTCAAATGTCTCTCTACCTTCAGCTCTGTCCTCTCTTTTCAGTGCCTTGTCCACACTGCAGCCAAAAGTGATTTTTCTTAAAAAAGAAAAATTGGTTGTCCATTTAACCTGATTAAAATCCTTCAACTGGCCAGGCACAGTGGCTCACGACTGTAATCCCAGCACTTTGAGAGACCGAGGCAGGCAGATTACTTGAGGTCAGGAGTTCGAGACCAGCCTGGCCAACATGGCGAAACTCCGTCTCTACTAAAAATACAAAAATTAGCTAGGCGTGGTGGCATGTGCCTGTAATCCCAGCTACTCAGGAGGCTGAGGTGGGAGAATCACTTGAACCCGGGAGGCAGAGGTGGCAGTGAGCTGAGATCATGCCACTGCACTTCAGACAGAGCAAGGCTCAGTCTCAAAAAAAAAAAAAAAATCCTTCGGCACTTCTGTTCACTTCCAGGTCTTTACACATGCTATTTTCCCTCTCTCTGAAATAGTTTCCCATAATCCTCCCTCCCTAACAATCTTGACTAACATTTACTCATCACTGAGCAGCTCAAACATCAACTTTATCCAGAAAGTCTTCTCAGCCGGGCACGGTGGCTCACACCTGTAATCCCAGCACTTTGGGAGGCCGAGGCGGGTGGATCACGAGGTCAGGAGTTCGAGACCAGCCTGACCAACATGGTGAAACCCTATCTTTACTAAAAATACAAAAATTAGCCAGGCATGGTGGCGCATGCCTGTAATCTCAGCTACTTAGGAGGCTGAGGCAAGAGAATCGCTTGAACTCGGGAGGTGGAAGTTGCAGCGAGCTGAAATCACGCCACTGCACTCCGTCTCAAAAGAAAAAAAATCTTCTCCCCTCCCCCAATCTAGGTGAAATATGCCTTCATAAGCTTCCATACTGTATTATTACCATTACATATCATTAAACATAACTGATGTAAATTTATAATTGCCTGTGTGTTATCTATACACTCCAGTAGACTACAAGCTGTGTTGGGGCAGGGGCAATGTCTGGCTATTCTGTTCACCATCATAATTATAGTGACTAATACCAAGCCTAGGCTGAGGCTGGGGGACTGACAGAAGATAATCACTCTGGCTCTGTCAGTGCCTCAATTTTTAGTAGTAAACACTGATAAATATATACGTTCACTTTTTTAAATGTTTGAGATATCATTCACATACCATAACCCATTTAAAGTGTATAAACAAACAGATTCACAGAGTTGTGAAACCGTCAGCACAATTTTACAACATTTTTGTCACCCTAAAAAGTTGTACCCATTAGCAGTTATTCACCAACTCCCCTCAACACCTCTAGTTTCTGGTAACCATTTATCTGCCTTCTTGCTTCATACACAGATTTGCCTATTCTGGACATTTCATATAAATGGAATCATACATCATGTGGTCTTTTGCGACTGGCTTCTTTCACTTAGCATGTTTAAGATTCATTTTTGTAACAATTATCAGCACCCCCTTTTTGCTACTGACTAATATTCCACTGATTCCAGGGACAAAACATATCACTTTATTCATCAGCTGATAAGACATTTGTGTTTTCATCTTTGGCTATCATCAATAATGCTGCCATGAACATTACTATACACATTTCTGTATGGACACGTTTAATTCTCTTGAGTATATACCTAAGAGTAGAACTGCTGGGTCATATGGTAACTCTGTTTAACCTTTTGAGAAAATGCCAGACTGTTTTGAAAGTGGCTGTACCATCTTACTACTACCACCAGCAGTGCATGAGGGTTCCAATTTCTCCATATCTGCTGTGACTTAAATATCCCTCCCAAAACTCATGCTGAAACTTGATCCCCAATGTGGCATTGTTGAGAGCTGGGGACTTTGGGAGGTAACTGCATCAGGAGGGCTCTTCTCTCATAAATGGATTAATCCACTCATGGATTAAAGGGTTAATGAATTAATGGATTATCATGGGAGTGGAACTTGTGGCTTTCTAAGAAGAGGAAGAGAGACCTTGAGCACGTTATCACACTCGGCCCCCTCACCATGTGATACCCTGTGCTGCCTCGGGACTCTCTACAGAGTCCCCAACAGGCAAGAAGGCTCTCACCAGTTGACCCTACAACCTTGGACTTCTTAGCCTCCATAGCTGTAATAAGTAAGTCTTTTTAAATAATCCAGTTTCTGGTATTCCATTATAAGCAACAGAAAACAGGACTAATATAACATCCTAGTCACTACTTGTTATCTCTTTTTTATTATAGCCATCCTAGTAGGTGTGAACTAGTATCTCATTGTGGTTTTGATTTGCATTTCCCAAATGGCTAATTTCATTTTACTGTCAACTCTATGAGGGTACTGTTGGTATATTTTTGCTCAAAAATGTGTCTCCTCAGCACTTAATAGTGTCTGGCACAGAAGAGACCTTTAATATATGTTAAATGAATATATAAAAGAGGATTTTTTTTTTAGGTGTGTGCATGGCAGAGGAGATGGACTGTATGCAAGTGAGGAGAAAACAGAAAAAGACCCTGAGATTCTAGCTTAGTAAATGGAAGACTGATATAAAAAATAAGATAGGGATCATGTAAGGAGGACAGATCATATAAAAAGAAAGTTGAAACTACATAAATAACACAAAAAAGAAAAATAGACATATGAGAACCTTGGCAACATTCATCTTCAAGAAAGAAACTGACAAAAAGGTACACTGAACAGGAGCATTCAGAAGACAAACCAGTAGTGAATAGGGTCATAGAAGGCTCAAGACATCTGCTGATAAGTTACCTATAACTTACAAAGCTTTCTCAGGGATGTCTTCCATTGACACTCTGGGTTAAGCCCACCTAATAAAGCCTTTAATTTCACCTTGTATCTCTACTCTACCACTTATTTACATTGTAATCATCGGCTCATGCTGCCACCTCAACTAGATTGTATACTACATGTAGCCAGGGACCATTGTTTTTAGAGATTAGTACTGTGCTGGACATATGATAAATGGTGATCTATGTTTCTTGCATGAATGAGTTATTCACTAATTTAAATGAATAACAGCATCATACAAATGAATACAGATATTGTTTAATATTTTAATAACTTCAAAATTTTCAAACATTAGAACTAAAACTTACATAAAGAAAAAAGGAAGAACACTTTTTACCTTGTCTTCCCCAATTGCTTCTCTGAGTGAAATACAACTAATTTTATTCTCACAAACACACACACACAGAGTAATAAAGCAATAAAATAATTTTCCTCAGCTGGGCATGGTAGCGCATGGCTGTAATCCAAGAACTTTGGGATGCCAAGGCAGGAGGATTGCTTGAGCCCAGGAGTTTGAAACCAGCCTGGGCAACACAGCAAAACCTTGTCTCTACTACTAATAATAATGATTTTAAAAGTTAGCCAGTTGTGGTGGGCACATGCCTGTAGTCTCAGCTACTCAAAAGGCTGAGGTGGGAGAATCACTTAAGGCCGGGCAGTCGAAGCTGCAGTGAGCTGTGTTCACACCACTGCACTCCCAGCCTGGGTAACAGAGCAAGACCCCATCTCAAAATAAACAAACAAAAAAAAACCAATAAATAAAACAAAAATCTGCCTATGGATGACATATAGGGGATAATATTACCGCATGAATTTAACAGGTGTGTCAACATGAGTACTTTCATGGTTAGTTTTCCATTTTCAATATACTAGAAACTTTATTAAAAATGTCTTTTGCAGACTTAGAACCCAAATCTCCATCAATGATGAACTGGATAAAGAAAATGTAGCACATATACACCATGGAATACAGCCATAAAAAAGAATGAGTTCATGTCCTTTGCAGGGACATGGATGAAGCTGGAAGCCATCATTCTCAGCAAACTAATACAGGAACAGAAAACCAAACACCTCAGGTTCTCACTCATAAGTGGGAGTTGAACAATGAGAACACATGGACACAGGGAGGACCATCACACACTGGGGCCTGTCGGGGGCTCGGGGGCAAGGGTAGGGAGAGCATTAGGACAAATACCTAATGCACGCGGGGCTTAAAACCTAGATATGAGTCGATAAGTGCAGCAAACTACCATAGCACACATATACCCATGTAACAAATCTGCACGTTCTGCACATGTATACCAGAACTTAAAGTAAAAATTTTTTAAAAAGTATTTTGTATAAACAATCATTTAAATGGCATGTTATTTTGAGCAAAACTAAGATTGCAGGTAAGATTTCTAAGAAACAATCCTAAGGAATACAATGTGATGAGCGAGTAAAGATGTACATGGTATAGGCCAGGTGGGATGGCTCACACCTGTAATCCTAGCACTTTGGGAGCCCAAGGTGGGTGGATCACCTGAGGTCAGGAGTTCAAGACCAGCCTGGCCAACATGGTAAAACCCTATCTTTACTGAACTACAAAAATTAGCCAGGCATGATGGCAGGTGCCTGTAATCCCAGCTACTCGGGAGGCTG
The DNA here is from genome assembly GCF_028878055.3 of Symphalangus syndactylus. Classification (NCBI taxonomy): domain Eukaryota; kingdom Metazoa; phylum Chordata; class Mammalia; order Primates; family Hylobatidae; genus Symphalangus; species Symphalangus syndactylus. The sequence goes on from NC_072435.2 coordinate 75,291,680, forward strand.
AGATGGAGTGCAGTCAGCTGAGATCGCGCCACTGCACTCCAGCCTGAGCTGCTGAGGGAGACTTCGTCTCAAAAAAAAAAAAAGATGTACATAATATTCACCATATAATAAAAAGTGGAAAATATACTAAATGTTCATCAGGAAAAGACTACGAAAATAAATTCCAAGATGTATATGCACACGCACACACAATGGAATACTATATACTCATTAAAAGGGAAAATGTATATGAATATTCATTAACACAGAAATGTTTCTTAAAATAGATAATGTTTCAAAACCTGTTATAAACCAGAAAATTAGGTATGATCCCATTTATAGAAAATTACATACCTGTATAGAGATATTTAAAAGGATGTTCAACTTTTAAATGGAGCAAATCCAGTCCCGAAATTTTGGATAACATTTAATTTTTTACATTTGTCTTTAGTGTTTTAATTAAATAATTATTCTTAAACTTTTACAACTATTTTTATTTGGGATAAAATTCACATACAACATTAAATATACAAAAGTAAGCCATGTTTAAAAATAAAAAGGAGAGGCCAGGCACGGTGGCTCACGCCTGTGATCCCAGCACTTTGGGAGGCTGAGGCGAGTGGATCACTTGAGGTCGGGAGTTTGAGACCAGTCTGGCCAACACTGTGAAACCCCGTCTCTACTAAAAATAAAAAAAATTAGCTGGGCGTGGTGGTGGATGCCTGTAATCCCAGCTACTCGGGAGGCTGAGGCAGAAGAATCACTTGAACCTGGGAGGCGGCGTTTGCAGTGAGACGAGATTGTGCCATTGCACTCTAGCCTGGGAGACAGGGCAAGACTCTGTTTCAAAAAATAAAATAAAATTTAAAAAAAGGAGATGGGGACAACCTATATAAAAGCAAGACACTGAAGACTTAATAATTACTTATTAAATTTTCATGTATATCAAAAAAAATGGAAAACACTGAGAAGATAAAAAATATAAAGGCATTTTACCTGTAAAAAATGATGGTTCAAAGAGTTAAACAGCAACAGGCATTTTAAAAGAAAAAAATCTTGAATATGCTACAGAGTTCTTAAGTAGATTCCATGACTTGGAAGGAATACAGAAATTGCTGAATATGTCATCTGTCCAAATCTTTTAAGAAAAACTGTAGAAATTAAAATATCTTTGAGAAAAACAATAGCTCTTAATGAATTAGTGTCATGATCTAGAGACAGCAGCATCACAATCTTTTTTTAAAATGTGAGACCTGGTCTCACTCTGTCGTTCAGGCTAGAATGCAGTGGCGTGATCACAGCACACTGCAACCCCAACCTCCTGGGCTCAAGCAATCCTCCTGCCTCAGCCTCCCGAGTAGCTGGGACCACAGATACGTGTCACCATGCTCAGCTAATTTTTAAATTTTTTGTAGAGACAAGGTCTCACTTTGTTGCCCAAGCCAGCTCAAGCGATCCTCCCACCTCGGCCTCCCAAAGTGCTGGGATTACAGGCATGAGCTACTGTGCCAGGCAGCACCAAAATCTTTTGCAGAAAACGCAAACATGCACAAAAAAGACTATGTTCACAAGCTATAACATTGACTTGTTTCATCAAAATCTAGAACACAAATGAACAGTACTTTAGGTTTACAAATTCTGAAGCATACTCAAATCCAGACAATGTAAAGAGTTAACTTAAATCCAAGGTGACATTTATGATCATATTCCAGTTAAGAATAAGCTTTTTAGAAAGTATCATGTAATCACAGATATTTATTAACCATGATTACTACATGATCCACCTTTATTCACTAGATACATCTTCGAATGATATTTTCAAAATTTAAAAACTCTCCTGAAAGAAAAAAAAACTCTCAACACTGAGGATATTTTAAAAAAATGTTCTGGAGCTGAAACTCCTATAGAAAAGCTCTAGAAGTGTTCCACGCAAGAATATAAATACTCAAATAAGTTTATAACTATCTAAAACAATTTTGAAGGCTAATAAAATAGATATAATTTGGGATGTTTATTACAAGTAAAGGTTGAGTGCATACGTGTACGTGTGTGTGTGTATAACAGTCCATGAAAATATACTTTCCCACATGGTTATTAATCTTTAGGAGGGTGCCAAGTGACATCTCACAAAATGTATTCTCTTCTGCACTATGCAGTATTCAAGAAAATGACACGAACTTTGTACAATCTTATGATTTTAGTGTTAGAGGTCATGTTAAACTAAGAAAACAGTAATTTCAGCTCAAATGTGAGTTAAATCATCAAGTTAAAGTAAAGCGTTTTATTAAGTGAAGCTCTCTCTGCAGAATATCTCACTCAATATACATAACATTTAAATAGACTACTAAAAAAGTGACAGCTGAGGAATGCTTTCACTTCTTTCCATGGTTTCTACTGAATGTCATTTCAGAAATGCCTATGTAACACATGACAATGTGGAATGTCTCCTCCCATGAAAGAGCATTTGAGTTGAGCAGCAAGCACACTTGGGGCAGTAACACAGAACTCAAGCGTGTCTTTTTATGGTTAGCCAGCATAACAATGCAAAGATAAACAACCAAAACACTAATAAGGTCAGAAAATACTGACATAGAGGGAGCCATAGTAAAAATGTTATTTGGAAAAAAAAGTATGAGTAAAATAACTAGAAAATATGCATTATTTCTAATATTACCATACTAGAGATTTCTTTTCTCTTTCTTTTCTTTTTTCTTTATTGGTAGAGACACGGTCTCCCTATATTGCCCAGGCTGGTCTTGAACTTCTGGGATCAAGTCTCTTGCCTTGGCTTCTCAAAGTGCTGGGATTACAGGTGTGAGCCACTGCATCCAGCCTAGAGATTACTTTTCTAAATGAACACTCAAGGATTTGTTTAAAGAATTTTTAAACTAAGTTACATAAACTGAAGCATCTATTGATAATCAGTAATAGATCTCATTTCAAAAATAAATCTAACACCCCAATAATTTTTTTCTTTAAGACAGAATCTCGCTCTGTCACCCAGGCTGGAGTGAAGTGGCATGATCTCAGTTCACTCCAACCTCTGCCTCTTGGGTTCAGGCAATTCTCGTGCCTCAGCCTCCCGAGTAGCTGGGATTACAGGCATGCGCCACCACGCCTGGCTAATTTTTATTTTGTATTTTTAGTAGAGATGGGGTTTTGCCATGTTGGCCAGGTTGATCTCAAATTCCTGAGCTCTGGTGATCCGCCTGCCTAGGCCTCCCAAAGTGCTAGGACTACAGGCATGAGCCACCATACCCAGCCACCTAATAAATGTTTTGATGGTAATAATGGCTACCTTTACATTGTAAGTATTATAAAAGTAAGTGGTTTATATAAGCTTTTTTATTAGGACATTTTAAAAGTTTGTCAGTGTGTTATATTTACCCAATTATTTAATATTCTATGAATTCTGCTCTTCAAAATATTCGTTTACATTGTGTCCAATTTTTTTAAATCATTAAACATTTATTGTGTACCTACTAAAACAAAATGCAGATACAAAAGGAGATTTAAAGAAAAAAGAATCAAAGTCCCTACCTTAAGCGTACCTAAGGGACTTCTTCCCCCCTCCGCCCAGTATGCATGGTATTAAGTTTCCTACAATTTGTCTCTAAAAAGAATCAAATATGTACATGTATGTATGTATAAAAAATTTACTGTAAATGCCAGCTACTCGGAGAGGCTGAGGCAGGAGAATGGCGTGAACCCGGGAGGCGGAGCTTGCAGTGAGCCGAGATTGCGCCACTGCACTCCAGCCTGGGCCACAGAGCGAGACTCCGTCTCAAAAAAAAAAAAAAAAATTTACTGTAAATGATTAAAAAAAACTAAAACAGGCTGAGTGCAGTGGTTTACGCCTGTAATCCCAGCACTTTGGGAGGCTCAGGTGGGAAGATCACTTGGGCCCAGAAGTTTCAGACTAGCTTGGGCAACACAGGGAGACCCTGTCAAAGAAAAAAAAAAATTAGCTGGAAGTGGTGGCACATGCTTGTATTCCCAGCTGATCAGGAGGCTGAGGTGGGAGGATCACTTGAGCCCAGGAAGGCTACAGTGAACTATTTTCATGCCACTGCACTCCAGCTATGGTGACAGTCTGTCACCGTCTCAAAACACACATACACACATCACACCCACACACACACCCAACAACTGAAACAATATAAATCGCTATTAGGGTAGAGAAAAATAAAGGTAGTTAAAAATTAAATTCTATGTCCTGAAAAAAGGAGTGTTTCTTGTTGCTGCTGATGTATTCTGCACATAATGGTAAGGCAAAAATAATCTTGGCACTTCCTAAAATTTAGGACAATTTCGAATTCTGAGATTAATTTAGATACAGTACTATTTCACTTCAATTACCATAGAAAGGTCTATAAAGTATGGGCTAGCTAAAACAAAAGTGGATGAAGAAAAAAATTATATGTGTGTTTCACTTGATTTTCAGCTAATTTACAGAGAAACCTCCAACTACTAAACACCACCATAATGATGAAAAGATTTAAGAATATTTTCTTCTTCAGACTTCAAAGAAGATACCTGGCATAGGGTAAAGTTTAAGCTTTGGCATCAAACAGACCTGCATAAGAATTCCAGCTCTGCCATTTATTTTCTTGTTAACCTTGAGCAAGTGAAAAAGCATGTTGTGAAAATTAAACTATTGTTTGGAAAAGCATTGCTCCTCAATAAAACACTGATTAAGTCATGTCTACTACCTATCTGACTCCAACTGAGAATAAACTTGTAATTGTTGGAGTTCTTCAATCTTTCAAAGAGGTATACCAAAATGCCAATACCTCATCATCTTTTCAACCTTACTGTGGAGCCCCACAAACTTTCAAAAGAAGGGTGGAGTAAAAGATGGCAATTTTTTGCAGGCAGAGGCAATGAAAATAGCAACTTCATATAGTGTCAAGAAGCAACACGTTATGATAGTAACAAAACAACGTTTTATGCCTCCCCCTATTAAAAGGTTTTTAAATAGTTTTCTTTTAAAAATCATCTAATAAGATTTTTAAAATACTTTTCTTATGTGAACTGTAATTTTTAAATGTGGTAATAACAAATGGATGATGAAAAACATTTCCTCTATTCCATCCAGTGTTTATACCTGGCTACACTAGAAAATGCTCAGTCACAGCTTGCAATCATACTGTAGCTGAGGCACATGAAAGATGGTCTTGGTTATGACACCTCAAAGTCAGACCACAAAACTGTTGCCAGGAAGCACAGAGGCAGCAACTACAGAAAAAGCATTATACCAGCAGCAGTGTGGGCACTGGTGCCCTACCAGCACACCCCATACATGGCTAGGGTTGCCCACTTATTTGTAGGAAGTGAGGGGCCAGTTTGGGGTTGGGAGGGTTTTATTTGTTTGTTTAGGTAGGTTTTTAAAAATGGATTTAGGATGATTTCAATAAAAACTTTTGAAAGGTATGAGCATAAAGTGTTACAGCTTTTCTAAAAAGACAACTATGTAGAGAAATATTTTACACCGCACATTCTTTTAGACACAAATTTTAATGCTCTTTAAAAGTTATCCAAGAGGTCTTCCAAGATCTTAACATTCTCCATCAAAAAAAGGGTAAACAGTTACAAACTATAAACTCTTAATTCAGATTTTACATAGTAATCAAACTATTTGCTAACAAGCAACTCAAAATTAATTGCTTCCAGTCTCTTTTACACTTCACATCTTAAGACTACACAAAAGTATTCCTTTTGCTGACGAGAGGATCACATATTTTACAAAGATGCTTAAAATGGCTCCCTTAGAAGTAGATCAAATTTGTATTTTAAGATCAAAAGGATTTCATATTAAACCTATCTGTATGTCTGTACTGGAAAGTAAAAGAAAAACTTTTAAAATTGTAATAGCATAGAACATGGAACTAATCCTACTTTGTATTCCTCTAGAAGTGGTACCCAACCTTGGCATCAGGAACCAGTTTCGTGAATGACAGTTTTTCCACAGATGGGGGTTGGGGAGTGGGGCCAGATGAAACTGTTCTACCTCACATCATCACCAGGCATTAGATGCTCATAAAGAGCACACAACCTAAATACCTCACAAGCGCAAGTTCACAATAGGGTCCGCGCTCCTATGGAAATCTAATGTCGCTGCTGATCTGACAAGAGGCGGATTTCAGGCAGTAATGCTAGCTTGCCAGTGTGTCGCTCACCTCCTGCTGTATGGCCTTGTTCCTTACAGGTCGTGGACCGACCTGTCCACGGCCTAGCGTTTGTGAACGCCCACTCCAGAGGATCTAGCTCAACTGGATATAATATTTTTCTACCACTTAACCAATATCTAGATTGCTTTAGAATTTAATAGAAAGAAGGTCGATATTAAGAATTTTTTAGGCCGGCCACAGTGGCTCACACCTGTAATCCCAGCACTTTGGGAGGCCAAGGTAGGCGGATCACTTGAGGTCAGGAGTTCAAAATGAGCCTGGCCAACATAGTGAAACCTCATCTCTACTAAAAATACAGTAACAGTTAGCCAGGCATGGTGCCACGCACCCGTAATCCCAGCTACTAGGGAGGCTGTGGCAGGAGAATCACTTAAACCTGGGAGGCGGAGTTTGCAGTGAACCAAGATTACGCCACTGCACTCCAGCCTGGGTGACAGAATGAGACTCCATCTCAAAAAAAAAAAAAAAAAAAAAAAGACTTTTTTAAAAATCTCAAGATATTAAAATATCTTGAAATCTACAACAAAGTTTTTAATTTGTTTCATAATCACACAAATTCCATTATGTGCAAGAACAATATGCTAAGTATCTGATGTGAAGGTTTCAAAAATGTATCTCATAACATACAAATAACTTAAAACTTCCTATTGATGATTTGAGGTAAAAAAATAAAATTCAATAAACCTTTAGTGAGCATCTACTATGTGCTAGGCTCTGGAAATACAAAAATTGTGGAAGATTAGGTCCTCAGAGGCTACAAGGGAAGACAAAGACAAACACAAACACTATTCAGTAAAAAGTGTTTTTATTGCAGGAGAGGCAGAATATAAGGTACAGTGAACACCCCAGAAAAGAGAATGTGAATCCTGAACAATGACTAGAATTTTAATTGGCAAACAAGGGAGAGAAGATAAAAAGCATGGCTAAAGGCATGGAAATAAAAAATGTAAAGATCTAGTTGAAATGTAAGCAAGTTAACCAATTTCTATAAAGAATACAACACAATGGAGATATATCAACCATAAGCTAAATCATAAAATGTACTATATCCAAATTTAGAGAGAGGAGTAACACCATCAGAATGATACTGTTCAAAGATTAATATGACAGCAATATGCATGCTAGATTAAATCAGGGAGAGAATAGAGGCAGGAAAAACAATTAAGCTATTACTATACTCTAGGGATAAAAATAAGGCTAGGTGCGGTGGCTCACGCCTGAAATCCCAGCACTTTGGGAGGCTGAGGCAGGTGGATCACCTGAGGTCAGGAGTTCAAGACCAGTCTGATCAACATAGAGAAACCGCATCTCTACTAAAAACACAAAATTAGCTGGGCATCGTGGCACACACCTGTAATCCCAGCTACTCGGAAAGCTGAGCCAGGAGAATCACTTGAACCCGGGAGGTGGAGGTCTCGGTGAGCCAAGACAGCGCCACTGCACTCCAGCCTCGGCAACAAGAGCGAAACTCCATCTCAAAAAAAAATAATAAAATAAAATAATAAAGGTATGAACTAGGTTGCCAGTAAAGAGTGGCAAAGAAAAGAACTGATGCCAAGGTAACTGTAAAGAAAAGACCGAGCTAGAAGATAGACTGGATTATGCATAGACAAGGGGAATGAGTAAACAATAACTAAAATGTTTAACTTGATTCTAAAGATTAATGTATCATTAACAGAAACAGGAACATCAATGAGAAGACTAGGCTTGATAAGGAAAGATAGACCTGTTTTAGGTGAATTTAAAGAAGTTCCTGACGATGTAAAATTGTCTTATAACTAAATTAATAATACTTTTTAAATAATTAGTTAAAAAGGATGCTGGTAAAGTCTAAAGATAAGTATCTCTAATGTTAACGGATAAACGTAAAATTATAATACTGAATTGCAATTATGAAAATCTGTATTTGAACAATAAGAAATCCTTTGAAGAAATCACAAAGGTTAACGTGAATACAGTAGTTGCCATTCTATGGCAAAGGGGATGAACTTGTATTTACTGTATTACTACTTAAAAGACATTATTAAATATAAAATTACAATACATTTAATATTTCATTTTAAATCAATACATAACCCAAAAAAATGGAAATGAGGCTTGGAGCTTTGCAGAAATGAGGGAACCATAAACTGACCTGGAAGTCACTGGCACAGAGGAAAAAGAAAAGATTTTAAAGTTAAAATCAACAGGCTAAACTCAAAACTGCTGGAGAAAAATCTCAGCCCTGTATTTTATGCACAACAGTATCAGTAAGAATCAGCAATAAGACATTCTATATATAACCTTATTAATCTCCTTAAATCTTTATGAAGTATGCTAAAATAGAGATATAATCACATACTGTAAAACTCTACCAGGTAGCTATAAAATCAGAAGCTGATTATTGCCCCATTGGTAATAATGAAATTCTACTCTAGACCTCGGTTCTAGAAAAACCAGAAATTTATATCTATGGTTAACTTTGTGCTGTTTTGTAGCTTTGGGGGTCAGGTCCCAGGTGGAGTGGATCGGTGAGAAAGGCTATTCTGGAGACTAAGATAGGAAATTTGACAAGAAACGCTTTTTCTTCTATATAGAAGACTTATTTCTATACAAAAAGAACAGCTGAAGACTGGATATCTTTTATAACTTCTCATGAGGGAGCACATTCAACAAATAAAAGCAAAATATTCGATTTTTAAAAGTATGTTTGTGGGTTGTGATGTTCCTAAAACTTTTCTCTTGACAATAAAATTTAGAACACTTGATCAAAACCAAAAAGTAAATGAATATTCAAAAAACAATAAACAATTAACCCGGTTATACATTTTAGGTATTCTACGATTTTTTGAGAGGTTAAAGTTTTAAAGAACTATTCAAGAACTATTAAATCAGTGATTTTAGTTTTTATAATTAAGTATGGAAAACAAGCTAAGTTCAAGAGATTTCTTAAAAGCTTAAAAGTTTTTAATTTTGTTTATTGTCTTTCACTAACTGTTGTCCTAAATTTGCCCAAAGTGAACTCCCTGTTTTCATAGTAACAATGGGAAAAAAGTACAAGAGTTGATAAATAAGAAATGAGAGTGAAGAAAACATAACAAAAATTTTAATGCTTGATATTTTAAAGACTGGCTTCACTGATTTAAGGAATTTGCAGATAAGGAAAAATGTTATGGAAAAGGGGAGGTGGTTGGAGATTATCGGGTCAAACTCACACAATGACAAAAAGTGACAGAAAGATATTATGAAAATGGTGTAAATTTAGAAACTTCTGTTTGTCAACTAAAACAAAATACCCAATAAAGATATATCTACACAACACCAAACTGACCACTGAATTCAGTTAATCAGGAAGACAATGGTAAGTCTGATAATTCTTGTAACATGGGAATATTGAGAGGAGAAAAAAAGATCTTAAGAAGGCAGTTAAATGTATTTTCTCTTCCTCCCTAAACCAATATTACAATAATGTTAAATATCAAAACTTTTTGTCTTCCTCTAGGCCAATACAACTGGGTTCCTCCACGACAATAGTAACTTTAAATTTCTATCTGACAATTTGAATAAAACATACTGATGCGAACCATTATCCAATTATCCTGACCTCCTACAGTAATAATCGTCTTTCAAATCTGTTTCACACTAAAATGTGTAAAGTACACTTGAAAGAAATTTGAAGATTCATCTTATATAATTACATTATCATTTTTAATGCCAAAAGTTTCCTTCATTCTCAACACCATGGTTTTAAAATCTTAACAGTTATGATATGCCTTAAATAAACTTCACCCAAATAAAAACTTTGCTGTGCATTAGAGAATCTAAATTAATGAAATTGAGAAAGAGCAAGATACCCCGCTATATTTTTACTGGGTGCCACATTTTTAATTCCATATTTGTCCTGCAATTTGTCAATCATTTCAATGTATCTAGTCAACTTTGTAAACAAAGGCTATACTCCAAATCTGATATAATTCCATTATATAAAATTTAAAACGGTCATCACTCCCTTAAACAGTAAGCAGTACAAGGAAAAATGTCACTACACACGTCTTTTAAAAAGGCATCAAGTTAATATTCATGAAATATAAAGCCTTGTTTCAACCAAGGCAACTTTGAGATAGCTTACAATTCTTTTCATTGTAAGGGGAAGCTATTGCTGCAAAGTCATTTTCTATTACAGTTATTCCAAGTTGCCCGCTAAGAAAGTAGAAAAAGCCTATGCCTTGTCACCTATTACCATCACTTAAAAATTGCTTTTTATGCAAACCTCTAAGTGGTTGTGTTGCTTTTGGCCTGTTAAAGGCAAGGCAACATTATCTCTGGATTGCCAATAGTTTCTCCTTATTTGGCTAACACTGAGAGATCCCAATCAGACTACTATAAAACTTTAACATGCACAAAGCATCCATTTTGAGAAAAGTTTGTGACCAGCTTTCTTTTTTCCCACCCCCAAAAGAAAAACCAGAGCTTGGAAACCGGCTTTGAAAACAGTGTCCCCTATTTATTCTTCTCTTTCTAACACCAGTGCACACCCCAGGACCTGGGGCTCAAGGATCTCTGACACTGCGGCAAACCTCGAGTATCAGACTCAACACGTTCCGGTCCGGAGGTGGGCAAGCCCTTTAGAGGGCTTCCTTACTCTGCCCACTTCCATCCCCTTCCTTTCGGCCGGTGCAGATCAGCTAATTACACCCTGTTTTCCCCTCCCCAGTGACCAAGAGTAATAAATGAGAAAACAGGAAATCGTTCGCTCAGGGCACACGGCTTAGGGCTCTAGATTACTATTATTATCATCATCATTTGTAATCAAGTCCTAAAAAGTGCAACAAATCCAGTGCCCATCTACAAGTCAAAGATGTTCATCTGCCTAAGCGTTCCTAATGCCCCTTGTTAGTTTTCTTCCTTCAGCATCCAACCCTCCGAATATATCACTGACACGGGGGCCCAGGCACAACCCCACTATACCCCTCCTTGTCTCGACCCCAAATCCCAGACTCATGCACGAATCGCCCTGGGGCCCCAAAACGACCACAGTTCCTTTTCCCCTATGCCCCGGAAATCACCCGGTTCCCAACTCCACCAGCAACTGTTCTGAAGCGGGGCCTCAAGTCCAGCGCCCTCCCCTCCAGCAGCTCTCCCTCCCGCCCTCTCGGGAAACCGCCCCCTCACCCCGCAGCAGGGAGTCTCCCGCTGCCCCCAGCCTCAAGAGGTGGAGAACTGAGGGCAGGCCCCGGCAGGAGGCCGACGAGAACCCTCAGGGTCAGGAGAGCCGGCGGCGGGGCGCACAGACCTGGTGCAGGGCAGTGAGTCCGTCCACATTGGCGTAATTGATGTCGGCGCCGCGGTGCAGCAGCTTGAGGACCTCGTCCGTGTCGCCGCTGGAGCAAGCAGCCAGGAAGACGGCGCCATCGTCGAACTTCACCTTGGTCTTCTGGCGCTTCACCACCGGAGGCTCCAGGTCCGTCTCGGAGCCGATCCAGCGCTTCAGCTGCTCGTTCCGCTTCTGCTTCGCGTCCGCCATCTTCATCCCCTCTCCTGCCGCCGGGTCTTCTTATCGCGAGGGGGGGAAGGGGGAGGCGGAGAGGGAAGAGAGGGGAGGCAGGGGGTGTGTGAATGTTTCTATGAGTGCGGGTCAGAGGAGGGCTGGGAACCGGGAGGAGACGCTCGAGACTTCCAGTATCCCACAGAGCACTGGGGCGGCGCGCCCGGCCGAGCGGACCTCCCTTCCTACCACAGAAGCCCTCCCGCCCCCAGCACGGCCACCCGTCATCGGCGGCCAATCTAACGTAACTTCGCGAGATCCGGACTGGGAGGTGCCCTTCGGCCAGTGCGCATGCGCCCTGGGCCTGCGCCCGCCCCAGGAAGAGCGCTCCCGCGAACTTTGGCGGGGGTGGCTGGGCCACCGGAGGGAAGCGGGTGTGGCCCAGGCAGCGGGGGCTGGGACAGACCTGGAAAGGAGGAAGCGGGGAAGGAAGGTTGTCCTGTCGGGCTGGGGGCTCCCGGGAATCCGGAGACCAGCAGTGGAACCGCAAGGCTCTACAGGGCAGAGCTGCCTCCCGGGTTGTCTCAGCTACGCCGAGTCGTTGGCTCAGGGCAGAGGATTTTCCTATTGGCTGCGTTATTTGAATGGAATGGAGGATAGGTCGTGAAGTAGGTGCTGGTGGTTGCTCTTTCTAAGGAACTCAGATGAACTTGGGCATGTCAGAATTAATAACCTTTTAAAAGTGGGGTCTGTGTAGCCGAGGGTTTAATGGTAAGTTCTTGAAGTGACCACCTATTGACAAGGGTTGACCTGCGGTAATTGCGGTGGCTTCCTGCCAACCCCCACTTTAGAAATGTTTTTCCTCCTCTCTTTGCTTGTTTTGTTTTGCTTTCGCTCACGCTTGGGTTCTCTTCGTTCTTCCTTAAGTGCTTTAAGCCTGTCTCGTACTACCCATGAGCTTAGCTCAGCCTGATTACTGGTCCTTACCTTTTAAGGGATTTCTGGTTACAGCTCCATCTCTTTCTAAGGTGGGGTGAAGACCTAGCTGCGTCTAGCATTTAAACGGAACGTTAATGAAGGCAATTAATTCAACCACTATTTATTGAATACCTACTGTGAGCCAGTAACTGTACTAGGCACTGAAGATACAATGAAAAATATGACATTTATTTGAACCACCTCCTGAGTTCACTCGCCCAAACAAGACTGTAATTTATCATCGTCATAAAAAAAAAGACTTTAACTTTGCCTTGTATGACTACACGCGCACACACATAGGATTTGTAATACTGATGTCTTATGAGCCATCTATCTACAATCTCCACTAATTGATTTTACTGAACACTACATTGTTACCATCCACTACTATTTTTAGAGCATTTAGAAAAGCCAAGATAAAAACCACAAAACCTTACCATGGAAGTTTAGGGATCGTGTAGACTGAGTCCCTCAAGAACTAGTTAATTTACTTAATTTTACCCAGAAGTAGGATTAGAATTCACTCAGCAAATAGTATGCACCTGTTCTGGGTCAGGCATTGTTCCAGGTGCTGGAGATAGAGCAGTGAACAAATAAGCTTTTCTTACTCTCAGCATGATGCCTTTTCCAGTGGACTACTTCACAGCCTATCTTATTGAGAAATACAATAATTGAGTAAAACATGATTAGGAAACTGCCTGCCTGTGAGACAATTTTCTGAACCACAATTATTAGGATAGCGATAGAATCCAGGTTAGGATAAAAATATTTCGTCTGAAAACATTGTAGAAATAGAAAATTAAAGTAATATTCATAAGTGTACCACTGTATGTTCCTTACATACATTAAAGATAACATCAGACCTTTGAATACTCGTGGTGTTAGGTGCTGTAAAACATTGTTAGCACTAAAATACAAAATCCCTATCCACAGAATACAGCTGTCAGAATAAAAGAAAGGAACTTGAGGATTGCTTTGTCAGCTCCTGTCTCTACCTAGGCAAACTGACAGCATATACTGTTTTCCAAGAACGTTGTGGCCTCTTTGGTAGCTCTTAAAAGTGCCCTTGGAGTATAGATGGGAATCTCAAGATTTCATTCAGGCAAAAGGAATTTAGTGGGAAGTATGCTATTCCTGATTCAAGCACTTATTCCAGGATGCAAAATTAATAATAATTTATTAATAAAACATAATTAAGTTCATTCAGTTCCCAGAAGCTGTCAGGAAAAAAACAACCAACCAACGAGGGGTGTTATCATGTGCAAATTTCACTGAATTTAGTTTTTCTTCTTTTGTGGCTCTAAGGGTCAAGACGCTCTGTGTTAATATTGAAAGTACTCTGAAACTGCCACCTACTTTTTAGGGAGGATTTTTTTTTTAATTGTTGTTAATGAATTAATGGTACTGAAGACCTTGGGTTAATTCCAGAACAAGCAAAATTTTTTTATTGACACACACAGTCCCAGCACAGTGGCTCACACCTGTAATCCTACCACTTTGAGAGGCTGAGGTGAACTCTGCCCAGGAGTTCGAGGCTGCGGTGAGCTATCTGCACTACAGCCTGAGCGACAGAACTAGACCCTATGTTTACAGAAAACACACACACACACACACACACACACACACACGCTTTTATTACATATTTGTCTAAGCAGAACAAATGGAAAAAAGCAAATATTTTCACTTCCTAATGGCTTCTAAACAGATTGGGATGTGAGGATACATTTTAGCTCCTTTAAAGCAAAGTAAGCCTTAAAATAGCAGTACAAATAAAACTATACTTACTAATTTGCATATATATAAAAATATATTTTTGGCTGCACCAAATCAATCATATTGGACGTTTTTGTTTTTGAGACAGGGTCTCACTCTATCGCTCAGGCTGCAGTGCAGAGGCATGATCTCAGCCTTCCAAGTAGCTGAGACTACAGGTGCATGCGCCACCAGGCTTAGCTAATTTATTTTTTAAGTTTTGTAAAGATGGGGTCTGCCTATGTTGTCCAGGCTGGTCTCAAACTCCTGGGCTCAGGTGATCCTCTGCCTCGGCTTCTTAAAGCGTTGGGATTACAGGCCTGAGCCACTGCACCTGGCTGGGGGTTTTATTTACTACATGCACAAGATTGTCAGAATGAGATCCGTGTGTATCTTTTTCAAAGTTTAATCACACTACAGACATTCCTTACCATTAATTTGCTTGCTAATTATGATCAACTTAAACAATTTAAATTATAAACATATTTGAAATGCTGACATGCACAGCTTAGATTTGTTTCTGCTATTATAATCTCTGTTAAAAATGTACAGAAGATTAATAAATACGTTGATATATTTATGTTCTCCTTATCCCTAATTTAAACCTGAGATACTAATTTACATTTATACACTTGAGAATAGAACAGTCAACAAGGACCTTGTTTCTATCTCCTGTATTGTACACCTGGGCCAAACTCTCTTCCATTACATAATAATTTCTTTCCAGTGTTTTATTTAAGAACCTGAAGAAACGGCTGGGTGCAGTGGCTCATGCCTGTAATCCCAGGACTTTGGGAGGTCAATGTGGGCGGATCACCTGAGGTTAGTAGTTCGAGACCAGCCTGGCCAACATGGCAAAACCCCCGTCTCTACTAAAAATACAAAAATTAGCTGGGCGTGGTGGCATGTGCCTGTAATCCCAGCTACTCGGGAGGCGGAACCCGAGAATACAGGAGAATTACTTGAACCAGAAGGCGGAGGTTGCAGTGAGCCAAGATTGCGCCACTGCATTCCAGCCTGGGTGACAGAGCAAGACTCTGTCTCAAAAGGAAAAAAAAAAAAACTTGAAGAAAAGCTTACAATCTGTTCACATCATAATTTATTTAGTCCTACCCAGGGAGTTGACCAGAACCAACATGGAACCACCCGAACTTGCTTCAGACTCCATTGCTAGATCAATCCTGATTTCTAGATCATAGCATCTAATCTTTGCCTTGCCTCTGGATTACAAGGTGAGTTTCTAATTTACTTTAGGGTAAATTTTCTGCCACATTTGACTTCATTTCAAGAAACTAACCCTATCACAGTACTAGTAGTGGCTAATATGCTCATAAAGCTTCTTTGGTCCCCCAAAACTAGGACTCAGATGAGTGTCTGGCAACAATCCAAAGTGCAGTTATACTGCTAAAGAGATAATTCACCTCCATTGCACATGACTCCCAACCTGTATCATGTGACAGAACATCACATGCCCCTTTCATGTGAATTAATTTAATGTTTCCCAAACTTTATCAATTTTGTTGCCAAATTCAAGAACCACAAATACTAGTATTTGCTTAATGTTTTCTTTAACCTTTTTAAGACAAATTTATTTTAAAGTAACATTATGTTGCTTTGGTAAGTGAAAAACATTTCCACTTGACATAAAGAAGACTGTTAAAGAAAATACAATGAAAACAAAATATTAGTTAGGTTGTCTGTCAAGGGTCTGAGCCCAAGCCGCGCTCTCAGTTTGTTAAAAAAGGGATATTGGTAAGGGTTGGACATGTGAGCATCAACCTAAGATTTTTCAGTTTAGCATAATCGGAAAAATTAAAAGGTAGTGAAAAAAGAATATTGTGCTAAGTGCTTCACTGTTGTTTTAATGTTACGTCTACCTTATAACATTACCTCATGTACCACCCGTCTACATGTCCTACACTTTAGGAAACTGACTGACTTTAATTAGTATGTGTGATAATAATTATGAATAATTAAGTGAAAGTTACAGGATAGGCCTTAGTGGCACACCCAGCTCCAGGTATCAAGGCAAGGCATTGACAGGAAGGCCAATTTGTATGAAAATATCTGTGTGCTGAAGGAATTTCAGAAATAAGGGTCATTCTCCATGGCACTGAAATTACAAGAATAAATTACAAGATCTGTATCTGGAAGGCAAGTTTAGGTGCATGAGTTCTATCTTGGATCACTAGTATTTAGTTGAGGGATCCATTCAATTGTCCTTCAAATCAAATCCTAGGAAAAGCTTTAAAATTCCTTCACAGACCAGAGTGCAAAAACAAAGTATTCATGAGAACCAAAACATGCTGACCGTGCTCAATTTTGACAGGTGGGAATATCAGCTTCATGTGGTTGTCTTAAAGATTAAATGAATAATGTATGTGAGAGAGAAAAAAATTTGAGATTTTGTTTGTGTTCTTGTATTTGCCTTTTCCTTCCCTTATTTAAGCTGATAGCAACTCTGCTTCCTTGCCTCAGGGCAGGTTTGTGGCAAGGAAGAAAGCAGAAGTTGCTTTCAAAACGTTTTCCCTCCTAACTTGAAATGTCCACACACCAATTTCTATTTAATAAGAATTTAGGGCTAGTGATCTGATTGGAATTAGTATATGAGGTTGCTAGAAACTTATTTAAGTTCTATTTGCATAGCATTATAAATCAATAAAAATAGCACTGTTTTCTAAATTTGCCTTTATTTTCACTTTACAAAAATTTTCACCGTAATTCCATGGAATGTTGTTTTTATTTAGGGTGGAACCAAGCAGAGGGGTTCACCCATGCCATCCTTGGGTGCTTCCATGGGAAAGAAGGATTTCACTGAGAATAGTAAGTGACACCAAGGCTCAAAAGAATGAGAGAGAAGTCTGTTGGTCTCTTGAACAGCAGGGATTTGCTCACAGATCTCTGGAAGTAGCCAGAATGTGACAGGATCTCAAAATGAATGGCTGCTTCATGGAGGCTGGAACGTAAGCCTGTGACTCCCACTAGCCAAACATAGCTGTGCCACAAACATGGCTGAAATGTAGCAGTTTGGTGGATCTGAGGTCAGTCATTGAAAATGTATTGATTGGCACCTATTCTTTGTCAATCATTATTCTGGGTTCTGGGGTCACAGGAGTGAATGAAAAAATGAAGTACCTGCCATCAATGAGCTTACATTCTAGTAAAGAGGGACAGAAAATGAATACATTTTAAATGAATAAATTCAAATACCGCTAAATGTAGTGAAGAAAAAAATTGGGCTAAAGAGAGCGAAAAACAATTTCTGAAGTTACTAGCAGTTAAGGGTGGGGGAAGAGAAGAGACGGATTTAACCAGGAAAGATCTGAGCTGAGGGTGTATCCAGGTTTTCTGGAACCTGATATTATTACAGTTTAGAGATTCTTCTTTAAGAAAAAGGATTTAAAATTACAAATGATTAACTTCAGGGCTTTGGAAGGGGTCCACTCAAGTGAACAGAAAATTATGTGCTCCTTATAAAATATATGATTTAAAACTACAACAGTAGCTGGCCATGGTGACTCATGGCTGTAATCCCAGCACTTTGGGAGGCTGAGGCAGGTGGATCACGAAGTAAAGAGATCGAGACCAACCTGGCCAACATAGTGAAACCCTGTCTCTACTAAAAATATAAAAATTAGCTGGGCGTGGTGGCGCATGCCTGGTGTCCCAGCTACTTGGGAGGCTGAGGCAGGAGAATCGCTTGAACCTGGGAGGCGGAGGTTGCATGCCATCCTTAGGTGCTTCCATGTCGGAGCTTCCATGTAGGAGCCGAAATTGTGCCACTGCACTCCAGCCTGGCAACAGAGTGAGACTGTCTCAAAAAAAAAAAAAAAAACCTATAACAGTAATTGTAACAGTAATATAAACACTCAATTTGTTTCCTCAGCTAGAGCTATAACCAAGGATTCTAGAAAATGTGTGTCAAAACCCAGCTCTCAGTTTTGTTAGCTATCACTTAACATCAATTTAAATCATTCATTTATTCACCATTCATTAAGCCGGTATTTATGAGTACACTATTGGTACTCCGTATGTACTAGTGCTAAAACTATAATAATGTAAACACTCATTCCTTGCAATCAACAATATATACTGGCCAAAGATTCAATTCCATGATCAAGCATAGCAGCATTAATAGTAGAGCAACCTCCATTATGTGCCTAAGCAGTACCTAAATTTTAGCCTGAGTTTAACCAGGCATTTTAGATCAGCTATCACTTTACTAGAAAGATGGGAGATAGAAGAACATGTTAAATGATACCACACATACTTAATCAGACAAACCCGAAATGTAGAGTAATCTCTAGGGCACTGGCCTGGTCTCTTTTAAAAAGTCAGTGTTGACCAGGCACGGTGGCTCACGCTTGTAATCCCAGCACTTTGGGAGGCCGAGGCGGGCAGATCATGAGATCAGGGGATCGAGACCACGGTGAAACCCTGTCTCTACTAAAAATATAAAAAAATTAGCCAGGCGCGGTGGTGGGCGCCTGTAGTCCCAGCTACTCGGAGAGGCTGAGGCAGGAGAATGGCGTGAACCCGGGAGGCGGAGCTTGCAGTGAGCCGAGATCGCACCACTGCACTCCAACCTGGGCGACAGAACGAGACTCCGTCTCAAAAAAAAAAAAAAGTCAGTGTTATAAAAAATTTTAAATAAAAACGTTCTAGATTAAAAGATACTGAAAACCATAATGACTAATTAAGCTTGTAAATTTTGATTAGGTTCTGGTTTGGAAAAAAGTTATATGTAATTGATTATTGGAAAAATTGAATATGGATTGTGTTTTAGATGATATTAAGGAATTTTTGTTATTTCTGTTCTAAGATGTAATAATAATGTGATTATGTAGGAATATATCCTTAATTTAAGGAGATGAGTATGTTAAATATGATGTTGACAACTTCCTTTCAAATGATTTCATGAAATACAAAATAAATAAATACAAATGCGTGTAAGTAGATAACGCAAGTTTGGCAAGATTTTAATTTCTGAATTTAGGTAACAGGTATCCAAGTGTCTTTTACTGTTTTTTCAACTTTGCTGTTTGATATTTTTTACAATAAAATATTGAGGGAGAAAAAGAATGGATTGTGGGGAGACTGTGTTGCGATTCTCTAATAGAGTCAATGCCATTACTCCAGAGATATTTGGACATGTGAGTGAGGTGTTTTTGATTATCAAAATGATTGTGGAACACTACTGTGGTTTAGTGAGGAAGCGACTAATAACTAAATAACTTGCAATGTGTGGGAATTTTCCAAACAACAACTAAGTACCCTTCCCAAAATGCTAATAACTCCCCTGTTGAGAAATACTAAAATTAAACCAATAAATAGCTCATACAAAAAATATTTCATTGACCTTGTATACAACTCTAATGTTTGTTCTCTAATTCACAAAAAAAGTACTCCTGATAAAGAGTCATCTATATTCATGGCTTCCATATCCATGTTTTATTTCTTTTTTTTTTATTATACTTTTAAGTTCTAGGGTACACGTGCACAACGTGCAGGTTTGTTATGTAGGTATACATGTGCCATGTTGGTTTGCTGTACCCATCAACTCATCATTTACATTAGGTATTTCTCCTAATGCTATCCCTCCCCCAGTCCCCCACCCCCAACAGGCCCCAGTATGTGATGTTCCCTGCCCTGTGTCCAAGTGTTCTTATTGTTCAATTCCCACCTATGAGTGAGAACATGTGGTGTTTGGTTTTCTGTCCTTGTGATAGTTTGCTGAGAATGATGGTTTCCAGCTTCATCCATGTCCCTGCATCCTTTTTTATGGCTGCATAGTATTCTATGGTGTATATGTGCCACATTTTCTTAATCCAGTCTATCATTGATGGACATTTAGGTTGGTTCCAAGTTTTTGCTATTGTGAATAGTGCCACAATAAACATACATGTGCATGTGTCTTTATAGTAGCATGATTTATAATCCTTTGGGTGTATACCCAGTAATGGGATCACTGGGTCAAATGCTATTTCTAGTTCTAGATCCTTGAGGAATCACCACACTGTCTTCCACAGTGGCTGAACTAATTTACACTCCCACCAACAGTGTAAAAGCGTTCCTATTCTCCACATCCTCTCCAGCATCTGTTGTTTCCTGACTTTTTTTTTTTTTTTTTTTTGAGATGGAGTCTCACTCTGTCGCCCAGGCTAGAGCGCAATGGCGCCGTCTCTGCTCACTGCAAACTCCACCTCCCGGGTTCATGTCATTCTCCTGCCTCAGCCTCTCAAGTGGCTGGGACTACAGGTGCCAGCCATCACGCCTGGCTAATTTTTTTTTTTTTTTTTGTATTTTTAGTAGAGACAGGGTTTCACTGTGTTAGCCAGGATGGTCTTGATCTCCTGACCTCATGATCCACCTGCCTCGGCCTCCCAAAGCTCTGGGATTACAGGCATGAGCCACCACGTCCGGCCTGTTTCCTGACTTTTTAATGATCGCCATTCTA